>NC_047085.1:157418196-158038196 GCF_902459505.1 Geotrypetes seraphini
CAGTCATACCCCTAAAAAAAGTTTAAAGAATTTTTTTAGCATGCAGTTAGTGCTTGGAGAGTTGGTTCTTACTGCAGAAGAATGTCTGAGCACATCCAACAGTACACAATTAAACTATATTAGGTGTGCATTAGCGACTAACACAGCTTAATGAAGGACCCCTAAACTTTCAACTGTGTGTTTAGCTAAATCTAGTCAAGGAAAGCTTAAATTGCCTTTCTTATTTATTTTTTTTTTTTAGGATCTTCTAAGATGCAGAGTTTTAACATCAGGGATTTTTGAAACGCGATTTCAAGTAGACAAAGTAAATTTCCAGTAAGTATATCATTTTAAATTGCTTAGACTGTAAGTTACAGTAAAGGGTCTACAAGAGCAAACCATAGACATTATCCAAACACAAAAAAAATCCATTGTTTTAGGGAGAAACATATCCTATTTCCCAAACATTTTTGTTATGGTCATAAATGGCAGTTATTTTAAAATATTTTCTCATGTACATAGAGCTTTGGCCCTCTTCTATCAAGCTGCGCTTATAGGAATTCTATGAGCATCGGCGCTTTTACTACAGCGGCCTGCAATAAAAAAAACCCTAACGCAACTTGATAAAAAGGGAGCCTTTGTTAATTGTAAAAAAAAAAAAAACAACAAATTATGTAGTAATTTCCCTGACTCCTCAAATGATAAATAATTCTTCAACTGTCATAGATTTCTGGTTTAGTCTGTGCTGTAACATACTGCCTTGCTTCCCCAAGGCCACAGCATTAGAGGGAGTAATAAAATTTCAAATAAACTAATCACGTTCCCAGCTGAGCTACTCATGATGATTGGATATAGCAATAATTGACCAATATCTATTGGTGATTTCTACATTGCTGAAGCATGAGAGAACTCTCACTAGTGAATCAAAAAATATTCATGTAGAAGATTCATCTAAAAATTGTAGTACTATAAATACGAGAATATATGGAAGAATGATATCTAGCGGTAATACTGCAAGATTTCCACTAGAGCTCACAGTAGCCATTTTAGCCAAAAGAGCCACTAGGGACGGGAGTGAGTAGGAATTGCCCCTGCCTGGGATACCCCACTGGACTACCAGGGATGTCAGATAGATTCAAGGTAGGGAAGGTCAGATACTGACACAAACTTACGCAGATCCCAATTTATATTCTAAGCTAATCTAATCTTCCATTTGTGAGTCACACATACCTATACAGGCTCAAGGCCACAGATCAAATAGAAGGGAAAGTAGAGGGGTAAGGGAGTAAGGAGAAGCTAGAGGAGTGAACATTCAAGTAGGGGGAGCTATACAGAAACTAAGACAGTTAATTGTCAAAGAGGTGAGTCTTCAGGTTTTTTCTGAATGTGATGTAGTTTGTCTCTTTCCTGATAGCTTCAGGTAGGTCATTCCAGGTTTTTATACCCAGATAAGTTAACATAGAGTGGAAAATTCGCTTGTAGTGAAGGTATTTTGTGGATGGCAGGTTTGATTTAGTTAAGTTTCTTATATGGGTCCTGACTGAATAGCATTGAACCTGCGTATACCCTCTGCAATACTATCCACTGTAAACTTGTCTTCTAGCACTTCTTCTACTCCTTCCTCCTCTTCATCTGGTATTTTCTCTCCTTCAGGAGTAGTCAAGTCAGTTAGTTCTTTTGCTCTGGTGTCTATTAAGTCTTGAATATCTTCCATATCCATATCTTTAAAGCCTTCCCCACCCACCTGTCTTGCCAAGACCACAATGTCTTCCATAATTTCTTGGACAGGCTGTGATATTGACAGTGTTCTCCCTTTTGACACATTAAGGCCAAAGATTCTTCCAGCACAAGTTCACTGACTCTGCCTTGACAGCTTTTACCGCTCTTTCAATAATATTGATGGCATCGGCAATAGTGAAGTCCTTCCACTTTGTCATGATGTTATCCACGTTTGGGCCTTCGTCCATCTCATGCACAATCCTCTCCAATGAATACCTTGTGTAGTATGCCTTGAATGTCCTAATTACCCCCTGGTCAAGAGGCTGGATGAGAGGAGATGTGTTGGGGGGCATGTAAACAATCTCAACACCCTCAATGTGGAACTCATGTGAGTCTGGGTATCCAGGGGCATTGTCCAATATCAACAGAACCTTGAATTCCATTCATTTATTAGCTAGGTATTTTCTTACTTCAGGCACAAAACACTGATGAAAACACTGTAGGAACAGTGCTCTGGTTGTCCAAGCCTTCTTGTTGCTCATCCAATAAACAGGCAACTGGAACTTATCTTTTCACTTCAAGGCTCGGGGGTTTGCAGCTTTATAAATCAGTGTTAGCTTTATCATATGGCCTACTGCATTTGCACAAAGCAGCATGGTTACTCTACCCCTTGCAGCCTTGAAACCTTGTGCTCGCTTATCCTCTTTGCTAATGCAAGTCCTCTGTGGCATTTTCTTCCAAAATAGAGCAGTTTCATCGGCATTGAATGCCTGCTCAGGTTCATATCCCTTCTCTTCAATAATTTCCTTAAAGGTAGCAGGGAACTCTCTAGCTGCCTCTTGATTAGCAAATGCTGCTTCTCCTGCCACTCTCACGTTACGTAGGCCATACCTGTGATGGAATTTATCAAACCACCCTTTACTGGCCAGAAAGTCGATGGATTGTGACACTCTGCCTTCCCTGCTCTTCAAGTTATCATACAAAGACTTTGCCTTTCCTCTTATCATCACAGTGTACGGGAATTCTCTTCTTGTAGCAATCCTGCACCCACAGAAATGTTGCAGCTTCCATACAAGAAAGATTGACATCTCGCACAACTTGTAATGTCTTTGCACCTGCAGGAGTAGCTGCTGGCAACAGCTTCACGGATTGCTTTTTCATTCTTCTTTATGTACCTAACAGTAGACTCATTAATGCCATAATGCCGAGCAACAGCAGAGGATGACTTTACTCTTTGAAGCATATCCAATAATTCAACCTTTTCTTGTAAGATTTTCACTTTTTTTTCCCTCTTGGGAGCACTTTCAGTAGCACCAGAAGTCTTGCGCTTTGTAGCCATGGTGGGAATCAATGAGATTTCTCTGTGCAACTGGGAATCAGCAATTTCTCTGTGCATTGCTGAGAATCAGCTGTGCATGCTGGGAATCAGCGATTTTATCTGTGCAGTGCTTGGAATCAGTGATTATATTTGTAAACAGTATGAATCAGCGATTTCTGTGATGTAATTTGGGGGGGAGGATCCAACAACCGAAAAACCGCAAATAATCGAAACCGCGATTGCTGAAACCTCGAATACAGAGGGAGAAGTGTATTAAACAGTGTAGATAGGAGACAAATATATGATACAGTGGTAAACACATACACTCATTCTACAAATTAGTGCCTTTGTTTATGTGCCGAGTGTACAGTACTTCTAAGTTAAAGAATACTAGTACTGAACTCCGAGACTACTTAAGTGCTACTTGGATGCTAGAACTTTAACGCACAACTTGCTTGGCACATAACTGTTAGGGGAGTGTGCACAGGGGAAGCACATGGGTGTATCCATCATGTACATACATAGTGTACTGTATTTAGGCACACTCATTTATGCCTGCTGTACACATTGTGTAAGATGGCATGCCTACACCTTGCTATAGGTGCTTAGATGCTGATTTACACTAGAATTCTATAATGGAATCTGGGCACCCAAATTCCATTATAGAACTAGCACTGCATCTAGGGGCCAAATTTTTGGCACCCAGTTAAAGAATTGCTTCCATTGGCTGGACCTGATCTCTTCAAGGAACATTAGCCTCTTCTAGTGCAATGTGTCTAGTAATCCTGAACTGTAGTATTATGCATCTGAACCACAAGTTACTTGAATAATGCTGTCAATCATCTTTGAACCCCTCCTCCTTCCCAGGAAGTGGCTTCTGCCCCCTCAGTATTTTTTTCTGGAAGCAAGTTGCTCAGAAGTGTTTCTGCTCTGCTCTGCGGTTTTATTATTTGGGGGTATTTTTTCTCAGTGTTTGGTTAGAGGCTCAGTGCCCAAAGTTTCCACTTTTTGAGAACTCTGCCTGGGAGAAGATATAGACTCACACTGTGAAAGTCTGCTGCTAGCAGGATCAGCCCTTGAGGAAACCTAGCTAGCCTGCCTGTTTTTCTATTTTTTGGAGCTCAGGGGCCATTCCCTGTGTAGCGGCTTGCATCCCTAATTTATCAGGAGCTTAAGCGCAGGCTGTTTGACTCCTTCCTGCTTAATAGTGCACCATCTGCGTGGTCCTTCGTGGCATGAAGTTTTCCAGGGGTTGAGGCTCAGTCCAACATCAAACCGACTGGCAACCCAAACACCAGTATCATCCCATGAACCTGTGAGGCAGAGTTCTTCTCCCTTTGTCCTACTGCACTCCTAAGCTGAAGCAGGCAGGCTGATGGCACAGTGGATAAGACTATTATAGTCTATGGGAAAGCCGGGGGTTTCAGCAGCCAGAGTCAAAGTCCCCCACTCTAAAACTCTTTTCCAGTGCAATAGGTGAGACATTTTAGACAGTAGGGTTATTTCCTTATAGTCGCTTGCCACTACAGAAGGAATCCACTCCGGATTTTTCACTCTGTTATACTTCACTAGGCTCTCTAGCTTGACCTTCAGTTCTTTCCTTCTGTCCGCCTGCAGGAGTATTCTGCTCTCCCCATTTTATTATTTTTAATTTGATGTAATTTTGACCCCTTTTCAGGTAATTTAGTGCTTGGAACGAATTTGAAGCTCTGCCTGCTTGAGAATTCACAGACTTCGGTCTGTAGCTGACAGGCCGATTCTACTGACTACCTGTTAGTCAGCCTGCATAGCTTTCTCTGGAGTAGAGAGTTGCGCGGGGACAGAAATCCCACCCGTCCCCACCCGTCCCCGCCAAAATCCCACCCATCCCCACCCGTCCCCGTGAGGAATCCCTCCGTCCCCACCCGTCCCCGTGAGGAATCCCTCCGTCCCCACCCGTCCCCGCGAGGAATCCCCTCCGTCCCCACCCGTCCCCGCGAGGAATCCCCTCCGTCCCCACCCGTCCCCGCGAGGAATCCCCTCCGTCACCATCCTTCCCTATAAACTTCAGAAATAGTTATTTTATTTAATTATGCTACTGAATTAAAGGCTCTGGTAGAGACCCATTTACAAATAAGCAAAGAGACTATTAATTTGGAAATATTAATTGGGAAGAATACATACTTTGTAAATGGGTTTCTACCAGAACCTCTAATGTAAATATAAAATATAAATACTCAGCTGATGAGAACCCACAAACTGTCAGCTGAGGACTTCCTTTGCAGTTGGCCTGGGGTCCCTTTTGCCAAGCTTGGCAGGCAGCAGTAGCGTCCCTGAGTCACAGATGCTGGCACCTCAGTGGCTCATGGATGCTGCCAGCGACTGCTGCGCTTGGTGGAGGGGAGTTTCTGACCATCTCTAGAGGAGGTCCTCTGCTGGCGGTGCTTGGGGATCCCCACCAGTCACAGCAAGGGCCAACAAGTACTTCAACACTGTAGAAATAAAACCAGAAATGCATTTCCTTTTCTTTTGAACACAAAATAAAGATATCTGCCATATACATTTCCCAAGGCAGATGACTCTATGCAATGTCACCTCGGTAACAAAATACAAAAATAGACAAATACACCCCCTCCCTTTTTACTAAACCACAATAGTAGGTTTTAGCACAGGGAGTTACGCTGAATGCCTCGCGCTGCTCTCAATGCTCATAGGCTCCCTGCGCTAAAAAACAATATTGCGGTTTAGTAAAAGGGAGCCATAGTGCAAAATATAGACAGCAGATATAAATTCTCAAAACAGACACATTTTGATCACTAAATTGAAAATAAAATCATTTTTCCTACCTTTGCTGTTTGGTGATTTCATGAGTCTCTGGTTGCACTTTCTTCTTCTGACTGTGCATCCAATCTTTCTTCCTTTCTTTCAGCCTCCTGTATGTTTCCTCTCCTCCAGACCTCATTCTCTCCCCCAACTTTTTCTTTCTGTCTCCCTGTTCCCCCTTCTTTCTGTCTCTCTGTCTGCCCCCTTTCTTTCTTTCTCCGTGCCCTCCCCCAAGCCACTCGGTTTGCTGCCACAGCCATCGGAGAATAGCCCCTAAGCCACCGCCGTCCCAAGCTTTCCCTGCAGAAGCGTCGCGCTGACCAGCATTCCGCTCCCTGACGTCAATTCTGACGTAGGAGAGGAAGTTCCGGGCCAACAAGGCATTTCTCCTCATTCCATCCAGCCTGAGCCCCATCTCTCCTTGATCCAGCATTTCCCTTCTGTGTCTGTCAGAATTACCATTCCACCTATTTTCCAGCATCACCCTTCTTTGTGTCCATCTCACCTATATCCGTATCTCACCACTTTTTCAGAATCTTCATTTGTCTCTGTCCTTGTCTTTACCCCATATTCACCATTTGCCCTTTCAATGTCTTTATCTCCCCCCCCCCACACACACTTTTTCAGCATTACTTCTATGTCTCTATTTCACCTCCTCTTCATGTCCCCTCTGTATCTCTATCCTTATTCAGAAGGTCCTGCTTACCCTTTCTCTTCTTTGTGTCACTATCTCCATTTTCAGCTTTCCCCCCTTTTCCTTTGTTAATGCACCCTGTAGCCAGAATCTTTCCACCCTCTCTCCACTCCGGCCCAGCCCAGTATGAAATATTTCCTTTTGTTTCTCTCCCCTCTCTCTTCTCCTCCCTCACCCACGAGTCCTGCATCTGGCCCTCTCCCTTCTACCTGCACCTGGCAACACCCCCCTGCTCCGCGGCTCTCTTCAGCAACTCGTCAGCAGCGGTGATCAAGACAAGCTGCCGACATCGAGGCCTTCCCTCTACGAGTCCCACCTTTGTGGAAAAAGGAAGTTGAAACAAGCGGGACTCGCAGAGGGTAGGCCCCCGACGTCAGAAGCTGCTGCTGAGTTGCCGAAGAGAGCCGCAGGTAGAAGGGAGAGGGAGATAGGAAGGCTGTAGAAGCTCCGGAGCATGACACCGAACCCGGCCAGGATGATTTCTTTTTCAGGCTGCTGCTGCCGCTGCCATCCCCCACCCGAAATGACAAAAAACAGCCTAATGCCCGCGTCGGGAAATAGCCATGCTGAGCAGTGAGCTCAGCACGTACACAGATGAAAGCCTTGCTTGCTGATTGGTCCGGCGGCACGGTGGGGCGGGGCCGCCGGACCAATCAGCAAGCAAGGCTTTCATCTGTGTACGTGCTGAGCTCACTGCTCAACATGGCTATTTCCCGACTCGACGCCAGACTTGTAAGCTGCATGCTTGCATCGCCAGAATTTAGGTAGGTTGTTTTCATCCCCGTGGGAGTCCCGTGGGCAAGGGGGCGTCCCCGTGGGAGTCCCGTGGGTCAGGGGGGCATCCCCGTGGGAGTCCCGTGGGCCAGGGGGCGTCCCCGTGGGAGTCCCGTGGGCCAGGGGGGGAACCCGCGGGATCCCCGCGGGACCCGCGGGATCCCCGCGATCCCCGTTCCTGTGCAGACCTCTACTCTGGAGCTTAGGGCCATCCCTGAGGTGGTTCACCTACTGTTAATCAGGGGTCGAGTGCAGGCTGTTAAGCGCCCTTAGGCAGCTCTGCGGTGTCTCACAGGGTGCCGGCTGCGTCACTGCGCCTTCACCCATACCGGTGCACATCAGTTGGTCCTCAGGATGGAGGTGTAGTCAGATATAGAAGTCTGACTGGCAGCCTGTAGATTGGCTTTCCAGAACCATTCCCAGCATTGTGGCAGTGAATTTTTCTCATCCAGCTACTGTAAGAGAGCTGAATGCAGGCTACAGCACAGATCCTGTCAGGTCACAGTGAGTATACAGGCTGACAGCCTGTGAGAAGAATTGGAGGAGATTTGAAAAGTGGGGGTTTGAGTGTTTATGAATGTTCCCCCTTCTGAAAATCATAAAATCGCCATGTACAGTATGGGAAGTATGAAAAATATTGTGATTTTGGTATGAATTTTTTGACAGTGGCCATCTTGGATCTTGTAGATATGTCTAGTAGTCTTGAAGCCCTGCCTACTTACACTGTCTAGTAGACTTTGCCTGCATTCTGCCTTAAAATCATTTGGGATGTGGAGAATTCTCTGGCTCTCAGATAATCTGAGAGTAAAGAAAAAATAAAGTCAAGTCTAGTTTCTGCTTGATTGCAGGACATGCGAGTAACTACAAGCTCTATATAAGATTAGTGCTGGTTGCACATAGTTTTTATATCTGTTTTGATCAGTTACTTGAATATTCTAAAGTCGATGGATATGTTTGTTATAGAGCAGAACAGAATTGTAGTGTTGGGGATTTTCCCCATTTCCCTCTCTCCAATATGTCTGTCAACAGTGCTCCTTGATTGCTTTTGTACAAACTGAGGGGGCAGGAACAGCTGCCTGGGAAGGAGGTGGAGTTCAAAGATGATTGACAGCATTCTGCAAGCAACTTGCAGGTTCAGGACTATTAGATAGATCAACAAGAAAGAAGATTATCGAGGTAAGAACCTAATCTTTTTTTCCTTTTGATAACTATTTCCTTAGACCAATATTCAACTTCATGCATAAACTGCTTTCTAAGTGTAGATAAGAACATAAGAATTGCTGCTGCTGGGTCAGAGCAGTGGTCCATCTTGCCCAGCAGTCCGCTCACGCAGCGGCCCTTAGGTCAAAGACCAGTACCCTAACTGATACTAGCCTTACCTGTGTACGTTCTGGTTCAGCAGGAACTTGTCTAACTTTTTCTTGAATCCCAATAAGCCTAAGTGTTTTAACATACTGCTAATCTTTCACAGCATGTTCGATGTGGGAGGACAGAGAGATGAAAGAAGAAAATGGATCCAGTGCTTTAATGGTAAGATAATAAAGAACATACCTCTTTAACAAATTAATATACTAAGTCTAAATTTCCTTGCATGTACAAATGCCATCTTATCAGTACAAATGATGCTATCTTGCAATAAAAGAACAGTCATGCAAGAAGAAAATACAGCCTGAGGGCCTGATTCTGTATATAACATCCAAAAAATCAGCGCCAACTAGAATGGCACTTACTGCAATTCTATAAAAGGCACACACCATATATAGAATTGCACTTAGCGGTGCTATGTATTTGTAACATTTAGGTGCACCAATTTAGGCCAAGAAAAACCAGACCTAAATACATGTAGGTGCACCTACATTTTGCACAGATCGGGCATATTCTATATCAATGCGCTTTTAGAAATGCTCATTATCTGCCCATGCTCTTCCCATGGCCACGCTCCATTTTGAGATTCACGTACTAGAACTGATGCACACCATTTTAAAGAATGCACCTACCAAGCAGTGTGCACAACTTCCAATTAGCGCGTTAGTGACGATTATAAGGTGTTGTTTGCCAAATGATGCCGATTGGTCTTGTTAACAATTATGTATGCAAATTCACTTTATGCACCGATTTGCACACACAATGGGCTAGATTCACTAAACCCCGATTGTATCTCTGATCTGTTCCCGATTGCATGCAGACTGACAAATTCACAAAAGGCCTGCATGCAAATGGGGACAATCGTTGACACACCCCTCACTCACTGCACGGATCGCTACAGAGCGATCCTGGAGCCTGCGCAGACCCTGACATTAGTGACAGGAGAAACAGCCTCCTGTCACTGCTGTCAGGGCTTCTCCGGATTTTATTTTATTTTTTTTAATCGGGCAGATAGTTTGTGTGTATTACACACACAAAATAGCTGCTCGGTTAAAAAAATAAAATAAAAAAGCCCCCCCCCGAAGTGCCTCCTCCCTCCCCAAACCCCTAAAAAAATGGCCTCCTCCCCCGCACCAGTGCCCCAAAAATGGCAGGAGGGATGCCAACTCCCGCCAGCCACCACCCCACGCTGCCCTCCCCGCCCGTGCGAATATGGCAGAAGGGATGCTAACTCCCTCCTGCCCTGCCAAATGAAACATAGAAACATAGAAAGATGACGGCAGAAAAGGGCTACAGCCCATCAGGTCTGCCCACTCTAATGACCCACCCCATTAAGTCTGAGTGCTGATGACTTAGTTCCTTAGCTCGACCTTCGTAGGGATCCCACGTGGATGTCCCATTTATTCTTAAAGTCGAGCACGCTGGTGGCCTTGATCACCTGCACCGGAAGTTTGTTCCAATGATCCACCACCCTTTCCGTGAAGAAGTACTTCCTGGTGTCACCACTAAATTTCCCTCCTCTGAGTTTAAGCGGGTGCCCCCTTGTGACCGAGGGTCCCTTGGGAACGAATATGTCGTCTTCCAGCTCGACATGACCTGTGACGTATTTAAATGTCTCAATCATGTCACCCCTCCCCCTCTGACAGGCACACAAGTCACCCCCTGGCCCAGCCCACTGCACCACCCTGACCGAACTGGCCCATCCCTGGCCGGGCCTGGCCTGACCCGTCCCGATACCTTCCCTGTACCTAAAATTTGGGAGCAGGAGGGGTACTCAGTCCCTCCTGCTCCTTAGGCCTCCAGCGCTGCTGTCTTCTGGAGCAGGAGGAACCGCAAAGTCCTCCTGCTCCTTCTCCTCCTCCTGCGCACCACGAATGTGGGCCTTAGGCCACGCCCCAGTACACATGTGATACACAGGGGAGAGCCTAAGGCCCTGATTGGCTCAGGCTCCTCCATTGGGAAGGGCCTGGGGCGCCTGAGCCAATCAGGGACTTCCTTAGGGCTGAGCCTAAGGAAGTCCCTAATTGGTCAAAGTAATAGCTTGCCAGCAAGACTCCCACCAAAAGGAATAGTTCAGTCTATCCCAGTTTTTCCAATTCCTTTGAATAAGCTGTATGGCAACCCCTGTCATAATAAATAGAAGTTTATTATTATGGGATGATATTTGACTTTTAGCTCTTATCATAGTGCCAAATAGCACAGTGTCATATGTTAGAGCCACTGGATTTTCCATTACTTTGTTTACCTGATCCCAAATGGATCTCCAAAATTGAAGTATCAAGGGACAATAAAATAATAAATGATCTAATGTCCCAGGTTCAAGATGACAGTGCCAACACCTATTAGACTGTAACCGAACTGGGGTCCAAACTGCTCTATGTAACAAATTGAAGAATTGATGGATGATGATTAGTCTTGTAGGCAACTGATAACCAATGTTCAGTCCAAAAAAGAGTTGTACTCTTTGTATGGATTTTTGGAAGGAGTGACATCATGCCTTGCGAGTAGAGCCCTGACACCACCAGGCCCACCCAAAAACTTAAACTATCCTTCCCCTCGCTAAAAGGTATTCTCTATGCGGGAAAATTGAGCCGATCTCTCTTTTTCAGAATCACAGAGCTCTGGAATAATCTTACTGCCCCACTATGGAATCTAGGCTTTTCACCTGAAAACTAGGCTTTTCACAAAATTGTAATGTTCTCTCCCCCCATGGACTCAACATCCAACATCTCTATGCTACTCCTTCCTTTATTAAACTCTTGTAAACCGTGCCGAGCTCTATAATTATGGAGAGGATGCGGTATATAAACTTAAGGTTTAGTTTAGTTTAGAGGAGCACTGTGACGAGCATGAATTTTAAATACTGTATAGAGGAGGCAGTAGAAGGTGCTGTGCCTTCCTATCACTGGAGTCTGTGGTCTGGTTAGCCAGCTCTTATATGATTATAAGCTCTGTCTTGCCCCTTTCAGAAGTCTCTCCTCATTATACCAGTAGAATCCTTAGTAATGTATATATAACATATAGTAATTTAGAATGTTTCTTCCCTTCCCCCACCTTCAGTTGGGCTGAGCTCCAAGCCAATATGGGTGTTGCCACTTCAAGGTCACCAAATCCTAGGTTGCACGCCCCCTCCTAAAAAAAATATGGTCACCATTTCAAGCTCCCCAGAGGTTTTCCTCAGTTGGGCCCAGCCCCATCACTCCTGTAGGGAAGATCCCAATGCTTTCAGCATTCTTATGAAAACTATCCAGAGTTCAGTATTAAACAGTTGGGAAATTCAAGAATTTTACTTAAGTGGGATCTTCAGACTCTTGTACCTTTTGTTGGCCCTAAACAAGATTTCTCCAACAATGATGCTATACCTGAGCTTTAGAGAATGCACAAGCTCCAGTCTAGCTCATGTACTGCATCAGGTCTGGACCAGTCTCATCTCAAGCCAATAGAGGGCAGCGCAGCCATTAAGGAGAGAATGAGAAACCTTTTAGCAAGTGACAGGAAGAACTACAGAATATGCATGAAAAAGGTAGAGCATGAACAAAAGGTAGAACAGTTCAAAGGTGCTCAAGGCAAAGAAACACAGGGTGTGACCTAACAAAAGATAGACTCTGTGTTGGAAATACTTTCTAACAGAAGATTTTATATGTACAGACCACTGGCAGCCAGTAGCTGTGTGCATAGCAGCAGTATTTAGCCACTATCCAACTAGCTGAGTGGTTTAATTTAGGACAGCATTTTCTTCTGGCCCAAAATAAATTTTTTAGCTCTATAGATGGTGGCTGGATATCAGTGCTTTGTGTTTCAAAGGCAAAAATGCTTTCACTCTGAAGAGCGCTTAGAAATGTAAATGGGATGAAATTAAGTTTGGAGGGTAGAATGTCGACTATGCATGCTAGGATTACAGCATCAATGATATCTGTGGCTGGCGTACAACTAAGGAATGCCTTACCTGATATCCTGCAGTTTTGTGTGGGGAGGATGAATTTTAAGAAAATGCTGAAAACTCAATTATTTGCCAATACCTTCTTATGCTAAGGTATATTTCAGTTGATAATTGCCTTTTAGAACTGTTTTGACAGCAATGTATGATTTAAAGCTTGATTGTATTTCTGAACTGATTAAATTTGTGCTCTAGCCCTGTTTATAACAGGGACGATTAATGATGTTGTTTAGACATGTCTATGTTATATGTGGTAATCGCAGGGAAACAAGATTTTATGTTTGTGATATGGAAACCGCATAGTTGTATGCAGTATATAAATTTTTAAATAAATAAATAGTACTATCCAGAAAGTACTGGCGCATTTCGATGGAATTACCTGCAATGCTATCGATACAGTGCTGCTGAAAATTCAAAGATAGGGGACTATCCTGTTTAGTCTATATTACTACAAGAATTTGAGAAAAAAGGATAAATGGTGATCAAGTAATAATACAGGTTTGGCTTGTCTGTTACACACTTTCATTTATCAATATTTCTTCCCATTCAGACGTTACTGCTATAATTTTTGTCGTGGCCTGTAGTAGTTACAACATGGTAATAAGGGAAGACAACAACACAAACAGGCTACGGGAGTCCCTGGACCTCTTCAAAAGTATTTGGAACAACAGGTAAAGGATTCAAATATATTATTGTATGGTATAGATCAGTGGTCTCAAACTCGCGGCACAGGGGCCACATGCAGCCCGCCAGGTACTATTTTGCGGCCCGCGGTATGTAATAGTCTGTACTAGTGCTGCCCGCTCTTTGCAGCATCCTCCGGCTTCCCCCCGGGCCTCCCGCTCTAACCTTCAGATAATTACCGCAGCCTGCAGAGAGGATTGCCGGTGCTGTAGTGATCCTTGCAGGCTGCCGTCGTCCTCAGCAGCACGTTCCCTCGGCCGCGATCCTGCCCCTGATGTCAGAGGAGGGGCGTGACAGAAGGAACATGCTGTGGAGGCCGATGGCGGCCTGCAAGGAATGCTACAGCACCAGCGATCCTCTCTGCAGGCTGCGGTAATTAGCTGAAACTTAGACCAGGAGGCCAGGGGGGAAGCTGGAGGACGCTGCAAAGAAGGGGGGAACATGCAGGCCTGGGGGAAGATTTATAAACTATAAAAAGTTTTACCTCATGCAAAATTGTCTTTTCTTTAATAAGACCTTAACTATTTTTTCTCCGGCCCTCCAAGTACCTACAAATCCAAAATGTGGCCCTGCAAAGGGTTTGCGTTTGAGGCCATTGGTATAGATCATGTTCCAGTTGGAGTCACTAGCTAGTGTCATTAAAGGTAGCAACCCTTAGGATGTTGACACATGTAGAGTCCCTTATTACAGAATCTTTCATCCTGCCCTCCTCAATCTAGGTTAAATGGACTTTTAAACTTGATGAGTAACAATATATTATGAAAGAGGTTATTTATTATATAAATGCATGTATAGATACAGTATATATACACATATATATTTTTCTTTTAATTTACATGTATTTGTTAGAAACAGTGGGGTAAGGTTGACTGCACTGTAGACATTTACTGTGATCACATATCCCCAGAGGACACTGGCTATATCTTTGCAAGACTCGACTATTTGAAAAAATAAGTCTTTCTCCACAAACAGCCAGGATAAAATCAGCCATCCCAATGACAGTGTTGACATGGTTAGCCTTAGAGCTGAGAAAATCCTAAAAGTTTTTCTGTGCATGCATGAGGAGTCCTACCTGACCTTGTTCTCATGATTCACTTCAGTCTTTTTCCATCTGTCTCTAATTTTTTTTCTGTAGGTTGCTTTTGTTCTATCTTGGGGTATTTAGTGGAGGCTTCCCCCTAAAAATAGGGCAAGAGAAAGGTTTTTCTTCATACTTTTAACATCATTAAATTCAATGTACCTACAGCCTTTTCACCATGGTGAATACTGTGAATGCTTCAGATAATGCAGGTGTGGCCTGTGGATGTAAATGTGTGCATGATGTTTGCTACGGATATTTCCCAGACCATGATACAGGGAACTTCCAGAACTGTCCAAGGATATCGCAAGGGCTCAACAATTATGTGCCTTAAAAACAATTTATTTGTGGAAGAGCTGAGGTTACTCTCAGATTCGTCTTCTATTTTCTAGTATCAGATTGAGGTAAAGGACTCCAGCAGATTGTGAATCTTGCTGGTTGGCAGTGGTAGTCACAATTGCTGCAGCTCTAAGAGCAGTAGATTTCATGATGAAGGTTAATTTCAAGCTCCCACAGTTCTGATCCAGAAGAACAAATGAATACCATTTAGCAGTGGATGCGCTCAGCTTGTTTTGGTGAAAAGAACTCATTTATGCTTATTCCAATAACCGTGTAGAAAATAAGGTAAGATAATACAGTGGCGGTTTTAATAACTGTGTTCTGATCAAAGCAAATCTGTTTCCTAAGTTCTATCAATTATCAGTTAAAACATTACAGAATCTCCTCCTTTGATGACCCAAGATCACCCAGGCATCCAGTTCCTTTCATTAACAGTTTGGAATCTGAACACAAAATAGTGACTTCACTCCAAATCTCAGAAGAAGTGGCCTCCAGGAAACCAGCCACCAAGAAATTGCTGCAGCCATAAATATAAAAGGTTTTCAATTTGGCACAAGTTGGGTTTTAGTACAGATATTATGAGCTGGTTTCATTCTTTTCTGATTGGCTACTATCAGCAGGTTGAAGTAGGAGAGAAATGTTCCTCCATGATGCCTTTGGTCTTTGGGGGGTCAGTCTTTTCATTTATAGTTTTCAGTGTTTCCTCTCCAGCCACTTGGAGAGCTTTGGGTCTCCTTGAACCAGGGCTGCAGAAGTTATGTTGACGACATTCAGCTATTTTTGCCTTTTGAAACAATATGATTCTTGGCCAGGGGTAGGCAATTCTGGTCCTCGAGAGCCGGAGCCAGATCAGGTTTTCAGGATATCTACAATGAATATGTATGAGATGGATTTGCATGCACTGCCTCCTTGAGATGCAAATCTATCTCATGCATATTTATTGTGGATATCCTGAAAATCTGACCTGGCTACGGCTCTCGAGGTCCGAAATTGCCTAACCCTGTTCTTGGCTATTTCTTTGAAATGTAAACTTTGAATGAGAGTATATAACTTGGCCTTCAATTTAAAGAAGGCAAAGGCTCTGTGGATTTAACCATAGGCCTATAACAGATATTCCAGTGCAATAGGTGAGACATTCTAGACCAGACTTGGGCAACTCCGGTCCTCGAGGGCCAGAATCCAATCGGGTTTTCAGGATTTCCTCAATGAATATGCATTGATAGCAGTGCATGCAAATAGATCTCATGCATATTCATTGGGGAAATCCTGAAAACCTGATTGGATTCCATCCCTTGAGGACCGGAGTTGCCCATGTCTGTTCTAGACAGTAGGGTTATTTTCCCATAGCTGCTTACTGCTGCAGAAGGAATCCACTCCGGATTTTTCACTCTGCCTCTGTTGTACCTCACTGGGCTCTCTAGCTCCACCTTCAGTTCTTTACTTCTGCACACGTGCCTGAAGAAGTATTTGTTCTGCTCTCCCCATTTTATTATTTTTAATTTGATGTAATTTAGTTCCCTTTTCAGGTAATTTAGTGCTTGGAGTGAATTTGAAGCTCTGCCTGCTTGAGATTTCAGTCTGTAGCTGACAGGCCAATTCCACTAGGTATATGTTAGCCAGCCTACATAGTTTTCTCTGGAACTTAGGGCCATCCCTGAGGTGGCTCACCTACTGTTAATAAGGAGTCGAATGCAGGCTGTTAGGTGCCCTTAAGAGGCTCAGCAGTGTCTCGCCGGGTGCGTCGTCATGCCTCCACCCGTCTTGGTACGCATACGGTAGTCTGCAAGGGTGGAAATGTAGTCAGACATAGGAGTCTGACTAGCAGCCCGAAGATCAGCTTTCCAGAACCATTCCCAACATTGTAAGAGAGCTGAAAGCAGGTTGCAGCACCAATTCTCTCAGGTCACAGTGAGTACACAGGCCTGTGAAAGACTCACAACTATTTCTGTTTTAACAATGATATCTATCTGCAAGTCATGTGCACCAGGATGGCACCACAATATGCAAACCTCTTCATGACAGAACTGGAAGATATATTTCTGAATGCATATCAAAGAAAATTCTTGAAATACCACCAGTATATTGATGACATTTTTATGATTTGGATAGAGAGAGAAGAGACTCTCAAACAATTTTACAATTCTTTCAATACATACCACCCTACAATCAAATTCAAAATGAACTATTCCCTAGAAAAAGTCAAATTTCTAGACACCACAGTCTGTATCAACAATGGTTACATCCAAACATCTATAAACAAGAAACCTACAGACAGATGCAGATACCTCCACAACTCCACTTTCCATCCCTCACACACAGCCATACACAGCCAAACCACATAATACGTGCTCTGACCCAAGAGACAGAGATAAACATCTAAAAACCCTGACTGAATCCTTGAAACAAAAAGGATACAAACCTAAAATAATCTCCAAGAATATTGCCTCATCCCTTAAAACACCCAGAGAAAACCTATTATACTACAAGGACAAGAAAACCACAGAAAGGACTCCCTTGGTAGTTATATATAATCCAGAGCTGGAAAAAATAAGAAAAATTATAAGAGATCTACAACCACTACTCCAAGAAGATGAATTACTAAAAGAGATATTCACAGCTCCACCTGTGCTGACCTTCTGTCAGCCACCTAATCTGAAACAGAAACTGATATAAAGCAAATTCCCTACACATGGCACACATCCCTGCAATATAACAAGATGCAAATTATGCCAGCACATCTCACAGGATCCCACAGTCACTCATATGGAAAAACATTCAAATAAAGAGGATCCTTCCCATGCTCATCTTCTAATACGGTATATATCATTCAATGCAAAAAGTGCAAAGAAGGGTGCTACATTGGTGAAACAAGCCAGATGCTAAAGACTAAGATCAACTTCAATAGGTATCATATTAAAAATTGCAATGCCAACCAAGATGTCATCTCTGTCGGACACCACTTTGAAAAAACAGATCACTGCACCAATGATTTTATGGTGAAAATACTAAAAGAAAATTTTAGGACAATCAAAAAATGGAAGACCTTTGAAATCAAAATGATAAAAATATTTTGACT
The DNA here is from genome assembly GCF_902459505.1 of Geotrypetes seraphini. NCBI lineage: Eukaryota > Metazoa > Chordata > Amphibia > Gymnophiona > Dermophiidae > Geotrypetes > Geotrypetes seraphini. The sequence goes on from NC_047085.1 coordinate 157,435,962, forward strand.
TCCACCAGACTGGACTTAACAAAGATCTTGGCTTCCTTTAGCATTACAAATGAATGTAAACTGCCTTGTCACTTCCCTAACATCCATCCAAATCTCTGTCTCCTACCCACCCAGCCCTCTCTGTTTCTCATCCCTCCTTCTTCCTGTTAGTCCAGGGGTCTCAAAGTCCCTCCTTGAGGGCCGCAATCCAGTCGGGTTTTCAGGATTTCCCCAATGAATATGCATTGAAAGCAGTGCCTGCACATAGATCTCATGCATATTCATTGAGGAAATCCTGAAAACCCGACTGGATTGCGGCCCTCAAGGAGGGACTTTGAGACCCCTGTGTTAGACTGTCACTGGAATGTTTTCATGTTTCACTTACATATACTGATATTTGTCAACATTTGCTTATTACTGATCTGAAGAAGGGTTACCTTCAAAAGCTAATTTTAAAAAATACATTTAGTCCAATGAAAAAGGTGTTACCTTATTTCCGTTATGTTTGTTTTATTTCTTTATAGCTGCAGGAATACCCTTGTGGATTAGATACAATTATACCGGTTGTCTCCCCACCAAAAAAAAATTGAAAGAAAATGATCTGCTTTTATTAGAATGGCAAAATGGAAGTGTCAAAATCAAATCAAGACTAGCATGAAAGCACTGGACTTTGTTTTTTCACCAGTTGTTTAATAAGTAACGATTGGCCCAGGTAGTTCCAGGGGAATGAAAGGCAGATTAGCCTGCATGTGCACTCACTAACCATCCAAAATTATCACACCCAGGTTTCTTTGTTCACTTCAGATCCTATGTCAGGCTTTCTGTTCTCAAGCTTGACTGGGACTGGAGATGCTTTGAAAGCAGCATTCAAAGGCCCCAAAAGATAGGCTTTGCCACAGTCTTTCCTTAGGGTAAGGTCTAGTGGTGCATTCCAGGCCCACGATTACAGGGTTCTCCAAAGAGTTCTAATGCATGGTCCTCAACCTAGGGCTGTCACTGCAGTGGTCAGACTAAGTATGTTGAAGGGGGGGGAATAAAAAATAAAGGCCAACACCGCCAGATCTTAATCTAGGGATCCTTTTCATAACTTGCATTAGGTACTAATGTGCGCCTAATGCAGCAAAAAATGAACCACCTCAATATGCACTATAACATCATGTAGTAGTTTTGAATGTGCACACGCTAAATAATCTTTTGTATTTGGGGGGAGAGAGGTGGGTCGGGGGCAGAGAGTGGGTGTCCCTGTGCTAACCAGTTAATGCATCTACATTACTGCATGCTACTGGTTAGCTCATGGATAACATAAAAACCCTTACCACCTAAAAAAATGTCAGTACATGTTCCCATGGTCATTTTTTTTTTTAAATGGCTGTGCACTAATGACAACATTAGCACATGCCAAAAAAAATTTTCCAAGTGTTTCCAGTAACAACTACTACGCAGAAACATCCACTGGTGAACCAAATTCTTGTATAAGGTGCAGCTATGATGTCAGTAAAGGAGGTAATAGAGCCTCAGAAAGTGGAGTAGTCTAACCAATTCGGGTGTTTTTCATTTGAACAAGGTTCATGAGCTCTTATTCATGTCACTGGCTCTACCCCCACCCTACCACTAAATTACTTTTTAATCTTTAATTCTGCAATTTTTAATAATCTTGATATAATACTTTTAAATAACTTCATTTAAAACTTCTCCAGTATTTAGAGAACATATGCAATTTTTCTTTCATATTAACCTTGGCAAAAAAACTTCCGGGAGTTAAAACACCATCAAACAGTGTTCATACACGTCACACTATATTTGGGTCAGGATCGCCAGATAAAATAATCATAAACAAAACGCATCAAGTGCATATGAATAAAGCAGCAATTATCTTTTAGATGTTTCAGTTATTCAACAGTTTTTCAAGCTGTCTGACCTACTTATATTACAAAGCTGCTGCTCATATCAAGCTTACTCCGACACGGCCTGCGTTTCGTGGGGCCGACTCAACTCCCGCTGCATCAGGGACTTTGGGCAACAGACAATTGTGCTGGCATAGAGATAAAGCATGAGTGCCAGAACTTAAAAAGGCAGAAGAGGTTTGTACAGGGCCACAATCAGCTCAGCTTGAATAGCGGAGGTTGTCCAAGAAGTGAAGTCGGCCTTGGACAGCTCACTGGATAACAAACTCCAAAATATTGCTGAGAAATTAAATATGATGGACGGTCATTTAGAATCACTTCATGCAGATCTTGCTACTTACCAACAACAACTTTCTAGTTTGGAAGACCACGTGCAGCGTCATGAGATAGACCAGCAAAGTCTCCAAGCAAAGGTAGTGATCCATGAAATAAAACTTGATGATTTGGAAAATTGATCATGCTGCAGTAACCTCAGACTTATTGGTTTGCCAGAATCTGCCAAGGATAACAAGCTGCGAGAGTTCCTGGAATTCTGACTGGCACAAATTTTACAGCTTCAGTCATCATTAGGCCCTTTGAAAATTGAACGGGCCTATCGGCTGGGAACCCTTCGTGCTCAGGGAGCAAGACCGCACACAGTTATTTTCAAGCTACTTAATTTCATGCACAAGAAGGAAATTATCCGTGCAGTACAGGTATCAGGCCCACTTACTTACAATACTGTGCTTCCAAAATTATTTGTCGGCAGTATAGGCCATGAAAAAGGAGTTTGCTTTGGTGTATTCTTTGTTACATCAAAAGAAAGTACAGTTTGCTTTATTGTACCCAGCTCGCCTTCGGGTTCGACATGCGGGTAAGACACCGTTTCTTATCTCTGCCCATGCAGCTTTGCAGTTTGCACAAACTATCTCTTGAGTGGCTTCCCCCAAAAGAGAAAATCAGCTTTTCACAGTGCTACCTGGATATACCATATACTGTACATGATAAGTGTGTGTTTCCACTGCATTTATTTTCAAGGGAGATTGAAAGATATTTTCTATCAAGTTGATCTGCTTATTGAACGTTTTGTGCATAGTTGCAATGTACGTTGGAGACGTATGGGCTATATCAGACATGGGCAAACTACGGCCCACAAGCCATATCCGCCTGTTTTAGTTTTTAATCTGGCCCACCGACCAGTCCAAACCCTGCTGACCATGAGCCCTACATAACTCCCTCCAGAGCAGCATTGCCAGCACTCTAAACAGACTGCTTTGCAGCCCTACTCTCATCGGGGAATTCTCCTGCTGCATCACTGATGATGTTCATCAGTAATGCGGCACATTGAAGGCCCCAACGAGAGAAGGCCTTGAAGCAGCCTGTTTAGAGTGCTGCCGGCCCAACACTGCTCTGGCGGGAGGTATGAAGGGCTCGCAGTCAGTGGGGTTTGGATGGGAGGGAAGGATGGAGGGTCAGTGGGGGTCGGCTGTGCGGATGCTCAAGGGTTCTGCTGCACAAGGGATGGAGGGAGGGAAGGATGGAAGCTGGGCAAGGGTTCTACTGCACGAAGGATGGAAGCTGGGCAAGGGTTCTGCACAGGGGGATGGGAGGGATAGAAAGATGCTGCAGAGGGAAGGCACAAGGGGATGGGTGAGAGGGGAGGAAAGATGCTGCACATGTGAGGGAGAGAATGGAAAGAGGAATAATTGGGGTGAAGGAGAGGAAGGGAGAGATGATAATGTACATTCGTTTTGTACAATAAACCTTATGTTTTCATGCCTTGCTACCTTTTAAAGACCAAAACCTTTTATGTTATGACGTTTACATTTAATTTATATTAATTCACACAAACACTCCATCCATCTGCTCTTGGTCTGGCCCCTCTGTCAAATTGAAGAACACATTGTGGCCCATGAGTCAAAAAGTTTGCCCACCCCTGGGCTATATGCACTAAAGTCAGCGATCGTCGCTACACCTGTTTTCACAGCTTTAGCGACGATCGCTTTTACCGACCCAATGCACAAAAGGGCTCACCACATGTTTTTCCCCTCGATCGCCCATTTTCCGATCCAGTCATGTAAATTAGCTAATACCCCATGCAAAGTAGCCAAGTGATTGATGCACTAACATCGCTTGGCTATGCAAAAAAAAAAAAAATACAGGGGTTTTAGCTATTGGAAAAAAACAACTGGTCTGGACCAGTAACTGTGTTACCGACAGGTCTGCCTGGTTTTTTCTTTTTTTTTTTTTTTCAACGCAAAATATCTGTGCCATTAAAAAAAAAAGTCCCCCAACGCTAATGATGGCCCTTCCCAACGACCCCCAACAAACGTGACACCAGGAATCCCCCTCTACCCACAAGAGAAAATTGGCAGGAGGGATGCCCACACCCTCCTGCCAATGGAGGCTCCCCTCCCCTCCCCCCCGAACCATCTCCTACCCTCCTGAAAAAAAAGCAGGAGGGATGCCCACTCCCTCCTACCACCGGATGCCTTCCCAGGGATATCGACACTTCCTTGAAGAAAGTGGGAGTGTTGGAGGAAAAAGTTGATCTTGTCCACATGGGTGAGGTGCGGAGGCTCCCTCTTATTGGTTGTGGAGAAATCGTCTTCACGCTTTGTTATTATTAGAACATAGGCCAGATTCACTAACCCCTGCCCGATCGGGCCTGATCCGGGCAGGTCCGATGAATTCACAAAAGACAAAAATGCAGATGGGGCAATTGGAGGAACGCCCCCATCTGCCTGCCCGGATTGCTGGTATGTGATCCCCGTGCCATGCGCAGACCATCTGCTTCCCCTGCAGATGGTCCTGCACATGCGTTTTTGTGTCTTTTTTTGGGGGGGGCCCAACTCTCCTGCTCCTATCTCTGCCGGCAGCAGCCTCTTCCCTCCTTCCCTGCAGTGCGAACCCAGTGGGTTTAAAGCGGGGCTAGCACTGTGGCGTGCAGCCCCACTTTAAACCACTGGCTCGCACTGCAGGGAAGACTGCTAATACTGATTTCTGCTAGATGCAGGATAACTGGAAGTCAGGGAGCCAACAAGCACTGCTCTCCTCTCCCCCCTGCCACAGGACTTCTGCAGCCCCTGGAAACAGGCAGCGAGATCATGGTAGCAGAGAGCAGGACGGCAATGGAGCAGGAGAGTCGGTAGAGAGCTGTGCGACTGGTCCCCAGCAGTCGCTTTAGGAGCTGATCGGCCAGCCCAGTCGGATCGAGAATTTTGGTTTGTGAATCGCTGCCTTCCCTACTTTTGAATGTCCCTCCCCTCATTTGCATGCGCGGATCGGAAGATGGTCCAGTAGAAGTAAGTGAATCGGGCCAGAGGGGAATTTGGTCGCTAAGGGGTCGCAAACCGATCGGTAACATGATCAGTTTGCTTTGTGAATCTAGCCCATAGAGCAGCTAAACTTACCCCTAAATGTAAACACAGTTTCCTCTAGACATGGTACCCTTATATTCAGTTCTTACCTCCTAGAGCTCGTAGTGGTAATCTTGAATTCTTTCTGAGGTAACTTAGGGGAGTTACCTTGGGCAGCAGGCATGGTTGTCAACTGCAGGGCGGTTTGTTAGGCATTACATGGCTTGTTCCTTACACCTCTGAAGGTGGCTATCAGAGCCCAGGCCGCTTGAGAAGTTTGCTGTTTTAATCCACTGGTAGCAGGGGATACCTTTATTTTTTTTCTCTTTTCAAATACCATGTGAGATCGTTGGTCTACAATTCATGGCGGACCCTCAATTTTTCTGTAGTTATGATGCATGGCAGCATTTCACATGGTGCAGTTCTGTTTAGTGCTAATTAGCACATATTCTTGAGTGCCTCCTGTGTACATGCACATGACTCTTTTTGCTTTCCACACTTTTGTTGTGCTTCCTGCGATCCCAGTATTTTGGCTTTTTATGTAATTGCTACTGCTATATACTTAATATTCCATTTGTTTGTACTTCTTTGGTGGGAAAGAGGGAGGGTTGGATGGTCAAGGCGGGAGAAGATATGGGTTATAAAATTCTTTGGAATTTCCATGTTCTATTGAATATTGTTTTGACCTGTTCTGTTTATGGAGCTTCAATAAGAACCGTTGAAAAGGAACCCAAACTGACCAGACGACCACTGGAGTGATTAAGTAATGAGCCCTCCCACACTCCCCAAGTGGTCACTGACCCCCCTCCCACCTCACAATGATCTGAATGAAACAGTACATACCTGTCTCTAGAACAGCAGTACCTGGTATGGGAAATCCTAATAGAGCAGCAAGCAGGGCCTGGGAGTAACCTGGTGGTTGGTGTAATGACCATAGAGAGGGTGACCCAGGCCCATATCCCACTCTAACCACTACATTTATGGTGGAAAAGTGTGAGCCCACCAAAATCCTTCTGTACTGCCAGGTAGGTTGACACCTGCAGCATAAAGGCTATTGAGGTGGTAGACAGATGGATATAGGTTTTGGAGAACTCACCACACCCCTTTAAGTGTTCACAACAGTGCCCTCTAAGGTGCCCTACTGCTCTGCTTGGCATGTCTGTGTGGCCAGTTCAGTAGAAATTAGTGGCCCCCGCCTATTGTCCAAATGGCTTGGTTTTGGATGTTTTTAACTTGGACATAGGGATTTTTTTTTCTAGAAATGGCCAGAAAAGTTAGACATCCTAAATGCCAAAACATCTAAAAAGATAGTCTAGCGGTTTCGAAAATGAATGTTTATCTACTTCCAATTTTGGACACACTTCTCAAGACATCCAAATCGGGCTTAGATGCACTAGTTGGGGAGAGGGTAATTTCATATGGTGTCCATTTAAAATTTAAAAAGTGGCCTATTTTATAAACACAAGCAAAATGGTCCTGAAAAATCTCAGATAAATGGAAAAAAATGACAGGTCACTAAACCTTATTACAAAAGATTATGGTGGACCATTATAACTAAGCCCTTGCGGAAACACCAAGATAATTCCTCAAAAGTATAATCAATCCTTAAGGAATAGTGAAAAAATATATTTTTAATTATTTTGAGTTCTCCAGTAAATACAGCAGGAGACGTTTTCCATGTGGGCATTTTCAATGTGAGGCAGTTTAAGGGCAAACAACGATACCATCTGTAGACGCCCGAGTTTCCCAAACGTTTATCTAGAAACAAACAGGATGGCGGATAATTCACGCCATAACATTTTAGGTGTTTTTTGATCGTCACTGTTAGATTTTGGATGTCTTCCAGGCGAATGTCTAGCTTGGGAATTTGACATCATATCGAAAATGCCCCCTCCACATAATTGTAAAATGAATCACAAAAAGAACAATAAAAATAGCCTTACTATGTCATACCAATGGTCCAGTCTAGCCCAGGGATCTCAAAGTCCCTCCTTGAGGGCCGCAATCCAGTCAGGTTTTCAGGATTTCTCCAGTGAATATGCATTGAAAGCAGTGCATGCACATAGATCTCATGCATATTCATTGGGGAAATCCTGAAAACCCGACTGGATTGTGGCCCTCAAGGAGGGACTTTGAGACCCCTGATCTAGCCCAATAGCCCATCCTCACGGTGGCCAATCCAGGTCACTAGTACCTAACAAAACCCCAAAAAGTAGTAACATTCCAAGCTGCTAATCCCAGTAGCCCGTTCTCATGATGGCCAATCCAGGTCACTAGTACCTGTCGAAAACCCAAATAGTAGCAACATTCCATGCTACCGATCCAGGGAAGACAGTAGCTTCCCCCATGTCTGTCTCAATAACAGACTATGGATTTTTCCTCCAGGAAACTGTCCAAACCTTTCTTAAAACCAGCTACATTAACCACTCTTACCACAACCAATAGCAATGCTTTCCAGAGCTCAACTATTCTCTGATTGAAAAAATATTTCCTCCTATTGGTTTTAAAAAGTATTTCCCTGTAACTTCATTGTGTGTCCCATAGCAGTTACACATATAATGCACAGCAGCTGCAAGGGGGGCATACATAAGGGTGGAGTATGAGCAAGTCCCACACTTACACTTGTTACTTATACAATACGGTAACATGCTAAAGTGCAACATTTACCTGCTTTTATTTCTACCTGTCTTTTACATGGCATAAATGATAAAGTCTAAACATTGGCACAAAAATACAGACTTATGCTTTATTCTGTAACAGAATCTGGGCACCCAGATGCCAGTATAGAATTCATGCTCAGCAGTGTACCTTGCATTTCTTTGGGTGACCTTTTATATAATTACCTTCAAAATTATTTATAACTTTATCCCCAAGTAGTTGTCAAGATTTCTTTTTTTTCTCTCAGGGAAGAGCTACTTGTAGAAATATTAGTGTGCTTGTATGGTATCCTAGTCCAAAGTGCTAGGGGTTTTAGCACATGCCAAATGACACAGCCAGTGCTGAATTTATCCTTGGTAATGAGCCTAGTCTTACTGTTCTGGAGAAGAAAGCAAGGACATCTTTAATGTCACTAGAGAAGACTCTTCTTGCTTTATCGGTATATAAGAAATAAATTACATTACATTACATTACATTATCTGCAGAAGAGTACCTTTACCAGCCCAGTGCCCCTTCACACCACCAACCCTCATCCCATGAACAGGTCTGCAGTCAAGGCTTAGGCTTAGCCTTCTCAGATTATGAAGAATCAGGCGGTCAATGTAATAGAATAGCAGGCTAAATCAAAGCCGTCATGCAGCCTTGGATTAAACAAACAATTGTTGTTTGCTTTCTCCATTCTTTACAGGTGGTTGCGAACCATTTCTGTCATCTTGTTTTTGAACAAGGCAAGACATGTTAGCTGAAAAGGTTTTGGCAGGAAAGTCTAAAATAGAAGATTATTTTCCAGATTTTGTCAATTACACTGTACCGGAAGATGGTAAGATTTTCTACTTGTTTTCTTAGGGGTACTGCAGAAGATCTTAGCTCTTCTGGTATTTAAAAAAAAACCAAGAGGCCTGGAGATAATTCTTTGACTATAACAACTGCATTCGCAGTTTGGGTTTATAAAGTTCCCTATAGGGATGCCACTTATGTTGAAATTGTTATGCAGATGGAGTTTATATGGGTTTTAAGACTGGTTCTCTGCTCTGGGCAGTAGAATACATAATCTGTCCACATTTCATATGCCTTCCTTCACTGTCCCTTATTGGTTATAAGCTTCCTCCAGAACCACCATGTAGCCTTCATAGCTATAAAATGAAGGGATCTGTTACACATGAGGTGGTATCTAAATTCATGAAAAGTCCCTGGAACTCGAAGACTGCCAGTGCAAAAGCCCCTGGTTCTGTGGGATCTAAGTGTCATCCTTGCTCAGCTCATGAGGGCACCAATTCACTCAGCTAAATTCAATCATATGGAAGATCCTATTCTAGTAGCCGTACATACAATAGGTATTGGTCTGATGTTCCACCTTCTCTCCAATTTTACCTTAGTAGGGTGGAAGAGAAATGGGCCTTACACACTCTAGACTGCAGATGGACCCAGTGTACCTCCTAGAAATACTCACCTATATTATTAGTCCATACAGCAATTCATTTCCTTCAGTTCAAACAGGCTATGTATAGCACATTATTTATTTATTTAAAACATTTAGATACCAGGAAAGCCAAATCCAAAGTACTGCCTATCACATAAACCAAAAAAAAGAAGAAATGGCTAGTTCTTTCTAAGTTGATGAATCAACCTTACAGAACAGTGCTCAGAAGGTGTTATTCTCAGATCAGACTTCGGGACAAGCCCAGATGTTTGAAACGTCTGAATCTCAGAGCTCTTAATCATCACACTGAAGTACTGTTGTTTGAAGAAAAAACTGTGAATGTACAAAATTATGACTACTAAATAACTTGCAAAGTTGATATGTCGATATTAAAACAGCATACTTAATCTGTAGCTATTAATCGCACTCTGGGCTCAGACGCATTTCGCGGCTGCTGCCTCAGAAAACCCGTAGCTTGTATAGCTTTCAACGTTCAAGGAGGTATGTCTGTCCCTCAAGCACACTCTGAAAATTGCAATTGATTCACAACCACATAGAATGGCACCTATAATGTAGGCATGCTTAGGTGCCATTTATTGTACCTGGTCCTATATCCCTAAAGGACAGCAGGTTTAGACAAGCTGTTTTTCAGGGGGGGGGGGGGTTTAGCACCTACTGTAATCATCTCTTCTTTACTGCTGGACCACCCTATCCACTTAGTTCCCCCACAGATGTGGTTGATTTCATCCTGCTTGTTGACAGAAGAAAGCACAGTGGCTTACCATACCTAAAAGGTGTTTCTGTATTAACACACAATCCATCCACCATCCTACAGAGTTTGTTTATTTATTTATTTAGTCATTTATTTAGCCCGTCCTCCCAAAGGAGCCCAGGGTTACATGATTACATTCATAGTATGGGTAGGACCAAAACTTAGTGAGAAAATACAGAATTTACAGCATTTAAGTATAGACAGAGGGGGTTTAAGTTATACCGCATTTACAGGTGAAGACATAACATACAGACTTAAAATACAGACTTAGTAGGATTAAAATTGCAGTGGTTTACAGTGTAGATATAACATGGAGGTAACAGCTTTCCTAGCAGGTGGGTGTATCTTTGTTGTCGGAGAATGTGGTGGTAATTCATGTTATATTTGCGGTGGCCCTGCGAGTTTAGAGTTGTCATTTGGTGTATTAGGCGGTGCCTTTGAGATCCATCTGTCCTAGGGAGTAGGCGAGGGTTAAGGAGCTGGGTTTGTAAAGAGGAATGTTTTCATGGCTTTCCTGAAGTTCCAAAGACTGTCTAGTGATCTAATGGATGGGGGGATGATGTGCCATAATCTGGGTTTGTAATGAGAATAAGAGCTTCTTCGGGCTGTCTCAGATGTGAGAAAACGGCCAGGTGGCAGGATCAGCTGTTTTTCTGTTTGAGATCTCAGTGATCGGTTGGGGACATAAGTTTGTAGTTTGGTGTCATTTTGTGGAAAGTCTTGAAGGCTAACACCAAGGCTTTGAAGGAGCATCATTTTTAGATAGGCAGCCAGTGCATGGAAGTTAGTGCAGGGGTGATGTGGTCTTGGAAGCCCAGGTTTTTTAGGAGTCAGATTGCGGTGTTCTGCACCCCTTGGAAACGGGCGAGTATTTTTGCTGGTAGGCCCACTAGTAGAGCGTTGCAGTAATCTAGTCGGGGTAATACAAACGGGTACAGTAGCTGAGCAAAATTGCTTTCTGAAAAATAGGCACGGATGCACTTTAGTTGGCGGAGGTAATAGAAAGAGGAAGACACTATTTTTGATACATGGTCTGAGAGCAACAGATTTGAGTCGAGAATCACTCCTAGGCTGCAGATGTTGTCTTTGGCTGTGAGGGTGTCATTTCCCCAAGAAAGAGATGGGCAGGGGTAGGTGCAAGTGACCTTGTGTATCCAGAGAGGTTCTGTTTTTGATGCGTTTAGCTGAAGTTTATTTGCAGTCATCCAGTTTTTTATTTCTGTTAGGCAGCAGTGAAGTATTTTTAGTTGTGCATCTCGGTGTTGACCTAGGGGGAGATAAAGCTGTATGTCATCTGCATATGAGTGAATTTTGATTTGGTATTTTTCTGTGATGTCAAGTACTGGTTTGACATATAGGTTGAAGAGGAGTGAGGATAGTAATGAACTCTGGGGCACTCTGTAGCAGAGGTTTTGGTTCTGATAAGGAGGGCTCCAATAGTACTTTCTGAGACCTTTCGTTCAAGGAGGCAAACCATGCCAGTGCGGCGACATGGATTCCGATCGAGTATAGTCTGGATAGGAGGAGTGAGTGATCGATAGTATCGAAGCCTGTGCTCAGGTCTAGTAGGACCAGCAATGTGCCTTTTCCCTCATCAAGGATTTTCAAGCAGTCATCTATGATGTCTAGAAGCACCCTTTCTGTGCTGTGGTGCTTCCTGAATCCTGATTGGAAGTTGGAGAGGGTGGTGTTTGTTTCCATGAAATCTCGTAGTTGTGTGAGCACTATCTTTTCTAGTATTTTTGAGACAAATGGGAGATTTGAGACTGGTCTATAGCTGCATGGATTTTCCGGGCCCATAGTGGGAGTTTTTAGGAGTGGTCTTACTACAGTAGATTTCCAGCTCTGTGGTATTATGCCTGATTTTAGGGACTCATTAATTAGGGGTAAAATGGAGTTCAGGAAGTATTCGCTGGTAGCTAGAAGTATAGTGGATGGGCATGAGTCCAGGAATGAGGTTGTGGGGTGTAAGGAGACTAATGTACTTTTTAGGTCGTCAATGGAAACTGGTTTGAAGCTGTTGAGAGTTTCTATCTTATATAGGTTGTTGTTTGTATAGTTTTAGGGATTCTTGGCAGAGTTTTGGCTTCTAAGTCTAAGGATTCTCGTATTTTTGATATCTTGTTGTGGAAGAAATTTGAGATGGAATCACTAAGTTTGATTTTTGGATGTGGTGTGATCCTTAGGAGGAGGTAAATAAGTTTTTCGATAGTGAGAAGATGGCCTTTGATCTGTTTGGGATTTTGGATATTAGGTTTGTGAAGTATACCTTTTTTGTATCGAGTGTCGCTAGCTTGTATTCTTTCAAGAGGCTTTTCCAGGTGGATTTGTCCTCAGCACTGTGTGTTTTGCACCAGGATTTTTCTGACTTTCCTTTTCTGTTCTCGCAGGCTTTCTGTGAACCAGGGTGATGAGAAGGATCTTGTGTTTGTTTTGACTCTTGCTAATTTCTCATACAGTGACTTTATACCAGAATGCCATGTCTGTGCCTTTTCTCTAGTGAGTAGGTCGTGGAGCTTGGGTGTAGGTCCATTTTGGAGATGACAATGGATAAGTCATGAAGGTTGACCAACTTTGGGTCGAGTGTGGTTGTTTTTAGTGAAGCTGGGTTTTCTATGGGCCCTTTGGTCTTAACATGTAGGTTGAACGAGATTACATGGTGGTCAGTCCAGGGAACTTGAGTGTTTGTTATCAGGTTTAATTTGTTGTCGAGTAGCGGGCCTTTAGAGATAAAGATCAGGTCTAGAGTATTCCCAGAAGAGTGAGTGGGGGAGTGGACTTGTTGGAGGAAGCTGAGGTCAGGACAGTGTCTTTGTAAATTCCCTTGGTGCACTGGTGATTTCTGGGTATTCCACAAAGTTAAAGTTTCCTAGGTTGATAATTTGTTTGTGGTTGACTGAGAGGTTGCTTATAATAATTATTAGTTCGTCAAGTGCAGACTTACAAGCTTTGCTACCAACTGTAAAACAGCAAAAGCAGCCATACATAGGGGAACAAAAATGCATGCCTTTTTGTCTGTTTGAACTTTGAGAGAGCAGTATCCATGTTTGTGCTGTAAAATGACATCGCCCACAAGTATACTTTATTTACCCTGCTGTCAAGAGAGACACCATCCCATTCCTCTCATCACAAGTAAGCAGTGGCATATTCTGTCTCTTACAGAATATCAAAATGTAGGAAAACAGAATATGCATTATTAGTAGTCCAATGTGTTATTTCATCACTGATATAGATTCTGAAACACTGATAACATGTTGAGTGAATGAATGTCATTGAAGATGAAGTTTTGGACTACATTACTCCCCCGATATTCGCGGGGGTTCTGTTCCAGGAACCCCCGTGAATTTCAAAAAACCGTGAATACGGTTTTTCAATGGGGGAGACTGGAGAGGGCAGCTGGAGAGGCAGGAGAGAGCAGCTGGAGTGCCAGCAAGTGCAGGAAATCACTCGCTGTATGCTCTGACTGCCTCTTCCTGCACTAAGTCGGGCCTTACCAATCAGGAGCTCCGTGTCAAAGCAGCTCCTGATTGGATAAGGCCTGACTTAGTGCAGGAAGAGGCGGTCGGAACATGCATCGAGTGATTTCCTGAACTCGCTGGCGCTCCGGCTGTTCTCTCCTGCTGCCCTCTCCTTGTTCGCGATCAGAAAATACCGTGAATGTCCGGGACCACAAACCGCCAACCGCAAACAACCGGGGAACACTGTAGTTACTTAAGAGAATTGTTGGAGTTTACAAATTCTGAAGTACGTTTGTACAGTTTGCATTTTGGAATGAATTGCACAAATAATATTTTTTTGATATACTGTATTTGTTTTTTCACTGTGCAGCGATACCAGATGCAGGAGAAGATCCCAAAGTCACAAGGGCCAAGTTTTTTATCCGAGATGAGTTTTTGGTAAGTAAGAACCTTTCCTTACAACAGTAAGTAATCAGGCTACACAGCTGGGCAAAAAGTAGCCGCAACTATGGGAGGAAAGCTTGGACTAGCAAAAGCAATGTCTCAGATAGGTTTATTTATTTGATTTGATTTCTATCCTGTCCTCCCGGTAGCTCAGAATGGGTTACAAGCCAGCATTCGCAGTGGAATACATTAGGAGAGTACAATGACTATACAGCAACTTCAGTACAAGTTTAGAAGAATGGAGAAAAGAGGGCAGAAAGGAAGGGGGTATTTAAGGGGGGTGAAGGAGGGTTGATTGCAGCTGGATTTTTAGTTGAAGAGGAGGATCTTCACCGTTTTCCAGAAGGTCATCAATGAGTTCTGTAATCTGATTTGCAGGGGGAGTTGGTTCCAGAGTTGAGGGATGAAGTGGCTGTAAGAGCGTTTGCGGACAGTTTCTGACAGGAGAGACCTTTGTGCATACCATGACAGTAATTTCATTAGTATTTAACACACACCTTTCTAGTGGTAGTTTTCAAGGCAGGTATACTAGGTATTTCCCTATCCCTAGAGGCCTCACAATGTAACTGTACCTGAGGCATTGGAGGGTTAAGTGACTTGCACAAGTTCTACAAGGTATGTCAGTGAAATTTGAACCCTGGTCTCTCTAGTTCACAGTCTGCTGCTTTAACCACTAAGCTACTCCTCCTCTCCCACTCACTCCTAAGCTATGGAGTGGAGTATGATCTCATTACACTTACTGTATTGTACATCTTGCCAAAGAGAGCTTCTTCATGAGTGCTCATATGATGTTACATGTATAAGCCGGTTGTGCTTGAAAAATCTTTTTTGAATCAGGCATAAAGCACCCAAAATAATGGGAAAATATTTCTGTATTTTTCTGCCACATTTTCCGGGACTTGAACTAATTTTCTTGCTACTTGAGCATCTTTTCTCTGTACAATTCATAGAGGAACCACTATTCCTTGTATGTATTTCACTGCACGATCTATTTGTTATAAGCTGGGTATTCTGAACAACTTAATAGGAGATTCTCAGGTTGGATTTACAATGATAGTGGAGATCTAGCTTTCTGATTTAGGTAATCTGTTGCTGCAGAAAACCCAGCTAATCATTTTGACTTTCTCATAGAGAGCCTAGCAAGCATCTAACAATTGTTTCCTTAGACTTTTCCAATTGGAGGTCGTCGTCTTCATTTCTATCCTCGTTGGGCCTGTATTACATTACATTGGTGTCTTCTATCCCGCCAGTACCTTTCAGTTCTAGGCGTTTTTACAACAAGAGTTGGCCTGGGCATTTCCAAGGAGAATACATGGTTAATAGATGTAGTATGCATCGGGATCTGTGGAGGGTCAATCAGGTTTAGTTAGATCATTTGACAAATTTCTTGAATAGAAAAGTTTTAAGTTCTTTCCTGAATGTTTTGTAGTTGGGCGTAATAGCAGATTGGAGAGATGGTGGTTTAGTTTCGCTGCTCTGGTGTTTAAATAGTCTGTCGTATATTTTTTTTTGCTTTGTATACCTTTGATTTGGGGGGTGGGTAAAGTGTGCATGAGTTCTCCTTGGTCTGGATGTGTTTTTCCTGATTAGGCAGTTGCTCAGATAGCTTGGGCCGTTTCCATTTAAGGCTTTGAATAGGGTGCAGTAGAATTTGTATTGTATGCGTGCTTGTACTGGGAGCCAGTGTGAATCTCGGAAAGCAGATGGTAATGTGGTCATATTTTTCCAGCGAGTAAATCAATCTAAGAGCTGTATTTTGGACCGTTTGTAATTGTTATAGCATGTTGGTTGGGCATGACAGGTATAGGATGTTACAGTAGTCCAGGAGTCCTAGGATTAGCGCTTGTACCAAGAGTTTGAATTGTTCGTTGAAGTATTTTTGGATTTGTCTTAGGTTGCGCATGGTTGTGAATGCCTTCTGGATCATTTTGCTGATTTTAAGTTGCATGGTGCAGCCTTTGTCTATCATTATTCCAGCAGTTTTAGGTTTGGTTGCATTGGAGTCTATTTCTAGTTTGTTATGGTTGGGTTTTTGTTTTTTTTCTAGAATTTGGTTTTGATCTTTTAGGGTTTTGTTTTTTTCTAGAAATTTGGTTTTGTCGTGATTCAGCTTTAATTTGTGGTCTCTTATCCATTTTGACACTGTTTCTAGTGGAAGTGTATTTTGTTCATTGTATTGGGGTTCGTTTGGTCGAAAGGGAGGAGGATGTTGATGTCACCTCATAGCTGTATGAAGTTATGCCTATTTCGTCTAAGCGTGTGCCAAGTGTGGCTATATAAAGGGTTGAAGAGTGTTGGAGATAGTGGGAGCCTTGGGGGACTCCGCAAGGGTTGCTCCAGGATTCTGACTGTTCCTTGTTTGCTTTAACTCTGTATTTCTTGAGCAGAGGAATCCTTCAAATAATAATAACTTATTCTTATATACCGTCAGACCACGAATGGTTCTTAGCAGTTCACAGCAGATAAGGCTGAACATCCAGCGACTATTACAGTTCAAAAGATACAACAATTTCTAGAATATACACAATACATGTTGTATTTAAAAAGCATTAGGAAGCTTAGATTACAAATTTGTCAGGAGTTGTGTCTTTAATAGCTTTCTAAAAAAAATAATAGGATGAGACTCCTGGTATGATTTTGCCAAACCAGGCGTTCATTGGCTGCCTGGAAAGAGAGCGTTCTCTCGAGAGATCTCATCAAACGACATAATTTGACAGTAGGATATGTGAATAACTGGACTCTATGTGTAGGCTTATTGGAGTGAATTTAAAGAGAAATGGGGGAAACAAGGTAACCATTGTAGATGTTGCCTGTGATTCCTATTACTTCCAGTGATTAATAAGTAGGATGTTGTGATCTACTAGGTCAAATGCTGCTGTGAGATCAAGTTGTATAGTAGCATTTTTTTGCCTTTACTTAGGTGGTGTTTGGCTGTGTCTAGGGGAGACTAGTAGTATTTCTGTGCTGTAGCCTCTGAAGCCTGATGGTGAGGGGTGGAGTATGTTGTGGTATTTTCTGAGTATTTGGTGAGAAGTTTTGCTACGAGGCCCTTCTATTAGCTTGATGTATAGCGGTATTGAGGCTATTGTAATTGGATAGCTGATCTGTAGCTCCCTTTGGGTCTTTCAGGATAGGGATTATGATGATTTCGGATAGGTCTTATGCAAATTGGTCCTCTGTGAGCGTGTAACTGATCCACCCCATGAGGTGGGTGCAGAATTTAGTGTGGGCTCCTTTTAACAGATATGGGGGACAATGGTTGAGGTCACAGGCTGCATGATTGTATTTGTTGTAGAGTTTTTCTAGGTCGGGTCATAGTAAGTTTGGGAAGTCTGACCAGTTTCTGTCTGCTGCATAGGCCTCTTTTTCTATGGGTGGTAGTGAGATTTCATCGAGATGGCTTGGGGACCCCGTGAAAGTGTTTCTAGCTGTTGAGATTTTGTTCTGAAGAATTCAGTCAGTATGGTTTGCTGTGGGGGGGAGGGGCGGTTTTAGTGGCTAGGTAGGCTTTGGTGTCT
This sequence comes from Geotrypetes seraphini, assembly GCF_902459505.1. Lineage (NCBI taxonomy): Eukaryota > Metazoa > Chordata > Amphibia > Gymnophiona > Dermophiidae > Geotrypetes > Geotrypetes seraphini. The sequence continues at coordinate 157,453,453 of NC_047085.1, forward strand.
GTGAGTTCCTTTAGTAATTTGAAAAGTTTTTTGGTGTCTTGAATTTCTGTGCCTATTTGACTGGTGTAATATGATTTTCTTTTTTCTTTTAGCTTTTGTTTGTATTGTTCAGTATTCTCCAGGCTGTTTTTGTGTATTCTTGGTTGTCTTTTCTCCATTCTCTTTCAAGACATCTGCATTGTCGTTTGAGTTGTAGTAGTTTGCTATCAAACCATTTGCTGAGCATCTGCAGATTCTGGTTTTTATTTGCGGTTGTGTCATGTCTTCAAGGATGGATGTGCTTAGAGTGCGCCAGTGGTTTAGGAAATCCTTGGGATTGCCATCTTGGATCATGTTGTCTACTTTTGTTTCAGAATTTACGTGGGTCGATCTTTTTGTGTGTTTCATATGTTAAGCTATGGTAATTTTGTTTGGTTTTGCCCTGTGTCCAGTTGATTTTGAACGTGTATCTGTAGTGGTCTGACCAGAGTTCCGTTTGTGGTGTGTATTTCTTGTGTGATGGGTGTTTGGGACATGAAGGCAGCTATGTCAAGTTGATGGCCTTTTTTGTGTGTGGTTTGTGGGTCCAGGATTCTGTAGGAAAGGGTTTTGAGGAATGCGAGGTTTTTAGTTTGATTGGAAGATTCATCTTCTAGGTGCAGGTTAAGATCACCCAGGATTAGGTTGTATGTTGATGTGAGGGAGTTTCTGAGAATAAATTCTTTGAATTCTGATTTTGCTACATTCCATTTTCAAGCTGTTATGTAGCATAGTAGGCATGTTAAGGTTCCTTTGAATGTGGGGCTCGATAGTTGGCAGGCGAGTCAATTCATGTGTGGGGTGGAGGCTTTGCCTTGTTGGGCTATATTTAGAGTGTTTTTGGCTAGGATGGCTAGTTCTCCCCCTCGTTTTTTATCTCTGCAAACTACTTGTATTTTGTAGCCCTGTGGACACACTTCTGTTATTCCTTGGTCAGTGTCTGAGGTAGCCATGTTTCTGTGAGGAAAATAAGAAATAGCTTGAAATATTCAGTTTTTTCTTAAGAAATGTTCACATATCGATGTCAAATCTTTTTTCATTTCTCTCTGGACAAGAAAGTGATGTAATTGCAGGTAAACACCAAAGATTTTCCTCGATTTACTCAGGAAATGAAAGATATCCACAAAAATGTGCATTCTAACTGAGGAATAAATTAGGACACCCTACACCCTAATAGCTAGTGTTATCCCCTTTGGCTGATATAACTGCAGTGAGACGCTTCTTATAGCCATCTACCAGTCTCTGACATCGGTCTGAGGAAAGTTTGGCCCATTCTTCAATGCAGAATTCTTGCAGCTATGAGATGTTTGAGGGGTTTCTTGCATATACAGCCCATTTCAAATCACCTTTCAGCATCTCAATGAGATTAAGATCGGCCACTCCAGGACTCTCCATTTCTTAGTTTTCAGCCAGTCCTTGGTGGATTTACTGGTATATTTTGGGTCATTGTCGTGTTGCAGGGTCCAGTTCCACTTCAGCTTTAATTTTCTTACAAATGATCTCGCATGTTCTTCAAGTAGAATTCATGGTGGATTCTATGATGGTGAGTTGGCCAGGTCCTGCTACAGCAAAGCATCCCCAAACCATGACACTTCCACCTCCATGCTTCACAGTTGGTATGAGGTTCTTTTCCTGGAATGCTGTATTTGGTGTACGCCAAACATGTCCTTTTTTCTGGTGTCCAAATAATTCAATTTTAGACTCATCTGTCTATAGAACACTATTCCAGAAGTCCCGTTGTTTGTCTACGTTCTCTATGGCAAACTTCAGTCTGGCCTTGATGTTTCTCTTAGAGAGCAAAGGTTTCCTCCTTGCACACCTCCCATGCAAGTTAAATTTGTGCAGTCTCTTTCTGATTGTAGAGTCATATACTTTCACATCAACAGTAGCAAGAGCCTGCTGTAGGCCACATGACATTTTAGGGTTTTGGGAGACTTCTTTTAGCATCTTGCGGACTGCTCTGGGGGTCAACTTGCTTGGACGGTCAGACCTGGGCATGTTGGCAGTTGTTTGGAAAGTTCTCCACTTGTACAGTATTTTCCGGACTGTGGAATAGCTAATGTCAAATTCTTTTGAGATCTTTTTATATCCCTTACCAGACTTATAAGCTGCTATAACCTTCTTTCTAAAGGCCTCAGACAGCTCTTTTGATTGCACCATGGTGTTCACTCTCTCTGCAGCAGTCATGAGCACACCAAACTAAATGTCTGAGGTAGAGCAAACCTCCTTCAAAAATGCTGAGTAATGATGTTCTAATCATGTGCACCTGATGTGATACACCTGTGTGTGATTTGAGCCACTTTAAGTGGGAGGATATGTGGGGGTGTCCTAATTTATTCCTCAGAATAAACATTTTTGTGGATATCTTTTGTTTCATGAGTAAATCAAGGAAAATGTTTGTTGTTTACTTGCAACACCTTCTTTTCCAGAGATAAATTAAAAAAAAGATTTGACATATTTATATGTAAACATTTCTTAAGAACTAAATATTTAATGGGATGTCCTAATTTTTCACATGACTGTAATTTATATGACCATTTCCAAAGCAGGATTAAATTGCCTGCTAGAAAAAGGAAGTCTTTGAAAATCAAACTAAGAAAAGTGAAATTTTAGGTTTAAACAAACAAAAAAACTAGTTCTGAGTTTTCTTTTTCTATTTTAAATGTGTTCTTTTACAGAGAATAAGTACAGCAGGTGGGGATGGCCGGCATCACTGCTACCCGCACTTTACATGCGCAGTGGATACAGAAAATATCCGGAGGGTGTTCAATGACTGTCGAGACATCATTCAGAGAATGCACCTTCGCCAGTATGAACTCTTGTGATTGGCATCACCTGGAGCCTGTAGTTTTAAACCCTCTACAACTATTATTTTCCCCACCCCCACCAACTAACCTATTGTTCCTGTCTCTCTCACTCACTTGCCCGCTCTAGCAAACCCCAACCCCCCCCCCCCCCCCATACACACAGGGTGGAAGGAGCTCATAGGAAGTACATGTCTGCCTTTCAAACTGCTTACTCTGATATATTTTTAAAAGTCCTGCTTCTCTGTTTTGCTTTGGCTTATGTATGTGTGCTTTATTTTGATATGCCACTTCTTTGCCATTCCACTAAGCCTTTGGCTACCTCTGTCTCCCTATGTTTTGAATGAACAATAACCCGCTTCATTTTTTTTTTTTTTGTTTTCCTGGCGGGTTATGGTTAATGTAGTCATGGACCTGGCCAGCCGATGGCAGTGTGTTCAGACCTATCCCTGTGTGGGGCTGTTTTATTTATTTATTTTTTTAAATAACACTGAAGAGTACTTGATGGGAGAGAAAAAGTAAAATAGTGCACTTTGTATCAGGTTACTAAAAAAAAATACTGATAAGGAACTATATACACAATGTAGCAGCACCACAATATTTATTGCTCTGTCACAGTTTTTAAGCAATTGCTGAGTTGCAGGTCAACGGATAGAAAGAGACCTCCTCTTTTAAGCTGTTCCTGGAACAGGAAGTAGATGATGAGAGGCATAGCAAAAAGATAAGCAATTTGAACTGCAGCTGTTTTGAGCCTCTGGCATCTCAGCAGGGGAAAAAAAGCCCTCCCTCCATCACTAATGTTATTTTTATCTGTCCACAAATGACCATTTTAGCATAGGTCATTCTTGGACATTAGTCCTTTCTATATAAATATATATATATATATATAATTTTGGGGGGAGTGCAAGGGGTTATTTTGGTTTTGTTTGGTTTAACTGCTGGTTTATTATACTGTACAGACTGTAAAATGTAATATTATTTTGTACAACTTTATTGAAAAAAAAAATACTTGTAGAAGATCTTTGTGCCTTGATTATGGCTGTACCTGTAAAATGAGCTAAGATGTAAGTATGTTTTTGATTGCGCTGTACAGCTTGATGTCAACCTTACCTTCAGCAGTGACTGGAGTTAAGGATTTTATTGGTAGAAGTTAGGGGGATATTCCTGGTTTTACACACACACTCATTCTATAATTCTTAGTTTAAAAAATATAACTTATGCAAATTAACTACTTACCTTTACAAGCGAGGCCCTACAGTGAGCAGATGTTGCAGCAACCTGTCTTTAATTTTGCCTTTTATAATTTTCTTTTATGTTGTCATACACAGCTTTAAAACCTCTGAATCCACTCAGTTTTCCAAATGTGCAGCTTGCTGTTATTTCAGGAGGAACCAAGGGTTCATTTTGATTTTTTTTAACCTGTTTGGAAACTTATGGTGTTTGTTTTTAAAAGTAATCCTTGGGTCCTTTGTAGCTCTTCTCATGTGCATACAGGCATGGTGTGGACATGTGAGAGACCCATCAGACCAAGGTTCTCTCTCACTCTCTGTCTTTGTTACCAACAGCAACTTTCCATGTGCAAGTAATTAGCAAGAAAGAGAAAACAAAATGAACAAAAAAGGTATAAAATCCTGTCTGGCCTAACAGAATTACAAGATGGCATTTTTATTTCTCTTTTAATAAAGAGATGCATTAGCAAACTGTTTATTTTAAATATTGTAGAATCAAGATGTGTGAATATTTCTCAGACTTGAATAATTTATGCAAATGACATTCTCAAAACACATTGTGGTACATTACAATATACACACACACACATACATATATATATATATATTTATATACCTAGATACATTTAAAAAAAAAATCACAAAGAGCAAGAAGAGCTGTAGCAATAAGGCATGCCCTTTGTAGTTTCTACTATACTCATTGCTTTATATTTTATACATAAATAGCTGTTTTATGTCTTTCTGTGGCTATATACTTTTCCTGTGTCCATGATAATCTATACAAACACTGGGGAAAAAAGAATTACACCTGCAATAACAGAAATTCAGAAAAGCATTTAGGATTATTACTTCACACAGACTTGGTTCCATCAGTGTTTAAACATTCTACTCTTAATTTAAGCAAAAAAAAAAAAAAAAAATGAGGTGAGAGAGTGCACAAATTATTGTTTGGGATCTTCTAGGGCCTCTCTCAGATTTTTTTTTTTTTTACTATAATTATTATTTTTGTGCAGGCCAAATTTGTATTTTTTCCCCACATTTATTTATAAGCCTAGCCCCATTTCACCTGAAACTTCATGGTGCAGTAGAAAAGGATGAATAGCCCTCTTCTCTCATTTGTAGGTCAGGAAGTATGATTATCAGTGGCTTTTACAAAGCTGCGATAGAGGTTTCTACCAAGGGCTGGCAAGGTAAATGCTCCAACACTCACAGAATTCCTATCAGCGTCTGAGTATTTACCTTGCCAGCCCACAGTTGAAACCTCTACCATGGCTTTGGAAAAGGAACCCTATGATTGCAATGAGACATTCTTCCAGCAACTTATACAGTTTCAAAAACAGGTATTTGCGGGTGGGGGGCAAACCTTTTTGAATTTGAGAGTTCTTTTAGGGGGATAACATTTATTGGGTTCTTCATTTCTTTGTTGTGATATATATATGTTCTGTTAACTTGCTTTCTTTCCTCCTTCCCTCCAGGAAAAAGCTTGTAAAATTACAGAGCTGTTAATCTAATTCCAATAGAGAATGGGACAATGAAAGGGAAGGGCAAAGTTATGTACAAAATGTTTATTTCTGATTTGCAATTGCCATCACACAATATTAAAGAAAAATTAATAAATAATTTCATTGCATAAAAACAATCGAACAAACCTGCACCAAGGACAATTTTTAGCAGTGGTAATTTTCTTAAAAATAAAACAGGTACCTAGTTAGGACCAGTGGTGGCTTCCAGGTACAACCTCAGTTGCAATGAGGAAAAAAAAAGTAAGTTCAGAAAGGTTCCAGAAAATTACCACCTGATTTTTAGCTTTTTTTTTTAAGATTCAGAATGCTATCCAGGCAGCACATCTTCTGCACCGTGTGTAGTCTTACTGTTGGCTTAAGTACCTAAACAAATCTTATAGACTAGCTGTCACTATCGATAGCCCAAGCACAGCACCTTAGAAATCTGAATCTGTACCTACTGAGAAGCTAAACCTGGCCTCTCAGAAGCTCATGACCTGCCTAGAATATAGCCAGGCATGTAGGATGGGAGAAGGCGCTTAGCTTGTGCTGTGTAAATGATAATGTAACAGTTCCTTAAGACAACATTTTAAAAGTTCTTTCCTTAACTTTTAGGAATCACATATTGTACAGGTGCTACCTTTAATAAAATCCATTTGTTAAAAATGCACTGGTGTATTCTAGCAAACAAAGTAACCCTATTCAACTAAAACATTAGTTTTCTTTGTGTAAATGGAATTTTTGTTTTCTGTAGTTTTTAAAAGCATTCTCTTCTACTGTTAGTTTGTCCCCAATCTGCATAAAATAAAGGGTATAATCAAGACTACTATTGCAGTGAAACTCAGCTATAGGTGCAAGTCCCAATCTTTCCCCCCCCCCCAATTTGATGTTCACTTGTTTCCATGTTGGTATCTTGCTCCCCCTTATACACAGAACTACACCATCCTTCATATGTGCTTAAATTTATTGATCTGCTGAGCAAAGGAAAAGAGTGCAGCAAGACAGAAAGCCACTGTCAACACCAGTAGCACAACACCTGCAACAAGATACAAGTAATTCACTGTATCCTCAACTGGCAGAAAACACTTAGCGAGGGTGAAATCTGTTGTAGTTAAGCTGGCCTACAGAGATTAAAAAGAGAGAAAAATAATGTCACAAGACAATTTGGGGAAGTTACTGCATTCAGAAAACAACAGCCAACATTTAGAGTCATTGTAGCATGATTTCTAGTCATTATTAAGACTCAGGTCTGGTCTAATGCTGCTAACAGAAGTGATGAAGTATTTAGAACAGCTACAGAATGTACCCATCCCCCTTTCCCATTGCTTTCTATGGCATATACCATAGAAACAAAGTGAGTGGCTAAGGACCTACTCTGCTCCCTGGCAGCATGTGGGGAGGACAGGGGAAAAAATGCGCATTCTGCATAACATCTGTGCCACCTTTTTGATTGGCAGGAGGTTGCTGAGGTTATAAAGGGAACAGGAAAATGAGATGGGGTAGAGAAGGAGTTAGGCAGTGTTAATTAGCAGCAGAATGGGGAAAGGAGAAACAATAGTAAATTACTGACAAAGTAACCAATGAACCTTGATGTTCATGGATTGAAAACCAGAATGGGCAGACTTGAGCATCAGAAGCTCCCTGCAATGTATAAGTTACTAATGATGTTTAACAAGCAGCAGAACCCCCAAATAGGTTTGGGGAGGGAGAATTTATGATAATCACAATAAAAATACATGATATAGATTTGCATGTTTGGTGTTTGATTATTATTACCCCACAAGAACCAGGTGGTGAAAATTTGTACATGCTTACCAGTAGTTGTTACTTTGTCATAAACACAAGCTACAAGCATAGCAGAAGATATGCCATGGGTAATAAAAGTTCTGACCCAAATGAATGTGCTGTGTCTGTACGCACTGCTGGGTTACTGCAGTAGGTAGATGCAGTGGATCATGTTATAAACCTGTTTTTCATTATTGCTATTTAAAGTTTTAGCTCATTGTTCTCCATTGCACAAAATATAGTTATGTTAGCAATGGCATGTGATCAAGCACCACAACCCTGCTGGAAGACTTATCCAGGTTCAGTCCAGAAGTTACAATGTACTGTATTGTACTACAGAGCCTTTTTGGCACTTACTGCTCAGTAACCTGTGAAACGTGATCTCAGGATGACAAAACTGGAGTCAAATGCACTACCCAAGCTGATATATGGCAAGGTATAGTCTGAAGGAAATCTAGCATGAAGCAAGACAGCAACCTTGTTTACTTGTCCTTGCTGATTAAAATAAATCAAATGATGAAAATGTCTTTTTTAAAAAAGGTAGTTCAACTATAAATATCATGTAGTGTATTATTACCTACGTGGACTTTAAGATTTTTAAATTATGATTATAATAAAATATGTAAATTTACCATGATGAAACTAGGATTGTTTCTGTTCCTCCAACTGAAGGATGGGACGCTGATCTCTGGGACCATCCTGTTGTGCAACACTTCACAGGCACTGTGCGTATGACCACTCAAAATTAACCTGGGACGCAGCCACCACAGTAACTGGGTTAAAAGAAGAGCACACAGGATAGAATTTTTTTTAATTCTGTTTCAGGTAGTACACATTTTCAAGCAAGTTTATTTTGCACAGTGGGACACCATAAACTGGTCATTTTCCTGCTAACCAACTGACTAAATGTGAATACTGTATAGATTTAATTTTCAAAAGCCTCAGTTACTCTTAAGGCCCATCAGGTATCTGACATTTCATGTACAGGAGTGCTTACCTAAGCACAGTACTGTGAAATTTCACTGCTGCAGACAAAAAGGGTGCAATAACAATAGCAATCAACTTAATGCTGAAGTACAATTCATCATCCCTGGATCCAGCAAAAATGGATAATGTGGTTCCATAAAGAAAATAGGATGGCACATGGTCACTGCTGTCTTCATCTTATAAGAATAACATGTATCCCATTCTCTGCAGTTGAAGACCAAAAAAAATCTACTAGTTTGAGGGCTGCACTAGAGAATGACATAGGGAAAAAAATTTGTCTCTGCGAGCTCAGTCCCCGCAAACTATCTCCCTTCTGTGTTCCTACTTTCCCCATTTCTAATATCTCCCCTCTGTATCTCCCTCCAGTATCCGGCATTGCTCCCCATGTCCATATACCATCCCTATGTATCTCACCTTTATGTCTCTGTCCCATGCACATAATTTCTCCTCTGTTTCTATTACCTCCTTATATCCAGATTTCCCCTCTCTTCCACACCAATGTGTCTCCTCTCCAGCCCCATTTAGCTTCTTTCCCTCTTTCTCCCCCCGCTTCCAGCATCTGGCTCACCTGCCTGTCCTCCACTTTCTCTTTCCTACTGTGGGTTCAATATTTGTCTCCCTCTTCATCCCATTGGCCCAGCATCTCTTTCCCTTTCAGTCCTACTGTGAGGGAACACGCATGGTCATGGATCGCGCAGTCCAGCAGCCCCCTCCCGCCCAATCACCACATCCCGTCATCTTCCTCCCTCCCTTCACTTTATGTGGTGAACTTAATTTTTCTTCTCCCAGCTGCACACTCAAGTCACACGCGGTTGCTTGAGTTGAATCTTCTCCGACATAACTTCCTGTTTCAGGTTGCAACAGAGGAGAAGATTCAACTCAAACAGCTGTGCACCAGACTTGTTGAAAGTGTGCCACTCGGAGAAGAAAAATTAAATTCATGACATAAGGTAAGGGGGAGGGAAATGGTGAGGGGATGGGATGCGGCGATCAGGCGGGAGGGGCTGCTAGACCACACAATCCATGATCACACGCAATCCCTTACTTCACTGCGGAGATGGGGGCGGTGAATGGTCTTGTCTCCACGGCAACCGCTATTTTTTTCTCTCCCTGTTTTGGCGGGGTATCCGCAGGTAACAGCCACCCTGTCATTCTCTAGGCTGCACCTCAATATTTAGGTGAGCAGGCTCAAATCTTCCAGTAGATACCAGATGATCTAGCTCAGTTATGATAAACTTATCTGCATCTGTCTTTAATTCCAATTTGTTTGGGAAAAGCACCAATAAAATTCTATAGATGCAATGGAGCAAAACCAGAACTGGATTGGATCTTTAGTAGGCAAAGCTGCTCTTTAAGCAGTCTTGATCTTTATCTTTGTACAGGCAAACATATGCAAAGCATCATGAAACTTGTCAAATATTCAGATGAAGCCCTCAAGCTGGAGTGATTTTATTTATTGGGATTTAGCAACTGAAGAGAGTCGCCCACAGCAGTTTACAATACATTGAATAGTAATCAGGTACAATGGTGGCAGAAATGGTCCTTTATCCTGTTAATGACCAGTAGTAGAAATCACTTGGCTAGGCAGCACAAACTGCAGCTCACTTCTCCATGGTAGCAGGCTGGGTACCATCTTGTAGCAATAACATTTAACTTTCTCATCTTGATTTTTTTTAGTCTAAATGACAGTGTGATTATACTGAGGGAGGATAGGTTGTAGTTCTAGCAGTGCTTCTAGCACAATCATTGTTTGACTGAAGGGATCTGTCCACAAATGAACTAAAATTAATTCTTTCTGGATTGTGGTAAGCAGATGAGGTCTGTTGTACTGCTTGGTACAATCATAAGGCTAAGTCATTCCTTTCACTGTTAAGAAGGCTGCCGTAATTCAGATGTGTGTTCAAAAGAAATATTTGAAGCAACTCCAAGTGCTGTAAAAGTAACTTTTTTAAGCTAATTGGAAAGAGTGGCCAGCCCGCAGGGTCTATATGGCATTCTGTGGTGCATCCAGAATGCAAGTGGAAACAGTTGAACACAGATGTGCCCACCCATCTCATTAACTTTTATCTCAAACTGGAACTGCCACTTGGTCAGTCACCAGTGCCTTTAGGTAAGCTTTTCTGGTTTTAATCCTTTCACCTAAACCTAATTTGCTTGAAGACCCTGGCCCCCATTTCCATATCTGATGTTCGGAAGCTGAAGTATGCTTATTCAGTCTAAATTGCCTTTCCAACACATGGCACTAAGGTGGTGAACAAACTAGATAGATAAGATGTACTGTAAACCAGGAGGAAACAGAACTCAGTCAATAGGAGAGAGACATATACAAGAAGTGGACACAATGGCAGCCATCCCATCATTAATCAAAGCCACCAAAAAGCACATTTACCATATCAGGTGCTATCCAGAAACAGACAGATATTGTCACGTGGGTGATGTCATCCACAAAGTCTGGTGTGGACGGTGAATAGTGCACCAGCACTTTAAGAAATTCAAAGTTTTCAGAATGCCTGCTAGCATGCATTCGCGAGTGCCTTCCCACTCAACGAGGGCTTGCGGTACCTCAGTTCCATAAACAAGCTAAAAAGCCAATTAGCGGAAGTGGGAGGGATATGAGAATATCTTGCCTGCTGTCTCCGGATAACACCTGTTACGGTAAATAACTGCTTTATCCCGAGACAAACAGGCAGCATATTCTCACATGTGGGACTCCCTAGCTGAATATAATGAGCTAGAGGGAGAGTTGGTCATTAGGTAGAAAATAAATTCTGTAAAACTGCTTGGCCAAAATAACTATCTCATCTGGAAAAGGATTCTAGACAGTAGTGAGATGTGAATGTATGACTTGAGGATCAAGTGGTTGCCATCACTCGAACTTTGTGTGCCATAACACGTCCCTCAAGGTGCAACCCAGCCTGAGTATAGTAGAATGAAATATAGGCTACCAACTGTGTAGAAATAGTTGTCTTGGTAACAGGAGATAAACAGTTGAGGTGAAATCCTGTGTGACTTAGTTCTTTGACGACAGTATGCTAGAGCACACTTACAGTCCAATGTATGAAGAGCTGCTTCTCCAGGATGAGAATGAGGCTTTGGAAAGAAGAGGAAGTACAATGGATTGATTGAGATGACATTCCATGCAACTTTTGGAAGGAATTTAGGATGATTGTGAAGAACTACCTTGTCATGGTGAAATACGCTTTGAAGCTCACCGACTCTACGAGCAGAAGTAACAATGAATAAAAATACAACTTTCCAAGTGAGAAACTGTAGATGAGAAGACACTAGCGGTTCCAAAGGAGGTATCATCAACTCTGCAAGAACTACATTAAGATCCCAGATAACTGGTAGTGGTTTAAGCAGAGGTTTGGAATCAAAAAGTCCTTTCATACATCTAGAAACCATAGGTTGAGAGACCAGAGGTTTATCGTTAACAGGAGCATGGAAAGCACTAATAGCACTGAGGTGTACTCTGACTGAAGTAGTTTTGAGACCAGATGGAGAAGGTAATCCAAAACTGAAGAAAATGGAGCGGATGAAATATCTTGATGATGAAGACAACACCATGATGTAAATCATGTCCACTTCTGTTGACAGCATTTCTGCGTAGAAAATTTTCTGGATGCAGTAATAACAGCTCAAACTGAATGAGACAGATGAAGATCAGAAGAAGTTACACCGAACGGTACCAAGCTGTCAAGTGTAGAGACTGAAGATTGGAATGTAATATGAATCCATAACTTTGAGTAAGCAGAGATGGAAAGATCTGTAGTGGAATTGAATCCTTGACAGTCAGATGAAGCAGCAGGGAGAACCAAGGTTGTCTGGGCCACTGAGGAGCCATCAGAATCATGGTGGCTACTTCTCTCTTGAGTTTGACTAATGTCTTCAGAATAAGAGGGTTGAAGGAAACACATAAAGGAATTTTTTTGACCAATCCAGAAGAAATGTATCTGCCTTGAGACGTTGAGGAGAATATTGTCTGGAGCAAAATTGAGATCACTTGTGATTGAGGGGAGACACAAAAAGATCTGAGGAGTTCCCCATAACTGGAAAATTTGATGGAGTATTTTGGAGTTCAGAACCCATTCATGAGGTCGAAGAAATCTGCTGAGTTTGTTTGCTAAAACATTCTGATCTCCTTGGACATATACAGCCTTTAGGAATATATTGTGAAGAATTGCCCAATTCCAGATGTGCTGGGCTTCTTGACAAAGGAGAAGAGAGCCCTTACCACCCTGTTTGTTGATGTAATATATCGCTACTTGCTTGTCCAGATTAGAACAATGTGATTGGACAAAGCATTCTGAATGGTGATGAGAGCATTTCGAATGGCTTTCAATTCAAGCAAGTTGATATGTAATGATTTCTCTTGCGAATTCCAAAATCCTTGCATCTTGAGACTGTCCAGGTGAGCTCCCCAAGAATACATGGACGCATCTGTTGTGAGAACATTTTGATGTGGAGGGATCTGGAACAAAAGATCCTTGAAAAGATTGACTGGAGTCAACCACCACTGAAGAGATTTCTGAAGTGATGGAGTGACAAATCTTTCTTGTCAAAGGCACTGAGGCACCCTGAGATGTAGATGAACAAATGGAGTAACATGAACTGTGGATTAGAGATGACACAGGGAAAAACTTTGTCCCCGTCACTGTCCCGTCCCCGTGACCACCATCCCGCCCAGTCCAACATATACATCAAATTAGAACAGAGCCTGACACGAGTCATATTTTGGCAAGTCTGCCTGCATCAGGGGTCCAACACAATCTTTCAAATCCAATGAGAATGTTTTATTACACACTATTTCCCAAACCATTGAAGATTCTACAGAGCAGTGATGAAAGCCAATAAGCCATATAACATGCAAGTATTGCATAAGAATGAACAGGAAGAAGCTGCCCCTGTTTCTTTCAAATGATATCAGTCTGCCATAAAGATTCTTCCAGGTACTTAATCATCTCCCTACACCAAAGTCCCCACAAGTATAACCCCCCCATGCAAACACACACAAAGTACATCTCCCCACCTAGAACACCCCCAAAATATATCCAAAGCCCCCCTCTCTTAGGCCCCCCCTTGGGCTTAGTATCCAGATTTCGGACAGAAGATATCTCCACTATTCATTCCACCAGCACCAGGTTAAAAATGGAACTGATCTCTAGAGTTAGATTTAGGTTTGGTTTTTTTTTTTTTTTGGGGGGGGGCGGGTTCTTTGCTCCAGAGTCTGGTTGAGCTGATCGCAAGGGAATCCACGATCAGCTCAACCAGACTCCAGAGCAAAGATCCCACCCCAATCAGCTTAACCGGACTCCGGCACAAAGAACCACCACTAGCCCCCCCCCCCCCCCCCCCACCCGGGCTGGCAAGCAGAAGGAAAGTGTAAGGACGCTTTTCAATTGAGGCCTGCTTCACCTTAGACTTTCACTTCCAAGTTCCAGCAGAATCCAGCTCTGAAGTTTCTCATTCCACTCCAGTGAAGTGTCCTCCTCTTCATGGTTCAGTCTAAAATCCGAATCGCTACTGCTGCACAACTACAATCCAATAAATGGGTTTTTCAAGAAAGTGTGTGGCAGTAGCGATTGGTCCCCTCGCTGCTTGAGTGGGAGGAGAAGACCCAATTGGGAGCCGGTACACTATAGGGGGGCGGAGTCAACGGCAGAACATCGAAGTCAGTCGGAATGAAAAGAAGACAATATGGCCACCGGAACTTGGAAGACGAGTCGACGGTTAATAACGGTAACGAAAGAGGGGGTGCTTTTACTCACGGGAACAAAGCTTTTCACCGTTCTTATGGGCGGTGAAAAGTTTTGTTCCCGTGTTTGCAGCAACTCACGCAGTAGCATCTCCGTGGCCCACGGGCAAACCGTAGCTTCCCACAGGGTTTGCTCACCGTGTCATTCTCTACTGTGGATGCCATGCGATCTATAAATTGCATCATCTGGCTGGCTGGCAGGCAGTGTTTGCAAAGTGGATACTTGATTGCAAAGACAAATTATATTGTCTCTGTTGAGGAAGATAAGCTCTCAGCTGATTTGTGTCCAAAATCGCTCTTATAGACACTGAGAAGGTTGTAGCTGATACTTTGGAAAATTTACTTCGACCCCTAGTTGTTAAAGAAACTCTATTGCAGGGCTGATCAAGTCCGGTCCTCGAGATCTACTGGCAGGCCAGGTTTTCTGGATATCCACAATGAACATGCATGAGAGAGATTTGCACACCAAGAAGGCATTTGTAGGTCAGTAAGAACATAAAACTTGCCATACTGGGATATACCAAAGGTCCATCAAGCCCAATATTCTGTTTCCAACACTAGCAACTCAGGTCCCAAGTACCTAGCTAAATCCCAAGAAGTAAAACAGATTTTATGCTGCTTATCCTAGGAATAAGCAGTGGATTTCTCCAAGCCATCTCAATAATGACCTATGGACTTCTCTTTTAGGAAATTATCCAAACCGTTTTTAAACCCTGCCAAGCTAAATGATTTCACCACATTCTCTGGCAATGAATTCCAGAATTTAATTACATGTGTGTAGAAATATTTTCTCTACTACTTAATAGCTCTGGCTTTGGCAGAGCAAACTTGCTTGTCTTCAGCAGCAGTCAGGGTGGCATTTAGAAGGTTTAAAGATTAATGAAGTGTAGTAGAGATAAGTACTGGTGTTTAAGATAAGTACACTAGGTCTCTTTTTTGGTAACATTTCTTACTGGCACACATTCGAATGCAATGTGAATACATTAGCAGGTAGCGATTTTATGGTCGCACCCTGACACAGTCCGCGCATTTTATATTTACATCTTTCTGTTGCCCCGTTCACATTTCAGAGCTTTAAAATTTGCTCTTGGATATTGAAATTTAAAGGTATCAAATTGGGTTTTTCAAAAGGAATTTAACTGGTTCTTTTGGTGGTTTGGTTGGAAGGAGGTGGTTTTTGTGCCAATGAGGTAGCTCCATGGTATAGCCTGATTGCACATTTAATTGCAGTTGCAGGCAAGAGTCTGAGGCTTTTCCCCTCCTTTAAGATCCCCTTGAAGTTCTGGTGATTCTTAAAAAGATCTAGTAATTGTTTCAAACATATATGACGGGAGCCAGTGAATGATGTAAGATTTTTCTGTTAAGGGCATACGTTTATTATTGTTCCAAAGGGGTGGTTTGAATATTTTGAACCTTTGGCATTTATGAGGTAGGAACCCCAATATTTACCCTTCTCCATTGAGAATATTGACCATTTAAACCCACTCTCTTTCAACCAGTTCTTAATCTATAAAAGGACATGACTTTCTAATTTCCTCAGAAGTCTTTCATGAAGTACTTTGTCTGAACTTGTATATTGCCCACAATGAGCCAAGATCTTTCTTGGGTGGTGACTCCTAACTCAGGAATCTGCAGTTGGAATTATTTTTTTCCTATGTGAATCACTTTGTATTTGGCCACATTAAATTTCATTTGCCCAGTCTCCTAGTCTCACAGGATCCTTTTGCAAATCTTTGCAATCCTCAGCCTTCTTAACAACTTTGAATAATCTTGTGCCATTAGCAAATTTGATCACCTCATTTATTACTCCTATCTCCACATCATTTATGAATATATTAAACAGCATAGGTCCCAGTAGCAATTTTTGGGGCACTCCACAAGTGAGCCTTCTCCATGTAGATAATTACTATTCAGTTTGCAATCCACAAAAAGAGCACAGTCTCCTAACCCATGACTCTCTAACTTCCTAAGAAATCTCTCAAGAGGAACTTTGTCAACTACCAACAGCAATTCTAAAGATACAGATCAATTGCTTGTTTGCTTACACCTTTAAAAAAATTATAATAAATTGGTAAGAGAAGACATGCTTTTGCTGAATCCATGTTGACTCATTCCCTTTAAAAAACTGTGTCCATCTATATTAGAGGTAGGCGAGAGTCACGTGATATGTTGAGCCGAGTGAGACGTGCCTTACTCGTGCTCCGGGGCCCCGAATCTCTCAGCTTTACATTTTGCTTGTTTTACGAGGCTGCCCCTTTCAGGACGTTTTGGGTCGTGTATGGACCGGTTCGTGCAGCAAACCAGCCCGGTCATGAGCGGTAAATCGAGCCGAGCACCTAAGGACAGGGAAACTCAATCTGCGCGGCCTGACCCTAAAATGGCGGCGGGAGACTCGGGTTCCACGCTTCCCTTGTCTGAGGCACATATCTCTGCGCTATCGGCTTCAGTGGTGAGGGCTCTGGATTCAAGATTTGATCATCTTTCAAGCCAACTTACCTCGCTAGAAACTCTACTGGGGGAGACCACTAGGCGCACGGGAGAGCTGGAGAGTCGCGTCTCGGGGGTGGAAGACACGTGCTCGGCCTCTGCTGCAGAGCTGGTATCTTTAAAGGCACAACTTCAACGGCAGGCTGAAAAGTTGGAGGACCTTGAGAATCGCTCAAGGCGAGACAACCTGCGCCTGGTGGGTCTCCCCGAGACGGTTCCCGATGCCAGACTCCTTTCCACCTTGGAGTCTTGGCTCCAGGCGGCGCTGCCGCTTCCGTCAGGTGTGGGACCGGTGAGACTTGACCGCGCGCACCGCTTGGGCCGGCGCTCCGATGACCGGGAGCGGGCTCGTGTTACCATTTTTAAGATCCACAACTCAGCGGTTAAGGCTGAGTTGATGCGCCAATACCGGCAGAAGAGGAACAATCTGGCTTTTGAAGACACCCCTGTGCGCCTGTTCCAGGACTACTCCCCTGCATTGCAGGAGCGCCGGAGACGATTCTCACATGTGTGCTCGGCTCTCTATGATCGCAAGCTGAGATTCCACCTCCTTTACCCAGCCCAGCTCAAGATTTGGACCTCCGCGGGATGGCGATTGTTTACCTCGGCTGAGGCAGCGCAAGCTTATTTGGATGCGTTACCTGGAGAAGCGGGGCCTTCTTCGGCCCCTTGAGTCCTCTGCCATGGCTGCTGCGCTGCCCTAGCGCTCTCTACTAGATGCAGGACCCTGCATCGGGACTTTGGTTTCTCTTGGACCTGTTTGTGATCCGGTTACTTTTGGACTGTTAACGCCTTATGGCCCGCTTAGTTACGGCTACGACTGGTAGAAAGCCGATTCTCTCTTTATGGACCCGGAATGGTGGGGTGATGTCCCAGACTTCTGAGATTTCTGGGGTCCTTTTTGACTTTTTTCGCCGGTTGTATGACGCTCCGGATGATGCTTCGTCGGAGCTATTGACGGACTATCTTCACTCTTCTGGTCTCCCTCGTTTGCCAGCGGATGTGATTTCTTCTCTTAACAGCCCGTTTCGGGCGGTTGAACTGGAGTCTGCCATTAAATCGCTTCGCTCTGATCGGGCTCCAGGCCCGGATGGGTTTTCGGGCGACTTTAACCGGCTTCTTTCTCCTACTCTTTATGGACCTTTGTTGGCTTATTTTAATACAGCCACTATCCGTGGTTCTTTTCCGCGCTTTGCGAACGAGGCGCTTATTACATTGCTCTTGAAGTCGGGGAAGGAAGCTGAATTGCCGGAGTCCTATCGCCCCATTTCTTTAATAAATGTTGACCTCAAACTCTTTGCTCGCATGTTAGCTGATCGTTTGGCTCCTCATTTACCACAGCTTATTCATGAGGATCAGGTTGGCATTGTTCGGGGCCGTCAATCTGTTCACAATGTCCGCAAAGTACTTCTTGCTCTTGCTCAGTGTCAATCCCGCCACATTCCAACTTTATTTGTTAGTCTTGATGCTTCTAAGACGTTTGATAGCATTCACTGGTCCTTTTTATTTCGCACCTTGGAGTATGTGGGGCTCGGTGGGTTCTTTCTGGATGCTGTACGTACACTCTACTCCAATCCTCTGGCTTCTCTGCTTGTTAATGGGACTCGCTCAGACTCTTTTCCTATTCTTCGTGGTACCCGGCAGGGTTGCCTTCTTTCCCCTCTTTTGTTTCTTGTTTCTTTGGAACCCTTGTTATGCACTCTTCGGGGGTTTGCGGAGGTCCAGGGTCTTTCGGTTGGCGACTGCGAACTTAAGACTCTGGCGTACGCGGATGACATGTTCTTAATTCTTACCCGGCCCGAGGACTCTCTTCCGGCAGCTCTGGATCTTATTTCTGAATTTGGTTTTCACTCAGGGCTGTCTCTCAATTTAGATAAATCCTTGGCCTTACCCTTTCCACCGGATTTACGAACTTCGTGGAGGGGTGTTTTTCCTCTTCGCTGGGCTGATTCCGCTTTGCGCTATCTGGGGGTTACCATTCCGCTGGATTTATCTAGTCTGTACCGGTTAAATGTGACGCCATTGTTTCAGGCTTTACAAAATAAATTACACCTTTGGGAAACTCTTCCTTTCTCGCTTCTGGGTCGAGTACATTTATATAACATGCTGTTGGCTTTATGTTTTTCAGGTTCTTCCCCTTTATTTGACTTTTCGGGACGAGCACAGACTGGAGCGCCTGGTCCAGAGATTTCTTTGGGCTGGAAGGAGACCTCGTTTGTCCTATAAGCGGGCGGCGACTCCCTGGTACAGAGGTGGTTTGGGTTTATTGAATCTTAGATACTTGACAGTTGGTTGTGGCATGAGGCATATTAATGACCTCTTTAGGGGTACTTCAGCGTTCACTAACACTTCTCTGGAACTTTCTTGTTTTTGTTCTGCTCACTTTAGTGCCTATCTGCATTCTATCCCTTCTCTTGAACCTGAGTCTCTTTCTGTGAAAATATTGCACAGACCCTTGCGGAAAGTTTGGCGCTGGGTTTGTAAATTTCACGCTCTTTCTCCTTCTGTCTCTCCCTTTCTGCCTCTTCGCTTTAATGGTTCTTTCCTGCCTGGGATTGATGGGCCAAGTTTTGCTCGGTGGGAAACGAAGGGCATTCATTATCTATTTCACTTGGTTAATGATGATGGTACCCCTAAATCTTTTGTTCACTTGCAAACAGAATTTGATCTTCCCCCTACTGACTCTTTTGCTTATATGCAAATCCACCATTACATCTCTTCCTTACCTCCTAGTTCATTGCAGGCCTCCTGCCAGGAGTCGTTGTCCACGGCCTTTACCATTGGTTCACAGGAACCGGTCCCCCTCAAGTTCCATCATCGCCACTTGAAAGATGAATGCCCTTTGTTTGACCATTCCCGACTACGGGATGCTTGGTCTGGTGATCTTGCTGTTGATTTACCTTCTGATATACTCCTTCAGGCGGTTCGCCGTCTGTCTACTTTTCGTAAATATACCACATTTTGGGAACAACATTTTAAATTGATTTTTTGTTTATATATCTCCCCTAGAAGGGCTTACTTATCCCACTTCCGCCCTGATGCAACCTGCCTTCGTTGTCAGGAGCCGTAAGCAAACCTGGGACACATGTTCTGGACTTGCCCCAAAGTACAACTATTTTGGACAGCTATCTTTGCCTTTGTGGAGAATCTTTGGCATGTCCGCATTCGCAGCTCCCCTTTGCTTTTGTTTGGGACTGTTCCTCATTATTTCCCACGTTCTAAAGGACTTGCAGCCTTCCTTAAGTGGTCTATATTGATTGCACTGAAATGTATCTTGCTGAAATGGCTTGAAGCCGACGCTCCGGACTATTCCCTTTGGAGATGCCGCATGATTTCCCTTCTGATGTGGGAGCGGAAGGATGTGAAAATGTGGAATGTGGAAATGTGGAATGTGGAAATGTCTTCTCGCCAGGGCCGCCTTTTCCAGACCACTTGGGAGCCTTTTTGGTCTATTTTGACCCCTTTGGCTCGTAGCAGAATCCTCAATTGATGCTTTTGTTTGTATTCACCCTTTTGGTTCGCTTGGTGTTTTCATTTCTTTTCTCATGTTCTTTGCTCCATTGCATTTGAGGGAGGACCCGGGGGTGGGATTGGGGATGGGGGGGGGGGGGTTTTGGTTTTGGGCGGTTCTGGGGGGGGGATGCTTTTGGGGGTTTCTAAATACTCTCTTGAGCTGGATTTGTATTTTGTTCTGTTGCCTGTTACTTTATTGATTGCTCAATAAAAAATATATTTGACCATATTAGAGGTAGGCAAGCACAATCCTAGAGAGTCACAACCTAGTCAGGTTTTCAAGATTTCCACAATGACTAGGCATGAGATCAATCTTATGCCTAGTCATTGTGGAAATCTTGAAAACCCAACTGGGTTATGGCCCTCAAACACCATGGTTGCCCAACCCTGATCTACATGGTCAATAATTTTGATTTTTAGTACACTTTCAATCTTTTTGCCCAGCATCAACATCAGGGTCATTGAACAGTCCAGAATTTCCTAACCTTCTGTGATGCCTCCTGAGACAGAGCATCATATTTCTCCTTGAAGAGTACCACCTTCTCTTCTGGAGTAGCAGAATCCTCTCCAGTACATTCAGAGTCACTCCTTCGATAGAGAGGAAAATGCTGAACAGAATTTAAAAAACATGACAGCATAAATATAAAGCTGTTGCTCTTTGAAAATAGAGAACTCCTAATAAAATTATATTCCCACCCCCTCACCTGTAGGAGAATTGGAGCTGATGCAGAAATCTGTTCAACATTACTACACTCTTTACCAAGATGTTTCTGGTCAATCTACAAAAATCAAGACAAAAAAACTCAGTCCCGTGACAGCGCAGCTTCACCTCCTCCTCAAAATGTTAAGGGTTGTGAGAAAAGAAGTTTACAGTGAACCAGAATGAGCAAAATAGGAGGGGGAGCAAAAGTTTGAGAAAATGTTTCAGAGAAAGAAATGAGAGGTAAAATAACTCAGGAAATTAGTAAGCCATGTGTATTACTTTACAAAACATCTTTCAAAAAACATATTTTACTATTCTACATATATTCAATTACAAACATTTTTAAAATACAAAAATAGATTACCCAAAAACATCTTTCCATTTGTATCAGAACGTTGTTAGTGCTCATGTTCTTAATGAATAAAGATCCTCTTTTTCTTGTGCTATTCCTTTGGTCAAGCAATTCACCACAAAAGAGGTAACAAGTGCATCATTTCAAATGCCCCAATACTGTCTAATATTTAAAAAACAAACAACCCACAACTGTATTGGGGAAACTCCCAAATCAGAGCTTAAAACTGCGCAATACTGCAAAAGGTGATTCATGTCTTCAAAAATCAAACAAACCTGACTAAAATACTTATGTGAAAATTACTTCAAAAAGAGTAAACAACCTTTAAAATGCACAGTTGACAAAACATATATTCATGTTGCTTCAAATATACCAAATTGCAAGATGTCATCCTTTGCAGTTCCATGATGCCAAAAACAAACCAACAACAGAAGGTAGGGGTAGACCTTTAACTTTTCTAACGCATCAAAAAAGGCATTACCAGAGGGCAGAACCCAACATGTAGCACTGCACTAACAGATTTGGCAAGATGTGTGGCCTTGACACTGGTCCATGTTTCAGCAGAACGCCAGCTTCATGGGTCATAACATCTCAAGTGTAACGAAAATAGAAAAAAAACATTAAGAAATACTTGGAGAGCTTAGGGATATTGCCCAGAGACTAGCCCTACCTGCGTATGTTCCGGTTCAGCAGGAACTTGTCTAACTTTGTCTTGAATCCCTGGAGGGTGTTTTCCCCTATGACAGACTCCGGAAGAGCGTTCCAGTTTTCTACCACTCTCTGGTAGATAATAGTCCTTCTAAGGACAGTAATGGAAATCTGTTCCTTGCCATTTTTTTAAATCATTTTAGCTTATTTTACATTATTCTAGACTATTTATATTTTGTTTCCTTTCGTTTTGTTTTGGTCCCTCTCCCCCTCTTTCTCTTTATACAAATTGTATTTCTGCCCTTCTCCATCTTGTATCGGTAAGTTAATGTTTGTCAGTGCGTTTGATTGTTTGTAGCATTGTTTATAATTTGTTTTTAACATACGTTCTTATTATACTTTGTTTTTATATTATGTAAAACCGCTTTGAATTTTAATAAGGCAGTATATCAAATTTTTAAATAAACTTGAAATCTTACGTTCATACGGAATCTATCCCCTTTCCATTTTAGAGAGTACCTTCTCATTCGTCCTACCTTGGAGAAAGTGAGCAACCTGTCCTTTATCTACTAAGTCTATTCCCTTCAGTACCTTGAATATTTTGATCGTGTCCCCTCTCAGTCTCTAAAACTGGAGCCAGTGCTACAAATTACTATCTGAATCCTATCTCATTTAACATAAGCTTTTCAAAAGTTTTTCAGACAAATACCAGTTAAGTATTTTCTCCCTTATATTATCATTAGATGTATCTTAAATTCAACTCTAGGTATCTCTGAGAAACTAAGACCGGCTTTTTTTTCAAGCTGAGCTAGAGGTTTTTAGTGTAGGCCAGTACGGAAATGATTCACTCATAAAATTCCTATGAACATTGGCGCACTTACCTTGCCAGCACTAAAAACCTCTAGCGCAGTTTGATAAAAGAGGAGGTAATTTTCTCCTCTTTTTATTTCCCTTTTTGTTGTCTCAATGACCAGAGGTTTCAACCCCTTTCAGGTAAGTATTTGTACTGTGTGGATGCAAGTGTCTCAGTCTCTTATTGAGGATGTCCTTTTCTTTTTTCTTCACTCTCTCTTGTTTCAGTGATCGAGGTTTGTGTAGTTAAGGTACAGTTTGCAGGAATGGCATAGGGACCCAACTTGCAGTGCTGGACGCAGTACTCCAGGTGAGAGTGCACCATGGCCCGGTACAATGGCATGATAACCTTCTCCAATCTGTTCATGATCCCCTTCTTTATCATTCCTAGCATTCTGTTCGCCCTTTTCGCCGTGGCTGCATATTGTGCGGACGGCTTCATCGACTTGTCGATCAGAACTTCCAAGTGGCTGCTGCTGCCAGGAGAGCTTGAAGCCCTCGTAAAAACTATTAATAATAAGGGGTCTCAGGCTGATACAATTCCTCCTTTTATTATTAAAAGATATTTTACAATCTTTGGCCCTTTAATATTAATTTTGATTAAAGAAAGTCTGAAGCAAAGTATCATGCCATCAGATTGGAAAAAAGCCATTATTCGTCCTATTTTTAAAAATCCAAAGACTAGCTCTGAAGAAACATCAAACTATAGGCCCATAGCTAATATTTCTTATTTAGCAAAATTAACAGAAAAGATAGTATATAATCAAATTTCAGAATTTGTAGAAATGACAAATGTCCTTCATCCTAATCAAACAGGCTTCAGACAATATCACTCCACGGAACACTCCTTGATTGGCATGACTTCTTCCATACTATATCATCTTGACCATCATTCATCTGTCCTTCTGATCTCAATCGACCTTTCATCGGCCTTTGATACCATTGATCACGCTCTTTTACTTAATAGACTTCAATCTATTGGTATCTCAGATCAGGTACTTGCTTGGTTTCACTCCTACTTTGACAATCGCTTTTCTACAGTTAACTTTAATAATACCATTTCGGAAAGTTTCTCAGTTCCATATGGAATTCCACAGAGATCTATCCTATCTCCTCTTTTATTCAATATTTTTCTTGCTCCCCTAATGACCCTCTGTCAATCCATTGGTTTTACCGTATTCGCATATGCGGAAGATATACAACTTCTACATTCCCTGGATCCCAACAGTTCTTCTGAAATAGCTAATATTAATTCTAAACTTGAACAGATTCATCATTGGCTTGAAATAAATAGACTTGCTCTAAATATTGATAAAACAAATGTCTTGCTATTCCCTTGGAAGGACACTTTTACTCTCGTTGGTCCAATTACTATTAAAGGCATTTCTTTGAAACTTATTCATAAGATCAGGATTCTCGGAGTTATTTTTGATGAAAAACTAACTTATCATGATCATATTAGTCATGTTGTGAAATCTACTTTCTATAGTCTCCGCCAAATACGTTCAATGAAAAAATTTCTTTGCCCAAAATCCTTGAATATATTGATACACTCCTTAGTTATTTCAAAGATTGATTACTGTAATGCCTTATTTAAAGGAATAGCACAAAAAGAAATTAAACGCTTACAAATTATTCAAAATACCTCGATTAAACTTATTGAATACGCTAAGAAATTCGATCACGTTACGCCTTTGCTTGAGAAAGCACATTGGTTGCCGGTTACATATCGAATAATGTACAAATTAAATTTGCTCACTTTCAAATCAATAATTTTTAAAACTCCGGCTTTTATTTATAAACTTTTAATCCCCTATAATACTTCAAGAGTGTTACGGTCAACTGATCAACATTTATTAGTTGTTCCATCGTTAAAAGTTATTGGTACACGACGTCATTCTATTTTTTCAATTACGGCTCCTCTAGCCTGGAACGCCTTGCCAATTCATTTAAGAGAAGAAAGAATTTTAGACAAATTCAAGAGCAAACTTAAGGGATTTCTTTTTAAAGATGCTTTTAGTGATTAATTGATTTTTTTTCTACATTTTATATTAAATCTTTTCTACATTTTATATTAAATTTCTTCCCCTTTCCCTAATGTTTTTTAACCTTAATTGTTTCTTTTATATTGAATTGTATTTCTTCCCATAACTTTACCTTTTTGTGATCACGTATGTTCATTGTCCTGTTGTACACGTTTAGTCATGTTATGTATTTTTATGCTATTTTAATATGTTTAATATTAAGTTGTTCTAATTATGTATGTTTACCCTAACTTTGTAATTTTAGCTGTACATCACTTAGAACCTGGAATAGGCGATTAATCAAATCTTATAATAAACTTGGAAACTTGGGCTGTATAAAGAGAGGTGTAACCAGTAGAAGAAAGAAGGTGTTGATGGAGTATTGTGCTCAGTTTTGGAAACCGTATCTGGCAAAGGACATAAGACTTGAAGCAGTCCAGAGGAAGGCAACAAAAATGGTAGGAGGTTTGCGCCAAAAGACGTAGGAGGAGAGACTGGAAACCCTAAATATGTATACCCTAGAGAAACAAAGGGACAGGAGAGATATGATTCAGACATTCAAATACTTCAAAAGTATTAACATAGAACATAATCAGAGAAAGGAAAATGGTAAAACCAGAGTAATGTTAGGAAATTCTTCTTTACGGAGAGGGTGGTTAATAAGTGGAATGCACTCCTGAGGGAGGTGGTTGAGAAGAAAACGGTGACACAGAGGATCTCTAATCAAAAAATAATTGAAGGAACTAAGGTCAGTACTGGGCAGGCTTGCATGGCCTGTGTCCCGTATATGGGCATTCAGTTGAGGACGGGCTGGGGAGAGTTTTTGATGGCTGGGATGGTTAAGATGGGCTGGAGTGAGCTTTGATGGAGTCTCCAGTAGATAGAACCTAAGCACACTACTGGGCAGGGCTCTGGGTTCCTGGCCCAGAAATATCGAAGAAAAAGGACCATTTAAACTAAATTAATTTATGGAGCATGTGTATTGTTGGGCAGACTGGATGGATCATTTGGGTCTTCATCTGCTGTCATTTACTATGTTACTACAGAAGCTATGATGTTTGATGCCGGCGTTCTGCTGAAACACGGACCTGTGTCTAGTTCACATGTCTTGCTAAATCTCTTGGTGCAATGCTGCATATTTCTTTTATTCTAACTGCTTAATAAACAATTATGTTCTACCCTCTAGTAGTATTGTTTTGTTGTGTTGGTTTAGTGTGGCATTCGTGTAAGGTTTTTTCTTGGAAAAAAACTAAGTTACATGGAATGCAAAATCAATCAACTTAAACCTTCACCTTCCACGATCACTTAAATGCAAATCATCCAACCATCCAACTTAACTTCAATCATTGAGCTACAAATTTATCATAGTTCAAAAAAAAATTAAGACAGCAGCATACACCTCCAGTTACACATGCTCCATGACCGGACAGTTTAGATCTTTTCACTTATCACAAAACATTTACCAAAATTTGCCCACTCACACAAACTCATTCACGGGTATTTTACATAATCAAGCATATCCTCAAAAATAAAACCCTATTCTATGAGGTCTGTTCAAAAAAATTCCAGGAAGTTCTTTTGAGACATGCTAGGTGGCATTGAATAGCTTGAAACCACACAAGTAACCTCCTTTTTTCCATTTGTTGATATCTGTTTTCATCTATGAGCTACAGCAGTTTTTGCGAGTGAGTTTTCGTGATCGGTTATTTTTCATCATGTGCGACCTCAATGAGCAGCACTACAGCGTGAAGTTCTGTTTTAAATTGGGTAAAACCGCTACAGAAACTTATGAAATATTGAAAGAGGCATATGGGGAACATGTCATGAGTCATGGAAGGTGTTTTGAATGGTATTCATGCTTCAAAAGTGGTTGTGAATCACTGAAAGGCAATTCGCGAACTGGAAGACCATTAACGTCAACTGATGAGGATTCTTGTGCGCACTAATCGGCGATTAACTGTTAGAGGATTGGCAGAGGAATGAGACATCTCCATTGGTTCATGCCACAATATTCTAAAAGAGAAGTTGGGGATGTCTTGCATTGCACCAAAGTTTGTTCCACGGTTGATGACCGACAATCAGAAGAACAATCGCAAATTTTGCACAGTTCTTCCCCAGCCACCTTACTCTCTGACTTGGCCCCTGCTGACTACTTCTCGTTTCCTAAACTTAAATCCATGCTGAAAGAAAAGTGATTCAACACCATTGAAGATATAAATCAAAATTTGATACAGCAACATTTGACGATTCCTGAAGATGCGTTTAAGGATTGTTTCCAGAAGTGGGAAAAGCGTATATGTATGGAAGGGGAGTACTTTGAAGGGGACCCAATAGAATAGGTTGTAAGACTGTTTAATAAATTTTTATAAAATCAATCCTGGAACTTTTTGAACAGACCTTGTAAATTAACATTCAAACTGTCTGGAGTCCAAGTTTAGAATAAATATCAACCATGGTTCATGCCAATTCAGACTCTCAGCCCCCTCCTTTCATAATCCACAACCACAAACTGCAAAATCCTCAATATTGTACTGGCACTGGTATTTGGAGAATACTAGAGTATCTGCATTTTTGACTTTAGACAGTTGTGTATTTGGATATATGTAGTAGAGGAAAATATTATTTTACATGGCATATACATCACTCTTATGCACTATTCAATTTCAGTAGGAAGTATTATGGATATTTTGATGCATACATCTCACACTGCAATTTTCTTCACAGCTTTTAGGGACTGAAGTTGTTAAGGGGATAGAATTAGATTTTGTGCAAAGTACATTGAATAATATAGACTTCTACCTTTCTGGAGCAATTCAGTGTGTGAGACAGGTGGATTAGCGTCTCCTCAGTTGTTTTACACATAAGACATCCATCCCCCTCCAGGGCAACACTGTTCACCAGCACAAAACTGAAAAGCAAAAGTCTTCAGGGTATTTCAGTGAATCTGTAGACTAGATTCCTCTCTTAGGATCAGATAAATACAACAATAACCAGCATTCAGACAGGGACTTTCTTGCATCTAAAGAGCCTCCCCTATCTTTACTTCTGTCCTTTTCCTGGGCTGAGCCCCTGTCAACACTCAAAAGCTAAAAAAATACCCTAGACTAGAGCTATAGCTATGTCTCCGACATCACTTCCTGTCTGGTCCCGCGTTAACACTAACAGAAAGATTAGTTAGGAGTGTGACTCCACTGAGAACAGGATGTTGAGCCTACTGCAGATGAATAAAGTATGTAATGACTTTAATTATAGTTGATTATGAAATTTTTATGTTATGTACTCTTAGGAATATGAAGAAATATGAGGTGGTACTGAAATGTTCTCAGTCCATCCAACAAAGTTGGGGCAGTCTCCATCGAGGACTATACACTTAGTCCATCAAGTTTCCACTTTTTTCATTCAACACTTTTCTGATGGAACAAAAAATGTGGAAACTTGCTGGACTAAGTATATAGCCCTCGATGGAGACTGTCTCAACTGAAGTTAGTTGGGCTGAGAACTTTTCAGCACCTTCTTGTACACTGGGCTGTTTTTCGGCTGCTTTTTCAAAGTAATTGTGTGAAATTATAAAAAAGTATCTGGCAACACTGATTCTGATAACATATTTGGCAGTGGTAAAGAAGCTTGTATACCTCTGCTGCATGCAGAAATGGCAGGGGGCCTTGCTGTGGGCACGATGAACAGAAATGTTTATCAGATTGCCCACTTTCACCTTTAAGTACTTTTGTCTAGAGACATTATTGAGACATTTCCTTATGCTATTGAAGTTTAAATTGTAAGAAGTGGAACCTAGCAGGATGAGCTTTCTGCCAGCTAGGAGAACTTTTGGTTAGAGCAGCGGGCAAAGAAACTGAGACATCTGGTTCAAATCTCACTTCTGCTCCTTAGGATCTTAGGCAAGTCACTTAGGGGAAGATTCTCAAATCCCACCATGCTTTTAACGATGGTCACTAAACCGGTTCCAGTTGGTTTAGTATGGAAGTATTCTACCGGCCAATTCTCAAAAGGGTTCACTGTGATTTTTTTCCGAACTTCCTGGCAGACTCCGAATCTGCCATGCAAATATATTACAACAAGGTAATTCATATTTAAACGAGCACTCTGGGCGATTCTCTATTATTACTGGGCGATTCCCTAACCTTGCTGTCCTAGATTTGCAGGCAAAATTTTCCAGCCATAAAGCACACAAATTAGAGACTCTGTAGCATACCGTAGACCAGGGGTAGGCAGCCATGCTCCGAGGGTCACAAGCCAGTTGGGTTTTCAAGATTTCTACAATCAATATGCATGAGATTGAGTTGCATGCATTGCTTCTATTGTATGCAAATAAATCTTGTGCATATTCATTGGGAAAATCTTGAGAGCCACAATTCAGTCAGAATTTCAAGGACTATGGCTGCCAACCCTTGCTATAAACAAACCTGGCACTGTGCTAAGTGGCTACAATTTTTACCAAAAGAATGGAGCTGGAGTACACTGCCATGAGCACTCTCTTTCCGTCATTTTAATAAAACAAGATTTTAAATCCAACTGTCAGTATACAGAAATAAAACTCAGGAAGGAACACAAAGAAAAAATACAAAAGACTCCAAGCCCCAGAAAAACTACACTTATCTCTAGCTTCCTCCTGTACCCAGAACAAATCAATATTTCACTGTTAATGAATGCTGAGGAAAGAAATACCAGCATTAAAAAAATTCTAAGCAGAGTGAAGTAATATACTAAACCCAAAATGGCTGTGTATTATATTTAAAAATACTTAACGCTATCACTAAACCTTAGCTGCTTGTTATCTACTATAATAAAACGCTAAGCATACATGCGCACTCTTACCCCGTGTTCCCCGATCCCTGATCTGTAGATCCCTGGCCAGCAGGAGTGCGCATGCACGCCAGACAAATTGGAAAAGCTTTGGCCTCTCTGCTCTCCACCTCGCGCAGTCCTCCATCCAGCAATAACGGCACTACCGGCCAGTTTGCTTTTAAGTTAAAAGCCGCTGCAGCGGGGCCTCTCACGAGCCGCACCTGCGTCGGATAAGGATTTCGCGAGGGCGGCGATCACGAGAGGAGCCGCCGTGGCACCTTTAAACTTAAAAATAAACTTCGGCCAGAAACAGCCCATACTCGCAGCTCGGCACCCTACACCAGCCGTGCTGTCATCCTCGGCATGACCCCATAGAGTGAGCCAGCCCCTTGCACCTGCAGCTCAGGCACCACAGAAGCCGCGGCGGGGGAGACGTAATCCTTCTACTGAGCATGAAAGCACGCAACCCGGTCCCCGCGCCTGCCTACCCCCCCAACACAGTGCTCGAGCCGGTCCCCTGCTCTCGTCAACTCGCCAGATTTGCGGACACCACAGCAACAGCGCAGTGAGGAGAGATGAGACTGAGCCATGATAACAATAGATATGGCCTCGCTCATTGGGCCTTCTGCCTCCGCAGCTCCAATTAATTAAAAAAAAAAAAAAAAGTTTCAGAAGGTGCAGTGCTAGAGAGAGATGACAACCCAAATTAAAGGTGAGTGCTTTTTACATCTCTTGAACGGGCCGAGGTATTTTTACCTGTCGCAGGATTCACCATGTGTAAAAAAAAGAACACCCCCAAAAAAACAAAACCTAAGCAAGAACACTTGGACAAGAGGGAGGAATACAAGACCTAGGATCCCCAGATTCTAAAACCCAACCACCAATTTGCTCTAGGGGGGGGAGACAGAAGGGAGCCACGGAGAGACAGTCAGGCATGGCACAATAGAAAAATACAGGCAGCCAGGGAGAAAGACAGAGAGACATACAGACAGAGAGAAAGGGGGCCAGGGAGAGAGACAGACAGAAAGAAAGACAAACAGACGGGGCCAGAGAGACAGACAGAAAAAAGACAGACAGCCAGCAGCCAAGGAGAGAGAGGCAAAGAAAGAATGACAGACAGACATGGGGGACATGGGGCCAAGGAGACAGACAGAAAGAAAGACAGACAGCATCCAAGGAGAGAGAGAGAGAGAAAAAAAATAAAAACCCAGACAGAAAGACAGCGTCCAAGGAGAGAGAGAAATTTTTTTTTAAAAAGCAGACAGATAGCGGCCAAGGAGAGAGAGAGAAAGAAAGAATGACAGACAGACATCTATTCTAGCACCCGTTAATGTAACGGGTTTAAAGACTAGTTCAATATAAGGAAGTAAGAACTCAGTTAAAATGAACAGTCTATAAGCATGCTAAGGTGCCAAACAACTGTTTCATCATAAAGCCTTTAGGGCAGGAAGCACAAAAGTCCAGCAACCCGGTAAAAAATGCCAGGTTGGGGGAAATTTTGCTTTGCTGTGCTATGCTCAGAACAAACAGCATGCAAATTAAATACATACTATCTGAGATGAGCTGAATGGTAAAAGAGGAGGACCTGTACCAGGCACCTGCGCAGAAGAGCTAAGCGGTAGGCACAGCTCTTCTGCGCAGACCCAGTATAGCTCCCAATCACCAGAGCTCACGAGCAGTTTATTAATGTGTTTTGGGGATTTTTGTAACACCCGATATGGATGCAGCTGTTGTATGTCTCCTATGTGTGTTTCCTGCACCTAACAGCTTCGTTCTGACTATAACGCGGGGCATACAATCACACAACAGATGCACAAACAGCTACCAGCAGCTCCAAAACTGCCAGAAAATTTGACTTGGTAAGATGTAGGCATTTCCTTCTGTGCATTACAAGGAATGATTGTTTTAATACTAATGAGCTCCTTGTAATGCATAGTGTTCACCATGATTGGTAAAAGCCCCCCCAAAACTGTTTTGAGCATCAGAGGTTGAGCTGCCTTGCAAGTAAGACTGGCAACAACCAGTCTTACTTGCAAGGCAAGCTTTTGAGCATCGGGGCCTAACTCTTTTAAGGTTTTCTGCTTCATTTGTAAAAAGACAAAGTACACATCATTAAGTTCGTCTTAACTTTCTTCTAATAACTACTGTATTAGTGATATGTGTCTATAACTTTGTGAAAATGCCCAGCCAAAAAGCTTCTCAAATATAATTTATTTAATGCACTGAAACACGATGCAATAAATTTATCTCAATTTAATCAGCAGGCTGTCCAGACACAGTCCAATGAAGTACCCCATTTCAAATATTTTTTAGGGGCCTTCTCTTCAAGTTTACAACGTGTACCACATTATGAATTGACTTTCAGCAGGGCTTAAATTTTTAAAACAGAAAAGTAAACAATCCTATATTACAGAAGCTTCAAGCTCATTCTACTCACTTTATTCCTTTTCTGGATATTATCTTTGCAGAGCTGAAGTTAAAAACCTTTTCAAATCGACGTAACTTGTAAAGATTTGTTCTGTTGGAAAAGAAAACAAATACAGATGTGTTGCTCAGGTGTATGGACAATGCAAAAACCCAAAAAGGGGAGTACTACAAATTAGCAAAAACAATAAGTCTCTCCTGACCTGGGTCAGGGGAGACTTGTTGTTTTTGCTCAGGTGTAAGGAACATCCCCTTCTCTCGTATGAGGAAAGACTAAAATGGTTAGGGCTCTTCAGCTTGGAAAAGAGACAGCTGAGGGGAGATATGATTGAAGTCTACAAAATCCTGAGTGGAGTAGAACGGGTACAAGTGGATCGATTTTTCACTCCGGCAAAAATTACAAAGATTAGGGGATCCTCAATGAAGTTACATGGAAATACTTTTAAAACCAATTGGAGGAAATTTTTTTTTAATCAAGAGAATAGTTAAGCTCTGGAATGCGTTGCCAGAGTATGTGGTAAGAGCGGATAGCGAAGCTGGTTTTTAAGAAAGGTTTGGACAAGTTCCTGGAGGTAAAGTCTATAGGCTGTTATTGAGAAAGACACGGGGGAAGTCACTGCTTGCCCTGGATCGGTAGCATGGCATATTGCTACTCTTTGAGTTTTGGCAAGGTACTAGTGATCTGGATTGGCTACCGTGAGAACAGCTACTAGGCTTGATGGACCATTGGTCTGACCTAGTAAGGCTATTCTTATGTTCTTATGAGGCAAGGCTGAGTAGAGACAGCGAACTACAACACAGTATGTAGGCTGGTAGCTGGAGAGTTCATAATGTAAAGAGGATATACTATAATTATATGAAATACTTAATATTTAGATTTTATTTTCCAAACTTATCACACTGCTTTTGATTTCAAAGTCAATACAAGAATCAGAGTTTAAGTTAATTTTAATAAAACAGTAAATGGGCACCAGTTAAAGAATCGGGGGGGGGGGGGGTTAGACGTCTGTCCATTAGGTCAGACGCAATTCTGTTTAGGGCGCCAGTACACGATTCTCAACTGCTTCTTAGGTGGCCACCGAGACCGGCCTCCTATGCAGAATCAGCCCCTAAATGTTTAGAAATGATCTTGTAAACCGCTTAGATTTTAACTTTTGTTTTATATTTACAGTAAATTAAATAAATTGAACTTGAACTTGGACTATTCTCATTCTCATAGGTCCTCTAAAATTTCTTTTGATTGTGACACGATGAGTTTCCACTAAAATTTATGTTGAAGATCAAACATTTTGGACTTTTTTACATAGGATGCGAATCCCAAACAGATCTGTGCAGTTTTACAAGCCAGAATGGTTTACATGTTATGTAATTATCTAAGCATCTGATTTTTAAATTATGAATTTCAAATTCTAAATTCTACTAAGGAAACAAGAGGTTTACTTACTATTTCGCACACTGATTCTGAATTAGTCTTATTATTGTACTTGAGGTTCACAAATATTTCAGCTCATTTTTTTTGCAGGAAGTATAGAAGGCAGTGGCACATTCATTTCTTCAATCCTGCAGGATAAATGTGTTGTTTTCAGATGGCAGCAAATGCCCCAGGTAGTTTTACTTCATAGCACTTTGGCAGCAGAACCTGGAAGCTTGCCCCCTAAAGGCAGCTCACACCTTTCTCCAGTGAATCTGCAGTTGTTGGGGTGGGGATTGTCTAACAAGATTTGTGCTGTGGTGAGGCAACAGAAACAGATTATTTCAGCTCAGTAGTGGTGAAGTGTCTCCCTCACTCTGATCCAGCCACACCACACATTTCCATTGTTCCTGATGCCATCATTTTTACATCTATCAAAAATAGTTAGGAGGTTTAAAAATATACAAAAATTCTCCACCTACCCCCGTAGAGTACAAACCATCAAAGAGAACAGGGTAGTGTCAAACAGGGCACTATGGCCACCCTGATTCTGATGCAAAATACAAGTCACAATATTCTTCTTTTACAAAAATATCTTAAGAAAAAATTTTTTTCTTTTATAAATCTACCCAAAAACCCAAACAACAAAAAAACCTTTGACAATTTACTGTGCAATGAAGATAAGAGAGAGAAACATCAGAAATTCAATCGGAAAGGGATCACGGGACCTCTTATAACAGCTATTTCAGTACCCACTTCAACGATCCAAATCTTTTTAATCATTTGTTTCTCTCCCCACCCTCCCTAATCTTCCAAATTTTTATAAGAACAATTTTTTAAATTCTCATCCCAGCAGCAAAACCACAATAAACTTCAAAATCAGCGATTAATTCTTTCAACGTGTGAAGCTTTACTTAACTGTCCATTAGGTGGTTTTCCTGCTGGGATGAGCATTTAAAATTCATTGTTCTTATAAAAATTTGGAAGATTAGGCAGGGTGGGGAGAGAAACAAATGATTAAAAAGATTTGGATCGTTGAAGTGGGTACTGAAATAGCTATGTTATAAGAGGTCCCGTGATCCCTTTCCGACTGAATTTCTGATGTTTCTCTCTCTTATCTTCATTGCACAGTAAATTGTCAAAGGTTTTTTTGTTTGTTGGGTTTTTGGGTTGATTTATAAAATTTTGAAAAGTTTTTTCTTAAGATGTTTTTGTAAAAGAAGAATATTGTGACGTGTATTTTGCATCAGAATCAGAGTGGCCATAGTGACCCATTTGAAGAAATACAGTGTTTGATACTACCCTGTTTTCTTTGATCATTTTTATGTCTGCCATCCTGTAACAATTCCACTGTGGCATTATTACATATATGCTAGCCTCAGCTAAAGACAGAGAGGAAATGGGAGATAGGGCTTGTATTTGCATGGACCATCAGAAAGGGGAGGGGAGGCTATATGCAGTCATGTATTGAGTTAAAAATGCCCAGATATTTTATTGTGCTGATTTTTTAGGCACTGTATATAGAATTTACCCCTAAATGATAGAGAATAGGTAACCAACATTCTACTATTAAAAGAGGAACAACACTGTCATATTTTTAATTCCATGGATTAATTCAACTGTAGAATTCTGAAAGGGTTGAAGCCTCCTAATTGGACACTGTAATACTCCATGGAGTATGGAATTACAGTAATCTAACCAGGATATTACTACTGAGTGAATTAGTAAGTGAAGACAATTGATGTCAAAGAATGAACAAGCAATTTGGATTCAATCTAATGTAAAAAAATGATTTCTTCACCAAGAAAAAAATATAATCTGTGATGGTAAGACAATTATCTATAATAATGCCAAGAAATTTAAATGCCAAACGTTGTTGTAAGACATGGTAGTCAGTATGCCTGTCCAAGAAAAGAGCAGAGCAACAGTCTTGGAAGGATTTAGCTCAAGTTCATTATTGGTAAATCATTCAGCTGTGACAACCTGAAGCACGCTGTTCATGCAAGGAAGCCCTAAAATGTCGCAAAGTTTAAACAGTTCTGAATGAGTCAAATTCCTCAAGTGCAAGTTAACAGATTGATCAACAGCTACAGGAAACATTTAGAAGAA
Source organism: Geotrypetes seraphini (assembly GCF_902459505.1). Classification (NCBI taxonomy): domain Eukaryota; kingdom Metazoa; phylum Chordata; class Amphibia; order Gymnophiona; family Dermophiidae; genus Geotrypetes; species Geotrypetes seraphini. The sequence goes on from NC_047085.1 coordinate 157,488,859, forward strand.
TTTATTGCTGCTCAAGAATGTGCCACCATTTATTAAAATGAAAAGTGAAAAATATTTATCTGCACAAGGATACTGTTAAAACTTTTGTATTTATTTATACCCCACCTTTCCCAAGGCGGGTCACAATAGAGTAATACACAAACAGTCACATACAGTGCAACAAATAAAACATAATAGTGATAACGTAAAGCCTCATAAAATTACAAAGAGGCTACCATCGCCTCACATCAAAAAACTATAAATCAAGTTCCATATTTCATCTTACAGAAGAGATGTTTCTTCAACATTTTCTTTAAACTACTCAAACTTGTTTGCTGTCGTAAATATCCTGGAGGTTTATTCCACCCTCCACCCACACACAATTTTTTGTTGAATAATCAAAAAAAATACCGTTTTAGTCCAAGTTATTTCTTCAGTAAGGTCCTCTCTTTCTTATGTTGTTTTATATTAGGATCTAATCATGTTCACTAAGGCTCATAAACTCTTTCTCAACATTGCAATAGAATCCAGATTCTGACTAATCCAGGGCAGTACACTTTAGCTTCATTGAGAGGGACACCCTCTCCAGTAAATGGTCACTTCCATGGCTGCTGCAAAGGTATTTACATACTAGGGAAACCTGAAGCTTTTGGTCCTTCCAGTTAACTTTGAGGCTTCTTGACCCACTCCTCAACAATCATGACCACCCCAATACCACCCTTCCCAGAATTATCTGGGTTAAAGGCTATTCAAGAACTTCCCAGCTTTCCTGTTGATAAAGTACCTCTTGTTTCTTAGAATCTGTGTGGTTGTCAGGATCTATTGTTTTGCTTTGATTGCAGTTACTGCCTTAGGAGTTAACAATTCTAGACATTACGAGAAATTATTTCTTTTCCATTAACAGAAATTATTTATTTTCCAAAAACAATGAGAGGATTCAGGGGGTGGCCATGAGTGCTTCTTTGGCCCCATCGGTCGCCATGTTGATCATGGTTATTTTTGAAGAGACCTATATTTATCCATCCGAGTATTTTGAATCCATTATTTTTTTGGAAGAGGTTTCTGGACGATATAATATTAATATGGTCAGGTACAGAAGATAAATGGAATTAATGTTCAGATTCAGGTTACCATTACTTGGGCTAAGGATAAGATAGACTTTTTGAATGTTCATCTGAACCGCTGTGACAATAAATTGTGCTCTAACAGGGGGTGGGCTGGGTGGTCGAGCAGAGGTTCGGGGGGGGGGGGAGTGTTGTCCAGCAGGAGGGATTGGGCATCCCTCGTGCCGGTGATCGCACAGGGGGGCTCGGGGGGGGGGGGGGGTTGGCGGCAGGAGAGATTGGACACCGCTCCTGCCATGATCATTATGGGTGCAGGGGGATGGGTTGCTTGGGCTGCTGAACTCATCGCAGCAGCTGCAATCAGCTCAGTGGCCCAATTCAGAATTTATACCCATTTTGACTTCGTCTAAGTCAAAACGTATAAGTTCTGTCTGGCAACCTGTCAAATTTTGATGATTATGGCTGCCAGATGACTAAGTATAGGTCGACCCACATCCCGCCCACCTCCTGCCCTATCCACTCCTCCAAAAACACCCCTTTTTGCTCTGGGCATACAAAGGCAGTGAAAAAGCCTAAGCTGGTTTTAGATACGTCTAAAACCAGTTTTGATTATCAGTACTTGGACGACCTGTCTTGTTGATCGTCCAAGTACCGACTTAGGCTGGTTTTTGGACTTTTTTTTTATTATTAATATGAGCCCCATAGCATCTGGGTGGGAGGGAGGTGACGTTGATTCCTTGTTGAATTACAAAGAGCAACACTGGATTTTTGAATTAAACTCATTAGAACCTTTGGGCTAAATGCAGAATTAGACCAGATGTCTCTTATGTAATAGTAATGAGTTTAACTGATACGAATAGGCGTAGTGAGGTCACTGATCAGTTTAAGAGCAGTTGGGCGTTTTTAACGTTGAAGCAACATTTTGTGGAGTATGAGCAGAAAAAGAACTATGGTGAAAACCCAATAGGTGCGTTAGTTCAACTGTTTAAGATGTAAGCTTTATAATATAATGCTATTCTAGCACAGTGGTTTATACTTAGATTCTTCTTTTTTTGTTTTTATATAAACCTAGCCCTGACCCAGACAGCAAAACATGTATGTTAGTATTGGGTTTGGCTAAAATACTGATTTGAATAATCTCAAGATAAGTGTATTTTTATTAAACTACAGAAAAAAAAATGAAGTGGAGAGAGATACAAAGGGCTCCTTTTACAAAGCCACGCTAGCGGTTTAACGTGCGTAATAGCGTGCACTAAAAAGCCGGCCACTACCGCCTCTTCTTGAGCAGGCGGTAGTTTTTAGGCCAGCGCGGGGGTTAGCGGGTGATGAAAAGTTGCGCACGTTAATCCCGCTAGCGCAGCTTAATAAAAGGAGCCCAAAATGTTTCAAAGTTTAAATGATGCAGTGCAAATGAAGCCGATGAGGAATCTTGCGGCCAAATGAGTTACATCGGGTGAAACTTTTCCCATTATTAAGCTCGCTTCTGAGGGGCTTCAAAATGCTAGTGATAAAAGCTATGTATAAGTAAACTTATCTTAAGTAAGGCTTGAATTGAAGAAGCTATTATTAAACACTGTTAAAGTAGTGTGACTGGCAGTGAAACTGATTATTTTCACTGCCAGGCAAAAAAATATTTCACCCGTAGCAAAAGGATTTATTAGTTGTATGCAAGCAGCAGGCATGCGATCTACACCGAGCCAGTATTCTGCAAAAGTGCTTCATGCAGAGAGCCCTTTGCAGAATACTAGTTTAGCTTGGATCTTCCTGGGTTCCATTATAGAATTCCCCCCTTATTGTTAAACTCTGTGAGGTTAAGAGTTAGGTGGAAATTACTACATGCCCACCTTGATGTGCTAAGCCGCAGAGACAATTTCTCCAACTCACATAGATGAAACATGACTCTGTACTACACCATAATGTATTGGAGGGAAATTCCTCTAACAGACATTTGTCTTAAATTCAATCCTTTTAAATACTTACTCATAATGAAAGCCAATATCATGATTGCCAACAAGCACCGCTAGCTCAATGTGAGATGGATGCCGAAACATCTTGTGAAACCTCCTAACGTCATCCTCCCATGCCTAGGGAAACAAGTCAAAACACAGTATAGTTGTATTTAACAACTTAGTGGCACATTCTACAATTTATACATTATAAGAACAGGCCCCGTCTCCTATCTCCAAGATGAAGTCCAATGGAGAAGGAGCCTAGTGGTTAGTGCAGTGGGAGCAAGTTCAGTTCCCACATTAAGCCCTTCACTGCCCCAGGTACAAAATAAGTACCTGTATATAATATATAAAACCACAGAAAGGCAGTACAGTATATCAAATCCCATCCCCTTTCCCAATGCCTTTTTGGCTTGGTCAAATGATGGAGAGTAGTTTAGAAAACAAGATGTGAAAGAGAGAAGGGATAGGATAGTACATAAGAACCGCCATCTCCGGATCAGACCTTCGGTCCATCAAGTCCGGCGATCCACACACGCGGAGGCCCAGCTAGGTGTACACCTGGCGTAATTTTAGTCACCCATATCCCTCTATGCCTCTCATAAGAAGATGTGCATCTAGCTTGCTTTTAAATCCTAGAACGGTGGATTCCGCAATAACCTCCTCTGGGAGAGCATTCCAGGTGTCCACCACTCTTCAGTCCATTAATATTAAGGGCTCTAAGGCAGATGTCATTCAGCACAGTTACTTACCGTAACAGATGTTATCCAGGGACAGCAGGCAGATATTCTTGACTGATGGGTGACGGCACCGACGGAGCCCCGGTACGGACAATTTTAGAGTGATTGCACTCTAAGAACTTGGAAAGTTCTGGCATGCCGCACCGCGCACGCGCGAGTGCCTTCCCGCCCGACAGAGGCGCGCGGTCCCCAGTTATGATAAGCCAGCTAAGAAGCCAATCCGGGGAGGTGGGAGGGACGCAAGAATATCTGCTTGCTGTCCCTGGATAACACCTGTTACGGTAAGTAACTGTGCTTTATCCCAGGACAAGCAGGCAGCATATTCTTGACTGATGGGTGACCTCCAAGCTAACAAAAAGAGGGATGGAGGGAAGGTTGGCCATTAGGAAAACAAATTTTGCAAAACAGATTGGCCGAAGTGTCCATCCCGTCTGGAGAATGCATCCAGACAATAATGAGATGTAAAAGTATGAACTGAGGACCAAGTAGCAGCCTTGCAGATTTCCTCAATAGGAGTGGAACGGAGGAAAGCTACAGATGCTGCCATTGCTCGGACTCTATGGGCCGTGACAGAACCTTCCAGTGTCAGTCCGGTCTGAGCATAACAGAATGAAATGCACGCTGCTAGCCAATTAGACAACGTACGCTTAGAAACAGGACGTCCCAATTTGTTCGGATCAAAGGACAGAAAGAGTTGGGGAACTGATCTGTGGGGTTTCGTACACTCTAGATAGTAAGCTAGAGCCCTTTTACAATCCAAAGTATGTAGAGCCTGTTCCCCAGAATGAGAATGAGATTTCGGAAAGAAAACAGGCAGAACAATGGATTGGTTGAGATGGAATTCCGAGACAACCTTAGGGAGAAACTTTGGATGTGTACGCAGAACCACCTTGTCATGATGAAAAACCGTAAAAGGTGGATCTGCGACTAGAGCATGTAGTTCACTGACCCTCCTGGCAGAGGTAAGAGCAATAAGGACACTTGAAACTTGAAAGGAGTGGTAGCCAAAGGTTCAAATGGAGGCTTCATTAAGGCAGAAAGAACCACATTGAGATCCCAGATGACAGGAGGGGCTTTAAGAGGTGGTTTCACATTGAAAAGACCCCGCATGAACCTGGACACCGGGGGATGAGCTGATAGAAGATTTCCATGGACCGGCTCATGAAAATCAGCAATGGCACTGAGGTGGACTCTGATGGAAGAAGATTTAAGGCCAGAGTCAGACAAAGAAAGCAAATAATCCAACAATGTCTCCACTGCCAGCGAAGTTGGATCAAGATGATGAAGAAGACACCAGGAAGAAAATCTTGTCCACTTCTGATGGTAACATTGCAGAGTGGCTGGTTTCCTGGAGGCATCTAGAATGGAACGAACAGGCTGAGATAAACGAGTATCATGAGAGGTCAGCCCGAGAGATACCAAGCTGTCAGGTGCAGAGACTGGAGGTTGGGATGTAGAAGGGTCTCCTGAAGCTGTGTAAGCAGAGAAGGAAACAGAGGAAGAAGAAAAGGTTCCCTGGAACTGAGTTGAAGTAGAAGGGAGAACCAATGTTGCCTGGGCCACCTCGGAGCAATCAGAATCATGGTGGCTCGTTCCCTCTTGAGCTTGAACAAGGTTCTCAACATGAGAGGCAGAGGAGGGAAAGCGTACAGGAACAGATTTGACCAGTCGAGGAGAAATGCATCCGCTGCCAGACGGTGAGGAGAGTAGAGTCTGGAGCAGAATAGGGGCAGCTGGTGATTGTGAGGAGCTGCAAAGAGGTCTATCTGAGGGGTGCCCCATTGAGCGAAGATAGACTGTAGAGTGAAAGGATCGAGTGTCCACTCGTGAAGCTGGAGAATTCTGCTGAATTTGTCCGCTAAAGAATTCTTTTCTCCCTGAATGTAGATAGCTTTCAGGAAGAGATGGTGATTTATGGCCCAAGTCCAGATCTTCTGGGCTTCCTGGCACAAGTTTCGAGAGCCCGTCCCTCCCTGCTTGTTGATGTAGTACATCACAACTTGATTGTCTGTGCACAGCAGGAGGACCTGAGGAAAGAGAAGATGTTGGAAGGCCTTGAGGGCATAAAACATCGCTCTGAGTTCCAGGAAATTGATGTGATGCTTCTTTTCCTGGGCTGTCCAAAGACCTTGAGTTTGAAACTCGTTCAAATGAGCTCCCCATGCATAAGGAGAGGCGTCGGTGGTGATGACTAGTTGATGAGGAGGTAGATGGAACAGAAGACCTCTGGATAGATTTGAGGATACCAACCACCATTGTAGAGACTGACGAAGAGATGATGTCACAGATATGTGTCGTGAGCAAGGATCCGTCGCTTGGGACCACTGAGTAGCAAGGGTCCATTGAGGAGTGCGTAGGTGAAGACGTGCGAGGGGTGTGACATGGACTGTGGATGCCATGTGACCCAAGAGTATCATCATTTGCTTGGCCGAGATGGAATGTACCTGCTGACATAGAGACTGAAGAGTCTGAAGACGGTTGGATGGCAGGAATGCTCTCATGAGGAATGTGTCCAGTATCGCTCCAATAAATTGAAGTCTTTGAGTGGGGATGAGATGAGACTTGGGTAGATTGATCTCGAATCCCAATATTTGTAGAAATAGGATGGTTTGGTTGGTGGCCAGGAGTACTGCTTGAGCGGATGTGGCCTTGATTAACCAGTCGTCCAGGTAAGGGAATACCTGAAGGTGGTGAGAGCGTAGAAATGCAGCTACCACAATAAGACATTTGGTGAACACCCTTGGAGAGGAAGCAAGACCGAAGGGCAGCACCTTGTATTGGAAATGACAATGATTGATCATGAAGCGGAGATACCGTCTGGAGGTTATATTGATCGGTATGTGAGTGTATGCCTCTTTGAGATCGAGGGAGCATAGCCAGTCGTCTTGATTGAGAAGAGGATAAAGGATGGCTAGAGAAAGCATCTTGAATTTTTCCTTTACCAGATGTTTGTTGAGATCACGAAGATCTAGGATGGGTCTGAGATCTCCCGTTTTTTTGGGGACTAGAAAATAACGGGACTAGAATCTCTGCCCCTTTTGATCTAGAGGAACTTCTTCTATAGCGTTCAGAAGGAGGAGGGATTGAACTTCTTGAATAAGGAGGGCAGATTGAGGACTGTTCAAAGCAGACTCTTTTGGCAGGCTTTGGGGCGGAAGAGTCTGAAAGTTGAGAGTAGCCGTGGCGGATGATGTTGAGGACCCATTGGTCCGAAGTGATAACTTCCCACCGGCTGAGGAATAGAGAAAGACGACCTCCTATAGGTTGAGGCAGGAGAGCAGATATAGGAGTACTGGCTATACTTTGGAGAATTAAGTCAAAAGGGCTGTGTCTTCTGCTGTGGAGGTGGCTTCACAGGTTGCTGCTGTTGCTGTTGTCTGGGAGGCTGGCGTTGTTGCTGCCGTTGACGCCTGGGTTGCTGGGCAGCTGCTGGTAATGGGCGATCTGTGAAGCGGCGTTGATAGGCCGACTGTTGCCTAAAAGGCCTTGCTGGAGGAGGCTTTTTCTTATTTTTAAGTAGGGTATCCCAGCATGTCTCATGAGCAGAGAGCTTTTGAGTGGTCGAGTCCATGGATTCCCCAAAGAGCTCATCCCCTAGGCACGGGGCGTTGGCTAACCGATCTTGATGGTTAACATCAAGTTCGGTCACCCGAAGCCAGGCCAGGCGACGCATTGCCACAGACATTGCTGTCGCTCTGGATGTAAGTTCGAAGGTGTCGTAAATGGACCTAACCATGAACTTACGCAGTTGAAACAGAGATGACAAGCAATGGTGAAAGGATTGTTGCTTACGATGAGGAAGGTACTTCTCAAATGAAGCCATGGTGGTAAGGAGATGTTTAAGATAGAAAGAAAAATGAAAAGCATAATTCCCAGCTCTATTTGCCAACATTGCATTTTGGTAGAGCCTCTTACCAAATTTATCCATGGCTTTACCCTCTCTGCCAGGAGGTACAGAAGCATATACACTGGCTCCTGAAGATTTTTTAAGGGTAGATTCGACAAGTAAAGATTCGTGTGGAAGTTGAGGTTTGTCGAACCCAGGAATGGGAATTTCTTTGTATAAAGAGTCTAATTTACGTGGGGCCCCTGGAACCGTTAAGGGAGTCTCCAAATTCTTGTAGAAAGGATCCCTTAAGATGTCGTGAAGAGGGAGCTTCAAAAATTCCTTTGGAGGTTGGTCAAAGTCAAGGGCATCCAAAAAAGCTTTAGACTTTTTGGACTCAGCCTCCAAAGGAATAGACAAAGAGTCACACATATCTTTCAAAAAACTGGAGAAAGATGAAGTGTCATGCCTAGAGGACGGGTCAGGTACAGCAGAATTCTCCTCATCTGAGGAACATTCCCCTTCAGAGAGAAAGGGTTCCTCTGAATCTCCCCACAGATCAGGATCCCTGACATGGGAAGAACGGTCCCGAGACTCTGGAGTAGATGGTTCTACGTGTCGGGTTTTGCGCACCGACTTACCCGACCTCATCGATACCGAGCCCGGCGATGTAATCGATGGCACCGGTGCCGAAGTCTGCACCGACTGATGCTGAGCTCTCGGCTCCGGTGCGAGGACTGGCATCGATACCAATGAGGTCGAGTGAAGCGGTACCGAAGGAGTGGATGCAGACAGCACAGGCTGTTCCACTCTCGGTACCGGCTCAGTGCGGACTGGCACCGGAAGGTTCGGTGCCAGGATAGCTGGAAGGAGCTGTTGTAATTGTTCCTTGAGCTGCACCTGGAGAATGGCCGCAATACGGTCATCAAGGGATGGCACCGGTACCGCCTTTTTCTTCTGCGGTACCTGCGGTGCCGCTCGACGCCCCGGAGATGAGGAGCCCGATGTCGAGAGACTCACCTCAATAGGGGCGGAGCGCTTCCGCTGGCGCCTCACAGTCGGCAGGATTGGGCTCACTGCACTCGAGACCGGAGGACGCTCCAGCGGGGAAGGCTTCTTAGCCGGCTTACCTGAATGCTGGGACGCCGGTGCGGTGTTGCGCGGCGTCGAAGAAGAGGGTGCCGACTGAACTGGTGCCGAAGCCGGAGTCGATGGAACGGGGTCGGACATCTCGGCACCGAACAGTAATCGCTGTTGTATTTGGCGATTTTTCAGGGTTCGTTTTTTAAGTGTGGCACAGCGGGTGCAGGTGGAGGCCTGATGCTCAGGACCCAAACACTGAAGGCACCAGTTGTGTGGGTCCGTGAGAGATATAGGCCGAGCACACCGCTGGCACTTTTTAAACCCTGGCTGAGGGGGCATGAACGTAAAAACGGCTTCAGCCAAATCGAAGGCCGAGGCCTCGATGGTGGCAGAAGGCCCTGCCGGGGAAAAACCAAATTTGAGGAAAAAAAGAAGTTTTTTGTTTTTTTTTTTTACAAAAATTAAAGAAAGGGAAAAAGACAAAAAAGTCAAAAAGGTTTACGCGAGCGGGAAGGCAAGTCAGAAAAAATTTTCAACAGCCGTTGAAAAACGCGTCTTCTTAGCTCCGCGGAAACTAAGAAACTGGGGACCGCGCGCCTCTGTCGGGCGGGAAGGCACTCGCGCGTGCGCGGTGCAGCATGCCAGAACTTTCCAAGTTCTTAGAGTGCAATCACTCTAAAATTGTCCATACCGGGGCTCCGTCGGTGCCGTCACCCATCAGTCAAGAATATGCTGCCTGCTTGTCCTGGGATAACTCCTTTTATCTTCAAACGTTACTTTGAGATTTTCGGTCCTTTTATTCATACTCTAGTTAATGAAAGCCTATGTCAAAACATCATGCCAAAAGCATGGAAAAAATCAATCATCCAACCTGTCATTAAAGATCAAAAAATTAGTCCTGAGGAACCATCTAATTACAGACCAATAGCTAACATCCCTTTCCTAGCAAAATTGACGGAAAAAGTAGTTTTTAATCAAATTTCAGAATTTATAGAAAAAACCAATGTCCTACACCCGAATCAAACTGGTTTCAGACATCACCATAGTACAGAACATTCATTAATTGGTATGTCCACTTCTATACAATACCTTTTGGATCACCATCAATCGGTTTTACTAATTTCGATTGATCTTTCTGTAGCCTTTGATACGGTCGATCACCAACTTCTACTTAATAGACTCCAATCTATTAGAATTACAGACCAAATTCTCTCTTGGTTTGTATCATACTTCACAGACCGAACTTCTACTGTTCTTTTTAATGACTCAATGTCTAAAACCTCACAAACTACGTATGGTGTTCCTCAAGGATCTATTCTTTCTCCTCTGTTATTTAATATTTTTCTTGCACCATTAATGACCTTAGGTTTCCACGTATTTGCCTATGCTGATGATATTCAGCTTTTACACCCATTGGATGCTAATAACTCTTCAGACATTTTAAAGATTAATGAAAAACTCGATCAAGTATATCACTGGCTGGACACCAACAGATTTGCACTTAATATTAACAAAACTAATGTGATGCTTTTTCCATGGAAAGATAGTTCTAAACTTGTTTCTTCTATTTTTATAAAAAATGTCCCCCTACAATCAGTTAACAGCACAAAAATCTTAGGGGTGATCTTTGATCATAAACTGACTTTCTATGACCACATTAGTAATATTGTTAAAACAACCTTTTACAGGCTGCGCCAAATTCGCTCACTCTCACAATTTTTATGCTCAAAATCTCTTAATATTCTCATTCATTCTTTGGTGATCTCTAAACTTGATTATTGTAATGCCCTTTTTAAGGGCATTTCTCTGAATGAAATAAAACGCTTACAAATTATTCAAAATGCTTCCATTAAATTAATAACTAAAACTAGGAAATTCAATCATATAACTCCTCTTCTTAGGAAAGTGCATTGGCTTCCTATATCTCACCGGATAACATATAAATTATGTTTACTTACTTTTAAATCCCTGTTTTATAAAACTCCAGCATTCATTTATAAATTATTAATCCCTTATATTCCAAATAGAACACTGAGATCCAATGAACAAAATCTATTGACGATCCCTTCTCTTAGGGTTATTAATACAATACGGCAATTTATTTTTTTTGTTACTGCACCTCAAATTTGGAATTCTCTCCCTATTTACTTAAGGGAAGAACGTAATCTGGAGAAATTTAAGAGTAATTTAAAAACTTTTCTTTTTAAGGATGCTTTTGATAATTAGTTAGCAGTCCGCTGGTTAAACTTTTATTTCTATTGTTTAATATTATGACTTTTGTTTTCCCTGCTTTTCGTTTTTTTACCCTGATTGTCTTACTTTTCTTTAATGATTTTGTATTTCATTCTCCTTTTTCCTTGTGTTCATGGTTTAAGTATGTCTTTTAGTCCGCTTGGATGTAAAATATTGTTAAGTATTGTAGTGTCCCCCAAATACTGTAATTTTTTTAAATGTTCATCGCTTAGAAATATGATTAAGCGATTAATCAAAAATTTTATTAAACTTGAAACTTGAAATGGGAACAGAATTTTCGGATTCATTTCTCTGAAGAGGACTGGTCTAGAATCTGTGCTGAGGTACAGAGAGAGTCTCGTATATTGGTGCAAGAAAATGCTTATAAAATACTGGCACGCTGGTATTTAACCCCTGAGCAGTTACATGTTATGTACCCTCAATTCCCTGATTCCTGTTGGAGGTGTGGTATGGGTCCTGGCTCCTTTTTGCATATCTGGTGAGAGTATGGGGTGATTTAAGAAATTTTAGTTGCATGATTCAGGACCCGATACAGTTTTTATCCCAGGTGTGCCTGCTTGGGTTGCATAATCTTAGAGATGCTACCTGGCAGACTAAGCTGGTGCGTATGGGTTTGGTAGCGGCAAAATGTCTGATTGTACAGCATTGGAAGAAAAACGTTGCTCCATCAGGGGAAGAATGGTTGGTCAAATTCAAAAAACTAGCACAGATGGAGTGAATAGCTGCTTGGCATTATGGTTATTATGTGCAGCAGAAACGGACTTGGGACAAAATATTCCATTTTATTTAATCCTTTCTTAGATCTGAGGGGGGGGGCTTGTGGGGAATTACGGGAGTCTCTCTGAAGGAACCACAAAGGGACTTCCACATAGAGTTCATTATGTTTTGTTTTATTTTTGTTGTTAATGTTTTCCTTTATACTACATGGTATGATGGGGGTGGAGCTGGGATCTGACGGTGAAGTGGCAGCTATAATACATATTGTGTTGTTGTTATGTTGTGATTTTCTGCGGTGATGTATCCCAGTGATGTGAGATTGTGATGGTTGCATTGTACCTTTATAAAATTATAAAATTCCAATAAAAATTAAAAAAAAAAAATCTACAAGTACCAGCAGCAGTTAGATGAATTTTTTAAAGGATACACAAACCTTTTTAAATGTATCTACAGAATATGCAATGTTGAATGTTGTACCTCAGGAGAGCTCCACTTTCCCTCATCAAACACGTCTCCTAGAATGAAAACAACATCTGGCTGCAGCAGCCACAGTGCACTCTGAAAGGATCGCTCCATCTGCCATTCCCTAGAGAGACAAGGAAAAGAGAGCTACTCTTGAGTAAATTTAAACAGCCCAAGAAAGTACCGTATTTTCACTCATATACCGCGCACCCGTGTAAAACGCGCACACGGGTATAGCACGCGGGAAACTGTAATTTATGTAAAGAAATTTTTATATAGCGCGCACACCCGTATACCGCCCCGACTCTCCCGTCGCCGCCCGACTCTCCTTTCGCCCGCCCCGACTCTCCTCTCGCCCGCCCCGACTCTCCTCTCGCCCGCCCCGACTCTCCTCTCCCCCTTGAAGTCCTGTCCCCCCCTTAAAGCCTGATGCCCCCCTCGACATCCGATTCACCCTCCTGCAGGACCACTCGCACTCGCACCTGCACCCACACCCCCACCCCGAAGGACCGCTCGCACCCCCACAGCCTCCCACCCCCCCCCCATCATGGAGAAGCTGCCTACCGTTGTCCTGCTGCTTCCTCTGCCGGCAGTCCCGTCCCTTCTCTGAGCTCTGCGTCTGCGCTGCTTCCTCTTCCGGCGTTCCCGCCCTTTCTGACGTCAGAGAAAGGGCGGGACCGCTGGAAGAGGAAGCAGCGCAGACGCAGGGCTCAGAGAAGGATCGGGACCGCAGGCAGAGGAAGCAGCAGAACAACAGTAGGCAGCTTCTCCATGAAGGGGGGGTGTGGGAGGCTGTGGGGGTGCGAGCGGTCCTTCGGGGTGGGGGTGCGGGTGCGAGCGGTCCTTCGGGGTGGGGGTGCAAGCGGTCCTTCGGGGTGGGGGTGCGAGCGGTCCTGTGGGGTGAATCGGATGTCAGGGGGAGGGGGACTATGTAAAAAAACATTTGGACAACGCACTCACGAATATAACGAGCATGGTTATACTCGGTTTGTAAAATCGTGTATAACGCGCGCATTATATGCGTGAAAATACGGTATGTAGCGGCATAGCTTGGATGCTTTCCTATGCAGTGTTAAAGAAAGGGGTAACAGCGTTTTTATATTATTATTGCGCTCCTGTCCCGTGCAGAGCCACTATCTGAATGGCTGCTACGAGTTCTCAGGAGACCATGGAAACTCGCGAGGTTGCCAAGAGAACTCACGGCAGACATTCAGATAGCGGCTCTGCACAGGCAGAAGCATAGGAAGATCGCTCCTGCCCCGGTTTACCGCTGGCCTGCCAGGGATTTTAAAGGTGAGCTTTTTACTAATCAGGGAGGCAGGGGGAGGTGAGAGTTGTTAGAGTCAGCCGGTGAGATCAAAAGAGCAGTCTGAGGCCTTCAGAAAGAAGATTGTAGCAACTTATAAGTCTGGTAAGGGATTTAAAAAGATCTCGAAAAAATTTGACATTAGCCATTCCACAGGCTGGAAAATAGTGTACAAGTGGAGGACTTTCCAAACAACTGCCAACATGCCCAGATCTGGCCGTCCAAGCAAGTTGACCCCCAGAGCAGACCACTAGATGCTAAAAGAAGTCTCCAAAAACCCTAAAATGTCATCAAGGGACCTACAGCAGGCTCTTGCTACTGTTGATGTGAAAGTGTATGCCTCTACAATCAGAAAGAGACTGCACAAATTTAACTTGCATGGGAGGTAACTTTTGCACTCTAAGAGAAACATCAAGGCCAGACCGAAGTTTGCCAGAGAATGTAGACAAACACCAGGACTTCTGGAACAGTGTTCTATGGACAGATGAGTCTAAAATTGAATTTGGACACCAGAAAAGAGGCCATGTTTGACGTACACCAAATACAGCATTCCAGGAAAAGAATCTCATAACAACTGTGAAGCATGGAGGTGGAAGTGTCATGGTTTGGGGATGCTTTGCTGCAGCAGGACCTGGCCAGCTCACCATCATAGAATCCACCATGAATTCTACTGTGTATCAGAGGGTGTTTGAGGAACATGCGAGACCATCTGTAAGAAAATTAAAGCTGAAGAAGAACTGGACCCTGCAACACAACAATGACCCAAAACAAACCAGTAAATCTACGAAGGACTGGCTGAAAACTAAGAAATGGAGAGTCCTGGCGTGGCCAAGTCAAAGCCCTGAGCTTAATACCATTGAGATGCTGTGGGGTGATTTGAAACAGGCTGTACATGCAAGAAATCCCTCAAACATCTCACAGCTGAAAGAATTCTGCATTGAGGAGTGAGCCAAACTTCCCTCAGACCAATGTCAGAGACTGGTAGAAAGCTATACGAAGCGTCTCACTTCAGTTATATCAGCCAAAGGGGATAACACTAGCTATTAGGGTGTAGGGCAGTGGTCTCAAACTCGCAGCCCGCAAGATACTATTTTGAGGCCCTCAGTATGTTACCATTGTTCTGGAATGTTGCCAATCTCACTTCTGTAACCTCACGCAAGCACTTTCCTACATCTATACGCGATTGTGAGGTGGAGTGGAGAGGACAATCGCATTCACCGTCCTGTGGAGCGGTGAATGGTCTTGTCTACGCAGTTAAAAAAGTGAGCACGCGCGGTGAACAAGCGGGCGGTCCGGCAGCCCCCTCTCCCGTGCATCTCCCTCCCTCCCTTTCCTTTACCTTCTTTTTGTGGTGATTTCTATAAGGCTATGCGTTGTATTGCAGCCGGAGCCTTGAAGTAGTGTCGCATGTGGCTGCTGGAAAAGTCTCCTCTGACGCAACTTCCTGTTTAAACGGAGGAGACTTTTCCAGCAGTCAACACGACGCAACTTCAAGGCTCCAGCTGCAATACAAAGCATAACCTTATAGAAATCGCCAAGAAGAGAAGGTAAGGGGAAGAGAGGGAGGGAGATGTACGGCTGGCCGGAGGGAGGGAGTTGCTGGACTGCGCAAAGGGTGCTGGGGGGAATGGAGAGGTTAAGACGCTGTTCAGCCTGAAGGGAACTGGGGAAGAGAGAGTGGGGGGAAGACGCTGGAAGGGAAATGGGGAAGAGAGAGTGGGGAGAAGACGCTGGAAGGAAAATGGGGAAGAGAGAGTGGGGAGAAGACGCTGGAAGGGAAATGGGGAAGAGAGAGTGGGGAGAAGACGCTGGAAGGGAAATGGGGAAGAGAGAGTGGGGAGAAGACGCTGGAAGGGAAATGGGGAAGAGAGAGTGGGGAGAAGACGCTGGAAGGGAAATGGGGAAGAGAGAGTGGGGAGAAGACGCTGGAAGGGAAATGGGGAAGAGAGAGTGGGGAGAAGACGCTGGAAGGGAAATGGGGAAGAGAGAGTGGGGAGAAGACGCTGGAAGGGAAATGGGGAAGAGAGAGTGGGGAGAAGACGCTGGAAGGGAAATGGGGAAGAGAGAGTGGGGGAGAAGACGCTGGAAGGGAAATGGGGAAGAGAGAGTGGGGAGAAGACGCTGGAAGGGAAATGGGGAAGAGAGAGTGGGGAGAAGACGCTGGAAGGGAAATGAGGAAGAGAGAGTGGGGAGAAGACGCTGGAAGGGAAATGAGGAAGAGAGAGTGGGGAGAAGACGCTGGAAGGGAAATGAGGAAGAGAGAGTGAGGAGAAGACGCTGGAAGGGAAATGGGGAAGAGAGAGTGGGGAGAAGACGCTGGAAGGGAAGAAGACAGAGATGCCAGACTATGGGGGAGCGGAGGGAAGAAGATTGTTGCCAGACCAATTGGGGGTGTGAAGGGAGAGGCACAGTAACAGAGCAAATGGAAGGCGCAGAAAGAAGACACAGTGGATGGAAGGAATTGAATGAGATGATGAAGGAAGCAGAAACCAAACAACAAAGGTGGTTTAGGATAAAGTAGTATATTAATTGTGTTGATAAAAATTTATAAGCAAAGCCCTGCCAGCTGAACATCTCTTTCTCTAGTTCAGCAGCCAGAACTTTGATTTATAAGGAAGGAATAAGCTAAATATTGCAGTACTGAGGCTTGTATGGATGCTGCTGGGATGGGGTGGTGAAAGGGACGAGGCAGTGAAGGGGATGGTGGTCCGGGGATGGGGCAGTGACGGGTACAGAATTTTTCCTTGTGTCATTCTCAAATAAGCAGCTTTCCACGGGGGGGGGCCTAAAACTCATAGTTATGTATTTTACAATGCTAATGCTGTTCCTCATTAGATGGACTAAATTTAAAGTCCTGATGTCTCAGACCCCCTCGTAGGGATAAATAGCCTTGAACCCTCCCCCTCCCAGGGTGAAACATGTTGGCTGATTAGTTCCTGTGAATCTGATCGCATAAAGCAAAGCTAAGTATTTAAGTATTTAGCATCTTTGAGCAATGTTGGTTCATTTTATTCACTTTATTTATAACACTTGATAAACATCGGACCTGATGAAGACGATGTATAAAAGCCATATACTACAAAACTAATTGAGTATAATGGTGACATCGCTGAGGGACCTTGAAAGCTTATGACTGTAGTGAGAGTTTCTTCAAGGATGATATTATAAGATTATCTTTACACTGCATTCTCTAATAAGCAGCATAAAATCAGTTTTACTACTTGGGATCTAGCTAGGTACTTGGGACCTGGATTGGCCACTGTTGGAAACAGGATAGAGGCAGACAGCGTGCCAGACTTTAAGAATAAATGGGATACCCATGTGGGATCCCTAAGAGGGTCAAGATAAGGAAATTGGGTCATTAGGGCATAGACATGGGGTGGGTAAGCAGAGTGGGTAGACTTGATGAGCTGTAGCCCTTTTCTGCCGTCATCTTCTATGTTTCTATGATACTGGGCTTGATGGGCCTTCGATCCCTCCCAGTATGGCAAATTTTATGTTCTTATGAGATCAGATTTATAAAAGCGCCTAGTGAATCTGAATCTAGGTGTAATACTACACCATTTTACTATGAGGGGCCGCTGAAAAGTTCTCAGCCCAAGCAAGAGAATTATGTGGAGCAATGAAATTCGCAAGTTATTCCACACTTTTCGTTTCAATTAAATGAAAAGAAAAGAGTGGAATAAACTGTAAGTTTCACGGTTGGGCTGAGACCTTTGCAGCAGGCTCCTCCTAGATACAATACTGGAAGCCAAACTCATACTCTATATTCACCCTTACCTTTTAAGTTTGTCAAACCAGTGTCCTGTAATTTCTCCCAGCAAGTGAGTGTCTGATAAAAACATGGCCTTTAAGACAGGCGGGCTCTCTTTTCTGTCTCCCTGGACCGCAAGTCCGACCACTGGCCAACTGCACTGTGCTATCACAACGTAGTAAATCAGGAATTCGCAAAAGACAAACACGAAGACCAAGAAACACACGATCTTCAAAAGAAAAACAGCCCTCTTCTTGTGACGGTGACGCTTCGAATGGCCACATTTGAACGCCTGCGCAGCCATTCGTGGGTCAGGGAGTGCAGAGATGCCAAGTCATTGGCTTTGGACCAGCTCTGCGCGCACGCGGAAACCGAGGCGCCCCACTCCCTTTCTTCCCCACCTGCAAGCCGCCATCTACCTCTGCGCTCCCTTGACCCGCCCCCCTCTGACGCAACATCCTATTTCTCAGGCAGGAAGTGACGACGAAGTCGTATCCAGGAGAGGTCAGGAGGCGAGAGCGGGAAAGCTGTGGAAATAAGAGTGATTAGAGACGAGTTTGAAAGGATGAGAGATGACGAGCTGGGGATTTGAGTTTTGAAACGAGAGGGAGGTGTGGGATCGGAGCTGGGGGGGTTTGAGAATGAGGGAGAGAGATGCCGGTCTGAGGCTAGGGGTTTGGGTTTGAAAGAGCGGCAGGGATGCCAGGCGGTTTGAGCGTCTGCTTCCTCCGGGTTGCCTCTCACCGCATTTGGAGACATTGATAGGTTGGGGCGGCTTCGATCTCATCGAGTACCTCCTGTTGGGGTCATCTGGGTGCTGTCTGAAGAAAAGACCTTGAAAATCCCTAAGGAGAGAGCGCCCATCTCGACCCAAGCCGCGATTGTACTTGTGGGTAAGGGGTATCAGAAGCTTGCAAAGCGTCTCAGACTCCATGGCACTTATGCACCCACATTATTGGCTTTGACTATTTAAATACAAGATTTTTTTATATATATATTCTTTATTCATTTTCAAATCTTGCAACAAGTGTAGAATATTCAATCAATTAATTCGTACAAAATCACTTGACATTCTTAACATTATTATTATTAAATGCATATAAAAGAGACCCCCACCCACACCCAACCCAACCTGATAAATACAAGATCTTTCTGTAGTTCCACTCCGTCTTACTTTAGCCTTACTCCTGGCGGAATTCTGCGCAGACCTTCAGTTTTGCTCCTGACCGACCCCCCCGTGAGCTCAGACACATCTGCAGGCCTCCCCCAACGAAGCAGCAGTGGTGGTAGCCGGACGGCAGAGGTAGCTATGTGAACGGGCTGTTTGCAGCCCGCCGGGGCCTTCCCTCTGCCATATCACTTCCTGTAGATTAGTAGCAGAGGGAAGGGACATGGATGCTGCACTGCAAAGGAGGAGAGGGGGAGAGGAGGAGACATCATGGGGATGCGCTAGACCTGCAGGGGAAGAAGGAGAGGGGAGTGGAGGTGAATGCTGAAACGCAGGTCAGAAGGAGAAGGAAGAGATGTTTGACTGTAGAGAGGAAAAGAGAGATGCCAGACCATAGGGAGTAGGGAAGGAATTCAGGGTGCAAGTGAGAGAGGTGGTGGTTGGGGTGAAGAGACATGGATGCTGGACCTGCAGGTAGGGGGAATGGCAGAGAGAGGGTGACCAAG
The DNA here is from genome assembly GCF_902459505.1 of Geotrypetes seraphini. Classification (NCBI taxonomy): domain Eukaryota; kingdom Metazoa; phylum Chordata; class Amphibia; order Gymnophiona; family Dermophiidae; genus Geotrypetes; species Geotrypetes seraphini. The sequence continues at coordinate 157,507,666 of NC_047085.1, forward strand.
ACCAGAAAAGGGAAGGGAGGAAGAGAGATGCTAGTCTGTGGGGGCTAAGGAGGGGATTCAAGGTGCAAGTGAGAGAGGGGTGGGACTTGGGAGGAAACAGAATTGCAGTTGGAGGGAGAGGGAACTGAGGAGGCTGAAACCTGCAAAAGGAAAAGGCAGGAAGGCATTTCAGACCTCAGGAGAATTCTACAAAAACACTACAAATAAACTTTGCAAAATTTTTAAATATGCGAATTTTTAAACTGTTTGCGCAGTAGCCAAGTATCCCAGATAAGGGCTCACTCGCAGGGGAGCAAATTACTGTTATTTCCACAGCTGCAAAAGATAATATTTCACCCAGTAGGCATTACCAGGAATGGGTGCAATACAAAAAAATTAACTTTCTAGATTAGAGAATTGAGCAGGAACAGAAATCGAATCTGTCCCTGCCCGTCCCAATAAACTTCAGAAGTAGTTATTTTATTTAATTATGCTACTAACTTAAAGGCTCTGGTAGAGACTCATTTAATAATAATAGCTTTATTTATATCCCATCAGTTCAAGACGGTATACAGTAAAGTAGAAATACAGTGTGGATACCGCAGGTATTGAGACAAGTGAAGAGAACAGGCAGATTACAGCATAGGTTTAGATATAGAGGGGGGTTGCACGGGTAGGGGAAGTGCGTGTTGTGATTGTAGGTAGGCTCGATGGGTTTCATGGGATCAGATAAACTTGTCGAAAAAGTGGGTTTTCAGAGATTTTCTGAAGAATTGGTATGATGAGGAGTGCGCTTAGGGTGTTGTTCCAGATGCCTGCCTGAAAGGATAGTGTCCTATCCAAGAAATTTTTTGTAACGACATCCCTTGGGAGTGGGGAATGCAAACAGAAGTGTTCTGCAGGAGGGGCAGGGATAATCCTGAAGTACGTACTGTTTCATGAGGTAGGTGGGCGAGGTGCTGAATAGCGTCTTGTAACAAAGGCAGCCGAATTTGAAGATGATTCTGGCTTCGAGTGGTAGCCAATGCAGTTTTTTTGTATTATGGGGAGATGTGGTCAGATTTTTTCAGGCCGACGATCAGTCTTACTGCCTTATTTTGGATCTTTTTTTTGTGGGCCAGTATGCTCTGGTTCAACCATGGCCAACAGAGGGGCTGTTGAATGTGTTCCCTCCGTGGCCATTAGTGGGCAAAGTTCTTCTCTGCATAATTCGCCATCTGGGTCTCGTGGTTCTGGTGGCTCTGGCTTGGTCTCGACGACTTGGTTTACGGATCTGGTAAGGCATCTGGTGACAGATCCTCTTCCTCTGCCTCTCTTGGCTGACCTTCTAATTCAGGGTTCCATTCCCATGTTCGATCCAGGTCCCTTTTGTCTTACGGCTTGGATCTTGAAAGGGGTCGCCTAGGTAAGAAAGGTTATTCAGATAAAGTGATCTCAACTCTCTAGGGGTCCCGGAGACTTTCCACCTCTCGGGCTTATGTGAGGGTTTGGCATCTATTTAAGGAGTGGTGTGATGCGAGTGGAGTGGTCTCTTTTTGTGCTTCCCTGCCTAACATCTTAGAGTTCTTGCAGGATGGCCTGGATAGGAGACTGGCTTGCTCTTCTCTCCGGGTTCAGCTTGCGGCCTTGTCAGCCTTTCGGGGGTTATTGAAAGGTCAGCATTTGACTGCCATTCCTGATGTGATTTGCTTCTTGCGGGCAGCCAAGTTTCTCAAGCCTCCTGTACAACCCTCTGTTCCATCTTGGGATCTCAATCTGGTTCTGTCAGTTCTAGTGCGCCCTCCTTTTGAGGACGACTGCTCTTTGAAGGCCCTTACTCTTAAAGCGGTCTTCTTGGTGGCTGTTACTTCAGCTAGATGAGTTTCTGAGCTGCAGGCTTTCTCTTATAGGGCTCCTTTTTTGGAGTTTTCTAGGGAGCAGGTTGTCTTGAGGCCTGTTCCTTCTTTTCTGCCAAAGGTAGTTTCTCCTTTTCATGTCAATCAGGCAGTGGTCCTCCCGGTGTTGGGTAGCTGGGAGGGCTCTTCTGAGCAGAGACAGCTGCACAAGTTGGTCAGTCGGGACCCAGAAGATCAGGAAATCAGATCATCTCTTTGTCTTTCTAGTGGGTCCTCATAAGGGGGATGGTGCTTCTAAGGCTACTATTGTGCGCTGGATCAAGGAGACTATTGCTTCCGCTTATCTTCTGAAGAAGATGCCTGTTCTAGAATTTCTCAAGGCTTATTCCACTAGGGGTCAGGTAGCTTCTTGGGCTGTCTTCTCTAATGCCTCCAATGCATATTTGCAAGGCTGCATTCCTTTGTAAGACACTACCGTCTGCATGTTCAAGCGCGTCGGGCTGCGGTATTCGGTGAACATGTTCTGGTATTGGCCCTTCGGGGGTCCCACCCTTAATTGGTATTGCTTTGGTACGTCCCATTCATAAGGACTATACCAGTCTACCAAGCGATACAGAAGGAGAAATTAGGTTCTTACCTGCTAATTTTCTTTCTGTCAGCTTGTAGACTGGTATAGTCCCCCACCCTATCTGTCTTTGTGCGGTGATTGCGGGTTTTTGTTTTGCTCGCGTGCAGATTTTGTTTTTTCCGCAGGTTCTAGAATTTTTCTAGGGCCGGGGAGAACAGCGACTATGGCTCAGCTGTGGGGCTGTTTTCTATACCAGGTTTAAGTTCTACACATGTTCCAACAGTAGTTTATAAGTATTTGTTCTTTTTTCCACTCCTATTCAGAGTGTGTTATACTGCTTTCAGTTGAAGTCTAGGTTCTGCTTGGCTATTCGGCAGACTGAGTTACTAGGGAGATTCTAGCCTGATATACAAGTTTGTGCTCGGTCTCCATCTGCTGGTAGCAGTGAGGCATATAAACCATTCATAAGGACTATACCAGTCTACAAACTAACAGAAAGAAAATTATCAGGTAAGAACCTAATTTCTCCTTAGTACTCCTTCCCCTTTAGAGCTATATTTTGAATGTCTTCTATTAAATCTATGTCCTTTTCTTCTGTCTGTGAAGGAGGCCTGTACATCACACCAATGTAAACATATTTTCCATTCCCTCTTTCCATATTGACCCACAGTGCCTTTTCCTCACCAGTCCCTAAAAAGGAAAAAAAAAAAAAAACCACGCACACACAGAGCATCCAAACCCGATTACTCTCCATGCACTCACATCTTCATCCTGCAAAACCATTCACTTAGTCTCATATACACACACCCTTACATTCAAGGTCAGATACATTGCATTTTAGATGCCCTGACTTCACTGCCAAACAAAATAGTGGAAACAAAATTGTGGAACACATAGACAAACATGATTTAATTAGACACAGTCAGCATAGGTTCAGCCAAGGAAGGTCTTGCCTCACCAATTTGTTTGACTTCTTTGAATGTGCAAAGATACATGTAGTTAAAGGAGAGCTGGTTGATGCAGTGCATCTAGATTTCCAGAAAACTTTTGATAAAAAGTTCCTCATGAGAGGCTCCTGAGAAAATTAAAGAGTCATGGGATAGGAGGCAATGTTCAATTGTGGATTAAGAATTGATTATCGGATAGAAAACAAAGAGTAGGGTTAAATAGCCATGTTTTCTCAATGAAGGAGGGTAAATAGTGGTGTGCCACAAGGATCTGTACTGGGACCGGAGCTATTTAACTTATTTATAAATTATCTGGAAATTGAAACTGAGTGAGGTGATTAAATTTGCAGATAACACTAAACTGTTAAAATGCATGTGGACTGTGAAAAACTGCAGGCAGACCTTAGGAAACTGGAAGACTGGGCACTGAAATGGCAAATGAAATGTAATGTGCACAAATGCAAAGTGATAAACATTGGAAAGAATAACCCAAATCACAGTTACCAAATGCCGGTGTCCACTTAGGGGTAAAGGGAGGGGTAAGCACCCAAGAAACAAATCTCAGTGTCATTGTAGACAATATGTTAAAAACTTTCACCCAATATGTGGTGGCAGTGGCCAACAATGCAAACAAGATGCTAGGAATTATTAGAAAAGGGATGGTAAACAAGACCAAGAATGCTAAAATGCCTCCATATTACTATATGGTACAACCTTACCTTGAGTATTGCATTCAATTCTGGTCACCGTATCTCAAAAAAGATATAGCAGAATTTTAGAAAGTTTATTGGGAAGAGCTGCCAAGATAAAGGGGATGGGACACCTCTCATAAGTGGAAAGACTTAAGCAATAAAATGGTAGGCAGAGACATGCTTAAAAAGTCTGCAGACGGAGGGGTCCTTACTCAAATCTGATCTCAGGGCAACTGCGCTGACTCATCCCGCAAAGGTATCAGCAAGATCCAAAATAGAAACAGTGTCAGGAGACAGACGAGGCATAATATCCATATGGCAACTAATGCTATCGAATTCTGTCATAGCCGAGCAAGAGGGCTCCCAAACAGGGATCTCTGCCACTGGCGCAACCAGCTTAAAAGAAACCGACGCACCTGCCGGCTGCATTAAACAAGCTGGGTCCGAAGAATACACTTTCCAGAGGAGCCAATTAAAGTCCAGGGAAAATTTACATCTTGTGTCCACTGCCAGGCCCTGCTGAGGCGCCCACACTAGGCCAAAGAAGTCCCTAGATTCAGAACGCAGGCATTTGGCACCAGACTCCAGAACAGTCTCTGGGTGAGACTTTTTCCAAAATCATGGACCCAGGCCGGATCCCCAGCCTAGAGGACCCAGGGGAAGCAAAGCCTGAAGCTTCCCCCCACTCCTCCAGTAAGCTGCAGCACACAGTACACAGTTGCTGATCCATCACCAATCCAGCACAATCCACGCACACATTTGACAGATTAGGGGCTGAGGAGTCCATCCTAAATAATTTTTAACAAAATTGAGGGGTTTTGAGGCAGAAATTAAAACTTTTTTAAAAAATCAATAAAAATCCAAGATGGCCGCCACCAGTGAATTTGTGCAAAAATAAAGAAAATCTGAAAATAAAAAAGTGGTTTGGGGTAAAACTCTGAAAAATGAGTTTTACCAAGTTCCACAGACCACCCCCACATCTCTCATAAAAAAAATAATGGAGGTGTACTTACAGTCTGTGAAGTGCCTGCCTGTCAGCTCTGTTACACTGCAGCTAAATGGAGGAAAGGATTTTTTGCCAGTAGGATGGACTCCGACTGTACCTCCATCCCCACAAAACCACTCCACACGATCGGGGGCGGGAAACACAGCCTACGCCCTGAAACACGGAGGGACTTTTACTCAGGATGCATACAGCCTGCGCTTAAATCCCTTACAAGGTCAGAGGGTAAGCAAGTTCTCCAGAGAATGGACCCCGAGTCCAAAATGGGTGGCACACAGCAGGATGGCTTTACAGGTCCACCAAAGTTTCTCTGTGAAGCAGGAGTCCGGCTCCGTGGGACTGTGCCCTTTCCTCCAACAGAGGATCACCGCAAAGTAGTCTCAAGGCACTCCAGACACCAAAAAGACAAATTTAAAGCAAAAAAAAGATGAAAAAGATGCAGAGCAGATTTCTGTACAGATTGCTTGCAGAAATTGAAACTGCAGGGGGCTCCAACTCTCTCTCTAAGGTAGGAGGAGTACATGCTGAGAAAAATTTTTGGATTTCTGCAACTCCCAGATTGTGGGAAGGGATTGAACACGTGGAGGGGCATAATCGTAAGGGACGTCTAAGTCAGTTTGCGTCTAAGCCACAAGTCATCCAAAATAAAAAACAGCCTAGGACACATTTTCGAAAAATACATCCAAAATTTTTTTTGTTTCTTTTTTTTTTTTTTTTTAAAGTTCTTTATTCATTTTCAAATTGAACAGCAAGTGCACAAAAGAATATTCTATACAAGTTATTTCACAATAGCACATTAATCTCTACCACATAATATTCTAGTGATATAATAACCTCCCAACCACCTACCCTTTATCACATTTTCAGTAAGAATAAACACACATATTATATAGCATATTTTAACATATTATGTATAAATTATTCCCAACTCCCTTCCCCCCCTTTTAGTGTGCTAACAAGAAAAAAAAACCCCAAAAAGAAAAGGAAAAGAGAAGAATCGATGACTATTCACCACAATATGTTGCCAATGGCCCCCATATTTTTATAAAGTTAGTATATGTCCCTCTTTGTACTGCTATTGCTCATTCCATTTTAAATATATGGCATAATGAATTCCACCAAAATGTATAACTAAGGTTTCTGTGATTTTTCCAATTATTGGTTATATGTTGGATGGCAACCCCTGTCATAACTAATAAAAGCTTGTTGTTATATGATGATATTTGACTCTTTTTCCTCATCATCATGCCAAATAACACTGTATCGTAAGAAAGTGCAACATGATTTTCCAATAATAAGTTCACTTGAGACCAGATTGAATTCCAAAATATCTTAATATAGGGACAATAATAAAGTAGATGATCTAATGTCCCAGGTTCCAGATTACAGTGCCAGCATTTATTGGATTTAGAACTATCTATTTTTTGTAAACAAACAGGGGTCCAAAACGCTCTATGTAATAAAAAGAACCAAGTTTGTCTCATAGATGCTGACACTGTACATCTCATTTTCCAAGACCAAATTCGTGGCCATTGAGCTGCAGAAATTTGATGCTTGATCTCAATGCTCCAAATGTCTCTCAGACCATTCTTTGATTTTTTTATTCAAGTATCCAGATAATAATTTATACCACAATGCGGCTTGATGTCCTAGGAAGTCTGCTTGGAAGCATAGGAATTCCATACTATATGATTGTTCAAAATCTTCCATTCAGGGAGCCCTACCTGAATAGCCTGCTTCAACTGCAACCATTTAAAACTTTGTGTTTTACTAAGCCCAAAACTATGCTGCAGTTGTGAAAATTCAAGCAGTTTACCATCTGAAATAATATCATTTAAAGTTTGAATACCTGGAATGAGCCAGTTCTTCCAAAGGACTTGAGCTCCGCCTATTTTAATCTTGGAGTTTATCCATAAGGATTGATTAGTTGACTTTTTAATTGGGATAGGTGTTAAATTATTAGTATATCTCAATGTTTTCCAAGTATCCATTAAAATTCTATTTTCCCTATATCTCCTAGGCATGTTGATACTTAGAACATGAACTAAGTTCAAAGGAAACAAAAGGCACCATTCCAAATACAACCAATCTGGTGCATTATCTATGAATTCTGGGAGGATCCAATACATGCCCCGACATAAAATATAGGCTTGATGGTACCTATAAAAATTTGGAAAATTTACCCCACCCTCCTCAATTGACCTTTGCAAGGATACTAAAGCAATTCTAGGCATTTTGCCAAGCCAAAGAAATTTCGTAAGAATACCATTAAGCTTTTTATAAAAGGACCCCTGAAAATAAATCGGTATCATACTCATTTGGTAACAAACCACAGGCAAAATCATCATTTTAATAGTTTGAACTCTCCCCCACCAAGAAAGCTGTAAGAGATTCCATTGCTCACATAATTCCGTAACTATTTTCAATACAAATTTTTCATTTTCCTTTACTGTATCCTCAATTGTACTTTTAATTTGAATACCAAGATACTTAAATCCTTCCTCTTTCCATATAAATGGAAAAGAATCAAATAATTCTTTTAGACAATAAACATTTAAGGGTAAAATTTCTGATTTACTCCAATTAATTTTATATCCTGAAAATTTACCAAATAAATCAATCAATTCCAACAAACAAGCAGAATATCAAATAAAGCAGAATATCATCTGCATATGCTGAGATCTTATATTCCATATCAGAATAAGGAATACCCCCTATCCCCTTTGCTTATTGCATAGCTAACAATAAGGGTTCTAATACTATATCAAATAACAAAGGAGACAAAGGACAACCTTGTCTAACTCCCCTCTGCAATTGAAAACTCTCAGACAACGTATTATTAATATTTAATCTTACAACAGGGAAGCTATACAATGTTTTTATCATTTGTATAAATCCAGAACCTATGCCAAACCAATCTAAAGCTTGATACATAAAGTTCCATTCTACCCTATCAAAAGCTTTCTCTGCATCTAAAGAAAAAGCAAAAACCGGCTCTTCCATATTTTTTTATAAATTTAACATATGGAACGCTAATCTAGAGTTATTAGAGGAATGTCTTTTAGCCACAAACCCAGTCTGGTGCATATCTATAATATAAGGGAGAGCTTTAGATAATCTCAATGCCAAAATTTTCGCTAAGAGCTTATTATCCACATTTATTAAAGATATAGGCCTATAGTTTGAAACCAATGCGGGATCTTTGTTTGGCTTAGGCAAAACAATTACTATTGATTCAGCCATAGTACCCTTAATATGACCTTTTATAAGTTGTGTCTGATATAAATTTAATAAATAAGGTGAAAGGACATTTTGAAATGTTTTATAAAATTCAACCGTATATCCATCACTACCTCCTGGAGCGGATCCAACTCTAAGAGACTTCAACGCTGATTCTATTTCTTTTAGAGATATAGGTTCTTCTAAACTTCTTTTTATATGTTCAGGAACCTTAGGTCCAACAATTAAATCTAAAAAATTTAAACCATCTTTTTGCCTCTCCATATAAGGCTCAGAAGAATACAGGCCTTTATAAAATTTTAGAAACTGCTTTAATATTTGATCAGTTTGGTTATTTATAATACCTTTATCATCTTTTATTGCATTAATGTTGTTTCTTCTTTTCTTTGCTTTAAGATAATTTGCCAATAATCTTCCCGCCTTATTAGAGCTTCCATAATACATTGTCTGTTTAGAAAACAAATCTCTTATCATTTTTGAAGCTAATTCATTATATTTACCTGTGGCTTTTAAAAGAGCTTGCAAAATGTCCTGGTCCCATTTGCTTATCAATTTGGATTCTAATAATTTAATTTCTCTTTCTAAATTCAAAAATTGCTCTTTAACCTGTTTCCTAATATAAGCAGAATAGGAAATAATATAACCTCTCATAGTCGCCTTAAAGGCATCCCATAAATTTTCAATAGATGTATCCTCTAATAAATTAAATTGAAAGAATTCCCTAATTTGTACTTTAAAATCTGCCAAAAATTTGTCATCCACCAGCAATGCATTATCAAATCTCCACAGAAGTCTTCTATTCTCTAATTGATCTAATTGTAATTCCACCCATATTCCAGCATGATCCGAAATAATAATTGGATCAATGGAAGCTTTAATCACACGTTGAACTTTATGAGATGAAACAAATATATAATCAATTCTCGAAAAAGACTTATGGACCTGTGAACAGAATGAAAATTCCTGATCATTAAAATGAAGAATACGTCATATCTTTTAAATCACAAGACTGAACCAGATTTTCTAATCCTAAAGATTTTATACTCTTACTTGGTTTTTTATCCATTAATGGATCCATTACAGCATTGAAATCTCCAGCTACTACTAAATTAGAAGTAGCCAGTGGTAGTAACAAGCTCTGCAAATTTTTAAAGAATTCTTGTTGGTTTGAATTAGGGGCATATATATTAAACAACGTCAGGGTATTATTTCCTAAACTCATATCTACGTGTAACCACCTCCCATTTGGATCTGAGTTTACTAATTTAAAAATACAACATTTAAAAATTTAACATATGGAATGCTAATCTAGAGTTATTAGAGGAATGTCTTTTAGCCACAAACCCATATCTATAATATAAGGGAGAGCTCTAGATAATCTCAATGCCAAAATTTTCGCTAAGAGCTTATTATTATTATTTTGTTTCAAAAATCGTCTAATTATACTTCCTGCCGATCTGATCGTCCAAGCTGCTAAATCGTCCATCTTTATACCACATTTCCATCCAACTTTATGTCCAAGTCAAAAACGCCTAGAACAAGCCCCGTTGGACATGGGAGGGGTCTGCAAAGTGATGGACTGAATACCCAGACATGCCACATAAATAGTGGGGTACCTTACAGAGCACTGCTGTGAACTTCACAAAAAGGGTGCCATGGCTTCTCCTCACTACAGCTCCCATCTCCAGAATCCCCTAGACCCACTTATCTACCACTCCAATAGCCCTTATGATTGCAGGAGCCACTTATATGCCAGTAAAAAAAGGTTGTGGGGGTGTATAGGGCAGTGCACATGTTTCAATATCAATGCAGTGATTACAGGGGCTTCTCTCTATGGGTCCCTAACCTAGCCCCAAGATGACTTAAGCTGCCTCTGTGCTGGACGACTAGGTTTTCCTATGCTAGGCAGCCAGGTGATGATGGTCTGGAGAATGAATTTTAAAGATGTGATTAATATTTTTATGGAGGGGGGATCGGTGATCACTGGGGTAGTATGTGGGGGGTCTGTGTTATGTGTTTTCAGTGCCTTTCTGGTAACTTTAGGTGGGTTTTTGTGACTTACACCATGTTTTACATGGTCTAAGTCACAACGTCCAAGTTCCGTCGATCGTGGGCTGTATAACTTTCGGTTATACATGCTGTATGACTAAGTCTAAGCCGGCCCACGTCCTGCCCAACTCCCGCCCTCGACACTCCTCCTGAAACGCCCCGTTTAGCTTTGGTCGTTCAGCGGCACTATGAAGGCCTAGGTCGTTTAGAAATACGTCCAAAACCCGTTTTTATTATCGGCCCTTGGACGTATTTGGGAAATGTTTGTCCAAGTGCCAACTTAGGCCAGTTTTTGGACGTTTTTCTCTTTTGATTATGAGCCCCATAGCATACTGAATCTGGAAGTGACGTAAGAGAAAAATTATGATGTTATAATTTTAAGCTTTATGTTGCACTGTACTGCTGTAAACTGTCTTGGATGAATCTCTTTATAAAGGCAGTTAATAAATTCCAATAAATAGTATATGTGCTGTTTAGATCAGAAATGCCCACTATTTGTCCCCAAAACACCCTAAAAAAATTTTTTTTATTGTATGGATAGCATATGCACATTTGAAAATTACCGCAGGATACCCGAGTTCATCCTGCAATATGGCATTTTAAGCTGCATGTGTTAGTGCCTAATGTAGCTTAGTAAAAGGGCCTTTTGTTCACAACTCTGTGACACCTACTTCAACATTTATAAGAGAGCAGTGAGATCCTATGACCATAAATAGATAAAATCATTTTATTTAAAAATTTGGCTGTAAAATAAATTCAGACTACAGAATAACACATTTTAAAACAGAATAGGGGGAAACACACAGGAAATCTTGAGAATGTATTTCCATTGCTAAATTTGATAACTTCACCTACTCATAAGAAAATCTGATAAGAGGTTCCTTAAGATCTGCAAGTTATGCAACAGGAACTTCTTTGCTCAAAAAAAGGTCTGCAAATGGGAGTCCAAATTTTGTACTGATTTGATATAAGCACTTTTCATATTGATTGTTTAGTTTCACTGATTCTTGAAGAGCCAACTTTAGGTCTTCTATTTCATCAAAAAATTCCTAAAAAGAGAAAAGAAAAATCAAATATAAAATTTCCTTTCTTGCAATTTGTCTTCCATAAAAAGTAAAACATGCAATTTATGCATGCATTTGTTGTCCTGCTTTCCTTAATGAAATCAGATTTACTACTTTTTTTCTAAAATGTTTTACAGACAGCTATTAAAAAAAAAAAGAGTCCTTACTCTGTGGAACTTACCAGTCTAGTAAAGATAAATATGAGCTCTCAGGAAATGTATTTATGATAAAACAAAAATGTGTAACCCCCTTTCTCATGTCCTCATTAAAAAGAGGAGAGTTAGCTGCAGTACTAAGATCCGACCACTGCATTCCAGTCCCACATGCATCCAGAACAAAGTCTTCAGAACAAAGGCCTCCTAGATGCACTAAAGCCAGCGATCATCGCTAAACCTATTTTAACAGCGATGATCACATTTGCCAACCCAGTGCAGAAAATGGCTCACCGCCTGGTTTTCTGCATGATCACTCATTCTCCGATCCAAAAATGCTAATATTAAAATGCCATGTAAACTATTAGAGCAATTGATTCTCTAACATGGCTTCCCCGGTGCACTAAAAAAAGTGATTGCTTTTAGCAATCCAAAAAAGCGACTGGTCCAAGACCAGTTGCTTACCTGTCTAACCTTTTTTTTTAATGGGCACAGATGCTGTGCATGTTACACACAATATTTGTCCCATTAAAAAAAAGCCCCCCCTCCCCCGCTAATGATGGCAGTCCCCAACAAACCCCAATGAATCCGGTACTGGGAAGATCCCCCCCTGCGCTAGCAAAAATTGGCAGGAGGAATGGCCATTCCCTCCTGCCATTCGCACAAGACAAAAATGGCAGGAGGAATGCCCACTTTCTCCTGCCATTACAACCACCCCTCACCTTCGCAGCAGCAAAACAGCAGGAGGGATGCCCACTCCCTCTGCCACCAAAGGCTCACTCCCGCACCAGGCGCAAACCCCCCAAACATCCCCTAACCTCCCCTTTCCCTGAGAAAAAAAAGGCAGGAGGAATGTCCACGTCCTCCTGCCACCAGAGATACCCCACCACCCTCAACCCCCCCCCCCCGAACCTTTTTAGAGTAGCTGGAGCAGGACAGAAGCTCAGTCCATCCCGCTCGTAGACCCGCTAGTTCAAAATGATGGGCCTTTCCCCTCCCCAGTGCATCATGTGAAATGCACAGGGTCCTAAGGCCCTGATTGGCTCAAATGCCTAAGTCCTTGGGTGGGGCCTTAGGCTCCTCCCTCTGTATCCTGAGATACAAGGGGGAGGAGTCTGCTTGGCTCAAGGAGGGATAGATTATCAGATCTTTAGGGAAGAGGGATGAGATTTGATATACCACCTTTCTGTGGTTACAGTCAGTGGTTTACATATTAAATACAAATGCATATTTTGTACCTGGGGCAATGGAGGATTAAGTGATTTTGCCTAGAACTATAAGGAGCTGCTGTGGAAAAAAATAAAATAAAATACCTTTAATTGTGTGATTAATCATGGGCTAGGAGGCAATGTTCGGTTGTGGATCAGAAATTGGTTAATCAGATAGAAAACAGAGGTTAGGGTTAAATGGCCATTTTTCTCAATGGAGGAAGGTAAATATTGGAGTGCCACAGGGACCTGTCCTGGTACTATTTATAAATGATCTGGAAATTGGAATGATGAATGAGGTGATTAAATTTGTAGATGACACTAAACTATTTACAGTTGTTAACACACATGCAGATGGTGAAAAATTGCAGGCACACCTTAGGAAATTGGAAGGCTGAGCTTCAAAATGGCAGATAAAATTTAATGTGGACAAAAGTGATGCACATTGGGAAAAATAACCCAAATCATAGTTACCAGATGCCAAGGTCCACCTTGGGGATCAGCCCTCAAAAAGATCTGGATGTCATTGTAGACAATATGATGAAACCTTTCACCCAATGTGAAGTAGCGGCCAAAAAAATAAAAAAGATGCTAGGAATTATTAGAAAAGGGATGTAAACAAGACTAAGAATGTTATAATGCCTCTGTATCGCTCCATGGTGCAATTTCTCCTTGAGTATTACATTCAATTCTGGCCATCTTATCTCAAAAAAGACATAGCAGAACTAGAAAAGGTTCAAAGAAGAGCTATAAAAGAGGGATGGATGATAAAGGGTTTGGAACTCCTCTCGTATGAGAAAGACTAAAGAGGTTAGGGCTCTTCAGCTTGGAAAAGAGACATCTGAGTAAAGATAGGGGATACTTGATGAAGTTACAGGGAAATACTTTTAAAACTAATAGGAGGAAATAGTTTTTTACTCAGAAAATAGTTAAGCTCTGGAACGCATCACCAGAAGATGTGGTAAGAGCGGTTAACAAAGCTGGTTTAAAAAAATGTTTGGACAAGTTCCTGGAGTAAAAGTACATAGTCAGCTATTGACCTACCCAATAGATAGCGCTATTGTGCTGGAAATACAAACTCCAAACTTGTAAGTGCACTTATACGGAGTAGGATTCAAAACTCTGGAGGAACAAAACACACGGCAAACAATTCAAGTTCAAGAGGTCTTACAGATACTGAAACAGACCTCAGGTTCTTTCTTTGCCAAAAAAAAAAAAATCAAACTTTTCCTCTCAATTACAGTATTGTGGTCTTGTGCCTTTCAGCACCATAACTATCACTGTGGTCCAAAACATCAATTTATTACAGTTTTGACATGCTTAAGGTACCAGTTTGCAGAGTAGCAGAAAGGGTAGTTACTGTAATTGATATGACAACCTTTTATAAAATGTAATTCTTGCTGTCACGTCTAATTTATCCACTGAATTGCCACAAGAGTTGCAATTTCTCAGTATTTTATACAACTTTCAGGATGAGGGGTCCAGTTTAATAGGGTTGCCACTAACCTGCTCCACAGGAAGCTGGATTCTCTAGGTAGGAATCATGACAAAGGGAAATGAATTTGTGGCAGTAGCTTCACCTTCACAGAGGACTCCAAGGGCCATGTTCCTTTTACTAGTGCATTCCAGAACACACCTGATTAGTCCATTAGAGGTTAATATCCAAAGAGCCTGTCCAACTAACTAATATGGTTATCCAGACAAAGCTTTCAAATATTTTTCCTGTGCTCCAACTCCATTTTGATAAAAGAGGCAATGCCAAGGGTGTTCCTGGAGAATGAGGGGATTTTTTGTCCAGAAAGTGGTATCAAAAGAGAAATGGGACAAAGCAATCTAGCTAAGTCAAGGCACACAAATAATGGTCCTAAATTTATCTAGATAAATCCTACTACATATGCAGATAAAATCTGAGTATGCTGAATATGGAGTTCTTAGTGCCTTCTTCATAGAATTACTGAATATTAACCAGCCTGACCAGCAATAATCAGTATCAAATAAAAAAAGGAGTACAAAAAAGATGAAAGTAAGCACATAGCAAATCCTAAGGTCCTTACCTTGTCTAGACATTCTAGCTCATTCTTCAGCATTTTCTTTTCTTTGTATAGTTTCTCTCTCTCTTTCTTCAAATTTGCAATCACCAGCAACAGATCTAGAGAATATATTGTACTGGAAAATGGTAAGATGAACATTGGGCCTTGTCAATAAAAAAAGCCATCAGCTATTATTGCTGTTCAAGAGTCTGATTACAAAGAATCACCAGTGAATCTTTCAGCACACATTCAAGCCATAAATTGCCATAATCCAATCTCCCAGCAGAAATATCACTACTTTAACACATTCTTTTCAAAACAGGATGCAAAATCTAGGAAAATACTAACTTTCTTTTGAATTAAACAGAAGAGCTCCAGAATTTAACAGCAAGAAGAGAGTAAACTATGCCAGCATTTTTCAACCAGTGTGCTGTTTCATATTGGTCTGCTGCGGCTAGTCCGCAAGTGTACCACAGAGGTTGAGGTTTCATTTATTAGTAGACCCAGCTTAATTTGTGTCAGAATGGAGTGTACCTTTTAAAAGTTTTCTTGTCTCTAGTGGCCAGCAGCAGTGAGCAGCGATTCCTGGAGTTGTCCTGATGCTTCATGTCTATACGGAAGCAGGAAATTACATCAGAGAGAAGGTTCCAGGGTTTGCGTGAGCAGGCTGTATGAATTGCTACCCACTGCCACCAATTTCTAGAGACAAAGAAACATTTAAAAGATACGCAGGTGGAGGGGGAATCAAGAGAGACAAGAAGAAAACCTAGTCGCTGACTGGAGAGGGTACAGGAGGGAGAGATGCTGAACTATTTATGAGGGGTGGGGGGAAGGAAACATGCTGAACCATGGAGGGGGAGGGGGAGGGGTGTGGTGGGGTAGAAGGTAACATGCTGGACCGTGTGGTGGTGGGGAGTGCCTTGACAATTTTGACACCGTGTAAATGTGCCTTGAATTGAAGCAGCAGATGGGCCCAGCAATCTACTTCTGTATTCTGCCACGAAAATTTGATATCATTATCAAATCATTTGGACTCGAACACGAGTCAATGGCACCTAACATACACTTCCAGGTCCCACAGTCAAGAAATACACACAAGAGAATTCACAAGGTGCCAGAACTGCAGAGTATTCAGAAAGATGCTAAAATTATTACCTGACTGACTGTTGGAATACGGTGTGCTTTTCTTACATCTGCTCCTCTGTGGTGAGAATTTTCTGTCTGGGGTTGAGGTCTTTCCTTTAAAAGTTGTTTGAGTGTGTTTACACACTTTTCTGCATTCCAGCTGTTGCTTTTTTTGATTGGCTGATTGAAGCTGAACTTCCAGTTCATTCATTTTAACCTGACATTGAGAAAAAGTAAAAAATTACATGGGGAAGGCAGTTAAAGTGGAATACTGTTAGCACAACTTCTGGTAAAATAACCCATCTTAATTTAGCACAGGGTCTCATTGCATAAAATAGGACCCAGAGCTAAAACAGCATGAGTTGTGGTAAAATAAACTATTTTAACAGTATACAAAGGAGATTAGCAAGAATTTTAAATGTATGAAGTTGGCATGGGATTTTGGCCAAAGGTGCTTAGCAGAGCAGACAAAGGAACATAAAGTTATGGTTTATTACCATCAGCACTGACAATGATTTGTAAAAGCTTATCTGAAGGTGCTATTCCTACTCCTTGGAATAATTCTATTACTTGTCCTCTTCTTTAAAAAAACAATGCAGTGGAATAACTAGCATATCTGACATTTAGGGCAGAGCATTTTTTTAACAACCCCCACATATGACAGAATTCAGGGAGGGGTACTGTATTTCATCACCGACATTGTTTAAAATTACCAGCGCATGTTGATAATAAAAAGCAGAACAGCCTTTAGAAAGTTGTTTTTTTTTATGGGTTTTTTTTTTAAATAAATCTTTATTCATTTTAAATTTTACAACAAGCGTACAGAAAATCATTCATATAATATTCAATTCCACTTGAATTTCTACAATTCTCCCAGAAAAAAGTTTAATCCCTCCCCACCCCATATACAACAAACTTTATATTAGATATCCCATTATTATTGGTTTTAAATTTTCTACAGATAGGTTTGCCAACCTTTTGACAGAAGAAAAACTCAACACCTGCCACACTTCAAGCCCCACCTCAAGTCCCTTGTCACATCTACTATTGTACCCATATCCCACCCTGTCCTTCTGCCTGCACTGGAGTTGCCATCTCTGAAGAAAACCTGCTGATTAATATGATTTCACAAACTTTACATAACAGAAATCAGGTTAATTATTTTTATTAATATATAATTCTGATAAATCAAGCACTACATGGCACGTATATTTTTTAAACTTTTTATTAATTTATAAAACACGTTCTATGGCAGTAACACATAGCTATGCCTTGACAGGAGAAGTACAAAGGTAAGTAGTATATTGGTTTTGTGAAACACACCTCATACTAGTTAATGTAGAATAAAGAACAGGAACCAGAGGATCTCACAAACCAGGGGATCCAATGGAGATGAAAACACAGATACAGAGAACGTGGAATTTCTGTATAACAAGTCAATATGCTCAATTTATACAAGCTGCTCGTAAGGCACTGATGGCTATACATTGTAAGCTGCTATTATTCTAATAGTTAGAAAGAAGAAGCCTTGGCTAAAAAAAAAAACTATCATGTGGACCTTACTGGGACTCAAGAGTGTTAAAAGTCAACACTCTAAATATTACACCACACCCTAAAACACCAATACACCACCTAGGGGCCGATGCTGAAAGCTGTGTGCAGATGGGTCCACAATGCAATGCAAATAAATAGCACCACAATGCTTGAAGCAAATCATTTAAATGCACTATTAAATGGAAGGTTTATGGCGAAGGAGAGGTTGTTAATGCAGCCCTTGTGCACATGACCAGCCAAAAACGAAAGTGTCAGTACACATCACTTATTCTTCAGAGCCTAAATATGAGCCTCATAAATATTACTAGCAAGGCTCAGATTTAAGCATATAAGAACAGGCGTGTTTGGGTGCTTTTACTTTAGATTTTTTTCTCAGACATGTGCACGTATTTGTTACTTCCTGTCTTTAAAACTTGTAAGAGCCTCCTTCCACTTGTAAGAGAACAAAACTGGCAGTTCAATGTGAAAAACTGACAAGAAATCGTCTCCTCAAAACCTATGCTCCTGCTGATCTAGCAAAATCTTTTCATCATTTCCTTTTATGCCTTGCAAAGGAATATTCACTGACCTCATTAACATCAGCCTCTATACATTTCAATACAATTTGCAGCCATCTGTACTGGGCACATTAATATCCACGCTTGAGCCTTCTGAGCAACACAATAATGTGCACACGCACCCAGCAATAACTGTATGCTTGCGGTTGCGGTAGCTTTGAGCATCAGAGTCTTACTGAGACAAAAAAGAATAAACAAGACAGCTAAAGGATCTCCACACCAAACCTACATACTAATAGAATACTGCATCTAATCTAATCTTTAATTTCTGAGTCACTCTATGCCAGTGGTCTCAAACTCAAACCCATTGTAGGGCCACATTTTGGATTTGTAGGTACTTGGAGGGCCTCAGAAAAAAATAGTTAATGTCTTATTAAAGAAATGACAACATTTGGCTAAGTCTTAATAATAATATTGTAATTTATAGCTAAAGAAACATATGATGAAGAAACTGTTTTAGTTTACT
Source organism: Geotrypetes seraphini (assembly GCF_902459505.1). Classification (NCBI taxonomy): domain Eukaryota; kingdom Metazoa; phylum Chordata; class Amphibia; order Gymnophiona; family Dermophiidae; genus Geotrypetes; species Geotrypetes seraphini. The sequence goes on from NC_047085.1 coordinate 157,526,135, forward strand.
TTTGTGATTATGATAAACATACCGAGGGCCTCAAAATAGTACCTGGCGGGCCATGAGTTTGAGACCACTGCTCTATGCCTATCTAGGTTCAAGGTGACTTACAAGTTAAGCGTTTACATTATAAATTGGAGTTACAACAATTAGATGGAGGAATACTAGGAGGAAATTACCATCATTGGATAAAGCGAGAATGCTCTTTTCTGTGTTGCAGTCATTCTGTTATGCCAGACCTAACTAGTAGAATAAGCTGCCAATTGAATTGCAATCGATGGAAAATTACTCAAGTTTTCCTAAGCTATTGAAGACGTGGCTTTTAACTGAAAACTTTTCTGGAATGAGTACTATAACGTGGAGAGTAAGGAGAGTCAGAATGCTATGGATAACAGGTATTTATTGAGGTCTTTTATGTAGTTAATGAATGGATTTGATAATGAGGGTTACAATTAGAAGATTATTATATTTGGGGTGTGTCCTATGGATGTCATTGTATAATCAGTATAATAATAAATGTTGTTACACAATGAGATGTTTTTTAAGTTTGTAACTTGTTATAATGAGCTTTTTTTAGAACTGTAAACTGCAATAGCACTTTGGTTTTTAGCAATATATTAAGTATTAAAATCAAATCCGATAAAGAATGGAATTCTATACGTGAGAATATTTTTAAGATTTCTATTGCAGTCAACTTGATTGAACAAGGACATAAACGACCTCTTTTACAAAGCCGCACTAGTGGTTGCCGTGCAGCAACAGCCCCAAAGCCCTTGAAATCTCTATGGGCTTCAGGGCCGCTAGCACGGCTTTGTAAAAGAGGCCGAAAGTGTTAAATAGATGGTACAGTATTTTTATCCTACGTGACTCTCCAAGTTTCCAAGTTTATTATTTACAGTCAATAAAAATATTTAAAAGCAAGAGTTAAAAGTTTTCTAAAAAAAGAAAAAGACTGTAAAGGACGCATTTAGCGCAAATTAAAACGGCTAGCGCACCTTAGTAAAAGGACCCCTAAATGTGGAGGGGGGCAGGTTACATATATTACTTGAGACTGACATGATAGGGAGGAAGGTGCAAGAGGTGGTAACAAATACATCGTGATTTAATAAAAAAAAAAAAAAGGAGGGGGAATGGAAAGAACATTAGGAGTTAATTTGTCTCTAAAGAGGTGTTTGGAGTTGAAAACCTGAAATAAACATTATTCCAGGGAAAGAAAGAGTTCCTAGATTAGGTACTGTAAGCATCTTTGAATAAAAAAGTTTTGAGTTTTGTCCTGAATAATGTTTCAGAGTGAGGGTGCCATGATTGATAAGATGGATTTTTTAGTGGTGTAGTAGATTTCTCGGATGGAGGGGACAACAAGCAAATCTTGATAATTTGAGCGCAGTGTTGGAGGGGTTGTGGTCAGAGGGGTACTTATAACCACATATGGTAGACCCGACTTATCATCCAACCCTTCTGGTCAAAATGTGCTAACACTTTGTCAGATTTACTGCATCACCTGGACCTTAAATTGTTTTTTAATTCAATGGCAGCACACCAAGATACCAGACTTACAGTTTAAAGTTCTGAGAATCTGTGTGGCTATCATAAGGAGAGAAATTCTGAGACTATGGACAACTGCAGAGCTTCCACCCTTGGATCTAATCGTGTCTCACAAACTTTGCAAAGCCACAGCACACTAAACTTGTGGCCACGGCTCGAGGGCATCCATAAGTGTGCACATGTCGATGCGATGATATCATGTGCATGCGTGATGTCATCACATCAACATCAGCGCATGTGCGAAGGCCCTCCAGATGGGGCCCTGAGCCACCAGTGGAGGGTGCTGGAAGGGAAGAGGTCCGGAGAGGCATACCTGGAATCTCAGGCGGCACATAATTTTAGCAAATTAACAGCCATCCATCAAAATCAACTTGCCATCTTTGAGAAGAGATGACAGTCTTTTGTTTTATGGCATCAATCGCAAGGGACTTTTAGCTGTTGGTTTCTATCACTGGGAGGACCTAGTTTTTTCCACATGGTCTACTTTGATAGGTTTTAGTCTCTTTTGATCCATATATCTTCTCTATTCATTTTTTTTCCTTTGTATAGAACTTTCTATGTATAGCTGGTACCAAATTCAGATGATTAAATGTACTTGATACTGTATTTTGAAGAAGGAAGGATGGGAGGCTAGGGTTGTCCAGAAAAACCTAAAGTTGAAAAACTGTCCAAATTGAAGTTTTTCCCATTAATTTGATTGTGCTTGATCAGAAAATAATTTAAACAAAATTTTAAGCCCATCCTGGGGTCACTCAAAGCCACTGATTACACAGAGCTCTGTTTTTCTTTAAATTTGCTATTATTTTTGCTTAATTGAGCAAATTTCTTGGTATTATACCCATAAAACTTTTATGTTTTCACTCAGCAATGATACATTGATAAAAAGATCTTTTATGAAAAAAGTCTAGCAGTATTTTACTAAATGAGACTTCAATATCTGCACTTTATTGTGGAAAATAACAGAAATTTAACATACTTCGCTATTAGCTAAAGAAAATACTAATGAAATGTGCTACTGTATTTAGAAACTTAAAAATATTTCATAGTACCATAGTAAAACTCAAACACTGCTGTAAAGAAAAGTGAACTTACACTTATCCGATATTGGGTTTATATAGATGCTGGCACTAGATCAGTGGTCTCAAACTCAAACCCTTTGCAGGGACACATTTTGGATTTGTAGGTACTTGGAGGGCCTCAGAAAAAATAGTTACTGTCTTATTAAAGAAATGACAATTTTGCATGAGGTAAAACTCTTTATAGTTTATAAATCTTTCCTTTTGGCTAAGTCTTAATAATAATATTGTAATTTATAGTTAAAGAGACATATGATCAAGAAACTGTTATATTTTACTTTTGTGATTATGATCACACATACCAAGGGCCTCAAAATAGGACCTGGCGGGCCGCGGGTTTGAGACCACTGCACTAGATGCAGCAAATCATTCTTGCCCATGCAAGCTCAGAACATGCCTAAAACTAGAACTAGCTGATGTTTGAGTAAAGGTGGGGGTGCTCGAAAGCATTTTTCAAGCAGCAGATCAGCTGCTGTCATACTTGCCCAGACAAGCCCAATCAGCTATGTAACAGTCCTATTAATTTCTGTATGACATTGTAATCTAGAAATTCTCTCACATATGTCTAATGTCAGATTTACTTATATTTAGATGTTTAATGCACATCCATAGCATAATGATAGAATTGCCAATTATAAGGGAAAACAGATTCTGGTGGTGCTTATTTTCATTGACTTTGAGCGACCCCCCAGGATGGGCTTGACAAATTGTACAAAAACTATTTTGTGATCAAGCACATTCAAATTCATGGGAAAAACTTCAATTAGTAAAGTTTCTCCAGCTTTAGGTTTTTCTGGAAAACCTTAATGGAGGGCTTTTGGGTTTCTCTATAAATGTAAGACTTATTTTTACATTTACAATAGCAAAAATATCTTGATAAATTCAAATTTAAAAAAAGGAGTAGGGGAGAGAACAGACCTCTAAAATGCGGGCAGAAAGAAAAGGAACTAAACCATAACAGTGTGAGAAAGGCCAAAATTTCATAAGTGTTTAATACAAAAGGTCATGATCAACGAGGACAAAGGCTGAAGAAAGACTGGAAGGTACAACCAAAACAGATGAATGTTGCTAAGTGAAGTTCTAATTTTACCGTATAATGTGGTAAGTAGGATCACTATACATACTGTGACCTTTTCTAAAGCCTGCCTGATGAGGATGCAAAGCTGGCAAAGAACAACTTTCTCCAGAAGTTTAGAAAATAAGGCAAAAACACAATGGGTAAGAAATTTTCAAATGAGGTTTTTCAGATGAGGATGCTGGACTGAGGCAGAGGTAGCACTAAGGGTATGAGGTGCACAGAGAAAGGCTTGATTAGTTAAGCTGGCCAGGGGTCAGCTGAAGACAATGCTGGATTCAAGGTCCAAGGGTCTCAGGTATGGTGGCTAATGTGTATATCAAGTTCTTCAATAAACAAACAAACATAAAAGTATATCAGTCCCTAAAGGGAAGATGGGAACCCTTAGGCATGTTCAGGTGTACATGCCCACTCAGCCCTGATCTGCCTCTGGTAACTCATCATCATCATCTAGGTAAAGGTAGGTATGCTTGAGACCATGCACATTTGTCTATGTAAGGAGAAATTAGGTTCTTACCTGCCAATTTTCTTTCTGTTAGCTTGTAGACCGGTATAGTTCCTTAAGGATGGGTATTATACCTCACTGCTACCAGCAGGTGGAGACTGAGATCAAACTTGTATGTCAGTATAGCATCCCCTGTACTAATCCAGTCTGCCTAATAGCCAAGCAGAACCTAGGAAAATTCTCGGGAGGAAGTGACGTCATCGCCACGGATGGGAGCTTGAACTGAGAGCTCCTGTTCGGGCCGGCGAAATAACTATCATTTCGGTGTGAAAACGGCGCAATTTTTTGTTCCCAGGGGCTGGTGAGGTGTGTGAAGTCGCAGCGATCACTATGGCAACGCGAAAAAAGTTGCCCGGCGACAAACCCGGCCAGCGCACGATGGAACAAGCGCTGAGCTGGGCTACACGTGGCAGCATGGGCCCTGAGATGTGCAGCGGGGAGGCGGCGAAATCGAGCGGGGCCCTGGCGGCTGTGGCGGACATGGTGGCGGACCCGGTGCCAGAGAGTTCACTGATGGACCCACTTACTAAAGCGGTTATGCAGCGATGGATCGCAGAGGTAAAATCTGAAATCTCTGCGGTGGCAGTGCAGGAGTTGCGCACTGACCTGGTGGAGGTGGGCACGAGGGTCGAGGTGGTGGACATGCGCATGGATAGCTGTGAGGACAGTGTAACCGGAATGCAGAGATCACTGGAGATGGTGTCTGCGGATTACCAACTTCTTCAGGATAAGGTCGAGGACCTGGAGAACCGCACCCGGCGTAACAATTTGAGGGTGCGGGGCCTGCCATACCTGCCTGAGTTTAAGGATGTTCGTGCTACTACAATCAAGCTGATCAGGTGGCTCCTGCAAGACGACACATTGGAGCCGGGACTGGAGCGGGCTCATCGTGCGCTGGGACCCCGGACACTGGATCAACCGAAAGATATAGTGTTGTGTCTTCAGAGCTTTGTCCTTAAAGAGCGGATTTTCCGCAGAGCCCGGGAGATGGGCACGGTCACCTGGGAGGGTCACCGGCTGGAGTTCTATCAGGATCTAGCTGCTGGCACGCTCCAGAAACGGCGGGCGTTCAGGGAAGTGACCAAGGCTTTGCAGCGCAGCAATTTGCGCTATCGTTGGACTTACCCTTTTGGAGTTGTTATTACCATCAACGGAGTTCACACCAGAGTTACCACAGTTTGAGAGGCTCGTGGGCTGCTACAACAAGCGGGTATTGAGATCCCTGAGGAGGCTGTTCCGGCGGGAGGTGTAGTGCCTGGCCAGGGTGGGCGTCCTTCTACCTCCCGCTGGCAACGAGTGGAAAATGGATCCCGGAGCGGGAGAGGTGGCCGAGGGGGTGGACCCCCTCTTCGGGCCACTGCTTCGTCCTCAAGTGCTCCTCCCTGAGAGCTGACTGAATGTACTTGTCTTTTTCCTGTTTCCACTGCCAGTTTCATGTCTCGGCGGGGGGTCTTTGGACTCCCCTCCGGGGGAATGGACAGTTGAGTCTTTCCCCTTGGGAGAGTGTTGTGTGGGGGTTATACACTACCTGGTTTGGGATGAGGGGGGAGGGGGAAGTTGAAGGTTTCAGGTTGGTGTTATATGGGGGGTAGTGTGGGGAGGGGGAGGGGGGAGTGTAAATGGTGACATGGGAGCTTGAGGGATTGGTGGGTTGGTGTGTGGGGGATTCTTGTACACACCGTTTTTGATAGTTGTTGTTTGAGTGTGGGATGTGTGTAAGGGGCCATGGAGATGGTTCACTTCTTTATATGTTGGTGGGAGATCTGAGGACTCTCACTGTGGGGGAGGGGGGGGTGGGGGGGGGGGGGGGGGGGAGAGGGGGGGAAGGGGGGACATATCTGTTGGGGTTGGGTTTGCATTGTCATTATTTTATTTGGAATATGGGGGCGTTTAAACTGGTCTCTTATAATATTAGGGGTCTCAATTCTCCCAACAAGAGAAGGGCCTTCTATAGGGAATTGCTCCGTTTGAGGGCTGATGTCTGCTTTGTCCAGGAAACACATTTACTGCAGTCCCATGAATCCTTGGCTGGAGATCACAGGTTCCCACAGGCCTTCTGGGCTTCCCGGGTGGGCACTTCTAAGAGGGGTGGGGTGGGGATTCTTATTCGTAAGGGGATCCGGTGTGAGGTACGTAGGGTGGTGCGGGATCCTCAGGGCAGATATATTATGTTGGAGGCTCTGATTGAGGGGGTCTTATACTCCCTGGTAAATATCTATGCCCCTAATGAGGGTCAAGGGACCTTCTTTCGTGAGTTGGTCCCTCGGATTCTCAAGTTCAAGGGGGGTGCCCTGGTTTTTGGTGGGGATTTCAATCTTACAGTGACCCCCCATTTGGATAATTCAGGGAGGGCAGATCATTATGGGAGAAGGGATCGTAAACTGTTGCGGGAGGCATTGGCCAATTTGAATGTGGTGGACTGTTGGAGGTGGCTACATCCTTCGGTTAAGGACTATACTTACTTTTCGGGAATACACTCCTCATATTCTAGAATTGATTATGTTTTTGTGGAGCGGGGACTACTCCGGAGGGTGGAGTCCGCGGGGATTGAGTCACTTACGTGGTCGGACCATGCCCCGGTGTGGTCGCGATTCCAGGGGGAGGGTGGAGGCTCGGGACGGAAATTTTGGCGTTTTAATGATAGTCTTTTAGATGACCCAGAGGTGGGAACACAGATCGAAGGGTGGATACAAGAATATCTTGATGTAAATGTGGAGTGTGGAGCTTCATTGGAAGCGGTTTGGGAGGGGTTAAAGGCTACCCTTAGGGGCAGATTAATAGCCCTGGCGTCGGCCCGACAGCGTAAGCGGCGGGAGGATGCAGCGGGCCTGTTAACCATGATTGGCAGGTTGGAGAGTTTGCATAAGCGTTCTCCTTGGAATGTGGAATTGCGGGAGCGCTTGTTTCAGACCTGTAGGGATCTCCAGGCTTTAGACTTGGACAGATTACACCATAACTTACAGCTCCTCCAACAGAGATATTTTGAGTTCTCTAATAAAGCTAGTCGACTGGTTGCACATCGTCTTAGGGTGCGACAGACGCGCAACCAGATCTTTTCACTCCGGGCGGCTTCTGGGGAAGTGTTACAGACTGAGGATGCTATCCGTGCCCGTTTTGTGGAATATTATTCCCAGCTTTATACCCCGGAAGATCCAGGGCCCTCGCGGGACCAGGACGCTTATTTAAATTCAGCAGAGTTGCCCCAGATTACACAGGTTGATGGGGCGCGGTTGGACCGCCCTCTTACATTGCTTGAGGCTCGTAGCGCGCTGCGTTCTATGAAGCTTGGTAAATCGCCTGGGTTGGACGGTTTTACTGTTCGGTACTACAAACGTTTTCAAGATCTGCTACTGCCTCCTTTATTGCGTTTTCTTAACTCTTTACAAGGGAATAGTACCCTCCCTTACTTTATGCGCTTGGCGGGAGTGACGGTGTTAGCTAAGGAGGGGAAGGATCCCCTCCAATGTGCTTCCTATAGGCCGATATCCTTGCTGGGGGTTGATACTAAGATCTTCACGCGAATTTTGGCGGACCGATTGATGAGTTGGATCCCTCGGCTGATCCATCCAGATCAGTCGGGCTTTGTGGTAGGCAGACAGGTAGGTGATAATACTCGTAGGGTCTATAACTTATATGATAGGGCTAGGAGGGGGGGGGCGAGAAACGGTGTTTTTATCTATCGATGCTGAGAAGGCATTCGATAGGGTAGCTTGGCCCTTTTTATTTCGGGTCGTAGAGTCGGTGGGGTTGGGCCCACGCATGCGGGACTGGATTCGGGTCCTGTATAGTGGACCTTTGAGCTGCATCAAGGTGAATGGTGGTTATTCGGAGACTTTCTCTCTGGCAAGGGGCACACGTCAGGGGTGCCCACTTTCCCTGCTCCTTTTTGCTTTGACGGTAGAACCCCTGGCGCAGCGAGTGCGGATGAATCAGGATATTAAGGGGGTTACGGTGCCGGGAGGGGATTTTAAGCTGGCCTTGTTTGCGGATGATATTCTGTTCACGGTGGAAGAACCTGCGACCTCCTTTCCAGCTATATTGCGGGAGTTGGATATTTATGGTGGGGTGTCGGGCTTTCGGGTCAATGTTGGTAAATCAGAGCTCCTCAACATTAACTTGCCTGCAGACAGGGTGTCCTATTTCCGAGACCGATATCCGTTTCGGTGGGTTCAGCGCTCTTTGCGATATCTCAGTGTTTATTTTGGACCGCCGGGAGTGGATTTATATGACCTTAACTTTCCCCCGCTCTTTCGTCGTATTCGCCAAGATTTGCTTAATTGGAAAGATCTGTATTTCTCTTGGTTGGGCCGGGTGGCCATCGTGAAGATTTTTTTTTTTTTTTTTTATTGATTTTTGATATCCCGATCATAAAACAAATATCTGACCGGTTAACAATAAAAAAAAATTTAAAATAGGAGAGTAAGAACTAGTTATTGGTGTGTTGGAAAAATTAGCGAAAACATATTAGACATATACTGACAAACATGACTGTGAGGAGAAATGGGAAGGAAGGGAAAAGTTACATAATATTAGAGGAAATGAGATAGAGGGAAGGGATAGGACATGAAGGACAAGGGTGCATGGTATAAGAGATATGCGCAGAAATAAAGGAGAACTTTTGGGACAAGGATGAGTAAATAAGTGGATATAAAAGATTAAGATTTATTAAAGGCATCCTTGAATAGGAAAGTTTTAAGATTAGTTTTGAATTTAGTTAAATGAATTTCATCCCGAAGAAATTGAGGGAGAGAGTTCCATAATGTAGGGGCTGTTATAGCAAAATTAGTTTTCCTTGTATAGTAAGATTCTTTTAGAGAAGGGATGAAGAGGAGTTTTTGGTCCGTAGATCGTAAGATACGGGGAGAACTTTGAGGAATTAGCAGTTTGTCTAGAAATAGGGGCAGATGGGAAAGTTTGATTTTAAAAGAGAGCCTCGTTTGTTGTTTTTATTCCAAGTATTGCCTCTTTGGGTGGGTAGAAAAACGCTAGAGGGGGTTCAAAGGCAAATCTTTAATTTTATTTGGGCTGGTAGGCGGCCAAGGGTGAGTAGGAAGGTCCTATGTATGGGGAGAGGGGATGGAGGGCTGGGGGTCCCAGATGTGGTGAAATATTATCAGGCTGCTCAGCTGCGCGCCCTCTTAGAATGGCAGACGCAGACGCCGAAACTGTGGGTGGAAATTGAGCAAAATTTAAGTGATGGGGTGCCTTTGTTACATAGGCCGTGGGTTCCTGGTAGGGCGCGACTGGTAGGGGGGGTATCCTCAGTAGTGACTTCCTTGAGGGTATGGAATCAGACCCGAGCTTGTTTATTGGGGAGTAGGCGACATTCCTGGTATACTCCGTTGAGACACAACCCTGACTTTCCACCGGGAAGGGATGGGGGAGTGTTTACAGACTGGGAGTCACGGGGTTTGGTGTGTGTGGGACAGTTGTGGGACCCGGTCCAGGGAGGTGTTAGACCCTTTACAGAACTCAGGGGTAAGTTTGGGTTCGGGATAAGGGATCTGTTCCCCTACCTACAGGTTTTGCATTATATTAGGACCTCGGGTCTCCTGGGTGACTTGAGGGGTGGTAAGATGCTCTTTGAGCTGCTATTGGGCCCGGTGCTTCGGAGGGGAGCTCTCTCTGCAATATATAGGTGCCTTAACGGTAGGGGGGCCTCCCTTCCCTACATGAGGGCCTGGGAAGATGATTGTGGTTCGGCTATTCCCTGGGATACTTGGGGTGACATATGGTCGGAGATCTCCTCGGCGGGGATTTCTGCTTTGCTGATCGAGAATGGTTACAAGGTTCTCTTTCGGTGGTACTATACCCCCCAGGTTGTGGCTCGTTGGCGGGGAGGTGCGAGTGTTCTGTGTTGGAGGGGCTGTGGGGAAGTGGGTACCTATTTTCATATGTGGTGGCAGTGTGGGCAGGTGTGTGGATTCTGGACTGAGGTCTTTGATCGGGTGTCCCGGATCTTAGATGTCCAGATACCGGCCGATTGGCGACATGCCTTGTTGTTTTGGCATCAATTGGAACTGGCTGGGGGTGACTCTTTGTTTTGTAAGTTGGCATTCACTGCTGCTCGATTGGCCATTGCCTCTTTGTGGAATCAGGCGCTCTCTCCCACGTGGGCCCTGGTGGAGCAACGTTTGCTTAATTGGCAGAACCTTTATCATTTAACGGCCTTGCGGCATGGTAAACTATATGGCTATGCTCATGTGTGGCGCAATTTTCGGGCTTCTGTGGGGGTCTGTGGTAGGGGTGGTCAGGGGCTTTGAGTTGGTCTTGGGGTTGGAATAGATGGGCGATGCTTGGGGGGATCTCATAACCATATTCCTTTTCAATCTTTGGTATCTGTTTGGAATTGACTATCTCTCAACCATATTGAGAGCTGTAGGTATTGTGTTTTGTCCCTGGGGGGTGGGAGGGGGGATATTGGCTGTGCTTTTGTGGGTATTCTAGATTGTTTTTATTAGTTTGTAGGACTTGCACATGTCTATGCTGTTGATTTTAATTCTGTGTGCTATTTTGGAGTGTGGTATTCAGCTCTATGTATTTTTGTTCTTGCATTTCATGTGCAATTGTTCTGTACTGTTTGGAGTGTTTTTCAATAAAAGCTTTTCAATTAAAAAAAAAAAAGAACCTAGGAAAATTCTTAACTCAAAACAGTATAACACACTTCGAATAGGAGTGGATAAAAACAACAAATACTTATAAACCACTGTTGGAACATGTGCAGAACATAAACCTGGTATAGAAAACATCCCCACAGCTCACCAGCTGAACCAAAGCCGCTGTTCTTACTTCTCCCCAGCCCTAGAAAAATACTAGAACTCGCAGAAAAATTTGAAATCTGCACACGAGCAAAAACCCACAATCACCGCACAAAGACAGATAGGGTGGGGAACAATACCGGTCTACAAGCTAACAGAAAGAAAATTAGCAGGTAAGAACTTAATTTCTCCTTCTGTATCGCTGGATAGACCGGTATAGTTCCTTGCGGATGGGACATACCAAAGCAGTACCCATCAAGGGTGGGACTCCCGAAGGGCCAACACCAAAACACGTTCACCGAATACCATGTCCCGACGCGCTGGAACATCCATACGGTAATGTCACACAAAGGAATGCAGAGAAGAGCAAACTGCAGCCTTGCAAATATGCACTGGAGGCATTAGAGAAGACTCAGCCCAAGAAGCTACCTGACCCCTAGTGGAATAGGCCTTGAGAAATTCTAGAACAGGCATCTTCTTCAGAAGATAAGCGGAAGCAATAGTCTCCTTGATCCAATGCACAATAGTAGCCTTAGAAGCCCCATTCCCCTTACGAGGACCCACTAGAAAGACAAAGAGATGATCTGAATTCCTGATCTTCTGGGTCCTCTGAACATAAGAGCGAAGGACCCGACTGACCTCCAACTTGTGCAGCTGTCTCTGCTCAGAAGAGCCTTCCTGCTACCCAACACCGGGAGGACCACTGCCTGATTGACATAAAAAGGAGAAACTACCTTTGGCAGAAAAGAAGGAACAGGCCTCAAGACAACCCGCTCCCTAGAAAACTCCCAAAAAGGAGCCCTATAAGAGAAAGCCTGCAGCTCAGAAACATGTCTAGCTGAAGTAACAGCCACCAAGAAGACCGCTTTAAGAGTAAGGTCTTTTAAAGAGCAGTCGCCCAACAGTTCAAAAGGGCGGTGCACTAGGACTGACAGAACCAGATTCTGCTCCCAAGATGGAACAGAGGGCTGCACGGGAGGCCTGAGCAACTTGGCCGCCCGTAAGAAGCAAATCACATCAGGAATGACAGTCAAATATCGACCTTTCACTAACCCCCGAAAGGCTGACAAGGCCATAAGCTAAACCTGGAGAGAAGACCAAGCCAGTCCCCTTATCCAGGCCATCCTGCAAAAACTGTAAGATGTTAGGCAGGGAAGCATGAAAAGAGACCACCCCACATGCATCACACCAAATAGATGCCAAACCCTCACATAAGCCCGAAAGGTGGAAAGCCTCCAGGACCCCAAGAGAGTTGAGATCACTTTATCTGAATAACTCTTCTTATCTAGGCGACCCCTTTCAAGAGCCAAGCCGTAAGACAAAAGGGACCCAGATCGAACATGGGAATGGGACCCTGAGTTAGAAGGTCGTCCAAGAGAAGAAGAGGATCTGCCACCAGATGCCTCACCAGATCCGTGTACCATGGTTGTCGAGGCCAATCTGGAGCCACCAGAACCAGGAGACCCAGATGGCAAATTATGCGGAGAAGAACTCTGCCCACCAATGGCCACAGAGGGAACACATACAACAGCCCCTCCATTGGCCATGGTTGAACCAGAGCATCCAGGACCTCGGCCTGACCGTCTCTGCGTTGACACTTGTGGCCATCAGGTCCATGAGGAGCTGGCTCCAAGACTGCACTATCACCTAAAAAGCCACCTGACTTAGACATCACTCTCTGGGATTTAGCACGTGACGACTTAGGAAGTCCACTTGAACATTCTCCACTCTGGCTATGTGAGATGCTGATATTTCTTGAAGGTGCAACTCCACCCGACCATGAGCAGAGTCACCTCCTGTGCTACCAAAGTGCTCCTGGTGCCCCCCTGATGATTGACATAGGCCACTACCGTGGCATTGTCTGACAGAACCCTGACTGACTTGCCCATCAGAAAGGACTGGAAGGCTAGCAGTGCCAGATGGATGGCTCTGGTCTCCAAGACATTGATCGACCAAGAAGCCTCCTCCATGGACTAGGTGCCCTGAGCTGAGTGACCTAGACACTGAGCTCCCCAACCGAGAAGACTGGCATCCGTGAGCAGCACCGTCCACTACGGCTGGTCCAGACTCACCCCTTGTAGAAGATGGGGGGTCTGGAGCCACCACCGAAGACTGCCCCGAGCTAAGCCTGGAAGCGGAACAGGGTGATCCAGACTGTGCCTCTGAGGTGACCACCTCTGAAGATGAGCATACTGAAGAGGACGCATGTGGGCCCGCAACCACCTCACTACATCGAGGGAGGCTGCCATCAACCACAAGACTTAGAGGAAATCCTGTGCCCGAGGACACTGGGATGCCATAAGCACACGTATCTGAGATTGCAATTTGCTTACCCGGGCCTCTGAAAGGAAGACCTTCCCCAAGGAGGTGTTGAACATGACCCTTAGATATTCCAGGTGCTGAGATAGGGACAACCGGCTCTTGGCAAGGTTGACTACCCAGCCCAGCGACTGCAGAAATTCCACCACCCGAGCTGTGACCCAAGTGCTCTCCTGGAACAACTTGGCGCTAATCAACCAGTCGCCCAGGTAGGGATGAACAAGAATGCCCTCTTTTGCAACGGCGCCACAACGATCACCATCACCTTGGTGAACGTCCGTGGAGCCATGGCCAGACCAAAGGGAAGAGCACAGAACTGATAATGTTGCCCCAAGATCGCGAAGCGCAGGAAGCGATGATGGGAGGCCCGAATAGGAATGTGCAAATAGGCCTCAGTCAGATCTAGAGAGGTCAGAAACTCCCCCTCCCGGCTGCACCGCCAGAATCACCAATCACAGAGTTTCCATGCACAAGAAAGGCGTGTGAAGAGCCCTGTTGACCCCTTTCAAATCCAGGATGGGACGAAAGGTCCCTTCTTTCTTTGGCACCACAAAGTAAATTGAGTACCAACCTGTGCCCCACTCCCACAGGGGATCAGGAACCACTGCATGGAGATCCAACAATCTTTGAAGGGTCTGGCGAAAGGCCTGCTGCTTCCACGCCATCTGTGAGGGAGAAGCAAGAAAACGATCTGGCAAGGACCGGCGAACTCCAGAGCATAGCCGTCCTGGATCACTTCCAGAACCAACTGAACGGATGTAATGTCTGCCTACTTTGGATAAAAATCCCTCAGCTGGGCGCCCACCGGAACCAAGATAGGTGCCAGCAAGGAGTCATTAGGCAGGACAGGTGGCAGGGTGCCCAGCGGGTGCACTACCTGCACCCCAGCGGGACCCACAAAAGGACTGCATGCACTGGAAAAACCTGCCTCTAGACAGCCCAGAAGATGGAATGGAGGCAGCTCCTCTACCAAAGCAGAAGTGGCGGAAATCACGACCACGCCCACAAGCAGCGCCACTGCGAGCCAACGGCCGAGGCCTATCCTCAGGCAAACGAAGCATTTTGGAATCAGTGAGTCTGAACCAACCTACTCAGATCCTCACCAAACAAGAAAGACCCTTTAAAAAGGGAACTTTGTCAACTTAGCCTTGGATGTCACATCCGCTGACCAAGCACTAAGCCACAAGGTACGGCGTGCTGCCACTCCATGAGCCAAAGACTTGCCAGAAGCTCGCAAGAGGTCATACATGGCATCCAAGAGATAAGAAGCACCCAATTCAATTTTGGCCACTTCTTGCTTCAGCAAGTTCCAATTCACTTCTTTATTGTCAAGAACATGCTGGGCCCAACGAAAACACGCCCGAGCCACTAGCCCGCCACACAATGCGGCTAGTGCCGTCACATCAAAACTCTGTTTAAGGAGGAACTCCAACTTACGTTCCTCCGGATCCTTCAAGGCTGCAGCACCCTCAACAGGCACGGTGTGCCTCTTAGAAATGGCTGAAACCACCGCGTCCACTATGGGTGACTTCAAAGTGTCCCTAGCACAAAACGAAAATGGGCTTCAGGCACCTGCTACTGAGTGAGCATAACATCCAGAATATCCTGATGCATTTGAAGAGCGGGAAGCAGAGCGAATCCCCTTAAGCAAAGGGTCCACCATACACGGGGGCGCTGACATGGGGTCCTCAAAGTGCAACACCGAGGAGACATGCATAATTAACTCATGAAGCTCTTCCTGCTGAAAAATGCACACCACAGACACATCTTCGCTAGCTGGAGGGTGCTCTAACCCCTCGCTGGCGGAATCCGACCCCCTAAGAGGATCCTGGAATTCTCCCCAAGGGTCCAGGTCCTCATCAATGACATCCTGCTCCTCTGGGGAAAAAAATTCCTCATCCCAAGAGACTCTCGGGCGTTTGGATGAGAGAGGAGTAGAGGGGGGAAAAACTACCACAGTGTGGGGCCGCACTGGGGAAGACGTCGAGGGAACCCCCCTCCCGAGACCCCTGTAGGGGACACGGAACCTCCTGCCGCCAACACATAAGATTTACAAAGTGCCATTAAAAATTCAGGGGGAAAGACCCCCGGCGGCCCTAAGGGACTCCCTGCCACAGCAGGGGACCCTGCCAAACCTTGCCCCTGTAGTTCCAGAACAGGGGGAAGGTCACCTGAGGTAACTGAGATGAAGGATGAGGTTCCCGCCAAAATCGGAGCTCCTGCAGCCTGCTGCGTCTGTAAAGCCTGAGACTTTCCTGCCGCTGAGGCCGAGGAACGGACACGAAAAGGGAACCCCCAGCTGTTCCAGCAGCAAGGGAATCCTTTTCTCCCTGACTGTCGGCGGCTGGGGAATCCTCCACGTGGGCGTTGGGGGAAGGCCGGGCTTCCCCGTGATACAAATCCGACTCGCGAGGTACATGCAGCGGGTAGCCCTGGCCACCAGCATCTGCTGCCGACGAGGCTTCCCCACTGCTCCGGCCTGCACAGGCCAGCTGCGAGTACCTCGCATCTGAAGCACAATGAGCACTTTTCCCCTTTAAAAGTGCTCATCGTGCTGAAAGCGTCCTAGCTGCAAAGAAAGTAGCAGTTAGACGAGAAAAACAGAAAAAAGGCAGTTATAAAGGGAAATGAGCCCTTTAGACCGGCACACCTCAGGATTTTTTTTTTTACTTACAGAACAGACTGCATGGCTGACCAACCAGGGGGCCAGGCCGTCGGCTGAGGCCCCTCTACAAAAATATGGGGAGGTGGAGGAAGGTGGGAGGAGGGACCCAGCACGAGACCCGCCGGGTTTAACACCTCCAAGGACAGACAGATCCTCAAACAGGACCCGCCCAAGCTCAATCCGGCACAAAAGGGGAACCAGGAGTCCAAAAACAAAGTTCCAACAGAGCTAAGAGGGGAGCCAAAATTAGCCTACCACCTGCTACTGGAGACTGAGGAAGACTGGATTAGTACAGGGGATGCTATACTGATATACAAATTTGATCTCAGTCTCCACTTGCTAGTAGTAGTGAGGTATAATACCCATCTGTAAGGAACTATACCGGTCTATCAAGTGATTCAGAAAATATGATTACATGTTGAAAACTGCTGCATAAAATTACTCCCTAAAATATACATTCTTGGATCTGGTATGCACCATTTTATTGCAAAGCTCAAATTACACATCACATTGAATAGAAATGACACTCACACTAAGGAAGGCGACTGCCTCACTTTGCACCTTGTTTCTTTTGGCTTCATTGTCATAGCGTTTCTGCAGGTTATTATACATCTGTAGTAGTCTAGTAAATAAAATAAAAAAAAGATTTCAGTACCTGAATAGGTACAATTCTTAATTACTCAAGCACCTTTCAGGCTGTGTTAATTACAGATGTGTACCACTATAACCTAGCTGTGCTACATGTTCTGGGACCAAGAGTCAATAATAAGCATTCAGAAACAATCTGTGGTTCTGGCCAATAGTTTGGGGCACTCAGTGAAAGGCAAAGCATGCATTTATCCTATCACTCTCTTTTTACTCAGATGCAAGCTAACAGAGAAGCAGCCTGGAAAATGAATGACGTCTACCAGAATTGTTTTCCTTTTAAATTACTGGTAAATCAAACACATTAATATGTATTACACTATTTTCACTTCATTAGAAACATAGAAATAGACGGCAGATAAGGGCCACGGCCCATCCAGTCTGCTCACCCTAATGACCCTCCCCTACCTTTACCCTGTGAATAGATCCCACGTGTCGATCCCATTTGGCCTTAAAATCAGGCACGCTTCTGGCCTCAATCACCTGAAGTGGAAGACTATTCCAGCGATCAACCACCCTTTCAGTAAAAAAGAATTTCCTGGTGTCGCCGCGCAGTTTTCCGCCCCTGATTTTCCATGGATGCCCTCTTGTTGCTGTGGGACCCTTGAAAAAGAAGATATCTTCCTCTGCTTCGATGCGGCCCGTGAGATACTTGAACATCTCGATCATGTCTCCCCTCTCTCTGCGCTCCTCGAATGAGTATATTTGTAATTTATCTAGCCGTTCTTCGTACGGGAGATCCTTGAGTCCCGAGATCATCCTGGTGACCATTCTCTGGACCGACTCCAGTCTCAGCACATCCTTGCGATAATGCGGCCTCCAGAACTGCACACAGTATTCCAGGTGGGGCCTCACCATGGATCTATACAATGGCATAATGACTTCAGGCTTACGGCTGATGAAACCCCTGCGTATGCAATCTATGATTTGTCTTGCCTTGGATGAAGCTTGCTCCACTTGATTGGCAACCTTCATGTCCTCACTGACGATCACCCCTAAGTCTCGTTCTGCTACCGTTCTTGTTAGGATCTCGCCATTAAGGGTATAAGTCTTGCATGGATTTTGGCTGCCCAGGTGCATAACTTTGCATTTTTTGGCATTGAAGCTGAGTTGCCAGGTCCTAGACCAGCGCTCCAGTAGGAGTAGGTCGTGCATCATGTTGTCGGGAATTGAATTTTTGTTCGTTGTGCTTTTGCCCACTACATTGCTTAGTTTGGCATCATTGGCGAATAATGTTATTTTACCTCGGAGCCCTTCTGTCAAATCTCTTATTTGACAGAAGGGCTCCGAGCTAAAATAACATTATTCACCTAAAAAACACAGCTCTGCTGAGTTACCACTACACAGCTAATAACTGCACCAAGATACAGAGCTATAAACTTCAATGTGCACCAGCAAAGTGGTTTTTGCTGCACCAGCCCAAAAATGGCTATACAAATGAAGACATCTCTAACCCAGGAATGCTGAACTGATAGTTCCTCTGATGGAATATCCTGTTCCGCCTCCACCACCCTTTGTAGCCATAGTTACAATTTATTTGGATTGGCTTGCCACTTTTCATTGGTAGTTCATTTCCCTTTCCCCAGAGGATTGCTACCCTGGAGGAGCAAGATTTACTAAAGCAAGCAAACATTTTTAAAACAGCATTATTTGCCACAAATCCCATAAAATGCAATAGGACCTATTTTCTAATAGTGCACATTAAAAGTAGTGCATTGTAAGGGGACCTTTTACTAAAGCTTAGTGCATTAATGGACATTGCTACATGCTAAATCCTGAGCGTCCTATTTTATACTATGGGTCACGTGACACAGACTACTATAGTTCAAATCTGTTTATTGGAATTATAGGACAGTGAACAATACAAAAAAATAAAACAATACTTATACATACATGTTTAACTCTGCATCAGTAATGATCGAGTACAGCATAGCTAATAGGAGGCATTAGTAGAGAAACAGTTTCTAAACTTAACATAGCTATACAATTAACACAGCTACAGGCAGGGGTTTGATGTGCTATAGCATTATCATATTTATGACTCAATTAAAACAGAATAGAATGCATTCATAGTCAGTGTTATATCAATCGCCATCAGAGATAGGGTATAATAAAAGTAGAGGTCAGCACTGTACCATAATAATGTCAAGTGATAACACACAAGAAAGCACAGTTACTTACCGTAACAGTTGTTATCCAGGGACAGCAGGCAGATATTCTCACACATGGGTGGTGTCACCGACGGAGCCCCGCAGCGGACAGCCTCGAAAGCAAACTTGCTTGAAGATCTCGAGCTTTCAAGTGCTGCATCGCGCATGCCTTCCCGCCTGAACTAGGGGGCGCATCTCCTGTGAAGATCCTCAGTTCAGATACCAAGCCAAGAAGCCAACCAGGGGGAGGTGGGAGGGTTGTGAGAATATCTGCCTGCTGTCCCTGGATAACAACTGTTACAGTAAGTAACTGTGCTTTATCCCAGGACAAGCAGGCAGCATATTCTCACACATGGGTGACCTCCAAGCTAAGTATAAGGGGATGGAGGGAGAGTTGGCAATTAAGAAAAAAGACTTTGCAAAACAGATTGGCCAAAATGGCCATCCCTCCTGGACAAAGTATCCAGACAGTAATGAGAAGTGAAAGTATGAACCGAGGACCAAGTGGCAGCCTTGCAGATTTCCTCAATAGGAGTTGATCTAAGGAAAGCTATAGACGCCGCCATAGCTCGAACTTTGTGGCCCGTCACTCGACCCTGCAGAGGAAGACCAGCCTGAGCATAGCAGAAAGAGATGCAAGCAGCCATCCAGTTGGATATAATAATAATAATAATAATAAGAGCTTATATACCGCAATACCGTGAAGTTCTATGCGGTTTACAAAAGATTAAGCAAAGGTACAAATTGACTGACTTCAAGAGGGAAAGAGGAAAAAGAAGTAATTAGACAGGAAATTAATTGTTGAGGAGAAAAGTGATCAAAAGGACAGTAGGTCGCTATTGAGAGGAAAGAGATAAGTGGATCAGTTGTCAAGATGTTTTAGGAACAGGTGTGTTTTTAGACATTTCCTAAATTCCTCATAAGTAGAGGGCGAAAGTAATTGTTTTAGGTCTTTACCCCATGATGCTGCTTGGTGTGAGAGAAGGAATTCATGGTGTTTTTTCAGTTTGCAACCTCTCACTGGGGGGGAAACGAAGTTGGAATGTGAACTTCTCTTGTGTCTGTTGGTTGAGAAGGAGAAAAGGTCAGTAATGTATTTGGGGGCAAGTCCGTGTAATGCTTTAAAGCAGAAACAGGCAAATTTGAACTTTACGCGTGCTTTCATCGGCAGCCAATGTAGCTGCCGGTAGTAGGGTGTCACGTGGTCAAATTTTTTTAGTCCAAAGATTAGTCTGACTGCCGCATTCTGCAACAGTTGTAGGCGTCGCATATTTTTTGGGGAAATTGCCAAATAGGCGATGTTACAGTAGTCAAGCAGGCTTAGTACGAGGGATTGGACTAGGATTCTAAAAACCGATGTAACAAAATAAGCTTTAAAGGATCTGAGTTTCTAGAGAGTGAAAAATCCCTTTCTGATTAAGGAATCTACTTGGTCTTTCATGGTTAGGCATCGATCCAGAGTTACACCTAGTATCTTTATGGAGGGCTGGATAGGGTAACTAAGGTTATTGATACAGAGGGGTGATTTAATGTCAAGTGGATGTGGTGAAGCAATGAAAAAAGTCATTTTATCTGAATTAAGTTTGAGCCTAAAGTTTGTCATCCATTGTTCCATCATGTTTATAGCTTCTGAAGCTTTGGGAATAGTTTCGGAGACAGAATTGGTGAATGGGATGATAATCATAAAATCATCTGCATAACTAAATAGTTTTATCCCCAGCTGGGTTAGCTTCGTGCCCATTGAGGACATGTAGACGTTGAAGAGCAATGGGGATAGTGGAGAGCCTTAGGGCACACTGGATGGATTACTCCAGGTGTCGGAAAGCTCATAATTAAAACGAACCTGATAGGTGCGGGATATAAGGAAGCCACGGAACCAGTTCAGCACCTTATCCCGGATACCAATGGCATCTAGGCATTGCAGCAGTTTCATGTGGTCCACTAGATCAAAGGCAGAACTCATATCGAATTGCATTATCAGATGGTATGCTTCGAGATAGGATGCCCCAACCTATTCGGATCAAAAGAGATGAAGAGTTGAGGAGATGTTCTGTGAAGTTGAGTGCGTTGAAGATAGAACGCCAAGGCATGTTTGCAGTCTAAAGTATGAAGTGCCGCCTCTCCAGGATGAGAATGCGGCTTTGGAAAAAAGAACGGCAGAACAATAGATTGTTTTTTTTAATCTGGCCCACCAACCATCCAAACCCTGCCGACTGCAAGACCTACATACCTCCCCTCCAGAGCAGCAATGGGCCGGCAGCACTCTAAACAGGCTGCTTCGTGACCTTCTCTCGTTAGGGAATTCCCTCTGCCACATCACTGATGATGTCATCAGTAACATGGCACATGGAAAGCCCGTCGAGAGAAGGGCTCGACACTGATCTGGAGGGAAGTATGTACGGCTCGTGGTCGGCGGGGTTCGTATGGGAGGGAAGGATGGATGGTCAGCGGGGATTCGACTGTGTGGCGGGGGCAGGTACTCAAGGGTTCTGCTGCACAAGGGATGGGAGGGAGGGAAGGATAGAAGCTGGACAAGGGTTCTGCTGCATAGGAGGGGATGGGAGGGATGGAGGCATAGAAAGATACTCTTGGTCCGGCTCCTCTGTTAAATTTAAGAACCCATTGTGGCCCACGAGTCAAAAAGTTTGCCTACCCCCTATGATGACTAGCTCCTATTCTGGTAAGCAGTTTTTCCTTCACAACCATCTTTTTTCCTCCCATACATCACAATTTTGGAAATACTCTTCCCTTTCTTTTCTGACATGGTAGAAATGCCCAATTTTAATCAACAATTATCATAGGAAACACTTACTTGCCATTTTTGTTCTCACTTGCACCTTTGGGCTCTTTAATGCCCCATCCTCTTCCATGCCATGGCTGGGTTTCTGTTTGTACCTGTGTGCTTCAGGAAAAAAGGTTAAGTTATATGCTGTCAGACTTCTCAAATTGGCATGTTTCATTTATAAAACACAAATGGAAAGAGCTTTAAGAAGCTGTACTTCTACTCTTAAACTTAATGATCAGATAAAATATATGTTGACTACTGTTCCACAATAAAAATGGAGCAATATATATGTATAACTCTCAAAAAAAGATTACCAGTGCTATTAGAAGTAAAAAAACAACAACCTAGCGACACTTGCTTAGTAGCAGTAATCAATTACTCATAACAGGTTTTTATCAGTAAAATAAACGCAATCATACTGTGTTTCCACGAAAATAAGACCTACCCCAAAAATAAGCCCTAGGATCATTTTTTGCCTCCTTAAGAGCCATTTTCAAATAAAAATAAGTCACTGGGATGTCTAACTAGACTGGCCATATAGATGTCCCAGCAGAGCAGTGGGGCAGCCTAGGGGGCACTGCAGTGAACTTCACATAAAAAGGTAGACATCACATCTAACCCCCTTATATTGTATGGCGAGCCCTATAGGAATAGCAATTTAAAATAATGTACTGAACCCATCTGTACACCACTACAATAACCCTTATGCCTGCAGATGTCATTTTATGTGGGTTCAGTAGGTATTTCATGATATTTGAGGCACTCACACTTTCTACCAGAAGTGTACCATTTTGAGTGGTACAGTCCACCACATTGACCACTAGGCCACTCCAGGGATCCACTTGCTGCTCTAAGAGGAATAACCATTATATCTGCTGCTGTCATAGAGCCTAGTATATACTGCTGGGGTGGGGAGTCAGTGACCACTGGCGAATTGGGAGAGGTCATGCTGTTATCCCTCTAGTTTGGGCACCTTTTTAGCACTGAAGACATGCTTGATAAAAGGTTTGGAAAACCTTTCATACGCTGAGAGATTGGGAAAACTGGGACTCTTTTCCCTGGAGAAGAGGAGACTTAGAGGGGATATGACAGACACTTACAAGATCATGAAGGGCATAGAAAGAGTAGAGAGGGACAGATTCTTCAAACTTTCAAAAAAATAAAAGAACAAGAGGGCATTCGGAAAAATTGAAAGGGGACAGATTCAAAACGAATGCTAGGAAGTTCTTCTTTACCCAACGTGTGGTGGACACCTGGAATGCGCTTCCAGAGGGCATAATAGGGCAGAGTACGGTACTGGGGTTCATGAAAGGATTGGACAATTTCCTGCTGGAAAAGGGGATAGAGGGGTATAGATAGAGGATTACTGCACAAGTCCTGGACCTGTTGGGCTGCCGCGTGAACGGACTGCTGGGCACGATGGACCTCAGGTCTGACCCAGCAGAGACATTGCTTATGTTCTTATTCTAAAAAAAAAAAAAAAAAAATGCATCAAAAACTGACAGGCTGCTATTGCGGCCATTATAGCAGCAATTTTTAAAAAATGAGTCATTCTCCAAAAAACGCTCATGCAAATAAGGTTGGCAGAGAGTAACGAAGACTCGCAAAATCTGTATGTGCCCATTGCTGGTTATAGTGATGGGCACATGTGCAGAACAAAAACAAAACAAAACCCCAAAACACAACAACAGCAGCGAGAGAAATGCCCAATCTCTCCCACTGCCAACCAACACACACCCCCAGCAGCAGGAAACATGCCCAATCACTCCCGCTGTCAACCGACACACTTCCACGGCAGCAGGAGGGTTGCCATGCTATCCCACAGACACACAACACCCTGCCCAATGCCTCTGACAACCCTCACCCTCTCCCCCTTACCTTACTTTCAGATGGCTGGCCAGAGGGATTCCTACTTCCTCCAGCCAGCTGGCTCGCCTCTTAAAAATGGTGGGCCTTCCCCTCCCATCCTGGTATGCACCTGGGAGGGGCCTTAGGCTATGATTGGCCCAGGTTGCTTAGGCCCCCTCCTGTAGGTGGGGCCTAAGGCTCTGATTGGCCCTGCTGCTGAGTGGAGTTGGGTGTCTGTTGGTGGCGGGAGAGATTAGGCATCTCTCCTTCTACCGGGGGTGTCAGTTGACGATGGGAGAGATTGGGTATCTCTCCCGCTGCAGAGGGGGTGCTATAATACACGCACTCAAGAAGTATGCTTTTATTACTCCCACAAAAAAGACAATTTAGGATTCTTCCTTTAATTATTTTTCCCCCCATTAGCCACAGTCAAAATACATGCCACAAGCTGCACTTTTAACAGTCGCTGATTTTTGTCACCAAAAGCAGACACCGCTCTTGGAGAATGACTCAGCGATTTTTAAGAATCCACCGGAGTGCTCATTTCAGCATTGAAGAGCCCATTTGCATAGCAGTGTCAGACTGCTAAAAAGCTCGCCAAAGACCGCAATAAGCCTTTTTGATAATCCGCCGCTAAAATACATGCAGGCTAAACAGTCTGCAACCGGTTTAGCAACGGCGTTAAACATTTTGAGAATCTGGCTCTCAGTCCTTATTGAAACAGGTTTGGTCAAAAATGTCCAATATGGGGCTAGATAGTAGACACAGTGATAAGATTTATCAGATATCCATAAGAACATAAGAGTTGCTGCTGCTGGGTCAGACCAGTGGTCCATTGTGCCCAGCAGTCCGCTCACGTGGCGGCCCTCTGGTCAAAGAAGCAGTAAAGATCACAGTACAGAGGCTATGATTGCCATCCAAATTAATCATTCAAAAAAGAAAAGGAAACAAAAACCCTTTATTTAGAAAACTAGACTTAGAAAATTGCAGGGTTTATTTTAAATTTTCTATATTTACTAGTTCTTAGCTGAGAAGCCCTGCTAACGGCATTGGTCCCTTCTCAAACAGCACACAATTCACACCCTCTCCAGTACAACAACTACGAGGACTGTTACTTGATCCAGGTGCTGCCAGCCTAATTCACAGCTGGGACCCTGACCACCATGCTTGTAAGCATATACAGAAACATACACAGCAATACTACTCGCTCCTTAAGGAAGACTCGTGCTTACTCTCTGGTGACGTAATCTCGCTTTAACTGCTTCAGCCGCAGTTGCTCTTGGATTCGAGTCAGCTCAGCCTCCAGCTGCTCATTTTTTAAGCGCATCTTTTTCAGCTTCCGAAGCAGTAAGTCATTCTCATCGCTTAACTGATGATAAAAATGACAGAAAGAAAAAGTTTCAAGTTTATTCAAAAATTTTATAAACCGCCCAATCGGCCTTCTAGGCGGTGAACATTATGTTAAAAACATATATGGGGTAACTATACATCCATTAAAACAATAATCATTATTCAAAACATTTAAAAGCAATACCAAAACAAACAGAAACAAAAAAGGGAAGAAGGATAGAACTACAATTTATCAAGTAAGAAAGAGAACATATAGGGAAAGGACAAAAGGGAGGGTATCTAAAAGTAGAATAAAACTACGTAGCCCTTGAAAGGGCATTTAGGTCTCGAAAGCATCAAGAAAAAGAAATGTTTTTAATTTCGTTTTAAAATGCTGAAGATTTGATTCTTCCCGTAAGTGGACCGGAGTATTATTCCAAAGAGATGGAGCACTGACAGAAAAAATGGTAGACCTCATTGTGTTGATAAACTTCAGAGATGGAACAGATAGCAGATTTTTAGAAGAAGATCTTAGAGTCTTAGAAGAACTATAAGGAATAAAAAGGTTATTGATAAATTCTGGTTGACTGTTTTGTCTAGTTTTAAAGGTCAGTAAAATAATTTTATATGTGACTAGTTGTTAAGCTAGAATATATGTCTGTCTGTCTTTTTCTTTCTGTCTCTCTCCCCCTCCATTTCCCTGTGTAGCGCTGTCTCTGCTTTCTTCCTCACTCTGCACTCTCCAGCTGTAACATTACTGCCTCGCTATTTCTCCCTGCTCCTGATCTTGTGTTTCCTTGTAGGTGTCTCTTCCTTTTTTGTTTTTTTTTATTCCTTCTTCAGTCTCAGTTCTTTATCTGAACATTCCCTTCCTCAGTCTCGCCAACTGCAGCTCTCTTGCCCTCTAAGCCCCTGCTGTGCATATTGCTGCTGATCCCCTTTCACCGACCCTTGTGACTGCATATTTTTTGTTATGCCGGCTGGGTTTCCATGGCAACCCTACTCGCTAATGCCCCGAACTGTCGCTTACAGTGATCGTGGTCTCCTTGCCACCTTGGGGTCTGTGAGTGTGGGGCCGTTTTCTTATTTCCTCGTGGGAAGCTGAGCGGCCGGGATCGTGAGCAATGCCCAATTGCCGACCGTTACAATTGGGGCTTTGACTCCCTTAGTTCTGGCCGAAGTTATTTTTAAGTTCTAAGCCACGGCAGCAGCTTCTCTCACGATCCCTGCCTGCGTCGGAAGCCTTCTCCGACGCAGGTGCGGCTCGTGAGAGGAGCCGCGGCGGTGGCTTAGAACTTAAAATAACTTCGGTCAGAAGATTACCTTGGGTTCTGCGGTGGTACAATTGTTCCTGGTGTCCGATTGGATCCTGTTTGGTCTGCCGGCCACTGTCACAGCTAGCCGCGCATGCGCACTCCTGCGGCCACAGACCTACGGATCATGGAAGCATGCAGTTAAGAGTGCGCATGCGCAGCTAGAGTTTTATTATATAGGATTCTGTGTTCTACCAGCAACCAATGAGCTTTATAAAAGAGGGGAGTAACATGGTCTAACTTCTTTGCGTTAAATATGATCTTCACTGCAGTGTTCTGTATAATTTGGAGTCTTCTTATTTCTTTTTTAGTTATGCCCTTATAGAGCGCATTACAGTAATCAATACAGGAAATCACAAGAGAGTGGATCAAGATATTCAGAGAAGTAGGCTCTAAAACAACAAGCCACATAACAAAACCAAAAAAATACAGTATGTGTGGGTGTTATTTTGAATCAACAGTTTTCACACAATGATCATTTTGGAAACCACCCATTACAAGACAGAATAAAAAAATGATAACATGCATCCTGTTGGAAATGTAGTAGGCATGTGTTTCACATGCACAGCCTGCTGCTACTAGATTTGTTTGCATAAGAACTGCCATACTGGGGACAGAGCGAAAGGTTCATTAAGCCCAGTGTCCTGTTTGACAGTGACCAATTCAGGTCACAAGAACTTAGCAGGACCCCAACAGTATAGCATGATTCCATCCTATTTACCAATAATACTCCCTCTTAAGGATTGGCTGGGTGTTTTTCGTATGAGTGACTAGTTCTAAAAACATTTTTTTTCATGTGAGCAACTAGTTCTAAAAACAAGATAGATACATAAAAACATGAAGGCAGATAAAGGCCAAATGGCCCAATCCAGTCTATCTCCTCTCCCTAAGAGATCTCACATGCCTGTCCCATGCTTTCTTGAAGTCAAGCACAGTCTGTCTCCACCACCTCTACCAGGAGACTGTTCCACGCATTTATCACCCTTTCTGTAAAACACATATTTTCTTAGCTTACTTCTGAGCTTATCACCTCTTAACTTCATCCTATGCCCTCTCATTCCAGGGCTTCCTATCAAATGAAAGAGATTTGACTCATGCGCATTTATGCCATGTAGGTATTTAAATGTTTCTCACAAGAAAAACTAATTGTAGTAACAATTCCTAAAAACCCCAAATGTTACTCATTTGAGTAATATTTGGTTTTTTGGTGTGTTTTTTTTTTAATTTAAATATTTCTATCATATCTCCCTTCTCCTGTCTTTCCTCTATATTGAGCTCTTTAAATCTGTCCTCATACATCTTATGATAAAGACCATCAACCATTTTATTAGCCTTTCTCTGAACCGACTCCATCCTTTTTATATCTTTTTGAAAGTGCGGTCTCCAGAATTGTACACAATATTCTAAATGAGATCTCACCAGAGTCTTATACAGGGGCATCAATACCTCCTTTATCCTACTAGCCATACCTCTCCCTATGCATTCTAGCATTCTTCTCGTTTTCGCCATCACCTTTTCAACCTGCTTAGTCACCTTAAGGTCATCACATGCTATCACACCCAAGTCCTGCTCCTCTTTTGTGCACAAAATTTCTTCATCCCCTAAACTGTATAGTTCCCTTGGGATTTTACAGCCCAAATGCC
The DNA here is from genome assembly GCF_902459505.1 of Geotrypetes seraphini. NCBI lineage: Eukaryota > Metazoa > Chordata > Amphibia > Gymnophiona > Dermophiidae > Geotrypetes > Geotrypetes seraphini. The sequence goes on from NC_047085.1 coordinate 157,553,782, forward strand.
TGACCTTGCATTTCTTAGCATTAAACCTTAGCTACCAAATTTCAGACCATTCTTCAAGCTTCGCTAGGTCCTTCCTCATGTTATTCACACCATCAGGTATGTCTACTCTATTACAGATTTTGGTATCATCCACAAAGAGGCAAAATTTACCCAACAGCCTTTCAGCAACATCGCTTTCAAATATGTTAAAAAGAACAGGCCCACGAACTGAAATTTGAGGCACACCTCTGGTAATATCCCTTTCCTCATAGCGATATCCATTGACCACTACCCTTGTCGTCTTCCACTCAACTAGTTCCTGACCCAGTACGTCACTTTGGGCCCCATCCTGAGAGCACTCAGTTTATTTATTAGACATCTGTATAGAACACCATCAAAGGCTTTGCTAAAATTAGAGAATGATACAAGGACAAATTTGACCCCATCCCCACAGGATCTAACTATCCTTATCGCGTCCCTTACAAGTTCTGTCCCTGTCCCATTCCTGCAAGCACTTATGATTTTAACGTGTTTGAGGCTTGTGCGGATGAGGACAGAGCTTTCAGGAATGGGGCAGGGGCAGAGATAGGGACAGAGCTCACTGGGACAGGATGGTAATAAAGAGATCCCGTAGGGACAGGGAAAATTTATCTCCATGTCATTCTCTAGCTAAAATCTAAATACACCACATCTAGGGCACGCCCTCTATCCAATACTCTGGTCACCTAGTCAATGAAATTGATCAAATTTGTCTTGACAAGAACTGCCTCTACTGAATCTGTGTTGCCTCGGGTCCTGTAATCCACCAGATTCCAGAAACGTCACTATTCTCTGTTTTTAAAGTATTTCCATTAATTTACTTACCACAGAAGTCAGACTTACTAGCCTATAGTTCTTTATTTCTTCCTTATTTCTACTTTTGTGGAGAGGAACCACATCTGCCCTTCTCCAGTCATCCAGTACCACTCCTGATTCTAGAGAAGCATTGAAAAGGTCATTCAGCAGAGCTGCCAGAACTTCCCTAAGTTCCTTCAGTAATTGCGGATGTACACCATCTGGCCCCATCACTTTATCCAACTTTAGTTTAGCTAGCTCCTCACAAACATAATCCTCTGAAAATCGATCAGAGTCTACCTCACCTCAATCCTTACTTGCATTTGTCTTTTGTGATGCTCCTAGAATATATAAGCAATTGCTCATGTGCTCGCTTAGAGAGAACATAGCTATTTACTCCCAGAAGTAAGCAGTGGCTTTCCCCTCAAATCACTTTACAGACTCTTCTTTGTCTAAACCAGGCGTGTCCAACCTGTGACCCTGTGAAGTATTTTGTGTGGCCTCGGTCGAGGGCGATGCAGTGTTTTCCTCTGCTACCCCCAGGTGTTTACCATCTTGCCAGCTCCCTCCTCTGTCTTGCTGCAGCGTTTGATCAGCCCCAGAAACATTTTTTTCGGCCACTGCAGCCCAGGGAAGCCAAAAGGTTGGACATCCCTGGTCTAAACCTCAAACCTGGTCTAACACTCAAAAATTAAGACCTCCAAAGTTCAAGTCCTAAGAAAGTGCCAGGAATTTCTCCAGTTATACAATTCTGGAGACCACAGCATCAAATAGATATAACCAGGACAGAGTCAGTTTAGAGGGTGGCTACAGCACAGTTACTTACCGTAACAGGTGTTATCCAGGGACAGCAGGCATATATTCTCACATGTGGGTGACGTCATCTACGGAGCCCCGATGCGGACAGCTTTTTCAAGCAAACTTGAAGATTTTAAGTTTGCTCTCCTGCTCCACGCATGCGTGCCTTCCTGCTCCACTAGAAGGGGCATCTCCCCCTCATGGTCTCCAGTTCACTTAACCAGCAAAGAAGCCAACCTCGGGGAGGCGGGCGGGTTGTGAGAATATATGCCTGCTGTCCCTGGATAACACCTGTTACGATAAGTAACTGTGCTTTATCCCAGGATAAGCAGGCATGATATTCTCACATGTGGGTGACCTCCAAGCTAACTGAAAAGGGATGGAGGGAAGTTGGCAATTTAAGCAAATAGATTACGCAATACCGACTGGCCAAAACGGCCATCGCTCCTGGACAATGTATCCAGGCAGTAGTGGGAGGTGAAAGTATGAACCGAAGACCACGTGGCAGCCTTGCAGATTTCCTCAATGGGTGTGGAACGGAGGAAAGCTACGGAGGTTGCCATCGCTCGGACTTTATGTCCCGTTACTCGACCATTCAGCGCGAGACCAGCCTGAGCGTAGCAAAAAGAAATGCAAGCAGCCAACCAGTTGGACAAGGTGCGCTTGGAAACTGGGCGACCCAGCCGATTAGGGTCGAAGGACAAAAACAATTGTGGGACTGTCCGATGAGACTGAGTACGTTGGAGGTAAAAGGCCAACGCTCTCTTACAGTCAAGTATGTGCAGCGCCGTCTCTCTGGGGTGAGAGTGGGGCTTGGGGAAAAATACTGGCAAGACGATGGACTGGTTGAGATGAAAATCAGACACCACTTTAGGCAAGAACTTAGGGTTAGTGCGGAGGACCACCTTGTTGTGATGGAATACCATGAAAGGTGGGTCCGCCACCAGAGCCTGTAGCTCGCTAACCCGCCGAGCGGAAGTGAGTGCGAGTAGGAAGATCACCTTCCAAGTGAGGAATTTCAGATGGCATTTGTCTAACGGCTCAAATGGGGGTTTCATGAGTTGAGCCAGCACCACATTAAGGTCCCAAACCACCGGGGGAGGTTTGAGAGGAGGGTGGACATTCAAAAGACCTTTCATGAAACGAGAAACTAAGGGATGGAGTGAAAGGGCTTTTCCTTCCAGAAGTTGATGGAAGGCAGCAATTGCACTAAGATGTACCCGAATGGAGTTGGTCTTCAGGCCGGAGTGAGAAAGATGGAGCAAATACTCAAGGACCAAGGGGACCGGGTCCGACACCGGGTCCTGGTCGTGTGAGGAGCACCAGGACGAGAATCTGGTCCACTTTTGGGAATAGCAAGTTCTAGTCGAGGCCTTCCTCGAGGCTTCCAGTATTTCCTTGACTGATTGCGACACAGGGAGAGAAGTCAGGGGAAGAGAAACCAAGTATTCAGATGAAGAGACTGAAGATTTGGATGCAACATCGAACCCTGGCTCTGCGATAGCAGAGAGGGAAACAGAGGCAGAGGATCTCTGGTACTGAGTTGAAGTAGAAGGGAAAACCAAGGCTGGCGTGGCCACCGAGGAGCAATCAAGATCATAGTGGCTCGCATTGGTTTGAGATGGACCAGCGTCCGCAGAATCAGAGGAAAAAGCGGAAACGCGTATAGAAACCTTCCCTCCCAATCTAGGAGGAAGGCGTCGGCCTCGAGGCGGTCCAGGGAGTACATCCGGGAGCAGAATTGAGGGAGTTTGTGGTTGAGGGGGGAGGCGAACAGATCTATCTGAGGAGTCCCCCACTTCTCGAACACCTGTCGTAAGGTTTGGGCGTGCAGCGACCACTCGTGTGGCTGGAGGAGGCGGCTGAGTCTGTCTGCCAGACAGTTCCGCTCTCCTTGTATGTACACCGCTCGAAGGAAGATGTTGTTGGAGATTGCCCACTTCCAGAGACGCAGGGCTTCCTGACAGAGGGCCCGAGACCCCGTCCCCCCTTGCTTGTTTACGTAGTACATTGCTACCTGGTTGTCGGTTCGGACGAGAACCACCCGGTCGTGGAGCAGATGTTGAAAAGCTTTACAGAAAGGGTGGTGGATGCAAAGAATGGCCTCCTGGTGAAGGTAGTGGAAATGAGAACTTTATCTGAATTTAAAAAAAAAGAAAAAGTGTGGGACAGGCATGTGGGATCTCTTATGGGGAGGAAGAGATAGTGGATGATGTGGAACCAAGCCTGACAAGAGGCAAAAACTTTTTTTTCCAGGCACATTAGAAGCAGTAAACCTTTGAAGGAGTCAGCTGGACTGTTAGACCCTCAAGGAGTTAAAGGGGCATTCAGGGAAGGTAAGGCCATAGTGGAGAAGCTAAATAAATTACTTGCTTTGGCCTTTACTAAGCAAGAAGTAAGGAACTATCAATGACAGAAGTGGTATTTAGTGAAAAGGTTTATGAAATAGAAAACAGTCAAGTACAAAACACACTGTTATTAAATAAAAGAACTTATTAAGAAATAAAGTTATGAAATTAACAACCTTTTAAAACTTAATAAATATTCCAAAATCCCCTCCCTCCTTAAGATCAGTCTAGAGACCTTAAGTGCTAGAGGCCTGGTTTCTTTTTTCATGACTTCCCGCTGTATCTTTCCCTCTCCTCTCCATTCTCTTCTGTATTACAATCCACTTTCTTACCCCTAATCAACTTAATCAGATCAATTTGACAAGCCAAATTGACAAGCTAAAGAACAGCAATTGCCTGTACTCTACAAATATAGAAAATATATATATATTTTATACACTAAGATATGCTATATTAAAATAAAAGAAATGCAATCACATGACCATGCCATCTGCCTTGGCTAAACAAAGGTTGTTACCACATGTGGCTGTTTTTATTTGGTAAATGACGTGGGGAATGGCGGGCTGATTGTAGCTATAAATCCATGCCTCTACTATGTTCCTTCTCTCTTGCGGCACCATACACCTGGAACAGACTGCCTGAGTCAGAACATCCAGCTCCGCAGTCCTCGACAGTATTCAAATCCAGACTAAAAGCCCATCTTTTGAAACTTGCTTTTAATTCCTAACCCCACTCACTTGTAAAGCACCCATGCCTGAAAAACTCCCTAACCCCCTACTTGTTCTGTTTGATTAGATTGCAAACTTCACTGAGAAGGGACTGTCTCTTGAATGTCTTATGTATAGCGCTGCATACATCTAGCAAGAAGTAGTAGTAAATTAATTACATAGAGAAAGAAAATGGTATTGAGGCATGCAGATTCATTCTCCAGCTAATGGTTTGACAGCTTGACCTCTTAGCAATGTTGTAGTAAATATGCACGTCAACTGGAAAAAAAAACCATTTAGCTGAAAGCAGATATTTTTGAATATTGGATTTACATTGAAGACTACTGTTTGAATGAACTTGGTACCAGACTGTGAGATAAGACTGATTTAGTCTTAGGTTTAATCCACAGCATGCACAGTTCTGATGTCTCTTTTTTTGGAATACAATTGGAAATCAGAACTACAAACTCCTGCATGAGTAGAATAAGTCCACACACACACCATATAATTACGTTTGCATAATTTTCAATATTTTTGGTATATATAATTCTGGGGTATACATAGCCTAAATACATAATACAAATTATTCATCTCTGATGGAAGAAAAATTATTCTACAACTCTTTTTTTTTTTTTTTTTTATAATTCTTTATTCGTTTTCAAATTAAACAACAAGTTCACAAAAGAGTATATTACAACAAATTATTTCAGAATAGCACTTTGAAATCTGCCATATAAACATCTAGTAAAATCAATAACCCCCCCTACCACCCACCCTTCATCACATTTTCAATAAAAAATATACACATATTATATATCAGTGGTGTCAAACTCGCGGCCCGAGACCAAATGCGGCCCGCAGCCTGTACTAGTACTGTCTGTACTAGTGCTGCCCACTATTTGCAACATCCTCCGGCTTCCCCACTGGCCTCACGTTCTTACCTTCAAATAATTACCACAGCCTGCAGAGAGGATTGCCAGTGCTGTAGCATCCTTGCAGGCTGCCATTGTCCTCAGCAGCATGTACCCTCTGCCACGTTCCTGCCCCTGATGTCAGATGAGGGTGGGACCGTGGCAGAGGGAATGTGCTGCAGAGGCTGATGGCAGCCTTCAAGGAACACTACAGCACCAACGATCTTTTCTGCAGGCTGCGGTAATTAGCTGAAACTAAGAACGGGAGGCCAGGGGGGAAGCCAGAGGATGCTGCAAAGAAGGGGGGTAAGAGATGAATTCCTTCTTTATTTTGATAATGTGTGTTTTTTTCATTTGAGTTTTTTCACACATTGCACATTTTGCACTAGTTAAGCACCACAAATATTATCCGGAGCAAGCCCGGGGATGTTTCACAGTTAACACCTTCCTGGGTGTAAATCCGCGACAGCTTTTCCCTGGAGTTTCCAGAGGTTGCTGTGTGACTGAGGGCTTGTCCGGTTAATACTCTTAAATTAAATTATAGAATTATTTTTATTCTTTGCTCAGTTTGGAGTTGGACTTCATCTCTTTTCCTTAATCTTTGTAGACTTCTTGGGGTGAGGGAGGTTCTTTCATTTGTTAGCAAAGAAGGGGGGAACATGCAGGCCTTCGGGTGGGAGGGGGGGAGATTTATAAACTATAAAGAGTTTTACCTCATGCAAAATTGTCATTTCTTTAATAAGACATGAACTATTTTTTCTGCAGCCCTCCAAGTACCTTCAAATCCAAAATATGGCCCTGCAAAGGCTTTGAGTTTGAGACCACTGTTATATATCATAGTATAACATAATATGTAACATTATTTCCAACTCCCTCCCCCCCATTAGTGTGCTAAAAAAAAAGAAAACGAAAAAGGAGAAGAAAAGAAGTGCTGATTATTCACTACAATATTTTGCCAATGGCCCCCATATTTTTATAAATTTATTATATGTCCCTCTTTGTACTGCTATTACACGTTCCATTTTAAATATATGGCATAATGTATTCCACCAAAATGTATAGCTAAGGTTTCTGTAATTTTTCCAATTGTTGGTTATGTATTGGATGGCAACCCCTGTCATAACTAATAAAAGCTTCTTGTTCTCTGATGATATTTGACTCTTTTTCCTCATCATCATGCCAAATAGCACTGTATCATAAGAGAGTGCCACATGATTTTCCAATAATGTATTTACTTGAGACCATATTGCATTCCAAAATATCTTAATATACAGACAAAAATAAAGTAGATGATCTAATGTCCCAGGTTCCAGATTACAGTGCCAGCATCTATTGGACTTAGAACTATCTAATCTTTGTAACCGAACAGGGGTCCAAAACACTCTATGTAACAAAAATAACCAAGTCTGTCTCATAGATGTTGACACTGTACATCTCATTCTCCAAGACCAAATTCGTGGCCATTTAAATGCAGAAATTTGGTGCTTGATCTCAATGCTCCAAATGTCTCTCAGACCATTCTTTGGTTTTTTTTTATTCAAGTACCCAGATAATAATTTATACACAGTGCGGCTTGATGTCCTACAACTCTTAACACTCTTCACAATAAGTCACCTAGTAGCATCACTGTCAGCCCAGGTGTAGTCATAACATCTGCCTCCCCGCCCCCCTCAACAACAACATATTCCAGCTCACTCACCCTCAAGCAATCATGCACTGCGGGCATGTCCATCGCACTGCTGGGGGAGGATAATGTCTAAAGATGTCGAGAACCTCTTACTGAAACTACAAACCTCTCCTCTTTGCCGGACCTGAGCAGCTAGGGAAACGATATACAGAGGAACCACGGCCGCTGTGGGGAGACTGTTGCCACAGGCGCCAGCTGAAGCGGGAGGGAGGAGGGGCGCGCACTGTAGCCGCCGCTATACGTAACGTCATTAGGGGGCGCTGCGTTATGATGACGTCAGTGTGTACCTGCTGCCTGTAGAAGCAGATGCGCGAGGGATGGTGACGGTGGTTTGTGAGGACTGAACTGCGGGGTTAAACAAATTAAACTGAAGAGATACAAGTTATCTGTTTTGTTGCGGGTTTGCTAATAGGATTTTCAGGACAGGGAGTTAAGATTAAGGTGTCCGAAAGGAAGCCTGCCGCGGCATTCTATCTGAAGAGGCGCACAGCCCAGTCTCTTCCCGAACCACAACGAGCAAATGGCACGTGCTATCCGTAGTAGTTCGGTTTATTGCGTCATGGGGTACTCGTTAAGTATACGTCTACAGTTTTAAAGGGACACGTTTTTACAACATGAACTTGATAGTCGTTGGTAGCGATACCTCTTATTGGACCGACAATTAATTAATTAATTTTATTTATTTAAAAAATTTCTTTTTTTTAATTTAATTTATTTATTATATTTTGAAATACAGAGCAAGCAAAAACGCTTGTTTAGGTAAAACGAAAGGAAACAGAATATAAGGAATTATATTTTTACAAATTAAACATCAATAATAACTTCTTCTTAGACTCCAACATAAATTTACATTGAAGCGGCCCCAAACAAAAAGGACTTATGCCAAACAGGAAAATCATCGTAACTAATGGCCATTAACGGGAATACTCCTCTATATCAACTTAATGACCAATTTAATCCTTGGTGATCTTCTTTAAGTCCAGAAACGTCTGCAAATGGTCCAGAACATTTTCATTATTGTGTTTTAAATCTTGTTGAAAAACAAATGAGTCAAGCAAAGTTGACCTCTCCTCAATTTGCACGTCGATGATTCCAATATCTCTGATATGTTGCCTAGATCCATTTGAGCCTGAGTCTGAGTCTCCGTCGTAATTGCTTAAACACCTTTTTTTTTTTTTTTTTTAAAGAAGTTGGAAGATAATAAATTTTATTTAACGGAGGAAACATTTCAGGTGTTAAGTTTAAATTCTGTGATAGGTAATTTCTAAACATTTCAACAGGAGACATATCAACTGTTTTTGGAAATTCAATATCCTTAAATTTAATCTCCCGTTATAATTTTCCAATTGTTCTATTTTCTTGTGGATCATTTAATTTATCTTTTATTAAAGTTTCATTGACTGATTTTAAACATATAATGTCCTCATTGGATTTTTGAAACTTCAATTCTGTGTCTTTTTTAATTTCATTTACTGTTTTTACTAAAGAATCAACTTTGCCTACCAAATTTGCTGTTTCTTCCGTAGATTTTCGAATCGTTCCTTCCATTTTCTGGAGCATTCTCCAAATGTCCACAAGGGAGACCCTCCAAGGAAGTTGTGGTTTTACCCTCAACTCCTTGCTGTTTTCCTTTCACCTGGCTCCATATCCGGCTGTGCTTCACTCATGAAGGAATACTCCTGCAACCACTTCGGTATCAGGGCTTCCTTCAAGCTCAGGTGTCTCTGTCGCAGGGCACAGAGGAATAGAGAGGTCGGGAGGCGAGAGAGAGATTTTCGGCTCTGGCGTGCCTTCCCGGGAGAGCAACGCCATGGCACCTTGCGCTCCAACATCAAGAGGAGGTCTAGTGGTGAAGTCGAGCAACATCTGACGCATCGGCATGAACGAATCCGAAGGTAAGGACCCCGTTCGGATAGTGCCTTTGCGCTTAGTGTGAGGCTTTTTAGGAAAAAAAATTCACAAATCCCAGAGCTTGATCTCAACTCGCATAACTCACCGCCGCCATCTTGGCCACTCCCTCACCCTTATTTCAAAGATTTCTATTCCACCTAACAACTAGGTGGATTACAAAATGAACATACATAAAATAGGACCTACAAAAAAAATACAAATTCAACTATAAACATACTAAAGTACAAACTCAGTAAAAAAATAAATTCAGCAAATAAAAAGATCCTAGGAAAAGTACATTAAAGCAGAAATTCCTTATTCATAGAAGGCTTTCACAAATAAGTGGGTTTTTAATAGGTTTTTGAATGAAACAAAGTTAGAACATAATCTTAATGGCCCATCGATGCATTCCACACTTTTGGGCCAGCTAAAGAAATAACTGGCGTCCAGGTCTTTTTATAATGCACATCCCGGGCATATTCGAGTGACAGTTTCATTGCCAATTGTGAACGCAACGTACGGGTTGGAACATATTTTTTCAGGACCTGGATCAAGTATTGTGGTGCTTCCCCCATAAAGTACACGGTATATGGCTGTCAAGATCTTATACTCAATGCGATATTCAATAGGCAACCAATGTAGTTGTTTAAGTACAGGAGAAATGTGTTCATAATAAGACACCCCTGTGATCATCCTTGCAGCTGTATTTGCACAACCTGCAAGGCATGCACCCTTGTTTTTGTAATATCCAGAATATAAAGTGTTACAAAAATCAAATTTTGTAATTACAAGGCTTGGATCACTATCTGGAAATACAACATGAATGGATGAAGCAGGGGCTTTAAGTTGATTTTTTTGCATGGAAGGTGGGGGGAAAGTTGACCAACCAAGATTCAGCTCCAGGGTCGGTGTAAGTATACTTAGGTTCAACCAGTGGTTATACCTAGCATTTTTTTTACACCAAGGGCAGACATTTTTACACTTCCCTCTATATGAAAAAATTATTTTTAGTAGTAATCCACCAGTCAGACAACAAGGGTGAACCTAGGAAAAGGGAGCATCTTGAAACATTGTAGTGAGTACCAGAGCAGAATTAATTATTTGAGGGCCCCTAGGCACACAAGTACACTGGGCCCCTAGCTCTGCCCCGCCCATACCCGTGCCCTGCCCACATCCCACCCCCATTTATTTACCTGTTTTATTATTTACTTCATTTATTTCCACTCTTATTTCTTTTTTTTCTTATTATAAAATTCAAAACAAACAAAGATACCATACCAGTGCCAGTGTACAGTTTTAGTTCTATGCAAGCCCCAAACATTTCTGAAAAAATCCCCCCTTCCTTGCCTTCACACCTACTTGCCCAGGACTTTAAACTCTGAACCCTTCCCATACATATATAAAAGTGTTCAAATGCATTGTAAAGCAGTAATACTATAACATAAGTCTATATTAATAACCAAGTTTGCAACTCTTCTCAACTGCTCACTCTGTCATCCAAGCTTTAACCCATATGTATAAACAACCCAATCTGTAATTCCTCTTGTACGTTCCACTGCAATCTAGGCCCTGCACTAGAGAATGACACGGTGACAAAATTCATCACCGTCCCGCGGATAACCGCGGGAAACCATCTTCATGTCATTCTTTAAGGAGAGAGGGAAGAATCAGAGTATGAATGGCCACAACCACTGACCCACAAGCTTTGCTTGAAGAATGCTGGTGTAGAAGGACTGAGGTTGAAATAGACACTAGAAAATGACATGGGATTATTTCCCGTGGTTATCCGCGGGGGGGACGGGAACGGTAATGAAATTTTGTCACCGTGTCATTCTCTACCCTGCACCCCCCTACAGACTTCTCAGAGGAGTTGCAGTTTGTAGTACCTTGGTGCTTACCAGCTACTCTTCTTCCTCCATCCCCACTGCGCCCAACACCTGCAGCAAACAGGAGTTCTAAAAGTTCGCTCCTGCGTGTGCCGGCCCGGGTGCGCTGCTGGCTTCTGACATCGGCAGGAGGAGCTCAGGCAAGATACACCGCTAGACCACCAGGGAAAGGTAGGCGGGGCAGGTAAAAAAATAGTTAATTACAGTAGTGTATTAACATAGGCCGACTTACGACCGAATCAACTTACGACCTATAAGTCGGAACCGATTGCGGTTGTGTAAGTTGACGACTATCTGTACAAGTATTTGTCAGCTTATAGTATTAGTGAAATGAAGTTTATATGTATATTAGAAAATAATTTGAGAAATGTATTGTTCAGATTGTAATTTTTTCAGAGCATTTAGTCCTCACATTACGTGACATCAATGTGCTTTCTTTTTCTGGATTGTGCATCAAGCTGTGTCCACAGTGTAGACTAGTCTCTAGACTCCTTTACCCTGTTTTACTTAGAACCTATTCTTATGCTTGTCATTAATACGTTTTATAACTAAATGCAAAATGAGAAACATTTCAATGTCACTTTCTCTTGCTACTTTGGCAGTTTGGGTAAGAATAAAAAGCTGGTAGTCATGATTTTTTTTTTTTTTTTACACATTCTCCCAAAGTTCCTGTCAAAGAGGATTCTAGACATGCCAGACTAGTTGATAAGTTCCTTTTAAAATGCCCCTCCCAGTTGTCAGTCTATGCTTGCTGTTCTTGGAACTGGAGATTAGCATATCTATAGCAGTGTATCAGTAAACTTTGTGCCATCGAGACGCTGGTGAGGAGGGGGTGGCACCTCACGACAAGAGGCACATCCTGTAGGCAGTCAGCTGGCATCCATGGCCTCTCCTCTTCTCCGTGCCTCTCTTGCTCCAGCATCCCCCACTGATGGCCTCAGGGCCCCGTTTGAAGGGCCTTCACACATGCACAGACATCGACATGATGACATCACGCATGCACGTGATGTCATCATGTCAATGTCTGCAACATTTCCTGGTGCCCTCCAGCTGAAGCCCGGAATTTACTGTGCCGCTAAGTAAAAGGTTTTGCGGGACATTGTCCCATAGGTTTAGCAGAGGGCTACTGAATGCAAGCTCTGACAATCCTTAGTGAGCCTCATTAGTTCACATTCACACAACCAATCTTTAGTTTTCAGTTTTGGTTTTGACAGAAATCAGGCAATAAGTTTCAGCTACAGTTTAGCCGAAACTGAAAAAAAAGTTTTGATCAACCTCTCTACTCCCTGAAGAGGTGACCAGCATCTCATTTCATCTCCCATGTCCTGTCCCCACCCCACATCCCGCATCTTCTTTATTCCTGCTCCAGCCTGAAAAAATAGTGTTGTGTGGACCCTATACTAAATAGAGTTACCATATGGCTCCAGAAAAGGAGGATGGATTGCAACATCTGGGTTTTACTTCCATGGAAGAAAAACCTAGATGTCTGAATCCGTCCTCCTTTTCTGGAGCCTTATGGTAACCCTAGCCCTAAAAAGCTGCTGTGCTCATCCCCTCTAAAAAGAAGTTTGCCTCAGAGGGAAGTGGGACAAAGCAGTGCGTAAGCATGGGCCTGTGTATGCTCACTCTTCTTAAGCTTGGGGTTAGAATCAGTAGGACCAGCAGGAGTAAGGTCTTCTATGTGCCATAGCTATACCGCCAGACTAGTCAGATGTCTAATGGTAGGGCCAGCCCTGCTCACTCCTATGTGGGCATACTTCCCCAAACTGCAGTGCAAATCTAAGGGGCCAAGAAGGCAGTGGAGTGAGAGGAGGGTTAGGTGGGGGTGGGAGAAGAGAGAAGCAGGAGAGAACAAGTTCAGTAAGGAATTAGAACGAAAAGAAATTGGGTGGGGATGAAAATACAAATAAATGGGTGGGTAAAGAGGGTGCACTGCAGAGAAGTATGAAGATACAGATGACAAGGGAGAGAAGAGCAGTGTGAATGAGAGAAAAAAGGAAGCAGGCGATAGGCTCCGGAGTAATCTGAGGAAATACTTTTTTAGGGAAAGGGTAGTAGATGCTGGAACAGTCTCCAGGAAGAGGTGGTGGAAACAGAGACTGTCTGAATTCAAGAGGCCTGGGATAGCACGTGGGATCTCTTGGAGAGATAAAGAGATAATGGTTACTGTGGATGGGGCAGACTAGAGGGCCATTGGCCTTTATCTGCCGTCTGTTTATAGGTGCAAATGGGTTGGGGGCGGAACAAAGAAAAGAGAGTGAGGGAAATTGAGATAGAATAAAGAAAGATACAGTGAGAGAATGTGTTGGACTAGGGGGAAGGGGTAAAACATGGACCTCACGGATCTAAAACCACATGTCCTTAAAATAGCTGAGGTCCATGCCCCTTACTAGCTCTGACAGACCTTGATGGCAATTGAGCTCTGATGGATCCGTCTCAACATGCCCATCGTATATTCCTCATGGCTGTAATGATCTACGTTATCCTAGGGTTTTTCATGGGTCCTTTTTAAGGACGTGCGGTTTTTAGATCCGTGAGGTCTGTGTTTTACCCCTTCCCGGACTAGGGCAAGTATACATAGAGGGACAGCAGAAGCCCTTTTATAGTTGGGGGAGGGAGAGTTAAATAGGTAGTAGTTGATTATGTTTGCTCCCCCTTCGTTACTATCTTGTGCAAGGAAGAGAGCTGTAATGTAGACCGTGGCGTGGCCTACCGTGTTCCGCTGTGGCAAGCATACGTCCCTCCCCTCCATCTTTCTCTTACACACACAAGCAGCCTCTTTCCTACCTATATAGCAGGGGTCTCAAAGTCCCTCCTTGAGGGCCGCAATCCAGTCGGGTTTTCAGGATTTCCCCAATGACTATGCATGAGATCTATGTGCATGCACTGCTTTCAATGCATAATCATTGGGGAAATCCTGAAAACCCAACTGGATTGCGGCCCTCAAGGAGGGACTTTGAGTGGGAGTGTGTGGCGCAGTGGTTAAAGCTGCAGCCTCAGCACCCTGGGGTTGTGGGTTCAAACCCACGCTGCTCCTTGTGACCCTGGGCAAGTCACTTAATCCCACCATTGCCACAGGTACATTAAGTAGATTGTGAACCCACCAGGACAGTCAGGGAAAAATGCTTGAGTACCTGAATAAATTAATGTAAACCGTTCTGAACTCCCCTGGGAGAACGGTATAGAAAATTGAATAAAAATATATATAGAGAGAGAGAGACCTAACCTCAACATGCGCCTCAATCACACACTGAAGAACGTTTGTGTGCCACAGGTGTCACCTACACAACTCCCTACTTTTTAATCCACTTTTAAAACATTTATTTTGCCATTTTCGCGGCTATTCTATCTAAACGAAGACATCTGGGGCAACATCTATCCCCGCCCCGGCACGGAAATCAAACGTCCTTGCGCGAGGTGAAGGGCAGCGCTCATTAGCGCTTCCTCTTCCTCCCTCCCCCTCCCCACATCCGTTCTTCACACCGAGATCCAAGAATGCGCGGAGCCCGCTGAAAATGAGCAGGCACCGGGCGGCGCCGACTTGACCTTCGAGGGCTCCTCGCCAGCGTTTCGATTCTGGGCGCAGCGGTTCCGGGAGCCGGGTCCGGCCGAACGATGGAGGAGCGCGGCGGGGACCCGTGGCAGCCGTGCATGGACACCGCCGTGCAGCTGGCGCTCAGGGCCGGCCAGGTCAGCCAGGGCTTCTGTTTTAGTCGCTTCTCTTTCCAGCCTGTCTCAAAATCCCCGTCTCGCCGCGAGAATCGTTCGTACCCTCTCTCACGGCAACTCTAGTCGCCCGCGCGCTGCACCTCGGGAGCGTCCGCGAGCTGCTTGCTCAGCGTCCGCTTGTTAAATAGAATCCTTCCTATTTGTGTTGCATTTAGCACCCTCGATCGTTTTATGACGATGCCACCGACGGAGACGCCTCGTGCCGGTCCGTGCGCGTCGTTTGCTTTCCCCCAACTCGGGCTGACATATGACCGTTGTACCCCGAAGACACAAATGCGAACGGAACACCCGCATCCCCCCAAGAAACCAGCAGTCTCCGGCTAGATCCCAGCGGGTGGGAAGTTGTCGTTACCTCCCCCCCCCCCCCCCACCTCCTTTACTCTGACTTTCCAGTGCAGGAATAAAATGTCTGTGAGAGGAATTTTTAATATGGAGTAATAGGCGAGATTAGATGGCACCGTTCCGTGATTGCACGATAGTAAATCCAACCTTTTGTGCAACTCTGTCTATCATGCAGCATTCTACAAATATAGAAAAAAATATATATATATGTATCATACATTAAGATATGCTATATTAAAATAAAGAAAAAGCAATCGCGCGTCCGTGCCATCTGCATTGGCTAAGCAAAGGTTAAGTTACCACATGTGGCCGTTTTTATTTGGTAAGCGAAGTGGCGGGTAGGCGGGCTGATTGTAGCTATAAATCCATGCCTCTACTTGTCAGTGTAACCGATCTACTTTTTTTTTTTTTATTAAGATATGTCCGATGGTAGTCTGTAAAACTGCTATAATTGCTATAATTGCTATATGTGCAGATTATGGACAGTTACTGAAAATGTATTTAGATTTGCTACATTTTCGCAAAATATGTAATTGTTGAAATGTTTTCTTTACTTCCGTATACTGTATAAGACTGGCTTCTGCACAAAGCATTCTCTTGTTTAAGCTGAAGTCATGCAGTATAAAAATCTGAGATGGGTGAACATCTTTTGTTTGTTTGCAGACTGATTTGTGCAGGAATGAATGGGAACATCTTATTGGCATGCAGCCTCCAGGGGTTTTTTTTTACTCTATTGCTTGAGAGAGGATCTATAGCAGTGGTCTTCATTATGTTTTTAAGCTGGGAACCCACTTTGGGATTCTAATGAGCTGAAGGAGAGCGCTATATATCTTCCAGTGGAGCAAGAACACTGCTGACAGTGTGTGTCAATAATATCACCATTCCCTACTCAGCCCCACTCTACAAACTTTATTGGGAGGTATCCTAGTATCCTCAAGGTTATGAGCATTTCCAAATGCATGCATAAGGGGGAGAGTGTGGTGCAGTGGTTAATCTCTTTTCCTATCGTTTGTCCCAGGATGACGCAGCATTCCAAAAATGACATAGACCAGTGGATAAAACAGTCTGTATGGACTAATAAGAGCCAGTGAACAACAAAACTATTTGAATTTACACTTATTTACATATGTTTACAACAGCCTTAAATGACCTCCCCTGGTCCTTGTATCAAAGATATAGTGATCTATGGTCTCTGAACTAACTGATTTGGGCCATATGATGACTTTTATTGAGGCCCATTAGAGCATGGACTTCTCTAATTTTTAAGTTGGGCCACTTTGGATCCAAATGAGGCTGAAGGAGAGCCCACCAATTATCTTCCTTGGGAGACCTTGACACTGCTGATCAGCGTGTTAATGACATCCACCCCACAAGCCTTCCTTCAAACTTTTTTATTGGGTATTTCCTCAAAAAGGGGGGCATTTTACAAATACATTCTTTGTCTACTGAGAAACGTTGTTGGCCGATTGTGGACCAGCGATCGATTGCGCTAACAAATTTGCATGCAAAACTTGGTAGTGCACGGAGTAAAGTTTGCATGCAAATAATTTGCACAGAGGCTTGCATGCAGACTTGGTAGCACATCGATCGCTGGTCCACAATCAGCCAGAGAACTGGCAAACAGTGATCCTATCGGTATTGCAACTTACTTTAGTGCATCTAGCCCTTAGTCTTTAGCGTTACTGAGTTCCCTGTGGTTCTAGAATCCTCTTGGGCAGTCTGCTGGGAGGATGTGAATGGCAAAAAAGTCAGTCCTTTCCCATAGGCCTAAGGAGCGCTGACCAACTTCCTGGATAAGCACTGGCTATTCTCACCAGGAATGTGAGAACCATTTCTAACACTGCTCTTCCAAAAGCCAATTCACCCCTCAGTGATATGGGCCTTTCATGAAGCAAATACTACTATTACTGCTATTATTTATTCTATAGCAGCCAAATATCAAGTTTTCATAGATATCTGTTACCAAAAATGGAATATGTGGCATTATTTGAAACTACTACTACCACTACTATTTATCATTTCTATAGCACTGAAAGGTGTGTTTAGCGCTGTACCTTTAACATGCAATAGACAGCCCCTGCTCAGAAGAGCTTTACAATCTAATTTGGACAGATAGGACAGTTTCAGGATTGGGGAATTTCTGGCAGAAGGAATGTATACAATGGGTATAGGTATCTGACAGTGAGTGGAGTTGATGTTGAATAGTAGCCTTCAATAAAGTGTGTTTTCAGCTTGGATTTGAATACTGCTAGATGACATTCTTTTCAGATAAGATGTACTCTGGCAGGAAAATTGAGAGACTGAGATCATCTCTCTCATATCATGGTTTATAAGCAAGGTGTATATTCCTGTTTTGGTTTGATGACTATAATTACCTTGTGTTGCCCCCTCCATTATATTAAGAAACCATTCTAATACTTCTTATCTAGGATGGAGTCTCACAAGACTCTCACATTGTTCTGACTAAAGGAATAGTAGCAGCCAAAGAGCTCTTCTTCCCAATTCTTCCTGCAGACTGAAGGAGAATGTACAGAGGGTGGAAAAAATAGACCTCTATGGATGGAAGTAGCTCTGGTTGACCCTGCTAAAAGTCTGGGCCTAGGTACTGTATTAAACTAGTTTGTCTATGCCTTGTCTTGCCCTGGTTGTACATGCAAAATATACTAATTTTGGAGACTGGCCCCTGCATAGAAAGGCAATTAGCACTATTGTACGTGTGTACACTATAGAGCAAAACAGGAGAAAGGAGCGTGTGCTCTGGAAAAATTTAATTAGATGCCAAACTAGACAGAACACAGTTACCAGGGATTTGCAGATACACACATAAGACACAATAACTCTATGAGCATCGGGAGCAGCAGCGCAGGCCATTCAGCGCGGTTTCCCGCGCTAGAAACTGCTATCGCAGTTTCGTAAAAGGAGGCCTAAGTTAAAAGCAAATTATATGTCTAGAAAGAGACTCACTTGAACAGTATACTTTTTAGTTGATTAACAAAATGTGTGAACCCTACATTCTCCTATAGGAATGTGGAGAGACAGAACATTTCAGATGTACCAGAGTTGGCAGCGAGAAACCAATAAGAGGATTTCTTACTTGTTCCAATAAGTCCCAGGGAACAAAGTGAAGGAAGACTGATGGAAAGTTGGAGATAATGTTACTAGGGCTGTTAAATTATAGACTTTTGGACCATGGACATAAGCATACTGTACAATGCCAGAATGTTCGTCCAGTGACACTGCGAAGATGGTCGTTTCCAGCATTTGTGATTCCTACACCCTGCTGATAGGCATCCTATAATCTTTGGTGATTCTATACAGTAGGCTCTAGAAAAAACATAAGATGAATGAGTGATGACAAAAGCTCTTTTGTTTATGGGAATCCAGGGTAGATGATGTGGTGGAGCAGCCCTTGCGTGTGGTAGATGAGGCTTCAGAAGCTAGTGCCCTCTATAGTTTTTGGCCTGTGTGGAAGGAAGTTATAAAATTTTGGTTATAGTATGTAAGGTATCAACAGCCTCCCATCCTAGCCACAACTTATGCATACAACCCACAGTTACAACTTATAAGCTGGATGCGTCAAGTATGATTGTATAACATGCACATTCCTACTTGTTCGCTTTTCCATCCCTAAAGGGCTGCACCTACAAGAGATACCTCGACAGAACAGTATCATTCCAAGCAGGCAAATAGAACAAATGTTTAACCAACTTCATCTCAAACACACTCTCGTACCAAACGTTTAGAAAGTCAATAAAAACCTATCTCTGACCCCACCTCAACCTGATGTACTTTCAATACACTTGCAGATAAACCTGCTAAACTTAACAAGCCAATGTAAATTTGAAAGTTCACTGTAATGTTGCTGTCTGTATACAGTCTCTTCCCTTGTAAACCGCTTAGAACTGTTTTGTGGTATGGCAGTATATAAAAATAAAGTTATTATTATTATTATTTCAACTTGTAAGCTATGGAAAAGTAGTAACTCCAACTTCATGGCCCAAGCATGGTCAATGTGGTTTTCCTCACTATTTTCTATTGGGTATTGATGTTACACCAAGCTACTTGTCATGTTCAAAAGTGGATAACTGGGTTGATATATGAGGGGGTGTGAAAAGTTCTCAGCACAACCAAGAAACTTACAAGTTATTTCACATATTCATCCCTAAGTTCAACATTTCTGGCATATCATGGCTGAAGTTTCTGATATCTGGTCACTGAAATGCTACTCCGCTGCTGCAATCGCCTCCAAATCACTTGAACATTGTTTCCCTTTCAAACACTTTTTAAGGTTTTGAAACAGAAAATAGTCAGATGGAGCATGATCTGGTGAGTAGGGTGGATGGTCTATGCACTGAAACCCCAACTGAAACATCCATCATTTTGCCAACTTTGTGAGCAGGTGCATGTCTTGCAAAAAGAGAACTCTTTCCGCAGCTTCCTTCTCCTTTTTTTCTTTCAATGCTTATTTTAATCAACACAGCAAGTTACAATAGTATTATGCATTAACTGTTTGGCCCCCTACAACATCTTCCTGATCCCAAAACACTGTGGCCTAAATCTTTCCCTGCTGACTTTTGGGTCTTGCATTTCATTTGGCCATGGAAAACCTGAGTTCTGCTATTTGCATGGAATGTTTGTTTTGTCTCATAGTAGTGTAAACCATGTTTCATCAACAGTAACTAGTCGTTACAAAAGGTTGGCATTAACTCATTGAAAATACTGCAAAATCCAACTTGGACATGTCCACTAGATGCTGTTTCTCATCAGCATTCAAAACAGTTGGGCACCCATTTGGCTGACAGCTTCTGCATACCCAGCTGCTCATGGGATTGTACACCCAACATGTTCCTGGATAGCTGTAGTGGCTCAGTAATACTTTTAGCCAATATTTGCCAATCTGCCAAATCAGGTCATGGACATGGTCAACAATTTCAGTTGGCACTGCTTGAGACCTCCCAGACCTTGCCTGCATCTTTGGTCTCAAATCTCCATGCAGAAAGGTTGCGCACCACTTCTTCACTGTGGAGTATGATGGGCATTTGTCACTCAATGTTTGCATCATACATTCATGGATTTCCTTTGGAGGTTTCTTCTGCAGGAATAGGAACTTCATGATAGCTTGGAGTTCCACACAAGAAAGTTTCACACTTTTCATTTATATGGTTCAATCAATGATCTGAAACAATGTCAAAATATAGCATTACAATTCTGCAAATTGCACATTTGCAAAATGAAATGAGAGAAATGGTATGGCAGCTATGTTAGTCCACTCTTAAAGATAATATGTAGAAATAAAACAAAAAGAATCCAAGTGATACCTTTTTTATTGGACTAACTAGAGCAGGGGTGCCCAAAAGGGCGATCGCAAAGGCAAAGCGAGTCGATCGCAAAAGCCCATCTTGGGGCTCCACGATAGACTTGCATTGCCTTTGCATTCTCCCTGTTCCCTGATGCCACAACAGGCCAGAAGCGCCGAGCAAGCCAGCCCCCCCCCCCCCCCCCACGACATCAATTCCGACGTCGGAGAGGAAAGTCCGGGCTGGCCTGGAATTTCCTCTTCGACATCAGAATTGATGTTGGGGGGGAAGGCTGCTGGCCTATTGGTGTTGGGAAACAGGGAGAACTCGGCGGCAATGGCGGCCGGCGGTTTGGGGCCTGTTCCCAGACATCGGCGGTGGCTTGGGAGCCTGTTTCAGATGACTGCCCCAGTAGTGGCTTGGGAGAAAGAAACGGGGAGACAGAAACACAGATAGGGAGGCAGAACAGGGAGACAGAAAGAAAGGGGGCATGGAGACAGAAAGAATGAAAGGGGGGCATGGAGACAGAAAGCAGAGAGAAAGAAAGTAAGAAAGGGGGCAGGGAGACAGAAAAGAAAGGGGGGTAGGGAGGATAGAAAGAAAGGGGAGGGGCAGGGAGAGAAGAAGGAAACTGGGAAGGGAATGGAGTGTGTTGGGTGGCAGGGGGTAGGCAGGAGAGAGGAAGAAAAAGTTGGACTCATGGAAGAACAGATGTTGGTTGGGGAATGGAATGAGGTCTGGAGGAAACGAAGCATGCAGGAGGCAGAAAGGAGGGAAGAAATATTGCATGCACAGTCTGAAGAAGAAAGTGCAACCAGAGACTAATGAAATCACCAAAGGTAGGAAAAATAATTTTATTTTAAATTTAGTGATCAAAATGTGTCCATTTTGATAATTTATATCTGCTGTCTATATTTTGCACTATGGTCCTCTTTTGCTAAACCGCAGTAGCGGATTTTAGCGCAGGAAGCCTATGAGCATCAAGAGCAGCACAGGGCATTCAGCGTAGCTCCTTTTGCTAAAAACTGCTATTGCGGTTTAGTAAAAAAGGGAGGGGGGTATATTTGTCTATTTTTGTATAGTTGTTACTGAAGGTGACATTGCATATTTTAAAGTCATCTGCCTTGACCTCTTTGGGAAACCCCGCAAATATAAATGATAAATTAACATTTTCTCTGCGTACAGTGTGCTTTTGTGTTTTTTTTAAATTTTATTGTTGGTAGATCATTTTGACTTGGTCATTTAAAATATATCTTGCAAGCCAAAAAAGTGTGGGCACCCCTGAACTAGAGCATTAGATTAGCTTTAGAAGGTATATTGGTATATAAAAGTTAAACATCAAAGTCTTACAGGAAGAGGGAGGGGAAGGTGGGAGACAGGGAGATAAGGAAGGGTGATATGAAGGTGTCAGCAGTAAAAATTATAATACCACTCTTTAGCTATAGTGGCAAAATGACACTCAGAAATTAGGAAGTTGGTTGGGATGAGAACTTTTGCGTTTTCAGCACCCCCTTGTATACAGAACTAAAGCAGCCGATATGTTTTGTTGCTTGGAAAAGAGTTAGTTTCCTCTCTCAATTCACTATTTGGTTTTCTGTTCTGCTTCTGTTTAAATACTACAATTTTCTTCACTGGTCTTTCCAAACAGTTCACCTTTTGCCTCTTTTCTATTCTCAGATTAGTTAAGTTGACCTTTTAATATTTTCAGATGTGCCTGTGATATTATTACAGAAGTGATAAACACAATATGAGTCCATGGGCCCACCTTTTCTGGGGTGGAATGTGAGTCATTGTGCATATACTCAATATAGTACTCTCTACTTATTTCCAGTCTTAGAATTTTCTAAGCGCTAGTTTATTAGTCCTATTATGTGCATTTATAGCCACTACTGAGCAGAGCCCCATTTAGAGTATTTGTGTTTCAACTCTGAGTTGCAGAGGTTGCTGACTTGTCTAAAGTTGTTGGTCTGTGTGTGTTAGAAATGGTTCTAATGTAATTCTTGATGAGCGGTAAAGACCGTAAGACCCCCTATAGTCTGTCCAATTTACTTTCTTCTCCAGCTTTGTACTAATGGATCTTCCAAACTTATCCTGTGCTGCCTTAGTGTTTGTCTCCACTCCCATCTGCTGAGAAATTATTCCAAACAGCCACCTCCCCTCCTCATGTAGAAATATTTATGATGTTGCTGCTAGATCTATCCCTTCTGAAACCTCATGTCATGACTTGCCGTAGGGATTTTTAGAACACTTTCCCTCCCCTTGTTTCTTGCACATTATATCATTGAGGTGTGTTAAATCTCTATACCTCCTGTCTCTTCTCTTGGATATTTATATTTAGGTTCTTTTTGATGCAGACCCTTCATGATTTTGGTGCGTTTGAAGGCAGTTTAAATGAACATCAGTTAGACTTGTTGGGCTTTTACCTACAATCAGTAAAGATTATTCTGAAAGATAAGTAGATTATGAAACTGCATAGTCACATAGGATGTGTGACAATGTAAATAGGCTTGTTATATGGCTCCAGAAAAAGGAGGACATCTTGATACATCCAGGTTTTACTCCCATTGAAAGCATATGGATTTAGATTACACCTTTTCAGTTGTAGCTCCAGGTGAGTTACATTCTGATGCTGTAAGTATTTCCCTGTCTCTGAAGGCTCACAATCTATATGCGAGGTAAGGAAGGGTTAAGCAGTTTGCCAGGATCCAATGAGTAAGGTTAGCTTATGACTCCAGAAAAAGGAGAACCAGGCAGACAAAAAAGAAGAACCCCCTTGTCTTGGGATAAAGATACAACAACAGAAAAGACAAGGTGGATGTCTAAATCAACCAGTGTGTGAGCTTTCGAAGACCACACCAATGCTCAGGTTTAAAAAATGCTTTTGCACCCTCTGGAAATTCGGTACCATCAAACACTATTTTGACTTCCTCTCCTTCCGATTACTGGTTCAGTCTCTAATCTTAAGCACCTTAGATTACTGCAATATTATATACCTGGGATCCTTCAAGGAAAACCATCAAACGTCTGAGAATCATCCAGAATACTGCTGTCCTTCTCATTTATGGTTTCAAAAGTCAGACCATGTAAGCCCATACTACAGAAAACTTTACTGGCTGCCAATGGAGGCAAGGGTCATCTTCAAATTTGCCTGCCTTTGCTTCAAAACCTTAACAGGTTCATCCCCGATCTACCTGTCACATCATTTTGTATTTCCAGGCACCACTTGCACACACATACCTATCTGTTTGCCTTCCCCTCCATGAAGGGCTGTATCTACAAGAGATTCCTTGATAGAACACTTTCATTCCAAGCAGGCAAATGGAAATAAATGGCTATCCACCCTCAATTCAAATATTCCCTCCTACCAATCCTTCAGGAAATCAATTAAACCTATCTCTGATAAATTTCTCTGATTCCTTCCTGCCTCGTCTTATCACTGAAATACTTGTTGTATCTTTGACATATTTCCGATTATAACCTAACCTCTCTCGGCTTCCAATGTAAGGAACGCAGAGAAAGGGGAGACATGATCGAGATGTTCAAATATATCATGGGCCATATCTAGGTGGAAGAAGACATCTTCTTTCTTAAAGGACCCACGGCAACAAGAGGGCATCCACTGAAAATCAGGGGTGGAAATTTCATGGCGACACCAGAAAATATTTCTTCTTCGAAAGGGGTGGTTGACCGCTGGAAATAATCTTCCACTACAGGTAATCGAGGCCAGCAGCATGCCAGATTTTAAGAAAAGATGGGATTGGCAGTGGAATCATCTTCATAGAGGAAGTTAGGGGGTGGATCACAAGTTGTGGGGCAGACTAGATGGGTAGTGGCCCTTTTCTGCCGTCATTTTTTATGTTTCTAACAATATTTACTGTAACATCACTGAATATGTACAGTCTCTTCCTCTGTAAACCGCTCTGAACTGTTTGTGGTTTTGCGGTATACAAATAAAGTTATTATTATTATTATTATTTATTGAAACAAACAAATGTTAAGTGTCCTAACAAGGATCCCTGTTTCGGCGTAGTGAAATTATGCCTTCTTCAGGGGACACGTGAAACTGGACCAGCGTTTTCTGTCAGCTTTTTCCCAGAACCCGAGCTGAAAGTGAATGCAGAGGCCGAAATTGAGCGCACCTCCTCCTCCCCCAGTAGAATTATACAGTTCTGGGGGGTGAGGGAAGTCGAGTAGTTTATTGGTGTGTATGGTGAGGATATGTTTGAATGTGAATAGCTCTGAAGGAACAAAAACTTAATAGCAGAAGTATGGGCTTTAGAAAGCAGGAATGCCTCTGGAGAAGCCCAAAAAGAAAAGGGGAGGGGTTTTATAGTAATGGGGTATGAATGTCAGCCTGCGGACTACATGAATGGAGTAATTTATTTTCCATTGGGAAACATAACATAAATTTTTATTTTGCAAAAGTCTTTTGGTTCTATGCAGTTTACAAAAAGAGGTAAGGCTGACCAAAGTCAGCGAACTACAGCATAAATTGGCAAGCAGTTAAAAAAATTAACAATGGACGGTAACATATTTTTACAAAGAGGTAGACTAGAAATGGCCAGTTAGCTTGTCAGGAGTAGTTTAGCAGTAGAGATTTACAAAGAGGTAGAACTGACCAGTTGCAATGAGCTACAACATAGCTTGGCAGGAGTGATTAATAATGGAGGTCACATCCTAGGTAGAACAGATCAAGACATCTGGGTTTTACTTCCATTGAAAGCAATGGAAATATGGAGGACAGAGCCATTTATTTAATTCACTTCCTGTCCCGTTCTCCCCAACAAGCTCAGAACGAGTTACATGTTAACATACTTAGAGGGGTATAATCAAAAAATATGTCTAAGTCCGTTTTGGGCCTAAGTCGCTAGTCACCAAAGTTGGACATGTCCTAAAGTCCATTCTCGAACAATACATCCCCCAATTTTTTTTTCAATGAATCATCTACTTGTACATCCAGCTGTTTGATCGTCCAGGACCGCTAAGTCATCTATCTTTAATACCCCATTCTCATCCAAAATTCATCCAAGTTCAAAAACACCTAGAATAATACCTTTTGGATATGGAAGGGGCCAGCAAAGAGTTGGACTGGCCACCCAGACATGGCAACAGAGTAGTGAAGCACCTTACAGGGCACTGTTGCGAACTTCTCAAAACAGTTCCACATAAACATCTCACCACCCCCAAAACCTACTAGACCCACCTGTCTACCACTCCAATAGCCCTTATAGTGCAGGTGCTATCTGTATGGCAGTACAGTAGGGTTTTGGTAGGTGCACATTTTTTACCATGAATGCAGTGGTTAGAGTGGCTTATGGGCCTGGGTCCTCTTCTCTATGGTTTACTAGGCACCCCCCCCCCCCACATCCCCCCCCCCCGACTACTTAAATCAACTCTGCAACTCTACTAGGCTTTCCTATGCCAGGAGCTGATGTTTTGGAGGCAGGTATGTATGTTTTTATTTCGATTTTTATGGCAGTAGTGGGAATCAGTGATTACTGGGGGAGTGTGTGGGGGTCTGTACTTTGTGTCTGCAGTGGTTATCTGGTCACTTTGGATACCTTCTGGCATTTAGACCTGTTTTTTAGATTGCCTAAGCCACTACGTATAAGTTCCGTCTAGGCAGTCTCATTAAACTTTCGGTTATACTTGCAGTAAGACTAAGTCTAGGTCAGCCCATGTCTCACCCAAATCCTACCCTCATCACTCCTCCTAAAATGCCCCTTTTAGCTCTGGGCATACTTCAGCACTGAAAAGGCCTCTAAACTGTTTTTTAGATACATCTAAAACCTATTTTGATTATCGACACTTGGATGACCTGTCTTTAAGGTCGTCCAAGTGCCGATTTGGCAGGATTTTAGATGTATTTCTGTTTCGATTATGAGCCCCATAGTATATAGTCAAATGGGTTGCAGTTTGTCATAGTTATATAATATAGAATCAACGGGTTATAATTTTGCCATATTTACAATATCAGGTGCTAATCCTAATTTTACATATACAGAGATTGTAGCTTTACTACACATTTCTTTCCAGTCATAAAGCAATCGGCAATGGAAGTAAAACCTGGATATCTTAATCCGTTCTCCTTTTTCTGGAGCCATATGGTAACCCTAATCTAGGAGTCCTAGGAAGGACTGCCGAATTTAGAAAAGAGATGTGTTTTTAGGAGCTTTCTAAGTTCAATGCAAGAGGCTGGGAAAGGCCCCTAGTTACTTAAATAGATTGCTAGAATATTGATTTGACTTTTCAACTACTTGGAATGTTGGCACTACCCAAGCCAACATTCGATGCCTGATTGGTGTGACCTAGGTAATACCATAGCAACCCATCTAAAGAGAAGCCATTACCAAAGGTGTTTCTGTGGTTATATTTAGAGATCTATGGTAACAGCTGAGTTTGAGAAAAGAATTTAGAGGAAGAACTGGAAAAAAAATGTTCACAATTTGTTGCATTGAAGTAATATTAACATTTAAACAGTCTGCTCAAAAGTTTGTCTACTGTAGGTGTATGTGACAAGAGGAATGTTATTGAAGTACTACTTCAGCTTTTAGAAGATTAATTAAGCCACTGCTACAACAGCAGAGACTGGGTTTCCCCTTTGAATGAAGGGATCCTGGGAGAAGCTGTTGGTTACCAGGTGCCCCATTGGAAATAAAGATCCACAAACCCAGAAACTTGAAGCTAGAAAATGCTATATGCCTGTCTGTTAAGGGCTGATAACAAGACCTCGGCACCTGCTGTAGCCCAGAGTTGAGGCTGAGCAGGGAAAGTAGAGACTAAAGTCAAGATTGCTGAGTGATGCTGAATGTACTAATCTCTGGCAGCAAGAGAAAATTGATTACTTTTCTCCTTTTTCAATAAATAGTGGTTTTAGCAGTGCATTGTCCCTAACAGGGATCAGAAAAAAAGTCTGAGGTTTTTCCTCATTGTTTTATTAGATAGGTTTGTAGGTTTCACTTGGGATCACAAGAAGGGCAGCTTTGAGAGAAGCTGATCGGGAGGAACCAGCCAAAGACTGCTTTAGTACGTCAGAAAAGATATCTAAGCACCATTTCACATCTTGACCAGAGGGTTTCTTTTTAAGAAAAAGGAATCTGAACAGTTTAGAATAGACCAGTGGTTCCCAAACCATGTCTTGGGGGACCAGGTCAGTCGGGTTTTCAAGATATCCCTAATGAATATCCATGAGAGAGATTTGCATACCTGTCACTTCCATTATATGCAAATCTCTCTTATGCATATTCATTAGGGATATCTTGAAAACCCGACTGGCTGGGGTTTCTCCAGGATAGGGTTTGGGAACCACTGGAATAGACTAACACTCTAAAAATCCAAAACTGAGCTTTCAGTTTCCCAAGCCTAATGATAGTCGGAGACACCGTATTATGGGGGGACGTTTATCTTGACAGAGGTATTACACCAACCTCTTTGAAGCATCTTGGAAAGTATCTGGAAAACCTCCCTCGCTGATAAAGTATAAATTCTTTCTTACTAAAGTGCATAAATTTTGCAGTTTTCTGTGCCTTAATGCAAAAAAATTAATGTGTGGCAAGTGCAACTTTACCACAGCACCCATTAAGAGGCAGTTCCCTGGTCATAGCATGGTTGCATTTAGCATCTCCTATTTAGGAGAATAAGTAGACCTGCACTACTGTTGCCTAGCACACTCTCGCCAACCCTATTCCAGAGCCATGCCCCATTTAGTTATGCCCCCTATAAAAAGTTCCCTTAAATGTGCCACATTGTTGTTAGGTGCATTCGACTCATGCTCGAGTCCTAGTGACTGGAATAAGGCAGTTGTAACTTCATCATTTGGGCTTCAAGTGACAAAGCTGGTTTGATCTCTTCCAGAATGGATTTGTCAGTAGTTATGGGCAGTCCATGGCACACCTAAATCCTTCAGCACCAAAGCTCCTTGGGCTTCGAGTGACAAAGCTGGTTTGATCTCTTCCAGAATTGATTTGTTAGTTCTTCTGGCAGTCCATGGCATGCCTTAAATCAGGGGTGTCCAACCTGCAGTCCCGGTCGATGACGATGCAGTGTTTTCCTCTGCTGCCCCCTGGTGTTTACCGTCTTGCCGGCTCCCTCCTCTGTCTTGCTGCAGAGTTTGCACGTTTGTGCAGCCCCAGAAACATTTTTATGACTCAATGCAGCCCAGTGAAGCCAAAAGGTTGGACACCCCTACCTTAAAATCCTTCAGCACCAAAGCTCAAATTAGTAAATTTTCTTTCTGTCTTGTTTCCGCAGTGTCCAGCTTTTGCATCTGTAACTGACCACTGAGAAAATGAGTGCATGGACAAGTCTGATCTTCATTTGGAGTATTACCTCCTTGCCTTTTTTTTTTTTACTTTATTTTTATTGGTTTGTAATATATCGCAAGTAGTACACTTGTTTCAGAAATAAAGAACATAAAATGTCAAAAAAAGAATAACAAAAAGGAAATTGACCCCAAAATATCCACAAAGAAGAAAATCCAGAGGAAAAAAAAACCAAAACTCTGTGGAGTGACAAATGTTCCTAAATGGACTTTATTTGAAAGTGTCAAAGTTCCAAAGGTACACTGAAATCATCCACATAAAATAATTTCATCCACATAAAAATAAATCATCCACATAAGAGCCTTAAAGGACCTAGTCCGCTAGGGATACAGGACCAACACAGTCCGCGTTTTGACAAAAAGTCTTCTTCAGGGTCCCTGGGGTCCTATAAAGGTGTCCTATAAAGGGGAAACAATTGTGTGGTGAGGCCGGTATACAAATTATTGTCTGTCTTA
Source organism: Geotrypetes seraphini (assembly GCF_902459505.1). Taxonomy (NCBI): domain Eukaryota; kingdom Metazoa; phylum Chordata; class Amphibia; order Gymnophiona; family Dermophiidae; genus Geotrypetes; species Geotrypetes seraphini. The sequence goes on from NC_047085.1 coordinate 157,582,966, forward strand.
GACCACAAATAAATCAAACAGGGAGTTCCATTAAATTCTATGGAGAGAGATATAAGAAAATTAATTAATTATAGAAAGCTGACTATGCTTAACTAACCCCACAATTCTTAAATCCAGCTGATCATTACTAGTCTCCAGGAGATCTTTTTGAGGTCTAGAATAGAGAGTTGCTTGGGGACAGAAATCCCACCCATCCCGGCCAAAATCCCACCCGTCCCACGAGGTATCCCCCTCCATCCCCCGCCCGTTCCCTATAAATACATCAAGAATAGTTATTTCATTTAATTATGCTTACTGAATATAAAGGCTCTGGTAGAGACCATTTACAAATAAGCAAAGACACTTTATTAATTTGGAAATATTAATTGGGAAGAATACATACTTTGTAAACGGGTTTCTACCAGAGCCTCTAATGTAAATATACAATATAAATAAATACGTCAGCTGAATGATGGAACCCCAAAGCTGTACAGCTGAGGACCTTCCTTTGCAGGTTGGCCGGAGGTCCCTTTTGCCAAGCTTGGCAGGCAGCAGTAGCGTCCCTGAGTCACAGATGCTGGCACCTCAGTGGCTCATGGATGTTGCCAGCGACTGCTGTGCTTGGTGAAGGGGAGTTCTGCCATCTCTAGAGGAGGTCCCTGCTGGCGGTGCTTGGGGATCCCCACCAGTCAGCAAGTACTTCAACACTGTAGAAATAAAACCAGAAATGCATTTCCTTTTCTTTTGAACACAATACAAAGACATCTGCTAAATACATTTCCCAAAGCAAACATATTAAGTCCTCCACCTTTGTTCCAGGTCTTTCTGTCTGTCTCACTCTCTTTGTAAACAGGGCCTGGCATCTCTCTCTCCTCAGTTTAGTGTGTTTCCCCTCTCTACCTCCCTCTAGTCCAGCATCTGATCTGTCTTCCCCCTCCCTTTTGGTTCAAGTCTGCATTCCAGCCCCTCCTCAAGGTCCTTTTCTGTTTCTCTCTCCTCTCCCCCCCCCCCGTCCAGATCCAGTGTCCTCTATGGGTTTACAGTCAGCTAAACTCTAGATTAAGTGGGATATTCAGTATTTAACAGACCTATGGTGAATGGCATAAAGAAAGGATTGAGTTTTAAGCACAGTCCCATTGACTTTGGCAAGTTAAGTCTTGAATATCAGTCCTTTACCAGCCAAATGCTCAATCCAGTCACAGAATGTCCCCAACATACCTGGTTTTCAGTGACCCGGAGCCATTTAGGGACAGTGAAATTGCTTTGAATATCCCCAATCCACAGGAATTTGTGTCATAAGAACATAAGAAGTTGCCACCCACTGGGTCAGACCAGAGGTCCATCGCGCCCAGCGGTCCACTCCCGCAGCGGCCCATCAGGACTGTGACTTGTGAAGTAGTTCCTGACCATTTCTGTAACCTACCTCTACATCTATCTGTAACCCTCAATCCCCTCATCCTTTAGGAACCTATCTAAACCTTCCTTGAAACCCTGTAGTGTGCTCTGGCCTATCAGAACCTCCGGAAGCGTGTTCCGTGTGTCCACCATCCTCTGGGTAAAAAAGAACTTCCTCGCATTTGTTCTAAAACCTGTCCCCTCTCAATTTCTCCGAGTGACCCCTTGTACTTGTGGTTCCCCACAGTCTGAAGAATCTGTCCCTGTCTACCTTCTCTATGCCCCTCAGGATTTTGAAGGTTTCTATCATGTCTCCTCTAAGTCTCCTCTTCTCTAGGGAGAACAGCCCCAGCATTTTCAAACCTGTCAGCGTATGAAAAGTGTTTTCCATACCTTTTTATCAGTTTAGTCGCTCTCCTCTGGACCCCCTCAAGTACTGCCAATGTCCTTCTTGAGGTACGGCGACCAGTACTGGACACAGTACTCCAGATGTGGGCGCACCATTGCACGATTATAGCGGCCATGATGACTTCCTTCGTCCTGGTCATGATACCCTTTTTAATGATACCCAACATTCTGTTCGCTTTCTTTGAGGCTGTCGCACACTGTGCCTGATGCTTTCAATGTTGTGCTATGTTGTGCAATGTTGTCAGAGGAGGCGGTGCGCAGCAGATGGAAGGCTGTGGGGCGGCCGCTGGTGGATTGTTTACAATTGCTGCCGGCGGCCCACAGCAAGTTTGGAGCACTGCAGGGGAGGTGAGAAGAGGAAGAGAGGGCCTGGAAAAGTGAGAGGAGAGAGGAAAGTGATAAATGCAGCTCCAAGGTGCCGGGAAAGAGGATGAAAATGTAGAGCCTGTGCTTGAGAGGAGGGCTCTGCACCGGCTGAGCAGGTGGGGGGACAGCCGGGCGCTCACTTAAATTAGACTGGGTGGAGCGCCCAGCTAAAAGGCGCTAGGGAGAAACACTGCTCGTCTTCCATTTCCTGCCTGCCCTGCCTGCAGCACACATAGCCAACCAGATCCCCGTGACCCGAAGGGGGAACCTGCCGGGATTCCCATCGTCCCCGTTCCCGTGCATTTCTCTAGTCTAGAAAGGCTCTTAATTGTGTTGGTAAAAAGAAGGTGTACTTAGTCCCAAGGTTTCGAACCAAACATTTACAGGGGTATGCTAAAAGATTAAGAAAGCCCCCCCAGTCCTTTTGTTTCAACACGCTTAGAAAGAAATTCTTTTCTACGGTCCTGTGTTATCTTGGATACATCCGGATACCTCCTTGCCTTTGAACACTTTGTTAAGGACCTTCATTGAAGAGCAGAAAACTAATTCGGGCCTTCAGATTTTGAGGAGAGGATTTCTTCTGCATTTTTCACATTAAATTCCCAGTTTTTGGCTTTTTTTTGAATGGAGAAAGCCCATGCAGCATGTGTGTGAGTCAGAGCAAAGCCAGGGGTGAAGGCAGGCATTGACACCTGTTTTCCTGCACTTTAGTGTGAGCCTGTTAGGGCAGTGTTTCTCAAACTCGGTCCTGGAGTGCCCCTTTGCCAGTCAGGTTTTCAGGATATCCACAATGAATTTGCATAAACTTGATTTGCACGCACTGCCTCCTTTTTATGCAAATTTCTTTCATGCATATTCATTGTGGATATCCTGAAAACCTGACTGGCAAGGGGGTACTTCAGGACCGAGTTAAGACACTGCCCTAAGAGGCTCACACCAAAGTGCAGGAAAACAGGACCGAGTTGAGAAACACTGTCATAGGCAGTGGTCTCAAACTTGCGGCCCGCCAGGTAATATTTTGAGGCCCTCGGTATGTTTATCATAATCACAAAAGTAAAATAAAACAGTTTCTTGATCATATGTCTCTTTAGCTATAAATTACAATATTATTATTAAGACTTAGCCAAAAGGAAAGATTTATAAACTATAAAGAGTTTTACCTCATGCAAAGTTGTCATTTCTTTAATAAGACATTGACTATTTTTTCTGCGGCCCTTCAAGTACCTACAAATCCAAAATGTGGCCCTGCAAAAGGTTTGAGTTTGAGACCACTGGTCTTAGGGGATTTAAACCCCAAAAATTTGTTGGGGGAAGGAGGGTTTATAGTTCATGGCGTAGAGCAGGGGTAGGGAACTCCGGTCCTCGAGAGCCGTAGTCCAGTCGGGTTTTCAGGATTTCCCCAATGAATATGCATTGAAAGCAGTGCATGCACATAGATCTCATGCATAGTCATTGGGGAAATCCTGAACACCTGACGGAATACGGCTCTCGAGGACCAGAGTTCCCTACCTCTGGTGTAGAGGAAGGGTGTCAATGTGCTGTTTTGTCTGGCAAATGCATACAGGAGTCTTGTGATAAATGCAAGCCTTGTGCGCGTGGGTCAGTCACGTTCTTTGCCTTGCTTTTGCTTTACTAGTTCACTTAAAGTTTGCATCCCATTTGCTTTGAGCCTTGGGGGGAGAGCTAGTATTCCACACTGTTCCTGTGCTATTGGGATGGGCGCTCTTGCCTCTAATTCCAGAGCATTGGACCCTTGGAAAGGACTGAGAATATAGGCGAGATGATAATAATGCTTGTAATGTTTAAATGGAATTGATGTCTGTTTATTGTTTATTTTTATATTTTATTTTTATTCAATTTTCTATACCTTTCTCCCGGGAGAGCTCAGAACGGTTTACATGAGTTTATTCAGGTATTTAAGCATGTTTCCCTGTCTGTCCCGGTGGGCTCACAATCTATCTAATGGGGGCAATGGGGGGATTAAGTGACTTGCCCAGGGTCACAAGGAGCAGTGTGGGTTTGAACCCACAACCCCAGGGTGCTGAGGCTGTAGCTTTAACCACTCCCCTGTTCATGTTATTCTTGCTTGCTCTTCAGTAAAGATGAGGATTTTTAATTTTTAAAAAATGCACCAATTCACGTTTAATGCCCAATGCGGTTTAATAAAAATTGCTACTGTTTATATAAAGTTTAGCAATAGGAAGTATTTATCTGACTGTGATCCATTAAATTAATGGAGGTGTTAACAGGAGCCTTGGATAATAAAGGGAATGTATTTAACCCAATACAAATGTTTTGAAAAGTAACTTAAGAATTTTTGTAAGTATTCACTTTTTATCTGAAAAGGAATTTTTCTCACTGCCTTAAAGAAAACCAGATTATTTCTTTTAATTGTCTAATTAAAGTTAATGTTTGGAATTCTAATTGCTTTCTTCCTGCTTCCTTGAGCACCCTTGTAAGTAAAGGAACACAGTCAGAAAAGGGCAAACTTGTGGATTCTGAATACATCTAGGGAATCCAAGTACATTTGTCATCTATTAATAATAATAATAATAATTTTATTTCTTATATACCGCTATACCCTAAGTTCAAAGCGGGTTTACAATGAGAGTCGTGCCGAGAGAGAATGCAGTGTATACAGTAGAGACATATGTTTACAACAAGATACATATGTTTGGAACAGGATATAGGATACAAGCTTTGGAACAGAAATCTAGGATACATAAGCTTTGGAACAAGATATCTAAGATACATAGGCTTGGGAACAGGGTACATCTGAATGGGGCAGTTTGCAAGAAGATACGGGTAATGATACGGTAATTAATACATCCAAGGTCACTCTGGGAAGGTTCCTAGTCCAGAAGTTCTATAATAGCCCAGAAAGGCAGTAGAGGTCATACAGAACTTAAATTTCTAAACTTGTTGCACAGTCTAGTGACACAAATAAGTTCAGACACCAGTGCCTACTATAAGGACTGTTCAGTCAGCAGTGCCCAAGACACAATATTGGTACAACAAACCTGACACAACGGGTGCCCTATGATTGAAAAGAACAAACCGAGTGTACCTTGCTAGCTAGTGATCTGTCCTCATAAATATTACACAAGTATCTTGGAAAAACTCAAATAGTAGCAGCATTCCATGTTACAGTCTCGTGTCTGTCTCAACAGCAGCCTATGGACCTTTTTCCTCCAGGAACTTGTCCAAACCTTTTTAAAACCAGCTACATTAACTACTCTTATCACAGTGGTCTCAAACTCAAACCCTTTGCAGGGCCACATTTTGGATTTGTAGGTACTTGGTGGGGGACTCAGAAAAAATAGTTAATGTCTTATTAAAGAAATGACAATTTTGCATGAGGTAAAAAACTCTTATAGTTTATAAATCTTTCCTTTTGGCTAAGTCTTAAATAATAATATTGTAATTTATAGCTAAAGAGACATATGATCAAGAAATTATTGTTTTACTTTTTTGATTATGATAAACATACCGAGGGCTTCAAAATAGTACCTGGTGGGCCGCATGTGGCCCCCGGGCCACGAGTTTGAGACCACTGTCTTACCACATCCTCTAACAATGTGTTCCAGAGCTTAACTATTCTCTGAGTGAAAAAAATATTTCCTCCTATTGGTTTTAAAAACATTACTGCAATCACATTCAAACTGTGTGGTCACAGGACCAGTACATTCTGATGATGATCTTTTGCATTGCAATGGGAGCAGCAGAACAGGCTCCTGCACCCCATCAGATGAATTCCGTTCACTTTAGCTGGTAGGAATGCTGCCAAAAATACTGCTCCATCCAGCCACTCCTATTGACTCTTTGTTGCTTCCATCCCATCTCTGATGCCCAATTCTCTGTTGCCCAATGATAGAGCTGTGTTTCAGCAATATTGTGCCCTTGCCACCCTCTCTCTCTCTATTTTCCCCCTCTGTCCTGTTTGCCTCTCTTTACTAGTAGCATTTCAATTTCATCATTTCATTGCCTTTCACATGTAACATCCTGAAATACGCCTAGCCACACCCAAGGATTAGCTAGTCTTGACATGAGCCAACTTAGTGTAATATTATATATATTATATGGAAAGATAGAGCATTAGGGCCAACCTTTTTATAGATGCCTCAAAACTAGACCTATTCAAAATAAAGTTTTAAAAAAACCCCAAAAACAAGAAGGAAAAAAGCCTTATCTTCACTGTAATTGTGTTGAAAGCTTAAGGAAATCCAACAGTTCAATAAAAGACATCTTAATATGCCCTTTTTTTTTTTCTGATCTGAGAGCTGGAGCTCCTTCAAGGGAGTCTGTCCTAGAGATCAGCTTCTTCTACAACCCCAAATAATTGTTTTAGTGCCTCATTCCACACAGGGAGCAAGATGGAGGTCAGAAAGTTGTAACTAAAACTAAACTAAACTAAACTAAACTGAAACTTAGTTTTATAGACTGAGTCTTTTTACCACTGAGAGAGGGAAATGTAAGTTTTAATTTTTGAGAACTTCTGGCAAGATGAGATCTATAAACATTCCAGTCTAAAGAAATCAAAGTAGCAAAAATGCCAAATAGGATCTTAAATGCAATACAAATACACTTAAATTGAATTCTGAGATACACTGGAAGCCAATGTAATTCTTTGAGCAGAGGGGTTACATGGTCGAATTTATTCTTACTGAAAATAAGTTTAGCTGCAGTGTTCTGTATTAATTGAAGTCTCTGCAGAATGACCCAAATATACTGAGTTGCAGTAATCCAACCTTGACAAAATGATTGATTGAACCAATACAGAGAAGTGTTGTTGGTGAAAGAGTGCTCTCACTCTTCTTAGAGCACGAAGGCTGAAAAAAAATACTTTTTAATAAGCAAGTTTAGTTGGGCCTTAAATGTAAGCGAAGAATCGATAACAATACCCAGTATTAACGAAGAAAACTTAATTTTCAAAGATCTCCTGAGTCTAAGATCACAGCAGAAGGGAGAGAATCTAACTTTGGGCTAAGCCATATAAGCTTAGTCTTGACATCTGGACCATCGTCGCCCAGGACTGAAGTTTGGTAATACAATGGTTAATATTTGGTATCAAATTATCAAGATGTGGATCAACCTCAAGTAATATGAAGCTATCATTAGCATACTGTATGTTAGCAAAGTTTCTCGGGTATTCAAATTGTAATGTTTCAATGAACGCATGTAGATGTTGAATAATATTGGAGACAATGGAGAGAGCCCTGGGGAACACCAGAGAGAGCTCTCCATGATTTTGAATTGGAACCTTTCAATAAGAGCAGGAAGATAGAAATTTGACAAACCAGTCTAGAACAGTTTGATCAAGGCCAATTTCTGAAAGCAGGTAATTCAGAATATTGTGATTAAGTACATCAAAAGCTGCAGAGATATCGAACTGAAGTAAGATAGCGTGCTGAACCCATGCTGAAAAGGCAAAAGAATAGAAAATTTCTCCAGATAACTTGAGAGTTATTCCATAAGTTTAGTTAAGAGAGGTATATTAGCAATCGGTCTATAGTGGGAGGTAACAGTTGGATCGAGATCTGATTTTTTCAGAAGGGGAGTAAGACTTATACCCATATCATGCAAAAAAAGAAAAACCTGTTTCCAAATATAATATACTATATAAAGATCCCCAATGGGAAAACATATAAATGATATTCTATGCCCAATATTTCCCACTAATATCCAACTATGAATAAGGTAATGTCAATTCTAATCTAAGAGAGTTAGCCTCAGTAATGGAGCCTACGCGTAGCCATTCAATGACTGGGGAATTCAGCGTAGCTATACTTGCTCCTTTAATCTCCAATCATTGGCCTCACTCTCATTTGCATTACTCAAAATTTCTAAAATTTATATCCTTATCAATCTTTTTTTCTTTCTTTTTATGTTTTTTATATATAAATCCTTAAAAGATCAATCTTCATACACTTCCTATCAATTCCTAACATTCATCCTTATTCACATGTTTGAGACTATACTATCTTTATTATCATTGTATTTAAGAAATTCTTAACTTCAGCGTTATGTAATCACTCAAAAATATCGTTATTCTCTAAATAATGGCTTATGCTAGCCTACTTGATCTATCAATCAGCACTTATATTTCATAGCTAGAGCCAGTTCTCAACAAACATTAGCTTATCCGAGCCTACTTATCTTTAAGGCTCATTTTTAGGACAGCATTCATCTTAAATCAGCACTTGTATTTCACAGATATAGCCAACGTGGCCAACGTTTCGTGGGCGAAAATTCAAGCTCACTGCATCAGGGCCAAGTTATTTAGGAAACAAGATGTGCTCAAAGTGCGTTGAGACCACTTACACAACGCACTTTGAGCACATCTTGTTTCCTAAATAACTTGGCCCTGATGCAGTGAGCTTGAATTTTCGCCCACGAAACGTTGGCCACGTTGGCTATATCTGTGAAATACAAGTGCTGATTTAAGATGAATGCTGTCCTAAAAATGAGCCTTAAAGATAAGTAGGCTCGGAATAAGCTAATGTTTGTTGAGAACTGGCTCTAGCTATGAAATATAAGTGCTGATTGATAGATCAAGTAGGCTAGCATAAGCCATTATTTAGAGAATAACGATATTTTTGAGTGATTACATAACGCTGAAGTTAAGAATTTCTTAAATACAATGATAATAAAGATAGTATAGTCTCAAACATGTGAATAAGGATGAATGTTAGGAATTGATAGGAAGTGTATGAAGATTGATCTTTTAAGGATTTATATATAAAAAACATAAAAAGAAAGAAAAAAAGATTGATAAGGATATAAATTTTAGAAATTTTGAGTAATGCAAATGAGAGGGAGGCCAATGATTGGAGATTAAAGGAGCAAGTATAGCTACGCTGAATTCCCCAGTCATTGAATGGCTACGCGTAGGCTCCATTACTGAGGCTAACTCTCTTAGATTAGAATAGTCCAAATATAATATAGTCAGCCAATTGATTGCCTGAGGAGGAATATTTGTAAAAAGGGAAAAGGATCAAGAGTACATTTACATCTCTTCAATTTTGCACAAAGTTTAAGACTTGAGACTCAGATACTGAGTCAAATGAATACCGAAAAAACGATCAGCCAGTGTCAACATAGAATTATCTCTAGAATCCCTTAAAAAGAGACCAAGGTTCACTGCAGAAAAGAATTCTTAATAGTAACAATTTATCTATGAAAAAAGAAGCAAGAGAGTCTGCTGTAGGTAGTGAAGCCTGAGAAGATGTATGATCCTAATTAATCAATTTGCACCAGAGTCTAAATAAGGTACTACTTAAAGCACCACAGGTCCCCTCTCTCTGATGGCAACTAGGAAAAGAAGGTAGAAGCTTGGCCTGGGGTAAAGAACTGATGTGATCTTAGCTATTTGTGCTCTTGCATTTATAGCTGGTTCCCAACACAAGAGATGCTTACTATTCTACACTGCTTTTTATCTGAGATTTTCTTTGTTTATTTGAAGAGAAAATAAAGCCTTACCATGTGGGTATGAAGATACCCCTCTATTACTCAGAGTGAAACTTCACAGGATGTGTTTGTGAAATGCAAATTAGAATAGGATTTTTAATCCTAGGCTTTCTGTGCAGTGGTAATTGTCACCTTCAGTAGAAGATCTTAAATCTTACCAGCCAGGGAAAATATGACAGGGTCTTCCAAAAGTCTTCACACCTTTTGTTTATTTTCACATTTTGCTTTCTAAAAGTATAGTCCAGAATACATTAATGTAGGAGTCTTTGTGACCTAATATACTGCTTATTTTCAATTTGACAGAACAATTAGAAATATCGAAATAGTAAGAATGAATAAGAAATCAAATTGTTGGTTGCATAAGTTTTCATGCATTGCAAATCCAAATTAGCTTCATTTTCAATAATTGCCTTAAGGTCCATTGTAACTGGCTCTCTCAGAGGATTCCAGTCAGCATAAACTCATTGAACCAGTAGCCTTGTAATATTATCAGACTGGACTCTGGACTCTTTAAACAACGTTCTTTAATACAAAACTTAAAGAAAGAAAGAAATGTACAGTTGATCTCAAGGAATTTCTTCTCCTACAGAATCCACACTCTACCAGCCCATTCCAGAGGTAAAAATGGCCAGGAGTGTATCCCACATACTTTGAGTAGAATAATATTGTCCTTTAAAGCTTAGCAACACCGAGTTACTTGGAGTTAGCATTTTCATAGCTAGTTAATTCAGGCTAAGCTGTGTTTAGCAAGCTCAAAGCTAGTTTAACACTTTGGCTAACAGATTCAAAGGTGTAAATAGAAGGAACAATGCTTGCCTATGGCTATGTGCAGCTCAATCTACACACACAGGAGAAGCAGCCAGAAGGGGGGGTGGGGCTTAGCCCACTGGGCAAACAGCAGTGCACTCTGGGAGCTTATATTTGCTCATGCAATGCGATAAGAATCCTGGAGCCTTAGAGAAGACTAAAAATTGTTACCACTGACTGACATACCACCAAACTCAATAAAGAATTATTTTTTTTTTTTAATTTTGGGACCACAAAACAAATTTCAAAATGGAGAAAATACCTCAGTGTGTCTTCATGGGTCTAAAAAAAAAACAAAACTCCACTTAGTTGTCACATTTTCTTTTTCAAAAAAAATCCTCTTAGATCTTTTTTCTTTCTCTTTTATCTTCTTTGAAATATTTTAACCTGTCAATGTGTAGCCAAATATTAGATTTCCACTCTCTTGTTTTTTAAGGCTACAGTTTCCACTCTTGCAGAACAAAAATTGAAACGCAGCAGTGACAGTATAACAACAATGGTTACGAAGATAAAAAAAGAGAAACACTTGCTGTACTGCCAGATCACTGAGATCATGTTACTTCACGGCTCACTTTAAAGTCCTTCTCACAGTTTCCTTCAGCTCGCTCCTTGTCCAGAATCCGTGCAGCTGGCGCCCAACAGGGAAATCCCTGTTTTGCCAAGATTGACTGCATCAGGGATCATGAATTTGTGGTTATGAATGTGCTCCTCAATTTGTTATAGTTCAAAGTTATCTTCTCCTTCTCTCATTCTTGGGGATTTTGAGTCAGGGAAGCCTGAAAGCCAGGAGTCAAATTCAGTGCTTGTCTCTTCTTAGCTCAGTGCTTGACCTAAGTGTTTAATTGCCACTTGTCTCTGCGATCTTCCATTTAATTTCCTATCAAACACTGGTGTTCCTTTCCTCTTTGCTACATTTTTATTTATTTGTTATTTATAGAGACGTAAAGCCCCCAAATTATTTACTTTCCCACATCATTTACAGGAATTTTCATTCAGTTTGTTTTTAATTATTATATTAATTTTGGGAGTAATATTAGTACATTCTCGTGAGTAGTACACACTATTCATGACAGGAACAAACATGAAATTATTAATTTTTCCTGTCATGGGTAAAAACAAAACAGGCATATAACAGAAGAAATGTTATTTTAAATCACACATGTCAAGCACAAGGCCTGTGGGCTGAATCCGGCCCACCTGACTGGTATATATGGCCCACAGTGACTGTGCCGCATCCAAGCGCCAGTCCCTGTGGCGCTCTAAGCACCTGAACGCGCTGCCTCAGTACCCATTTGCAGGCAGAAGGTCCCAGTCCTAGTGTAAAAGCTAGGGCGCTCCACTCAAGTGCCTGACCTTGTTTGTTGTTATTTTCAGACATGATTAATGCATGAGGATGGCATGATATGGTGCTATGGCATGTGATATGGTGTCTCGGGGTGAGGAAGGATCTATACTTCTACTAAGACTAAGTATCTTAATTAAAAATTCGGCCCGCAACTTAGCCTGTGTTTTAGATTTCGGCCCCTTATGTGATTGAGTTTGACACCCCTGTTTTAATTGATTGCACATCCCTAATTATTTCCTTGAAAGCTGGTTATGCATTTAGTTGGGCACTTTAAAAGAAATTACTATATAGCCAAACTTACCCCCTCCTTTACAAAGCCGTGCTAGTGTTTTTAGTGCCAGCTGCAGCGGTAACGGTTCATAGACAACAACACGGAAGACAAAGGCGCGCGCCGACAACTTAGCGCAAGACAAAGGTGCGCGCCGAAGAAAATTAGTGTTTTTAGGGGCTCTGACGGGGGTTTTTGTTAGGGAGCACCCCCAGTTTACTTAATACAAATCGCGCCGGTGTTGTGGGGGGTTTGGGGGGTTGTAACCCCCCACATTTTGCTGTAAACTTAGCTTTTTCCCTAAAAACAGGGAAAAAGTGAAGTTTTCAGTAAAATGTGGGGGGTTACAACCCCCTAACCCCCCCCACAATGCCCCCACAACGCGGCGCAATCTGTATTAAGTAAAGTGGGGGGGTTCCCCCCCACACCCCCCCCCATCGGAGCCCTAAAAACAGTAATTTTCTTCGGTGCGCGCCTCTGCGCTGCGCTCAATTGTCTGCTCGCACCTTTGTCCCGGCGCGCTTTTGACCTGACACCGCGGTAACGGTTCAGATGCTCATAGGAATTCTATGAGCATCAGAGCAGTTACCGCCGCGGTCGGCACTAAAAACGCTAGCGCAGCTTTGTGAAGGAGAGGTTGGTCTTTAGTTGAAGAAAAAAGCCTTCCCCCTGCATTACATAAGAACATAAGAATAGCCATACTAGATAAGACCAATGGCCTATCCTAGCCCAGTATAATATCATGTTTCCAACAGTGGCCAATCCAGATCACAAGTGCCCGGCAGAAGCCCAAACAGTCGTAACACTGTGTGCTATGGATCCCAGGGCAGGCACATATTATTATCACTTAAAAGCAAATTCCTCTCCAGTGAAGGCTTCTACTTTATGCCCACAAAATAAGATATCTAGTGCTTAAAGCAGGGGTGTCCAATGTCGGTCCTCGAGGGCCGCAGTCCAGTCGGGTTTTCAGGATTTCCCCAATGAATATACATGAGGTCTATTTGCATGCACTGCTTTCATTGTATGCTAATAGATCTCATGCATATTCATTGGGGAAATCCTGAAAACCCGACTGGATTGCGGCCCTCGAGGACCGACATTGGACACCCCTGGCTTAAAGAAACTTTTTTTTTTTGGGGGGGGGGGGGGTAGTGGCAGCTGGTGAGAGATTCTTGGTTAGGTGGTCTTGACAAGGCTGTAGACTTGCATTCCATCTTTAAGTGGCATATATTATTGCAAACATATCACAAAAAGCCAATCACAGACTCAACAAACTCGCATTATTACATTACATTACATTAGAGATTTCTATTCTGCCATTACCTTGCGGTTCAAGGCGGATTACAAAAGAGATAAAAAACGGAGGGTTACAATGGAAGAACATTTGTCCTTTCTAGAGAGGTAAAGAGTAGGTTATGTAGTTTCTGTGTGGCGGGAAGAGGGAGGGGGGGAAGGACAGTAAGTTTGAAGTTAGGGCTGTTTCAGGAATTTCTTGAAGAATGTAGTTTTTATTTCTTTTCTGAAGTTATGGCTGTTTCAGCCATATATATCAAGCTCTTTTTTCTAACATAGAGCCTTAGAAGCGAATTATTTCACAGGAGCAATGACCCGACATAATTTTGAAAAGGCCGCAAGCTTCCTCACCGGCTCAACATTTAATTTCATCAATAAATCTATACAGTGCTCATAATCTTAGTGTGTAGTATTTTACTTATCTTTTAAAGCCAAAATCCCATGCCGACATGTTTCACAATCTGCGTCAGGGCTGGGTTTCAACTAAAAGAAAAACAAACATCAAACTCAATATATATAATTACACTAACGGCCTCTTTTACAAAGCCGCACTAGCAGCTGCGCTGCGCTAATGGCCCCGAAGCCCGCAGAGATTTAAAGGTCTTCGGGGCTGTTGTGGCCGCGCAGCAGCCGCTAGCGTGGCTTTGTAAAAGAGGCCGTAAATCTTCACCAAAAACCCTTTTCAGTTTGCAGGAAACTTATCTACAATACTTGCTAAAATTTACCCATGGCTGCACATATAAACTGATTCTTATAAATGGCACTCAAACGTTCAAAGTATCAACTGATTTTAAAGCCCAGAGGACGTCACCCCATACCCCATACCTACGTACTCAACGTCAAAACATTGTGTCGGGGACATCCAATCAGACCACAAGGTTCTAATGTATTCAGCTCGAATATCCAACACTGTTCCTTATAATTTAAAAGTAATTCAATGTCACCACCCTCCCACCCAGACACAACTTGTTCAATTTGTAAAGCCTTTTTGTGATATGTTTTAGAGCAGAGGTGTCCAACCTGCGGCCCAAGGGCCGCATGTGGCCCCATGAAATATTTTGTGCGGCCCCGGTCGAGGGCGATGCAGTGTTTTCCTCTGCTGACCCCGGGTGTTTACCGTCTTGCCAGCTCCCTCCTCTGTCTTGCTATAGTGTTTGCGCGTTTGTGTGGCCCCAGAAACATTTTAGAAACATTTTTTTTGGGCCAATGCGGCCCAGGGAAGCCAAAAGGTTGGACACCCCTGTTTTAGAGTTTTTAGCCAGCCCTTCAAGTTTTTTGTTCTTACCCCGTGTACAAGTAATCTATCACTAGTCTGCATGATTTCAGATGACTGAAACTAATATGTGATATTACCTAACTTTTTTATGCTGATTCCAGAACTGTTCTTAGTTTTCTTCTCTTATCACGTACAGTTTTGTCACAATTTTACTTCAAAGATTTTTTGCTGTGCCAGTAGGTAATGAGTATTGTTGGAGGGAAATTCCTCAGTACAGACCTGTAAGCCTTTAGACTGGCACAACTCTTGCTGCTAGTTGTTATTTTGTGACCTTGGAAGTGTTTATCTCAGACGCTTGCATTACCAGTGTTCTCATTTTATTTCTCTAATATGATTGCAAGTACTACAATGTCTACATGCAGTTCTTTATAGTATTTTTTAATGCGTTTGTAATCAAAATTGACCTCGGTGTGAAATGGTGTTTGAAAACATTTGTGCTTACAGTAGTTAAAATCGTGAAAACATAACTTCTTATGTTGTGTAAAAACCTGACATGATAGGCAAAAAATGGAAGTCATTTCTAGAATCAGCATAAAAAAATTGATTCAAGAACAACTACTTTTAAGAAATCATCCGAGTAAAAATTTTAAAATGCAGACTAGTGAATTATTGCAAGGCATGTTTATGATCAAATCTCTGTATTATTGCAGTGGGTTAGTGACTAACACCCACATACACCCCAAATTGTAGTGAATGGAGTATACCTCTGTAGAGTTGGTTGGTGTGGTGGCAAAGAAGACATTTTGGAAAATCTGGACTCTGTTTCTGGGGATCCTAATGATGAGAGTGTGTACAGTGGTAATATTCAATAACTTGGAACTTTGAATAATAATAATAATAACTTTATTTTTGTATACCGCCATACCCCAAAGAGTTCTAGGCGGTTCACATTAGTTAGACAGAGATTACAAGTGGTTACATATCAAATTGATCATAGAGTTGCGAACAAGGAGAAAAGTAGGGGGGAGAGGAGGGAGACGGGGGAGGGGAGTAGATCAGAAGGGGGGGAGGAGGAGGATTGAAAAGGGGCATTAAGGGTCTTGGTCTCGGAATAGGTGAGTTTTGAGTAATTTTCTAAAGTCGAGGTAGTTGTAGGCCTTGAGGACCATTTGGGCTAGCCAAGGGTTTAGTTTGGCGGCTTGGAAGGCGTAGGTTTTGTCAAGGAATTTTTTTGAGTGGCATAGTTTTAGGGAGGGGAAGGCGAAGAGTTGAATTTTTTGGGAGTTCTTATAGTTGTGGTTAAGGGTGAAGTAGTAGGAATGTTCGGAGTTGAGGGAAAGTCCTTTTCTTGAGAAATTTTGATGACTTGGCAAATATGAAATGTTGCAATAAACAGCTGAACCTAAAACCACAGTCCCAAGATAGATAGGTGATGTTGACATATCAAACCTTCTCTCCCCAGATTATTAGGAAAGCTGTAATGGAAGAAAAATGTGTCTCTACAAAGACATCTGCAGCAGATTTGGTGACAGAGACTGACCACTTTGTTGAGGATGTGCTCATTTCATCTCTGAAAGAGAAGTTTCCTTCGCACAGGTAAGAGCCTCTGCCTGGGAAGAAGGCAGTGATATCCTCATTATCCAGGATATCTAAAAGAAGTTTTCAAGAGAGACTTTCATGTGTGTGTGTGCTCTGTACACTAGGTTAAAGTTTTACATATTTTGGTGATCTGAAAACCAGACCCGTTAAGAGACTTGAGGAGAAATGGCACTGAAAAGCACTGTGAGATTCACAAGAGGAGATGGACAAACAATACCTGACATGATTTTCAGAAAGCTTATTGCTGCAGACAGCTTGGGCAGTTCTGTCCATTGCACATCTGACGTCCTTGAAATCCACTATCACCTTCGCTGTGAGGCAGTTACACATATCCTCCATCCTTTATTTTGATGACTCCTGAGTCTCTTTCAAATGACCTACTCTTTACAACTCTAGAAATGACAAATGTTCTTCCATTGTAACCCCCCCCTCCCCCGTTCATATCACATATTAGTTTGAACCGCAAGGTAATGGCGGAATAGAAATCTCTAATGTAATGTAATGTAATCATCCTACATCCTCTCATTCCAGAGCTTCAGTGCCTTAATGCCATGTAGGTATTTTTGCTTTTATTATATCCATAACATATCCAAACACTTTTTTTTTTTTTTTAAATTTAAACTTTTCTTCCAGTTAAAAATGTTTTCTGTTTTTTCAGAGTTGCCATTTGTATCACGAGAACTTCAACACATTTACCTATTAAGTACTGATACATCAAAACAGTTACACTTTTACAGGTCTAATATATAGTATATTTTTAAGTAGATGTTCCCCTGGTTCTCTTGCTTTTTTTTTTACTTTATTACCTCTTCGTGATTAGATTAACTTGTCTCTTCTTTGATATTTCTGGGCCCTAGACTGTAAAGTCTGGTATCGTCCTAGGTTCCAAATGCTGAAGTTGCCGTCCAAACTCACTCCAGCCTATCCAACCATCCCGTTGTTTGCAGGACATCTACCGTAAAGTCTGGCCAGTAACATCCTCCTGTTCCATATTAATGGAGTTCACATTAATGCCCATCTTACACCGAATCACCATATATGGAACACAGACCGTGCAGGTCTGTCTAATACCGGCCTTAGTTCTTTACTTCCTTCATTTTCTAATTAGAGATCCTCTTATTTTTATCCCATGTTTTTTTTTATTCCATCACTGTTTTCCTCTCCCTCGGGAGGGCATTCCAGGCATCCTTGAAGAAGAATTTCCTAACATTGCTCCTAAGTCTTCCTCCCGGTAATCTCAAATTATGCCCTCTAGTTTTACCATTTTTTCTTCTCTGGAAAAGATTTAGTTCTATATTAATACCTTTCAAGTATTTAAACATCTTGTGACAGGGACACTGTGCTGTGCTCCCCTGACATTGATCTGCAGCCTTGTAGTCCTATCCCTGTGTCTATTCCCAAGACTAGAGCAGTGCAGCCTAGAAAAGTTAAGCAGACTTGTGCTGCACCTTTTATGCCTGTCCTTTTAAGAGGAGATTGAAAATTACCTTGGCTTCAAGCCATGATGCCAATGGTGTGCTCATTGAGAGTAATGGGGGGGGGGAGGGGCATGAAACATGTGAGCCCTTATCCTCCAGCAAAGCTGAGCTGGGGAGGAGCAGGTTGGAGAGTCCAGAGGAGGAGACCTGGGAGCTGATGGAATGATAACAGGGAGGACAGAGATTGTTCTGCTGAAGAATGGCCCATGCTGGAGGCCATACATTGTAGCACAACCTGTAAAGCAGGTCAGAGTTTCAAAGTTACAGTGGGGAAAGTTTGATGGTTTGTTTGCTGACTATGTTTATTTTTCTCTGTGCTGAATCCTGAGCCTTGGCACATGAGTGTTGCCGTTTGAAACAGGTTCAGCTGAACTGTGTAAAGCAAAGCCAGAAGCTTCATGCGTTTGGGGACATTATGAGAAGCTTACCTTTTTTGAATGGTTTTTTTTTTTCGCTCTAATGTTTGAAACTGGGTTTAAGAGAGAGAGGTCCAGAAGTGTTAAGGAGGCTATTTTGCCATTTTTACTTTGCCTGAGGAAGAACAGGCTGTAATGTGCAAAATACACCCTGCATAATTATTGGGTGGGCGGGGGGTTTTTTTGTGAGAGAATTGGGATTCAGTCTGCCTAGTCCAGGCAAGTGGCATCCAGGCCCGATGCTGCTTGGAATAGCAAGGGCCTAGAATTCTGGGGTAAGCCAGCATTAAAGTTTGGGTGTTTTTTCCCTCCTGGGAGGTGGTTTTTTTTTCTGTGCCACAGGCACAGGGGAGGGGAGAGGCAGAGAAGCCAAAGCTCTCCTGCTCCCAGGAAGAAAAGGACTATTTTTAGTCATTGGTTCTACATTATTGTTTTTGAATGAATTGCAATATTCTGTTGAGAGTTTTGGTTTTGAGCTCTGCTACTGCTACCTGCGTGGAGGGGAGATGAACTGTAATCCTGACTAGTGAACTATATTCCTGACCAGTTAAAAATAAGTGGCTTTAAGTCAAGCCTGAAAATAAAAGCTGAAACCTTTATTTTTCACCTTTAAAGACTGTGTGGTGTTTGCGAAACAAATCCAAGTAAAGCCAGGTCCAGCAGTGTGCATGGGAGGCACTGAATCTTAGGCCGCATAATTAAAGTCACACACCAAACTACTCAGCCAGACAGGGCTCAAGCTGGCTTGGGAAGAGTTAGCCAAGTGTCCCTGTCACAGTCTGTATCATATCTCCTCTGTCCCTCCTGTCCTCCAGAGTATACATATTTAGGTCTTCCAGTCTCTTCTCATACTTCTTTTGGTTCAAACCTCATATCATTTTTGTCACCTTCCTCTGGACCGCTTCATGATTTTATTTGCTATTTTACTTTACTTTTGCCTTTTATTGTTTAAATATTGTTTTAAAGCATAAATTTATTTATATATTTTATTTATTTATTTATTTAGGGAGGCCTTTTACTAAGGTGCGCTATCTGTTTTAGCGCACAATAAATATTAGCGTGCCTTAGTAAATGGACCCCTTAATCATTTATTTAGCCCATCCTCCCAAAAGAAGCCCAAAATGGGTTACAAGAGTACATTCATAGTATAAGTAGGACAAACTTTAGTGAGAAATACAGACTTAGTGGACATAGGGGTGTTTGGAATACGTTATTAGCAGTTTCTATATATACAGTATATAGTATGGATATATGTATAAGTTTTTACATGTTGTCACAAGCCCGACTCCCGTACCAGCCTTGTGCCAGTTACAGGTCACAGAATACTGCCTGCACTACATTCCACAAAGCACAGTCAGGGAAAACAGGGTTATGTAGCACTGTAATGCAAAAACTTGAAGATAGAAAGGTGAGGTAAATAGAATAACTTCCAACCAAACAAATCCTCACTCAGCAGGAAAAAGTATAAAATGGAGAAACAGACCCACTTGTATCTTTCTTCTCATTTCTTTATTGAAAATTCTTCATTAAACATTCTTGCTCCAAGCAATACTGCCCGACGGGACCCGTTTCGCCTACAATGGCTTTTTCAAGGGTTCCAGCAGGGAGCACTAAAATATACAAATTACAATATTGAATAAATTTTAAAATAAACAAATTGTTATACCATAATATCCTACAAATTACTGTGTTTTAACCTTATATCTAGATATAGAACATATTTAATTTATATAGTTCATCTGTATTTAAGTAGATTATAGATATTCTATTGATGAATTACTCTTTTATATATTTGTTGTTTTACATAATTGTACAGATATGTCTTATAAATTTATTTGTTATGACTCAATAAATACCTTCAAATTAGACATAATGTTATAATGTTACTAGAATAATACATAAAAATTAAATTGATACCTCTCCCATCATCCTAACATACTATTACCTAAATAGTGTAAAAAATTAATGTATAAAAATTAAGTTGATACCTCTCCAATCATAATTATTTAAATAATTCAATTACTAAATATTAGATAAAAAATTTTAAATATTAAATAATAAATAATAAATCTGAGCAATTTAAGTATGGATAATAATATTATATATATAATTAAATATAAATATACCATAAATAATTCAATACATTAAATTTAATAGTAATAAAGAATTAATTCTAGATCTTATATAGCATATAATTTTAATTTAAAATAAAATTTATAAATTAATATTCAGAATTTTTAATAAAGAATATCCATTACCCATCAGAAAACCATTGTGTTTTTCTCAGTCCCTTAGTTGAAATGAGTTCCTCATATATAAAAGATACGACCCATGTCTTGAATTTACTTAAGGAGATTCCTGAGGAGGAATTTCCTTTTATACTACTGTCGTTTGATGTAGTATCTCTATATACATCTATACCCCAAAATGAAGCCATAGAGGTAGTAAGAGATTTTTTGGAAATTCGCCCTAGACCTCACCTCATCCCTACAGAGTTCTTAATGCAACTAACCTCTTTAGCATTAAAAGAAAATTATTTTTTATTTGAAGACAAATATTACATCCAAAAAAAGGGTGTGGCTATGGGTGCCACATTCGCTCCCTCCATAGCGAATCTATATATGTCCAAATTCGAACTTGAATGGGTAAAGAATTCACCATATTCAGACCATATTTTTGTATGGCGTCGGTTTATAGATGATGTCATCATGTTATGGAAGGGGGATGAAATCGACCTCAAGAATTTTGCACAATGGCTAAATTCATGTGATGAAAATTTAAGTTTCACCATGACATGCTTGAGAATTAAGCTAAATATTTTAGATTTGACCATTGAACAGCATCAAAATTCCTTTATTACAGATGTATACTTTAAAGATACAGATAAAAATACATTACTATCTTATGATAGCAGTCATCCCAGCAGTTTAAAGAATAGTCTACCATTCTCACAATCCCCTCCTCTTACAGAAACCTCAATCTTGTCAATGATCATGCATCTAAGATGATTAAACTCATGATTATGTTGCATGCAATGGGCTACTAGCGGAGCTTCTTTTCTATGATGGTTAAGGCAAGATTTATGCTCCGCCATGCGGATGTTAAATTGTCTCGTTGTTTTCCCTACATATATTTTCTGGCAGGGACATATGATGATATATACTACATTATCTGATTTACATGTAGTTATGTATCGTAAATGATACTGTCTATGATTTCTTGGATTTTCAAAAACACTCCCTTGAATGGTTAACGAACAGATCTGACATCTGCCACATTTTGAATGGGACCCCCCACTCATAGAAACCCGCCTAGAATTAGGTGTATATCTAAGATGTTCCCTAAGGATCCTACCTCTAGTGTAGGTTAATCGTAATTGAGAATGTTCAAAGCAAGGACTGCGTTGAACTATCCTCCAATGATTGCGGATAACTGTGGCTATATGGTCAGATGCAACGTTGTGTCTCAGTATGAATGTTTGGACTTCTTTCCCAAGGTTAAACTCCCCGCTATCTTGGTCTAAGGGATTTTCAGAGCCAGAGGCCTCAGAGGGTTGTAGAAGCCACTCAGGATGGTTGTACTTCGCCCTACGATATGCTTTATAATGAAGACCACTGACAATTTTATGTTCAAAGGTTTTTATTGAAGGAAAGAAAATGATAACAGTAAAGAACATACCAAGATATACAGCAGCAGAGATACATAAAGCATTAGTAGAGCTCGGAACTCTGAGGGCTGTACTCCTTCAAACAGTGGAATCAACAGCACTCTTCCAAACAATTTTGTCCATATAATAATAGAGCTGAATCCACTCCCCTCCCCCCCTTCCCTAACCCTCCCCCCCCCCTAAAAGGATGGAAGGTGACAAGGTTCCCAGGAACTGGGAAACAAAAAGGATACCACCACAAGTCAACCTAAATCATTAAGAATCAAGCTTCGTGCTCTTGGGGAAAGAGACTGGAGGTAGGGGTCTCATATCTGTAGAAACAGGCGGGTTCACTTAGGAGACCTACGTACCTACCAGACCTCATACAAAAGTACACAGTGGAGTTAGTTTCTCCAATGCCAAAAACGGGGGATCCGTTTGCAGCCAATTTTGCATAATACATTTAGGATCCGCCATGCATGCCTTCAGAAATAAAGAGATGTTTCCCTTCACCATACACCCCACATGCAGCTGCACTACCAAATAAAGCCCCCCTCGGAAAACCCATCACTGAAATGCCCCATAAATTGCCTAGATAAGAAAAAATAGAAGTCCAGAAAGACTGGACTTGGGGACAGTACCAGAAAGCATGTGAAAGCGTGTTAGAACCCTGAGCACACTTAAGACAGGAAGGGGAACCCACTAGGCCTGCATGAAAAGCCTGCATCTGCGTAAAATAAGCCCTATGCAGGACTCGATAGGTGCATTCTCACCACAATGAGCCTGTCAAAATACTAGGAAGAGAGAACGAGAGGGCATTCTCTAAAGTTAAAAGGGGATAGATTCCGTACAAACATAAGGAAGTTCTTCTTCACCCAGAGAGTGGTAGAAATCTGGAATGCTCTTCCGGAAGCTGTTATAGGGGAAAACACCCTCCAGGGATTCAAGACAAGATTAGACAAGTTCCTGCTGAACCGGAACGTACGCAGGTAAGGGTAGACTCAATCAGGACACTGGTCTTTGAATTAAGGGCCGCCGCGTGAGCAGACTGCTGGGCACGATGGACCACTGGTCTGATCCAGCAGTGGCAATTCTTATGTTCTTATGTAGATTGCACCGGGATCCCCAATTCAGTACTCCATTTCTGTGACAACTCCATATAAGAACGAGGCGGAAGTAACTGCCACCACCATCTATGCAACAGGGATACCAAAACTGGAAGGTCCTCATTCTGAGTGAAAAAAGTACGCAATTTATCCCGAACCCCACAGGAGATACCCGAATATTGCAGATGAGTCACATAATGTACCAATTGCATATAACCATACAAGTCCCCCGACCCACCGCACTGACAATTTTAATAGTTGCTGTCTGGACCAATTCCATCCTGTTTGTGAAGGTATAATCTCCTCCAAATGATGTCTGTCCAGAAACTTATTCAGACGTGGGGGTTTTTTTTCCTGCTGGCTATTCCTCTCCATATAAAGATCCCTTTGATTTTTGCTATTGCTTTTTTTGTCAGTTTGGCCACCTTAAGATCGTCAGAAACGAGCACCCCCAAGTCTCACCTTTTTTTTTTTTTTTAGCACAAAAGTACTTCTTCCCTGAAGTTATGTAGCCTAGGTGCATGACCCTGCATTTTATTTTTTTTTTTAGCATTAATTCTTAGCTGCCAACATCTGGACCATTCCTCAAGTTTCACTAGATCCCTCCTCAGGTTATCTACACCTTCCATGATGTTTTAATCTATTCTGTATTTAAGTGTTATCTGCAAAGAGGCAAACCTTACTTGACAGCTTTTCTGCAATATCGCTTAAAAAAATGTAGTTAAGAACCTACCCAACAACCAATCCCTGTGGCACATTACTGGTATTGCCCTTATACTTTGTCTTATGGTAGTATTAATATTTATGTTCTAATTCAGATGGTATATAGGAATAAGAAGACTATGGGGATATTAATGTCACTACCTAGGACTATTGCTATTATTAAGGGGACTTAATTTTTTATCCATGTGTCTTATGTGTGATAACGTGGAGGGGCATAATTTAAAAAAACGTCTAAGTCCCCTTTTGGCCTAAGGCCTTAAACGTTGAAATTAGAAGCAGGGAAAATGTCCATTATAAAAAAAAACGTACAAAAGGAGGTTGTTTTTTTATAATGGCCTGCCTCTACGTTCAGCTGTTTAAACCCAGACCGCCACTACATCTACACTAACACCATATAATCAACCTAAAAAACGCCTAACTCCTAAACACCCAAAACAAGAGCTTTTAGGAGGAGGAGGAGCCTAAAAGCTGGATTCTGTATCCAGTGTCTGTCAAAAACAACACCGGTTACAGAATTCCCCCCCCCCCAATGATCCAGGCAGGAGGGAGCCCAAGCCCTCCTACCCAGGTGAACCCCGAACCCCCGACATGATCGGGCAGGAGGGAGCCCAAGCCCTCCTGCCCTCAACGCAAGGGCCCCCCCAAACCCCAATCGCCACCAACCCGCGACCCCCCACCCCCACCCCTGTACCTTCAAAATCATTGGTCAGACGGATGGGTGTCAAGACCGTCCGTCTGACAGGCCAGCCATTGTTGAATGGCTGGCCTTAGGGCCTGATTGGCCCAGGCGGCTCAAATCCAGCCCACAGGTGGGGCCTGAGATGCCTGGGCCAACCGGAATAGGCCCAGTAGGCTTAGGCCTCTCCTGTGGATGAGGCCTTAGGCATATGGGCCCAACCTGTCTAAAACCAGCTTTGATTGTGGGTACTTTTGACGATCAGGCTTTTTGATCATCCAAGTACCCATTTAGGCCACTTTATAGATTTTTTTTTAAATTATTATGAGCCCCTTACTGTGTTAGTTTCTAAGGAGATTTATAGGAGATTTAATGTTTGGTTATTTTCATTCAGATTGCTGTGTGGGATGTATATAATAAGATATATTATTTCTAGTGGGTTTAATAAAAAATTTACATTTGATGATGTGCCTCATTTAGCTCAAGATAAGTTACAATCATACCAATATTTTATTTGTTATAAAAACTCAAAAGGCTCTATATCTTATAATATTTTACAGGCTGTTTATATGTCATACATCATATGATAAATCTTCAATTGCACAACTTACTCACTTATAGGGAGCTGTGATACATAAACACTTAATACCTGATAGTGTAGTTCTCTATCAGCTTATTGCATCCCTTTATTCTATTTATATTATATGGGATCCTCAGCGCCACCACTCAGAGCTCAAATAGATTTCATAGCTCTAAGCTTTATGTGTCAGCTCCTCATTGGTTCCCTGTTGTTTATTTCATATTCTTAGTATATGCTTTTGTAATGTTTTAATTTTATTTTATAAATACGTTTTCATAAGTAATAAGTTATTTAAGTACTTAACTTTGACTTGTGGTCTCTGGCTAGGGGAAACATAACACCGACATGTTTCGCTCCTTGAGCTTTATCAAGGCTTGCCCCTAGAAATAAAACAAAAGCTATCAGCTATTATTTAGTCGACTACAGACAAATAGGAACAGAACTTAAGGTGATACATTTCTTTTAAAGTGTCCTGCCTATTTGCTTACCTAAAGTTTTCGCCACCACAACCTGTGACCACTCTATCCTGCAGATATGGCGGCGGCGTTTCTGCTAAGATCTTTAAAATCTTAGCAGAAACGCCGCCGCCATATCTGCAGGATAGAGTGGTCACAGGTTGTGGTGGCGAAAACTTTAGGTAAGCAAATAGGCAGGACACTTTAAAAGAAATGTATCACCTTAAGTTCTGTTCCTATTTGTCTGTAGTCGACTAAATAATAGCTGATAGCTTTTGTTTTATTTCTAGGGGCAAGCCTTGATAAAGCTCAAGGAGCGAAACATGTCGGTGTTATGTTTCCCCTAGCCAGAGACCACAAGTCAAAGTTAAGTACTTAAATAACTTATTACTTATGAAAACGTATTTATAAAATAAAATTAAAACATTACAAAAGCATATACTAAGAATATGAAATAAACAACAGGGAACCAATGAGGAGCTGACACATAAAGCTTAGAGCTATGAAATCTATTTGAGCTCTGAGTGGTGGCGCTGAGGATCCCATATAATATAAATAGAATAAAGGGATGCAATAAGCTGATAGAGAACTACACTATCAGGTATTAAGTGTTTATACATCATATGATACACACCAAAAGGTAACAGGGATTACCTGCAACCATGCTAACATCCATTGCTTACCATAAACATCATCATCATTTATTAACTCATATAATATAACTAGACAGGTTTTTTATGTAAATATACTGTATTTGTATTAAATAACACACAAATCTTAACACTATATTATACATTAAACATAAATGAATCCATATTGCACTTTCAGTTACTAAAATCTGTATTATCCCACAATACAATGGAAGAAAACCTGGAGCTTGTACTCAGTCCATTCACAAGCCTTTCCACATCATAGTCTGTGTGTATTATTTCATTTCTCCAGTATTCTCCAATGTTCTAACAAGCATATATTGATTCATAGACAAAGCTGTTGTAATGCCTTCTCACACAGTAGGAGTGAGAAGGCATTATAACAGCTTTGTCTACGAATCAATATATGCTTGTTGGAACATTGGAGAATACTGGCAACTGAACAAAAGCAGTGTCTTGGATGTAATAATGAAGCTTCCTGGGAAAGCAGGAAGACTGTATTGAAGGATTGTAAGAAATACTTGAAAAAAAAAAAAAAAGTGTGCATTATTTATGAAATGACCCTCGTAAATCCAAACTCAAAAGCAGAGAGTGCCTGGTCTTCACATGAACCACACTTTAATAGCAACCAATAGTAACACACATACAGAAAATAATCTGGCACAGCCTATGACTCATGTTCTGCCATTGCTGCTGTTATGCTTCTTACCTTCTCTTCTCACCAAAAACAGTATTTCAAACCACAGTCATTATGTCTTTTTTATAGGTCTTCAGAAGTGCCAATATTAGCCAAAATTGGCTAAAATACTATTTGGCACTGGCCTCCTCATTAGACCCGTTTTTAATTTTATAAAAGTGCTTCAGTGCTTTGTGCTAATATCTTAAATAAATAGTCTTTCAGCTTATCTTTTATTGTTGAATTTTTCTTTGTCACTAATGCTTCTTCCTGCATTCTCTCAGCCCCAACATCACCTTCAGAAACCCCCTCCCCCCCTTACCTAGCCTCTCCCCCTTACCTTCGCCAAAGAATTTGGTGCTTTTAATATCAGTGGAGAGCTATTGTTTTCAGTTCCTGTCCTCTGTCCCTCTTCATGTGGCTCTGAAGAGTCCACCAGAGAACTTTAAAAGAAGTGGCACTTCCTCCAGTGCTGGCAGATCAGTAGAAAGTACTAGCCCCTGCCATTGTGGAAGGCATGACACAAAGGCAAGCTTTCAGCACTCTCAGCCAGCTTTCAGCTTACCTCTTGAGCCAGCCTTCAGTAAACAATCTGTTCATATCAGCATCAGCATTTATAAACTTCTGTAGGCCTTAGCAGCCTGGGAGCTGGAGGGGTGCCTTTTCAAGAGGAGGCTTCTGGCAATGCTCCCTGAGTATCCCACTTACATGCTATACCTAAGCTCAACTAGCTCCAGTGGATATGAGATCTGACTCTAGAGCCCCATCCTTCAACACATGGTGATACACCTGGAGCCATAGAGTGGGGGTGGGTAGTGTGTGTTTTGGTTGACTTTGTTCAACACTTTACTTTATTTCATTTCACACTAATTGTAGGTTTATTGGAGAAGAGTCTACGTCTGCTGGGTCAAAATGCATCTTGACAGAAAGCCCTACCTGGATCATTGATCCCATCGATGGCACTTGCAATTTTGTACATAGGTAAATGTAATGAAACTTTTTTTTTTTTTAAATTCATTTTAATTTTGGTTCCTGAAACAGATTTTTTAAATGCAGCATTGTATTACATAGTCTAAATGAATCCTCCAATGTAGTTTGAAGAGCTAGAATAGTAGTCCACATTGATCACCATATGTAGGGGATAATTTTGGGCATCCATGCTGGGAAGACAAAAATACACATCACTTTTTTTAAATAAAGGAAATATATGCATCTACATGCCTTTTTATTAAAAAAATAAAAATAACCACACAGAAAGTAGGCAGAGACATTTCCACCTGCTTTAAGACAAGTGCAAATGGTTTTCCTATGTGCAAATATGTAATGTAATGTAATGTAATTTATTTCTTATATACCGCTACATCCGTTAGGTTCTAAGCGGTTTACAGAAAATATACATTAAGATTAGAAATAAGAAAGGTACTTGAAAAATTCCCTTACTGTCCCGAAGGCTCACAATCTAACTAAAGTACCTGGAGGGTAATAGAGAAGTGAAAAGTAGAGTTAGAGGAAAAATAAAAATAAAATAAACATTTTAACAAGACAGCATTGATCTAAATACTTTGGAAGATAGAAGAGAGGAGAGAAAGGAATAGAAGCATGATGAAGTGATGAAGTGGAGCAAGTAAGTTTAGGAGGAGCGATTGACGTTTCCAGAAAGGGCTTCTTCAGGGAAGAGACTTGGCCGACAGTCCCAGGATGCCTATGTCTCCTCCCCTGAGATATTCTCTTCCCTTACCACATTTGTGGGGAAGGGTAGCTATGGAGGCATAGCCTAGTAGTTAGAGCAGCAAGCTGAGAAGTTGGGGTTCAAATTCTGCTTCTCGCACTGACCATCTTTGTGGCTCTGGGTAAATCACTTCACATTCAGTTGTCTCAGGAACAATGTTGATTTTTCATCCTTAGACATGGAAGACACTTGTTCAGCAGACTTTAATTTGCCCTAAGATTGGATATGGAAAAGGCAGGTAATTACCGTAAATGTAAATCCAGCTATGGTCTCTGATCTCAAAAGTGGTAATAAAAGAAATGGAAAACCGCTGGTTGGCAAGCCTTACCTAGGGAATGGAAAAATGTAATTAAAAATAGGGCAGTACTTAATAGTTACACTTGATTTGGCCCCAAATACATTACAGTGGTACCTTGGATTACGAGCATAATCCGTTCCAGGAGCATGCTCGTAATCCAAAATGCTTGTTTATCAAAACAAAGTTCCCCATAGAAAATAGTGGCAACAGCAACGATTCGTTCTAGAACCCGGGGTCTATACCTGTCGGGTGCCGGGTGCTGCAGCGCCATCTCCTCCGTCTGCCTCCTTCGTGGGTCATCTGAAGAAGAACCCCACAGTGCCACTTTGGGGGGGGGGATGCCAGCCCCCGGAGAACCTCGCAGTACCTTCAGAGGGATGCCTCCTCCATCCGCCAACCAGCCCTCCATGTCGGATGCCCCTCGCATGCTGGAGAGCCCCCACCCCAGCCCAAGCAGTCGAGCGCCGCCCCCACCCGCACGACACGCACAACACCGATGATTGATGCTGTGCGCGTCACACGCAACGTGCAGGCGGGACAGCACCCGGCCGCGCAGGCCCAGACAGAGGTCCTCCAACCTGCGGAAGGCACCCGATGTAGAAGGCTGGCCGGAAGACGGAAGAGGAATCCCCTGTAAGTGCTCGTTGATCGGGGCAGTGCTCGGTTTGCGAGTCAAAAGTTTGCTGAGTGTTTTGCTCGTCTTGCAAAACACTCGCAAACTGGGTTACTCGCAAACCGAGGTACCACTGTATTTGTATTTGGCCAAATAGTGATTTAAATTCAAATACAAATAATCCAGGGCTCTACTGTGCTAAATCCTACTGAAATAAAACACTTGGGGCTCCTTTTACCAAGCCGCGCTAGTAGTTTAGCATGCATTAAACCGCCAGCCGCACTAGCCGCTACCGCCTCCTCTTGAGCAGGCGGTAGTTTTTGGCCAGCGCGGGGGTTAGCGCGTGATGAAACGTCACGTGCGTTAACCCCGCTAGCACGGCTTGATAAAAGGAGCCCTTGATCTCCAGTTTCACATTATTTCTTTTATTATTTGTTAATGTTATAGCCCCATGCCCATTATTCATTATCTGGTAATCATATTCCACTGAATAATAATTTTCATTATTCATATCTGGCTAAATAGTAAAATATGCTATTTGGTACAGCTGTAATAAAAATGCTGCCAAAGTAAAGGAGAGTGAATTATTTACAGTCTGTTGGGTTTCAAGATCTGAGGCAACACAGTTTAACTAAAAGCAGATCATGCCAAACTAATCTAATTGATCTCTTCAATTAGAGGACTAAATTGAGGGCAGGAACTGGTGAAGGGATTTTGGCAAGGCATTTGGTACTGTTATAGAAGTTTCATGATTTAAAACCGAGTATCCTGAAGGTGGGTCTCAAGGTGATAGAAGCTGATTGACTGATAAACAAAGCTTAATGGTAAACGGCATTCATTTAGAAGAAAGGTGAGTAGTTTAGTGCCTCGGGGATCTGTCTTGGGACCGATTCTGTTCACTTTCTTTGTGAGCAGGTTAGGAGAAGTTTGCCCTTTTGTGGATGAACCAGCTTATAATGGTTCCTTCACTTGGAAGATCTCTGTGTAATCATAACTACCGGTACTTGATGTTACATTTGCCATCTGTAAAAGGCATAAAGTTAAAAAAAAAATCACTTCCACATTTTGATGTCAAGCTGCAATCTGTTGGAATTTTCTTCCCTTGGATATAAGATCAGAATCCCATTATTAGCAGTTTTGAAAGAAAGAACAGATATTTTTATTTCAAACATTTCTTAATTAGCTTTGTAAATAAATGATTACTTTGGGGTTAGAATCTATAGAAAGTGGTTTAATGTTACTGTTTGTTTTTTATTTGAAATTCCTTTGTAATTCCTAGAATTAGCTAGTTGTATTCTTAATATGCACTGGGCCATTTTTGCATAGTAGTGGAATGTAAGAATTTTTATTGTGTGGTACTGTATAATGCAAAGATCTGCTACAGAGAGGATACCTTTGAGGAAGTAAGCAACCTGAGAAATGATTTACAAAAACTGGGAAGCAGGTTACAGGATTGGCAGTTAGGCTTTTATGTGTAGAAATTCAGAGTGATACACTTAGGGTGCAGAAATCCAAAAGAGCTGTATGCGATCTAAGTTGAGAGGAAAGAGACCTTGGAGGGATAGTGTCTGAGGATCTCAAAACTAATAGGATGCTGGGCTTTTTTACAGAGTAGTATAACCAGCAGAAAAAAAGGACGTAATCAGGGTATCCCTGTATAGGTGTCAGGTCAAAAGCGCGCGGTACGCGCCTCCATCTTGCGCTCAGTTGTCGGCGCGCACCTTTGTCTTTCACGGGGTTGTCTATGAACCATAGGTGTCAGGTCAAAAGCGTGCCAGGACAAAGGCGCACGCAGACAATTGAGCGCGGAGGTGTGCGCGCGCCGCAGAAAATTACTGTTTTTAGGGCTCCGACGGGGGGTGTGGGTAATCAGGGTATCCCTGTATAGGTGTCAGGTCAAAAGCGCGCGGTACGCGCCTCCATCTTGCGCTCAGTTGTCGGCGCGCGCCTTTGTCTTTCACGGGGTTGTCTATGAACCATAGGTGTCAGGTCAAAAGCGCGCCAGGACAAAGGCGCACGCAGACAATTGAGCGCGGAGGTGTGTGCGCGCCGCAGAAAATTACTGTTTTTAGGGCTCCGACGGGGGGTGTGGGGGGAACCCCCCCACACACTTTACTTAATAGAGATTGCGCCGTGTTGTGGGGGCGTTGTGAGGGGTTTGAGGGGTTGTAACCCCCCGCATTTTACTGAAAACTTCACTTTTTCCCTGTTTTTAGGGAAAAAGTTAAGTTTACAGTAAAATGTGGACGGTTACAAACCCCCAAACCCTCCATAACGCCGGTGCGATCTCTATTAAGTAAACTGGGGGGGCTTCCCAACAAAACCCCCTGTCGGAGCCCCTATAAACTGTAATTTTCTTCGGCGCGTGCCTCCATCTTGCGCTCAGTTGTCGGCACGCACCTTTGTCTTTCGCGGGGTTGTCTATGAACCCCCTGTATAAGTTGTTGGGCAGACCTTGTCTGAAATTCAGTGTTCAATTTTGGAGACCATATCTCAGTAAGGATATAAAGAGATCTGAGGACCTAAACATGCAAACTGTGGAAGAGAGGAGCGACAAATAAGAACACACATAAAGCATGTCATTACAAGAGATTCTTAGGAAAAGCTTTTTGCATTCTAGGCTAGTGCAATGAATTCTTGCTGGAATATTCTTATTCCCCAAGCTCAGTCTTACCACTCATTTAGAAAATTTTTGAAAACTTACCTGTTTGATAAATATGTGACTTCATTGCTATTGTATTTTCCGAGAGATATTTGACATGTTTATGTATGTGATCCACTGATTGTAGTTTTCTCAAGTTGTAAATCGCCTTGAAATAATGGTTTGGTGGTATATAAGAATAAATTATTTTAAAAAAATTATTAGAAACGGATTGTTTCCAAAGGGGGAAAGGGAATGTAGAATGAAGGGACGTGATATAAAACTGCAAGTAGACAGACTCAGGATCAATGTTGGAAAATAATTTTATCAGAAAGGGTGATGGAGGAGGTAGGAGAAACAAAAGTGGTGATATGCCTAAAACAATTAGTTTTGGGGGGCACCACCATTTTATCAGACTCTAGCCATTCCTTCCAGGACAGATAAAGTTATTGTTTTGCATCTCCTACAGGACAGTTGAATTAATTTTTGTGGAAAGGGAATACTTAAGTAATCTATAGCTGCAGAAGGATTGTGGATGCTTAAACTATCCATGTTGTAAGGGAATATCATTTATCTTTCATTCTGAAGCATAGAGCCCAGTGACTTTTACCAGAGCTTTCATATGGATAGTCAAATTGGCTCCAATTGGAACAGGTACTCTTCATCTTTCCTCTGTTTATTTCTACTGGGTTTCTACAGTCCACATCGAATGATAGTAAGTTTAAAAAAAAAAAAAAATTGCTGAAAACACATGGATACAGCCACAGAGTCCTTATAGCATAACTCAGTATTTAACGTACAGTAAAAGGTAGAGTTGGAGGTTATGGCATGAGAGAACTGTGTGGTCTGCCTAGCTCCCAATACTATACTTGGTACCAAAAGAAAGATGGTATATCAAATCCATGACCCTTGACTGTGGCACTGCATCCTCTCAGCTGATCATGTGATAGATAGTAAGAAAACCAGTGAGGCCACCTAATTTTAATATTTACCACTGCTTAATCTCAGGCACTCCACAAGATGCACAGAGCTGAAAATAATCTGAAAAGAGGATCGGGTAAAGGAAATAACAGATAAGAACTGTGATTGGTTCTAGTATGAGCCTTGTTGTTGGCAGTTGTTACCAAGGCCCTATATTTTGTTGCTCACTGGATTGTTTGGACACCCTAAAAGCTAGTTAAGATTAATCCTGCTAAAGATGTCAGTTGGATAAATGCTATCTTGGGACTGCAAGAGCCGCTTCAGTTTAAGCACATCATTTTGAAATTCAGAACCAGAGCTATTGTCAGACAGTGCTAGAATTTTTTACTTTTTAATGTCTGTGGCTCTTAAATGAAATTATCAAATAGAGGAATGCATCACATATCAAAATATGCATATGTGGTAGAATGTGGTATTGGTATGTACGGTGTCCAGATGCAAATCGATAGCTGCAGAATGGATGAATAATGTAACGACTGTTCATAAAATGGGGAGGACCTTGGAAGAGTATTGCTGGCAAGCTTTCTGCATATTATCCTGTCTAATATGTTATATTTTGAGTACTGTACTGTCGCTGTCTTTGGGATCTCATTTTGCCTGTTTGGAGGGTGGTAGGTTTGTTGTAATGGGGAGGCAGTTTGATTTTTTTTTTTAAACATTCAGTAGAAACTATATATATAAACAAATTGTTTTAAAAAGATTAATGTGAAGTTTCTTTTTATTTTCTAGGTTTCCACCAGTGGCAGTTAGCATTGGATTTGCTGTTAACCAAGAGGTATAGAAAGTGTTCTGTAAGTTGGTATTCTGAGATCTATCTAGGTGTCCTGTAAGTCTATTGGGGAAAGGAGGAACAAGGGTAGCAGAACATCCTTTTGGTTGAAGGGGGCCAAACAAATC
This sequence comes from Geotrypetes seraphini, assembly GCF_902459505.1. Taxonomy (NCBI): domain Eukaryota; kingdom Metazoa; phylum Chordata; class Amphibia; order Gymnophiona; family Dermophiidae; genus Geotrypetes; species Geotrypetes seraphini. The sequence continues at coordinate 157,616,674 of NC_047085.1, forward strand.
AGTAGATTTGAGCAAACAAGTTACCTTACTGGAATGTCAAGCTATTACAACATAGAAACTTTGTTTTGGGCATAAAAATACAGCTTGACTCTTCATTATAACCTGCAACTTATGGAAAATCAATTGAGATGTAAGACCAGCATTTTTTTTTTTTCAACTTCCCCCAGATTACTTACTCCTGAGATTTTGCTTAGCAAATATTCCAAAGAGATTTTAGGACTTTCAAATGCTGATAATAATGTACTTTTGAATTTCTATTACTTGACTGGGGCTCAGTCAACTAGGTTCTATTGAGTTTGATCTGACAAAGTTCTTGGAGGATTCTCAGGTCATGATTGAAACTAGGGCTACACTGATAATTTCTATTCTTTTGCAGTAAGATAAAATAATATGTTGAATTTGTACTTTAAAAAGGAAGGATCCCATTTTATGTGGTCACAAGGTTTAGTTGTTCTGTGGATATGACACAAGCCACATTCATGCAGCTAAGAACTCAGATACTGGCTGCAAGAGGAACTTTGTTTTAGTAATTTTCTTGTAAATGTTTTATGACTTTTAGGGAATTCCAATACCTTTATAGTTTCATAGTTTATTAAAATTTGATAAAACGCTTCTCCTGGAATACAAAGCGTTGTACATTAAAATTTAAATATAACCCCTGTGGTGTTCCTCAAGGCTCCCCACTCTCTCCAATTTTATTCAATCTCTATATGACCACACTGAACACTTTTAAGCTGTCAGCTTGAGAAACGTTATTCACTTATGCAGATATCTTTTATATTGATTGAGATTGATCCAGATATTACCAATCTAGTTTCCAAAGTAAATCTTTGCATTTCCAAACTTCAAGCCGAATGAAGCTTAATACAACTAAAACTAAGCTTTTGTGGTTAGGTCCAAGATTGAACTGTCTTCCTCCTATTGTAGCTCTGGCATCTGGGTCCTCCTTACCAATTCTCTGCTAAGATATTGGGAGTCCTTTTTGATTCCTTGCTTTCCTTTAAGGACCAAATAAATTCCTTAGTCATTTAAAGCTTCTTTAGTTTGCGAATGCTGAGGAAGATTAGACATCTTTTTCATCACTGTCATTTTTCTATCTTAATTCAATCAATTATATTATCTCGTCTTGATTACAGTAATGCTATCTACCTCAGCATTACAAAAATTTGTCTTCATACATTACAATTAATTCAGAATACTGCTGCAAAGCTGATCTTTGGAAAACATAAATTTGACCATGTGACCCCCTTTGCTTCAGAGTCTTCATTGGCTCCCGGTTTATTTTAGAATTCAATATAAGTGCGCTTGTATTTCCACATGGTATCTTAAATCCTCTTATTCCTTTATTTTGGAATGTTTACCGATTCTCCTTTGCAAGAGGTATCCAAAAATTTAAACTCTCCCTTCCTTCTAAAAAAGGGATTAAAGGAGTTAAGATCTGAAGAGACGGCTATTATGGCCTCCATGGACAGACCACTTGACTCTCTTTATGCTGGTTCAAATAATATGAATTTAATAATCAAATAGCAATAGCTTACATGAACAAATCACACAGCATATAGAGTAATAGAGCATACACCAGGCTGGCCAGACTGATGGAGAACTTCCGAAGAGTTCTGAAACTATGGTCCATGGAGCTTCCTTTTATATGATTCTAACAGCTCTGGCCCACCCTGGTGCAGGTTACATTTCATATTTTCATTGGTTAATCATATTTATTATCTCATTTATTAATCTATTGATTAGCTAGCATAATGAGTGATACTGTGTGCCACTCCCTTCCTTATCTAATTCTATCCTATTTCCCAATAAATGTCCTGTTAATATATCAATATCCTCTTTCTTACATTCTCACATTCTCACATCTCTTATTTCTTGCGCAGCATCCGTCAGTTTCGTGGTGAATCTTTCCCATCATCATCATCATCCTTTATCTTGTGAAACTTCTATCAGCTTAACCTGCTAATATAGGGCCAAGATCCCTTTTTCACTAGTTGTTTTTCTCTCCAGCTGTGCCTTCTGTTTGACCCTGTTCTCAAGAAAGCAGAAGTGTCTTTCAGAGTTGACAGTTTGTAGTCAGAGTATCCATTTTGCTCTTTCAGCAACCATTTTAGGTCTTAGCTGTATTGGCCTGTTTCTGCTTTTCCTACACAGGACTTCTCTTCCCTTCCTCAGATCTTCAGTCAATCTTTGGTCTTTAAACTCTCTCAACTCTGGAATGATCTCCCCTTTTTATTAAGGAGTCCCAGTTCATTTCAATTTTTCTGTAAATCTTTAAAAACTACTCTATTTGCCAAACATTTTGAAAATTAATTCTTTTGAAATTTTGCTATTATCTTCTATTTATCATTTGTAAATCATTCCCTGTTTATTTAATTGCTATAAACAGAGTCGAGCTTTCTCAGAATGATGACTCGGTATACAAAGTTAAGCTTTAGTTTAGTTTAGACCTTCCGAGACCGACATACTTGGTTGGGGTTACGACATGAAAACAATAGGAAAAAAGGGAAGAACTACAATTTGTCAAGAAAGAGCACATAAAAGGGAGGAACAATAGGAAGGATATGACAGGGCAAGTGATAATAAAATTATATATATAAGATAAATCAATTGAAGGCATCTTTAAAAAGGAAGCATTTTAAACTACTCTTGAATTTATCCAAGTTTTGTTCAGCTCTGAGGTGTAAGGGGAGAGAGTTCCAAATTAAAGGGGCGGTAATAGAAAATAAGAGACCGACGGGTACCAATTATTTTTAAAGATGGAACATTAAGAGAATGTTGCAAGGTTGATCTTAAGGTTCTGGGGGGGGATCATATGGAATTAATAGTCTATCTATAAATGCAGGTGTATTAGTCTGTAGTGTTTTGAAAGTTAGAAGAACGATTTTAAAGGTTATCTGGTGTGGGATTGGCAACCAATGAGCCTTCTTCAACAAAGGGGTGACATGATCAAATTTTTTTGAACCCGTGATGATTTTGATAGTCGTATTTTGTATGAGTTGAAGGCGCCTAATATCTTTTTGACACTTCTCAGTTGAATTTTGAACTATGCAAAATACTGTGAAGAAGCAGTGGTGGTTTTCATTTGTGTGAATGGCACTGGATGATGAGCAGTACAGAAGTGGTCATTCCACATCTCATCGGTGAGGCAGATTCTGCCCAAGGCAGCCCCTCCAGTGCAATGGGATCCCAAGAAAGAAAATGGCCTGCTTATAGGTACTTTTGAATCCTCTGAAGCTATATGCCTCCCTGGTCTTGCTTGTGTGTGTGTGTGTGGGGGGGGGGGAGATTAGCCTTTCCAAAATTGTTGATTGATGGTCCTTAATTTTGAACTTACACCATGCTGCCCATCAATTGTAATTCAGCCCTATCTCAAAGGTATCGCCACCCATAAGACTCAAAGCCTGGCTCATTCACTATGCTTGATCATGCACTCTGGTCTTTGAGACTGCCAACCAAAGTATAGCTCTTGCTGGTTGGTTGGCGGATTTTTTTGTTTCTTCATATAAATGTGGGTACTTGCATGTTTTGAGTCATATCATGACTGTTAATCAGCAGCTGAGATTTTACTGTATTTCATGCTTTCTATTCTGTTGTACCCCTATGCAATATTTGATTTTCACTAATGCTCTGTTTTCTCTCTCCCCTAAAATTATTAAAGCTTGAATTTGGTGTTATTTACCACTGTACTGAAGAGCGGTTATATACTGGTAGAAGAGGCCAAGGGGCATTTTGTAATGGACAAAGGCTGCAGGTATCAAACGTGACAGGTTGGTTTAGATTTCTCTAGAAATATAAATGGGATATTTTAAATTTTCAAACATGATATGTGTCATGTTTTTTAATGACTTGTATTACACCTTTTATCATGTGCTCTAAAATCAGTTACACCAATTAACTGAAATAATATACCATATCTAAACCTTCTTTTCTAAAGAAGATCGTATTTACCCACAAGTAGGGCTGGATAAGGGAGCTAGATGAACACGTGGGATTTCATCCAGGGCCCTGTGACTGTGGCAATGAACTTCCTAAGAAAGCAATTCCTTAGGTTATATCCGTAGCTTGCTAATTCAATGTCCTTAGTGGATTCTCATCAAATATACATGAAATCATAACATACAACAAAAACCACACCATGCATATATGATCTGCCAAGTCCATTTTATGTGTCAAACTTGATAAGAGGACTCTATTACAGTATGAAATGAGCAAGCAAGGGTGGAAATATTTTCATGCATATAAGATAAGCCTTACTGGATCAGACCAATAGTCCATCTAGCCCAGTATCCCGTCTTCACAGGCCAATCCAAGTTACAAGTACCTGGCAAAACCTTAAATAGTGGCATCATTCCATGCCACCGATCCAGGACAAGCAGTGGCTTCTCCCATGTCTATCTCAAAAGCAGTTTATGAAAGCCACTGTTGCCTTGGACTTTCAGATACTAGTCATATCATTTGTTTTTTGTTCTTGCCATTTCTAAAACCATGTAATCTAGAGCCAGCCAAGGGGCTCTTTCATTGTGCACTTGAATAAGCAGTCATTCAGGATAGGCCCTTGACAGAAATTTTACAATATGCTTGTTGTTTAGAAACTGTTGGCAAGACTCAGGCACTAAGATGGTCTCAGGAAATACTAGAACCATTGAGATCATTTCTCTCTCTCTCTCTCTTATTTAATTAAATATTTTTATTGAATCAATCAATATCTAATAATCTAATCTAACCAGAACATTTATATTCCACTTAATCATTCAGCTCAAAATATGATTCAATTACAACTTGTCTCCACATACTGATCACAGTGGCTTTTTTCATAGATCCCAGAAAATGAGTAAAATCATTCTGGATGGATGTAGCTGCTATTATGTATACAACATAAACAAAGCAATGCAAAAAATGCATAGTAGAGAACTTTGGTTCTTATAGCCCCCCAGGATTATGTAAAAACAATCATACATCCTACCCCCATTTCCCTTAACCCAGAGATCTCAAAGTTCCTTCTTGAGGGCCGCAATCCAGTCGGGTTTTCAGGATTTTCCCAATGAATATGCATTGAAAACAGTGCATGCACATAGATCTCATGCATATTCATTGGGGAAATCCTGAAAACCCGACTGGATTGCGGCCCTCAAGGAGGGATTTTGACACCCCTGCCTTAACCCATCCCCCCTAACCCAATCCCACCAGAACCCATAATAATTCAGGAGGGGAAATAACCAATTAAATATGTAACAATTGTAAGTCTTTGAAAACCAAGCTGCAAGTTCAAGGGGGGAGATCTTGAATATATGGCTCCAAAATAGACCAAAATCATTTCTTACATATATCAGTGAAATCAGCATCTTGTGCTTCTAACATCATTAATTATGAAATGAATTTCTCCATTGCCAAATAGTAAGTGGTTAAGTCTGACTCCAATTTTGTAGAATACATTTTTCCTCACTATGTATGGCTTACATAATAAGCACAGTTACTTACCGTAACAGGTGTTATCCAGGGACAGCAGGCAGATATTCTTAATGCATGGGTGACGTCACCGACGGAGCCCCGGTACGGACCTTTTTAACTAGAAAGTTCTAGTTGGCCGCACCGCGCATGCGCGAGTGCCTTCCCACCCGACGGAGGAGAGCGTGGTCCCCAGTTAAGATAAGCCAGCTAAGAAGCCAACCCGGGGAGGAGGGTGGGACGTAAGAATATCTGCCTGCTGTCCCTGGATAACACCTGTTACGGTAAGTAACTGTGCTTTATCCCAGGACAAGCAGGCAGCATATTCTTAACGCATGGGTGACCTCCAAGCTAACAGAGAGGGAGGAGGGATGGTTGGCCATTAGGAAAATAAATTTTGTAACACAGATTGGCCGAAGTGTCCATCCCGTCTGGAGAAGGCATCCAGACAGTAGTGAGTAGTGAACATGTGAACTGAGGACCAAGTGGCAGCCTTGCAGATTTCCTCGATGGGCGTGGAACGGAGGAAAGCCACAGAAGCAGCCATAGCTCTGACCCTGTGGGCCGTGACAGCACCTTCCAGTGAGAGACCGGCCCGAGCATAACAGAACGCAATACAGGCAGCAAGCCAGTTGGAAAGCGTCCGTTTAGATACAGGACGACCTGGACGGTTAGGATCGAAGGTCAGAAAGAGCTGAGGGGACGAGCGGTGAGCCCTGGTACGGTCAAGGTAGTATGCAAGGGCACGCTTACAATCCAGCGTGTGCAACGCTTGTTCCCCAGGATGAGAATGGGGTTTAGGGAAAAAGACAGGCAACACAATGGACTGGTTGAGGTGGAAGTCCGAGACCACCTTGGGAAGGAATTTAGGATGGGTACGCAGAACCACCTTGTCATGGTGAAAAACAGTGAAAGGTGGGTCGGCAACCAGTGCATGCAGCTCACTAACCCTCCTGGCAGAGGTGATGGCAATGAGGAAAAGCACCTTCCATGTAAGAAATTTGAGTGAAGTTGTGGCAAGAGGCTCAAACGGAGGTTTCATGAGGGCTGATAAAACCACATTCAGGTCCCAGACGACCGGAGGAGGCTTCAGAGGTGGTTTGACATTGAAGAGGCCTCTCATGAACCGGGAAACCAGTGGATGGGCCGTGAGAGGTTTTCCGAGGATAGGCTCATGAAACGCAGTGATGGCACTGAGGTGGACCCTGATTGAGGTAGACTTGAGGCCAGCGTCGGACAGAGAGAGCAAATAGTCCAGTACAGTTTCCACTGCTAATGAGGTGGGATCGTGATGATGCAGGAGACACCAAGAGGAGAACCTGGTCCACTTCTGATGGTAACATTGGAGGGTGGCCGGTTTCCTGGAGGCATCCAAAATGCGACGGACAGGCTGAGACAGATTCTCTGGAGAGGTCAGCCCGAGAGAAACCAAGCTGTCAGGTGGAGCGAGGACAGGTTGGGATGTAGTAGAGACTGATGCTGCTGTGTAAGTAGAGTAGGAAACACAGGAAGAGGAATGGGCTCCCTGGAGCTGAGCTGGAGCAGGAGGGAGAACCAGTATTGGTGAGGCCACCGAGGAGCGATGAGAATCATGGTGGCTCTGTCCCTGCGGAGTTTGAATAACGTCCGCAACATCAGAGGCAGTGGAGGAAAGGCATAGAGGAACCGATCCGTCCAGTCGAGCAGGAATGCATCTGGGGCCAGACGATGAGGAGAGTAGAGTCTGGAGCAGAACTGGGGCAGCTGATGGTTGTGAGGAGCTGCAAAGAGGTCCACCTGAGGAGTGCCCCAGAGAGTGAAGATGGAGTGGAGTGTGGGAGGATCCAAGGTCCACTCGTGAGGTTGAAGGATGCGGCTGAGATTGTCGGCCAGGGAGTTCTGTTCGCCCTGGATATAGACGGCCTTGAGGAAGAGACTGCGGGCCGTGGCCCAGGTCCAGATGCGGATGGCCTCCTGACAGAGGAGGGGAGATCCGGTGCCGCCTTGCTTGTTTATGTAATACATGGCGACTTGGTTGTCTGTGCACAGGAGAAGAACCTGAGGGTAGAGAAGGTGCTGGAAGGCCTTGAGAGCATAGAACATGGCTCTCAGTTCCAGGAAATTGATGTGATGTAGACGCTCCTGAGGGGTCCAGAGACCCTGGGTGCGCAGATCTCCCAGGTGAGCTCCCCACGCATAGGGGGAGGCATCCGTGGTGATGATCCTGGAGTGAGGGGGCAGATGAAAGAGGAGACCCCTGGAAAGATTTGAGGAGTTCAACCACCATTGAAGAGATTGCTGAAGAGACGATGTCACAGAGATGGGATGAGAAAGAGGATCCGTGGTCTGTGACCATTGGTTGGCCAGAGTCCATTGAGGTGTCCGGAGGTGGAGTCGTGCCAGAGGAAGCACATGGACCGTCGAGGCCATGTGGTCCAGGAGGATCATCATATGCCGAGCTGGAATAGAGCGACAAAGGAGCACCTGACGGCAGAGATGGAGCAGGGTCCGTTGGCGGTCGGAGGGAAGAAACGCCCTCATCAGAGTGGTGTCGAGAACTGCTCCAATGAACTGAAGTCGCTGTGTGGGAAGCAGATGCGACTTGGGGTAGTTGATCTCGAATCCCAGGAGATGGAGGAAAGAGATGGTGTGCTGAGTGGCTTGTAGCACAAGCGGAGACGTAGGTGCTTTCACCAACCAATCGTCCAAGTAGGGGAACACCTGGAGGTTGTGAGACCTGAGGAAGGCCGCTACCACAATAAGGCACTTGGTGAACACCTTGGGCGATGATGCGAGGCCAAAGGGTAGCACTTTGTACTGATAGTGGCGGTGCTGTACCTGAAATCGGAGGTAGCGACATGAAGTCAGATGGATTGGAATGTGAGTGTAGGCCTCTTTGAGATCTAGGGAACATAGCCAGTCGTGTTGAGAGAGAAGAGGGTAAAGCGTGGCCAGGGAGAGCATCCTGAACTTTTCCTTGAGCAGACACTTGTTGAGGTCCCTGAAATCGAGGATGGGACGGAGGTCTCCCGTCTTCTTGGGTACCAGGAAGTAGCGGGAGTAGAATCCCTGACCCCTTTGGTCTGGGGGAACTTCTTCGATGGCATTGAGAAGAAGGAGGGATTGGATCTCCCTCAGGAGGAGTGGAGTTTGGGAGGAATAAGAAGCTGACTCTACGGGAGGATTGTCTGGTGGAAGAGTCTGGAAGTTGAGGGAGTAGCCGTGGCGGATGATGTTGAGTACCCACTGGTCTGATGTGATGACCTCCCAACGGTTGAGAAAAATTGTGAGGCGGCCTCCGATAGGTTGAGGAAGAGGCACCGAGGATTGGAGACTGGCTATGCTCTGGAGAAAAGAGTCAAAAGGGCTGAGATGGTTTTGACTGTGGGAGAGGCTTGGCCGGTTGGTGAGACTGTGAACGTGCTTGAGATTGGTGCTGCTGACGAGGTCGGCGAGGCTGTTGATGCTGAGGCGGGTTGAGGGGTCTGGCCGAAAACCTGCGTTGGTAGGAAGACTGCTGTTTGTAGGGGCGAGCAGGTGGAGTCTTCTTTTTGGGTTTGATCAGGGTATCCCACCTGGTCTCGTGTGCCGAGAGTTTCTGGGTAGTTGAGTCCAGGGACTCCCCAAAGAGTTCATCACCAAGACAAGGTGCGTTGGCTAGGTGGTCCTGGTGATTGATATCAAGGTCAGAAACCCTCAGCCAGGCCAAGCGCCTCATGGCGACAGCCATAGCAGAGGCTCGAGAGGTCAGTTCAAAAGAGTCATAAATGGATCTCACCATAAATTTCCGGAGTTGGAGTAAGCTGGAAATTTGCTGTTGAAAAATCGGGATCTTACGCTCAGGGATGTACTTTTGGATGGAGGAGAGTTGTAGCACCAAATGCTTCAGATAGAAGGAGAAGTGGAAGGAGTAATTATTAGCTCTGTTGGCAAGCATGGAATTTTGATAAAGGCGCTTGCCAAATTTATCCATCGTTCTGCCTTCTCTGCCAGGAGGTGTGGAGGCATAGACACTTGAACCCTGGGTTTTCTTTAAGGTGGACTCCACAAGAAGGGATTCATGGGGCAGTTGAGGTTTATCGAACCCCGGGATAGGAATGACCCTGTACAAACTATCCAGTTTTCGAGGGGCACCCGGTACCGTGAGGGGGTTTTCCCAATTCTTGTAAAAAGTTTCCCGTAAGATGTCGTGTATGGGTAACTTTAAAAATTCCTTGGTTGTTCGAAGTCCAGGGCGTCAAGGAAAGCCTGGGATTTCTTAGAGTCGGACTCTAAAGGGATAGATAGAGCTGCCGACATTTCCCTCAGAAATTTTGTGAACGAGGACTGTTCAGGTTTGGAACTGGTATCGACCATCGAGGGTTCCTCGTCTGTTGATGAAGCCTCATCATCGGTACCGGGTGGGGATTCTTCCCATAAGTCCGGGTCCCTGACGTCGGTGTGCACGGGGCGGGACGGTGGTGCGGACGGCTCAGTGTGGCGAGTCTTAGAGAGAGATTTGCCAGAGCGCATCGAGACGATACCGGGGGAAGAAGACCGGTGCCGGTCCTGGTCACGGGGGGACTGTTGTCGGTCTCGATGTCGGGGAGGGTCTGCATCAGAGCGGGGTTGCACCGGAGGATGAAGTGGTTCAGCCGCGAGTACCGGCATGGAGGTGTTCAACGGTACCGATGGTGTCGACACCGGTGGTATGGTGTGAGGCTCGGGCCGGTCCGGTACCGGAAGGAGCGGGGCCAATATTGCGGGCAACAAGTGCTGGAGTTGCTGTTGAAGTTGTTCCTGCAATTGACTATGGAGTATGGCCGCAATGCGGTCGTTCAGAGGAGGCACCGGTACCGCTTTTTTCTTTTTCGGTACCATAGGTGCCGCTCCATGCCCCGGCGATGAGGAGGCCGATGAGGAGGCACTCACCGAGATCGGGGCGGAGCGTTTGCGGGGTCGGCCGGGAGGCAGGAGGGCGCTCAAGGGAAGTGGAAGGCTTCTTAGCCGGCTTACCTGGTGCCAGCGACCCCGAGGATGGATCAAGCGGCGTCGAAGTAGTCGGTGCCGACTTTTGTGGTGCCGATGACGGCGCGGCTGATTCCATGGCAGACCCGGTACCGAATAGGATGTTCTGTTGGATCTGCCTAGTTTTCAATGTACGCTTTTTAAGAGTAGCACAGCGGGTGCAGGTGTCAGCCCGATGCTCTGGACCCAGGCACTGTAGGCACCAATTGTGTGGGCCAGTGAGAGATATCGGGCGTGCACACCGCTGGCACTTCTTAAAGCCCGGCTGAGGGAGCATGAAGGGAAACACGGCCTCCGCAAAATCAAAACCGGAGGCCTGTATGGTGGCAACAGGCCCCCCGGGGCCGGCCCAAAAAATAAGAGAAAATAAAGTTTTTTGTTGTTTTTTTTTTTTACAAAAAAAATAACGAAAAAGAAACCCGAAGGGAAAAAGAACAAAAAAGGAAGAGAATTTTGCGAGCGGGAAGGCAAAATCTGAAATTTCAACGGCCGTTGAAACACATGCGTCTTCTTCGCTCCGCGGAAACGAAGAAACTGGGGACCACGCTCTCCTCCGTCGGGCGGGAAGGCACTCGCGCATGCGCGGTGCGGCCAACTAGAACTTTCTAGTTAAAAAGGTCCGTACCGGGGCTCCGTCGGTGACGTCACCCATGCGTTAAGAATATGCTGCCTGCTTGTCCTGGGATAAAAGTATGTTCCTCTCTAGAAAGAGGTTCACAGAATTCCAATTTTCCAAACAAGATACTGAGCGAGAACTTAAGAGATATGAAGGATTCTCCCTAAATAGTCCAATAATTGAGTCCAAATTTTCTCTTGTATTTTAAATAAATAAATAAAATGTCAGACAATGTTAGTGACTTATTTCTTCCATTACAGCATCTGCAATGTTCACATCAAGTTTCAAGTTTATTAAAAAAAAATTTGTACCGCTCAATCAGACTTCTGAGTGGTGTATAATAAAATAGCATTACAATGATAAAACTGATAGAAAATTTGACAATAAACAAACAGGGGGAAAAAAATTGTGACTAAAGATGAACAGAAACAGAGGGGAAAAGGGGAGGAACTACAATATTTTTGAAAAAAGAGAAAAGTCAAGGGATTAACAGTAAGAAGGGGATTTTATTAAAATGTCAATAAGTGGTCAGTGAAAAAAAAAAAAAAAGTCTAAGTATTTTGCCCTTATAAGGGCAGTTAAGTTTCAAAAGCAAAATTCAGAAATGGACTCAAGAAGGGCAATTTGAAAATATGGAAATAGTATTTTAGTGGTTAAACAATCTCTGGTATTGTCCCTTTAACTTAGAGATATCAGGTCAACAAATGATTTGTTTCATATTCTGCCTTTATTTGTTAGCTGGAATGTGGATTATAATTGCATAATGAACGACGTGGAATACACAACATTAGAATCAGTAAGATACAACTCCCCTCTTTCATCCAGTAATCCTTCCCAGTATTAATCTAATCGTATATTATACAATCTTCACCAAATCTAGCTCAGCTAATTAAGAAATAAACAGCCATTCATCAATGCTTACTCCATAGCCTAAGTAATTTAAAAGAACACTAATTATATTACATGTCCTGTGGAATCTGGTTTCTTGAAGAGGAAATATAATTACATAGAGACACAGGATGTTGGATCTTTTTTCAACAGCCATAGCCTATCTGTCTGATCTGCCTGTTGAGTCATAGCTGCGCCTTTGCTAAGTGAATTTCTCCACCTTTCCTGTGGTAATTCAGCATGCCAATTCTGAAATTCTTAGCAGCAATCAGAAAAGCACATAGGAATTAGAAAAAGATGGAGACTAAAATGAAGAATCGGACCACAGAGTGACACATCTTGAATACGCTGTGCTATTCTGGTTGACCCATCTCAAAAGAAATATAGTGGAACTAGAAAAGTTACAGAGAAGGGCAACCAAAATAATTGCCCTGTGGAGTAAAGCTAAATAGGTTAGGGTTCTCCTGTTTTGAGAAGAAGCAGCTGAGAGGGTATAAGATAGAGACTCAAAATAGAACAGTTGGGGAATGATTGCTCACTCTTAGTGTGAAAATGAGGGGACATACCATGAGACTAAAAGGTAGCATCTTCAAGACAAATTGGAAAAAGAAGATTTTCACTTGATGTACAGTTAGGCTGTAAAACACATTATCCAAGGCAGTTAGTACAACTGAGTTTAAAAACATAGAAACATAGAAAATGATGGCAGAAAAGGGCTATAGCCCACCAAGTCTGCCCATTCCAATTATCCGCCCCCCAGAGTTCACTCCTTTAGAGATCCCACGTGAGTATCCCATTTCCTCTTAAAATCTGTCACGCTGCTGGCCTCAATCACCTGCAGTGGAAGTCCATTCCAATGATCCACCACTCTCTCGGTGAAGAAGTACTTTCTGGAGTCGCCATGAAATTTCCCTCCCCTGATTTTCAGCGGATGCCCTCTGGTGGTTGAGGGTCCCATGAGACAGAAGATATCATCTTCCGACTCAATACGTCCCGTGATGTACTTATACGTTTCAATCATGTCTCCCCGTTTAGACTTTGGACAAGTTCCTGGAGGAAAAATCCATAAAGACATATTAGTCAGGTACACTTCTCTCTGGCTATGAACAATAAAGAGTGGATCTGCTTTAGGGATCCTGCTCTCCTATGTGAGTTGCAGAGACAGATCGATGCTGGGCTTAATGAACCTTTTAGTGTGACCCGCTACAACAGTGTCTCTCAAATTGTGTGCCCCGAAGAGATTCTGAGTGTGCCATGAGAGATTCCAGAATTTTACTTTATTTTAAAAAAAATTCCCTTCATAAGTATAACTAGATGACATGTATGTCATGTACGCAAGAGTCTGTCAATGTTATGAGCATCTGCATGCATAAGGATACACCCACCCAGACAAGCATCATTCTTTGACTCTTTTCACTGAAAGAGTGGTTGATTGCTGGAATAGTCTTCCACTACAGGTGATTGAGGCCAGCAGCGTGCCTGATTTTAAGGCCAAATGGGATCGGCACATGGGATCTATTCACAGGGCAAAGTTAGGGGTGGGACATTAGGGTGGGCAGACTGGATGGGCCGTGGCCCTTATCTGCCGTCTATTTCTATGTTTCTATGACATGATCAGTTCTTGAAAACTAACAGCAAGTAATTTTTATTTTTATGTAGTAGCTATCCTAACTTGATCAACAAAGCAATCAAGGCTTTGTTACTGTTTGGATCTTCTTATCTTTGCAAACTTTGATTTTCAGTTCTGACAAATTAAATTTTAAAAAAAGAGAATGACTGCTTAGTGACTATCAAGCGGCATTTTGAGTTAATTTGCACTCAAAAACCCTTACATAGCTTAAAGAACTTTAAATAAATAACCCCCAGATCTAATTTTTTGTTGGTTTTGCAATTTTATAATTTCAATTATATTGTATGCTCCATTTAATGTTCCAGAGCTAAAAAAAAGTTTGAGAGACACTGCGCTACAGTATGTCTTATGTTCTTATCTTTTCCAACATGGACCACATTCAGTGAGGACAGTTCTTCTCATGTTCTTACATAATGTGACTTGTTTGTCTTGATCCCATATATCTGTGAAGCAGTTTCTGATACTTTATCAGTAAACACATATTTCATTATTGGAATACCTTCATTTGTCTTCTGGTTGATTTTTCTTACTCCGTATAAAAGACAGCTCAATGTTGGTTTTAATATCTGCTTCATGGCATATATAGGTTTTTATTAAAAAGTGCTTGTTCCAGCCAGAGCTTTACAGAATAGGCTCCTAACAGGCACCCAGTTATAGAATAGCTCCCGAGCGTACTAATCTTATAGAGGTAATATTAGCAACCAGCAAAACATTTAAAAAAAAATCAATTATTTCTGACTCATGCTTCTCACAGTGGTGTTTGATAAGGAAATCTTTCAAATACAGGGATCGATTTTCAAAAGGTTTTATTTTGCTAACTTTGGGCCCCTTTTACAAAGCAGTGGTAGCGATTGTCCCATGGCAAATACACTGAAGCCCATAGGAATTGCATGGGCTTCAGTGCATTTGCCATGGCGGATTTGCTACTGCGGTTTTGTAAAAGGAGCTCTTTGGGAATTATTCAATTAAACCTTCTGTTTATAGACATTTTTACTAACGAAATGAACAAGGTAGGAGAATTGTAACCAAGCAGAAAAGGGGAAGTTCCAAGGGTGTTCCCATACAAGACTGTCCAATTAATCAGCTAGTACTGATTTTCAGACAGTCTGCCCCAGAAAAAGAATGGGAATCAAATCCTAGGGTGTAATTTATTGTGCTCCATTTCTGACCGAGCTGAAAAAAGGGACAAGGAATACCCCATGTATGCAGCTGTGGTGATTGCTTGCCCAGGCCAGTGGGGTATACAGCAACTGCAATGGCCTGCAGAGACCAATCAGAGGAGGAGGAGGGATCAGATGTCAGAAGCCATGCGGCCCAAGGAAGGAAACCACCTGCCTTGCTGAATTCAAGACAGTGAATGAATGGCTAGGGAAGAAGGAGGAAGGGAGGAGACTAAACAAAAAGATGAGGGAGACTGATAGGAATAATGGGGAGGGGGGTTAGGACCAAGGGGAGAGTTCTGAGAGAGGGTGAGACTAAAGGAAAAGAGATGGGTAGTTTAAGAGGGAGAAAACTGGCAGATGATGGGGTTGGAGTGCAAGAGACTGGTGGATGGCGTGGGCAGAGAGAATGCTGCAGTCGCCTTCCTGCTCAAATGTAAGACCACCTGTTATTCTACATTTGGGTTTTGTGACTCATGGTGTATGAAAGAATGGCCACCCCTGTAGAGGGCCTTGCTATACTAAGCCAACTGCTGATGTAATTGAAGCTCATGATAGGGAAATACCACTGTGGAAAAAAAGACAACCTTACCTTTTGGTTCTAGCCTAGTTGGGAAATACATGACCTTTCCTTTTTGTTGGGAATGTCTTTAAATAGCTCCAGAAAGTCACTTTCTGGGTGTGTTTCTAGAATAGTATTAGAAAGAGTGAGGGAGAAAGTCCCACCCCTTAATGATGTCCTGACAAACAATATAGGTTAGATCCAAATGCTATAAAGTGGTATTTGTTACTTCTGTATAATCACTTGGCAAGGCTCCAGGGTAAATGTGTTAGCAAGAGGTCAGCACCTATCTGGCATCATAGCTCACTTGTAAGGTAGTAGCATCTGCCCACTAAGGTGCATTATTGTGAAAAGAATGTGATGAAGCTTGTTGTTAGTATCTGTTGAGAAAGCAGCAAAATCCACAGATCCCCTGAAAGGGTATGCAGTGTAAACAGCGAACCAAAATAGGACCAAAAGTTCCACAACCCAAACAAAAGTGTCCAAAGTCACACAAAGTGGAACGCGTTCCTGGAATCCCAGAGATGAATTTCTAAAATATAATGTTTATTAAAAAATCATAGAATGCAACAGTCTGTGTCGCGCAATACAATAGTCACAACATATCTTAAGTTCTAACAAACTGGAAACTAGATCCTACACAGCCAGTGTTTTGGCAACAAATTGCCTCCCTCAGGGGTTCTTAGAGAAAACCAGAAATAAATAAAAGACCAGAGGAAGCGAGCTTGTTTTTAATGATTTTTTTCCGGGGGGTAAAATTATTGGAAATATGTTGTTATGAAATATTAGGGGATATATGTAATATAATGAGATATATTTGTTGTGCATTAATGTATATAGTAAAATGAAAAAAGAGTTTGAGGAAGAAAGGGTGGGGGGAGGGATAGGTTAATGTATGATTAATTGTATTATGGAAGAGGGATGTCTAAGTATGTATATGTTTGGATAGATTATTTTATTGATATGGGAAGGGATGGGAGGTGGGTGGGGGGAATTAAAACATGTATAATAATATTGTTTAAGAATGTCAAGTGAGTTATGTGAATTAATTGTAATAATATTGTACACTTGTTGAGAGAAATAAAAAGGAATAAAGATTAAAAAAAATAAATAAATAAAATGATTTTTTTCCCCTTTTGCAATGCAGATATCTCTAAGGCTTTAGTTTTAACAGAAATTGGTACCAAACGTGACCCTGCTACTTTGAAATTATTCCTAAGTAACATGGAGAAGCTTCTCAAGTTGCAAACTCACGGGTAAGATGATTTGTGCATTAAGTGCCACTGCACAACTAGAAATATATTTAAGTATTTAAAAATATTTATAGACTGCTTTCCTGGTTCAGCTAATGTCATCCAAAGCCAGATGACTTTGGTGGTCTGGAATCGAGACTTGTCTCAGCCTAAACAAATCTGAAATAAACCATACCCCATAAAAGGTATGCATGTTAGTAGCGTAATACCTTTTTCTTCCATCTCCAGGCTCCGTATCATAGGAAGTTCGACACTGTCTTTGTGCCACTTGGCCTCTGGTGCAGCGGATGCATATTATCAGTTTGGCTTACATTGCTGGGACTTAGCAGCTGCCACGGTCATAATCAGAGAGGCAGGGGGGATTGTGATTGATACGTCAGGTATGTTCTGATAGATGGTGGTTTTATGCCAGAAAAAAAATTGATTTTGATAGATGGTGGTTTTATGCCAGAAAAAAAATTGATTTTGATATTAATGCCTTAATTTTCTTATGCCCTTGATGAAATATTCATATACCTACCTTCTCCTTGGCATTGCAGAATGCTAATCAAGATGACGTACAATCATATAGCATTAAAAATGCTGCACTCTGGATAGAAGGGGTAAGGAGGACAAATCTCAAGTTGTTTGGTTTGGCTGCTCATGATAGGGGTTTTTTTTTTTTGGTTTATTTTCTGCCAACTGTCTTATGGCTGTGGTCCTTAAAACTTCATGGCATCTGTATTAAATGATGGTTTTATCAGTCTACTCTAACATAAGTATCCCCAGAGGTATGAGACACTTTTCTGCATATTAAGTGTTTTTTGCTGAGCTTTTGTATAAATGCCACTTTTTTGTAGTAAGTCATCAGAAAATGGAGCGTTTTATTTGACACTCGTGGAGAGCAGTGGAATAGAACTGAGGCGAATGCATTTTCCTTCCGTTTAATAGCACACTAAAGCAAACACACTCAGGCTGTGTAATATTTCAGATACAGCAATCTGTATCCAGTTGTTGTGAGACTGCAGATTTTGTCCTGGTTTTGGGTCTGGGTCACTCTGAAGATAGCACGTAGGCTTTCTGGAAAACATAAGCTGCTGTCTTCACCAAATTTTGCTCACAAACAAGCATAAGATGGGAAGTTCCACTGAGCTGAAGAGGTTAAAATCCTTCAAATACCACTGACTCCAGTTTAGCACTCTGCTGGACTGTTCACACAGGAACACTTTGCATGATCAGTTAAAAAAAAATATGAATCAAGTGAATAAGCAGGGAAACAGTCCCCTTGTGAGCTTATTTGACCAGACAAATTCAATAGTGATGCCTAGGAGAAGGGTTATTCTCTTTCTTGGTGAGGTGCAATTAAGAAATCTTTCCGTTCACTTGTCATTAGCATTGTTCTCAAATCGTTTTCTTTTTTGCTTTCTCTGAAATAATTATCTAGTGTGGTGGCTGTGTCAGTCCATTCTTCAAGGTAATATGTAGAAATAAAACTTAAAAAAGAAAAAAAAAAATTATTGGGCTAACAATGTCAAGGTGCGCTAGCATTTTTAGCGCGCGCAAACCACGCACTAAATGAAAAATACTAACGCAAGCTTTATGGAGGCGTTAGCGTTTGGCGTGTGCGGCATTGTAGTGCGCGCTGAAACCGCTAGCACACCTTAGTAAAAGGAGCCCTAAGTTAGTCCAATAAAAAAGGTATTTTTTCTCCTTTTGTTTTTGTTTTATTTCTACATATTACATTATAGTATTTAAAACAAGAAGACAGGAAGGGAAGTGGATTTTTGCCTAAATCTGTGCTATTACAACAAAATAGAGAATAATGGTTTCTAGAAAAGGAGATATGTATGTATATCAGGTTTTTAGGGATGGTTCTGGGGTGCAATTATAAAGTTCTTGGCAGGGGAGCCTGCTATCTCCTTTGAACTTCCAGCAACCTTACTTGCACAGTATTTGAAAAGAAAGATCGAATGAAATCAGATTTCATTCATCTCCTTTAAATTAGGCAGTCTATGTTTCAGGTTTATTAAAAATCTGATATACTGCCTTATCAAATATCAAGGTGGTTTTACATAGTATGTTAAAAAAATACATTAAAAACAGATTTCAATACAACGATAATCAGACACACTGACAAACAATGACTTACTGATGTGAAAAGTAACTGGGTAGAACTACAATATTTTGATAGAAAAGAATGGAGAAGGGGTAAAACAAATGGAAGCGGAAACATAAATTATCTGAAAATACAAGGCTAGTAGAAGGGAACAGACTTCCATTACCATCCTTAAAAGGACTATCATACGTCATATGCATCTTTAAAAAGAAAGGCCTTTAAACTGCTTTTAAATTTATTGAGGGATGTAATGATCTTGTGCATCTCCAATCCTTGAAAAAAAAACAAAACTGGGTTTCAGCAGGAAAGCTATATTGTTATCAGGATCAGCTCTATCTCATAGCTTGCAAAAAAATAGCATCAGAGAATCCTTTTAAAAGCTACTGTGAGCAGCAGGCCTTTCAGCATACCAGCACACACAAGGCCCACTGTATCCTGTCCCCTCCAACACAGCAGTTTGAACATGTGCAGAGGATGGGATTCTGAAAGGACCCATCACTTACAGCAGCTTTCAAAGGGCTTTCCTGCTGCTGACTTTGTGTCAGTGCTGAACTTTCAACCTCCTTGCCAAAGACTGTATATTCTTTGGGCTGCCATGGTTTTAGGGTGGTGGAAGCAGCAGCAGTGGCAGAGGGAAAGGAAGAGGGGGCAGATGCTAGATACCTTGAGAAGGAGAGAGGAAAAGAAGATGGAGAAGATGCTGAATACCTTGGGGTAGAGAGTGGGGAGGGGGGGGGGTGGTGGTTGCATGGCCAATGGCTAATGCTATATCTTGGTTTCCAGTTTATTTAAAATTATTTATAACCCGCCTATCCACAAATCTAAGCAGGAACAAAAATCACATACAAAATAACACTTAAATACGTACATACAAATACAAAACAGCAAAAGCAAAAAAGCATCTTTCAGATCTCCTGGGCTGAAGAGTAAAGCAGCCTGATGCCTACATTGTCTTGTTCGAAAACCTTGGGGCAATTCACAGAACTGTGTGTTGTTGCCGGGTACAACATAAGCACTTTGTACCTTCACATTTCTACAACCAGTTTCAAAAGGAAACTGCACACCCTAATGTTGACCTTACATGATTTACAGGCTCAGAAGGGCCCATGTATTTTGCCTTTGCTGCTTCTTCAGTGGCAGCAGAATGTGAGTGAAATCATGAGCCTATGCATTGGTATTGGAGTAATCTGTAATCCAAGAAAATTCGCCTTTTGAAGGTCCATATTTAAACAACTTTATAGAAGGTGGAGAGACACTTATAGAAGTGTTTATATTCACCCCGACATACTTGAATAGACCACTTACAGCCTGTTTTACAAAGCTGTGCTAGCGGCTGCCATGCGGCAACAGCCCCAAAGCCCTTTAAGTCTCTATGGGCTTCGGGGCCGTTACTGCGCAGCAGCCACTAGCGTGGCTTTGTAAAACAGGCCCTTAGATTTTATTGTAGATATATTGTGACCCTCCTCCACTCTGCTTCACAAAAGGCCGCTATAAGAAGCATATTGCATGACCTTCAGCAACAATTTCTAGAGGACTTTTTTTTCTCTGTCTGTCTGTCTCTCTCTCTGCTTCTACTAACTCTGGTTGTATATTTGGTCTATTTGATGTCCCTCATTCTATTCCCCATTAATACAGTCTGTGCTCTCTTTTTCTCTTCGGCTCCTTTTCAGGGGGACCTCTGGACATCATGTCCTGCAGAGTTGTGGCAGCAGGCACTAAGGAATTAGCAATGCTAATAGCTCGAGAATTATTGACAATTGACTACGGCCGGGATGATGAGACCTGAAGAAAATGGAGCAATATGTTTTATGAAATGAATGCTTGCTGTTTGAAACATTGTAGTGGGTTCAGAGATGTGCTATTTAGTGGGGAAATCTTTTAAATGACTTGCTAGAGGTTTTGATGTTCAAATTGTGTTAGAAGAACTGTTTTTAAATTCCATGAAGCCTCTGGTCCCTTTTTAAGTAGTTTTGGATATATGTGGCAAGATCAAATGCAGCAATTACATATGAAAAAAAAATAAATTCACACATGTGTGGGAGCTGAAACCCAAAATCCTTTGTGACATATGCAACTAAAAATGAAACTTTCTTGAAAGTGCAGATCTCAGGAACAGGGTTTAGAAGTGTAGATTGATAGGAATAAGTAGTTAGAAAAATGTGTGCATTGTATTAAGGACTTGGGAATGGGACCTCATGTAGACTTGAATATTTTACTCAGGTGGTGTAAAATCCTTTTAGGAAGACCACAATAATTTAGAAAAAGGCACAGGTTGAAAACTAATGTAGTAGTCCATGGGGAAGAAGAGTGTGTGATGGTAAACTTCCATTTTGCCAAAACTGAGCCGTTTTAAGTACATTAATGTCCTGATGTACTAAAGTGTTGCCTCCATTTTGTCTGTAACAACATGTTCAATATGTGTCTCCATGAATGTTAACCATTGAAAATATTGCAGAAATGAATTTTTATTACTGAGCTGTGTTAACAAAAAAAAGTGTCTCTGCGTACTATAGGTAATCTCTAAATAGCCATGGCCTCTTAGGGGTAGGCTCAAGTTGACATGTGGCTGACTTCTGGGTTGTTTCCCAATTGTGCTAGGTAGTTCCCTGTGAAGCAGGCTGGGGTGCTGTGGCCAACCCAAAGAGTGCACAGGCATGTGAGTAAGAGGGTGGGGCACGGAGAAGGCCCTCCTTCCATCACAGCTGCAGGCACTTTCTATATCTGTGTAAATGGTTTAATGGACAGCTGTTTATAGGTTTATACCTTGAGTTCCCACCACAGCTTAAACATTAAATGCTATCAATATTTATATCTGACACCTTTATATGCAAAAGCACCTTTTCTTTCAGAGGTAAACTTTCTGGCGCTTACCCCTGATCATCTAAAGATGAGATTATGTAATAACATAGTTATAACTGAAATCAGTTACTTCTCAATCAGCAAAAACCAGGTTCAGGAACCAAATTCACAGAAAAGCAGTCACCGAGTCATCAGACTAGCCATCCCAGACATTTTCAGCCAACAACATTGTAAGTATCTATGGCCAAAATGAAATTTGTATTCCATGCTTGTTTCTCTAAATAAACTTTAGCCACTGATTTACTTTTTATAAAAGTACTTCTTATTGTAAAAGTAAGAAGACTGCACTAAAACTAACTGTTCCCTACCTAAAGGCATCGGGGTAGTTTTTCTCCTTTCATTTTCACAGCAAATTCCAGTCAACAACTGTGTTATTTGCATCTGTTTTTGATGCTGAAATGTCTTGGCTTGGTGAAATCTGTTTTAGTATGAATATTTTTTCAGGCTAAAAACTGATTTCATATTTGGACTAGGAATGAGGTTAAGTATATTATCCAGCAGCCAGTGGTGACCTTAGGAACATACTTGATCTCAAGGTAATCATGTGATGACCGAGCTTTGGAGATGCAGTGGCAGAAATCCAGATTTGACCAGCAAATAACATGGAGGGCCATTTTTGATAATGTATCTAAGTCTGATTTGGACGTCTTGAGAAATGCGTCCAAAAATCGGGAGGCAAAAACATCCATTTTCAAAACCACTAGACACTCTTTTTTTTATTTTAATCACCTATCTAGACATCTTGGCCCTTAGGATGTCCAACTTTTTTTGACCATTTTCGAGAAGAATATCATCACGTTCAAAACGTCCAAAACCAAGCCATTTTGGACATAGGCAGGGCCACCAATTATATTACACTGGCCACACAGACATGCCAACATAGCAGTGAGGTACCTTAGCAGGCACTGCTGTGACCTTCACATAATGATTGCCAGGTATATCTCTCTCCAGAACTCCCTTATAATGTATGGTTAGCCCTCCAAAACTCCCACAAAACCTACTATACTCCCCTGTCTACAACCCAATAGCCCTTATGGCTGCTGGTGTCCCTTATATGTTATGGTTAGCAGTACATGCTGTCTTTTCAAGCAGTGGTATTTCACATGGTTCAATGACAATTCAATGAACGAAAAGAACATGTGAATCTGTACATCTAACCTATCACGATTTAATTACAAGACTGTCCAGAGGCAGGCCCTTTTGGGCCGAAACACGATCGTGTCGAGTCTGTCACAATAAAAGAGATTGAGCACCAATTAGTCACCTTCTTCATTGTTTTTCTGTTCAGTGGTGTAAAGGGGCTTACAATTTCCACCATAAATGTAGTGGTTAGGGTGGAATATGGGCCTGGTCACCCTCTGTGGTTCACTACACAACTCACCCGACTACTCCAGATACCTGCCTGCTGCTGTACTCGGATTTCTTATACCAGGTGCTGCTGTTTTTATAGAGATAGGTATGTCCTGTTTCTTTCACATCTTTGGGAGTGGAAGGGAGTCATTGACCACTGGGGAACTTAATTCCTCCAGTGATCATCTGGCCAGTTTGGGAACTTTGTGGCACTTAGACACTTTTAAAATGGGTCTAGCTTGGGACATCTAAATGGCATCCTGAACAGGGGAGTGTTTGGTGCAGTGGTTAGAGCTACAGCCTCAGCACTCTGAGGTTGTAGGTTCAAATCCCACACTGCTCCTTGTGACCCTGGGCAAGTCACTTAATCCCCCATTGCCCCAGGTACATTAGATAGAATGTGAGCCCACCAGAACAGCTAGGGAAAAATGCTTGAGTATCTGAATGTAAACCAAGTTAGGCTATAAGTGGTATATAGATACTGAAATAAATAAAATAAGTCTTGGGAAATGTTTGCCACAAGATATCCAAGCACTAAGCACACTCGAATCCTACCCATAATGCCGCCAACATGCCCCTTTGAACTTTTGACATACTGAACAAAAAGCCCAGCAGGACGACTAGGAAGCTGGTTTAAAAAATTGGTACTTGGATGTTTGGGTGATTAAAAAGTCCAAGTGCCATTTTATGCCATTTTTTGGATAGCTTTCTTTTTTGAAAATGAGCCCCATGATGTTTGTTCAACTGCTTTCAGGAGCAAGTGACATATACATTCTGAGTAAATAATTCCAGATTAAGAAAGTAACTGTTCTTTTACCTGTCCATTTTCAGCAATAAATGCTGCTCGGGAGAAGGTCATAAGCCACCCAGTTACTGACTGCAGCTAAGTTATTTCCTCAAGACAAGAAACAAAGGCCAGACCATGTTCTGATCTGGTTGGTGTGTTCTGCTTACCAGAGCAAGGGAAGCAAAAAAGTTTAGGTTAATTTATGACCTATTTTTAAAACTTGCTTTTAATTTTTTCATTGCCAAGACGATTTGTGCATGGTGCCTCTGGTCTGTTATGAATGTTATTAACTACTTTCTCTTAGTTTAGCATTGCTGCTGTATTGATTCATATTCTTCATTACTATAGCAGTGCTGGTTGCAATAGAGAACATAGTAGACCAGCTGTTTTTAAATATAGAGCAGACTGATTGTAAAGATTGCAAATTATCCATGTCAACTGCTGAGCAAGTTGTAAATAGGAATGACAAACATTGTTTGACATGTCTATATGCAAATGACAGAAGCCTATGAAACAAGATGGGAGAGTAAGAATATATTCCACTGAATGAAAGATAGATATAATAGGCATCTTTGAGACCTAGTGGAAGGAAGTTAACCAATGGGACACTGATACCAAGGTAGAAATTATATTGCAGTGAGAGGGTGGATCAAATTATATGTTAAGGAGGGCCTTAAATCATAGAAACTTAGAAACATGATGGCAGATACAAGGCCAAATGGCCCAGCCAGTCTGCCCATCCACAGTAACCATTATCTCTTCCTCTCTCTTAAGAGATCCCATGTGCCTATCCCAGGCTTTCTTGAATTCAGATACAATTTCTGTCTCCACCACCTCTTCCGGGAGACTGTTCCATGCATCTACCACCCTTTCTGTAAAAAAGTTCTTCCTTAGATTCTTCCTGAGCTTATTACCTCTCAATTTCATCCTATGCCCTCATTCCAGAGCACGATGGACCTCAGGTCTGACCCAGCAGAGGCATTGCTTATGTTCTTATGTAACTCATGCGCATTTACGCTACATAGGTACTCATATTTAAATGTCTTATCATACCTCTCCTCTCCTGCCTTTCCTCCAAAATATATATATTGAGATCTTTAAGTCTGCCCCATATGCCTTATGATGAAGACCATGCACCATTTTAATAGCATTCCTCTGGACCAACTCTATCCTTTTTATATCTTTTTGAAGGTGCGTTCTCCAGAATTGTATACAATATTCTAGATGAGGCCTCACCAGAGTCTTATACAGGGGCATCAATACCTCCTTTTTCCTACTGGCCATACCTCTTCCTGTGCACCCAAGCATTCTTCTAACTTTCACAGTAACCTTTTAAACCTGTTTGGACACCTTAAGATCATCACATACAATCACACCCAAGACCAACTCGTCTATTGAACATGACTTTGCATTTCTTAGCATTAAATTTTAGCTGCCAAATTTCAGATCATTCTTTAAGCTTCACTAGATCTTTCTACAGCAAACCTGAATTTTAAAAATAAATAATATACCTTTTGTTCATCATTTTTTTATTTTTATTTCTGTAGTATTGAATATTCAGTTAGAGCAAGGAAGACTGCACCATGTTTCACTGAAGGGCCAGTTCCAATGCTAGAATGAGAGCCTTTCATCTGTGGCATTTATCTGTGATAAACCTGCTCAGATGATTTAGTAATAGTCACAGCACCTGGAAGTAGTCTCTAAATAATTTGGTGGTCTCACTCTAGCATAGATGTTAGCATCGTTCAAAGAAATTCCTTGATAAAAAGCCGGAGCCTGGTGTGCCCTGTCAGACATAGAGATGGTCCCAGCAGTGCAGGATGCATGGGGAAAGCTCACTTTGTGGCCATTTTCCTTTCTGTACTGGCTCTTTGGATGAGTGAAAGATTGTTCTCGGCACTCTTTGCGGTATTTTGTCTACATATTTGGTTTGCTAGCAGTTTAATATTCAGAAAATTCAGAAACTTTCTTTTCTAGATTTTACTTCATTACTGAGGTAACGTAAACATTTTGAAGTTTTAGAAAAGTTGCTCAGACGTTTCCAGTTAAATGTTACTATTCTAGTGTCATTCTTATACATGTATAATATTGAACATAGTGTGATATGCTGGGGCTGCATCTTAACTGACAGCTTTTTATCTTGAATGGAAAGGAGAAAATTCAATTCAGGTTAAAACCAGGAAAAATCGCAGGGAAGGGCCCTGCCATGTAGAGAATCTGGATTTGATTCTAGGCCCTGGCCTATTCCCCCTATGTGAGCTTGGTAGGGGTGTCATGAAAGCAGTATTCATAGCACCTGGGGTGAGACAGCTTTGATCACTCTGCAATGGCAACACCTAGTGATTTGTTAGCTGGAAGGAACCATGATTTGTGCTTTATTACCCCCACCACCACTGAAAATTCACTGCATTGGTTGGGCTGAGGAAAAGTGGATAATAGGGAAAATTTAAGTAATTAAAAATAAGATATATGGTCCTGTAGCTCAACAGAAACTCATTCCAATGGAGATGGAATCTGAAAGCAGCAGGAAGAAATCTAAGGCCAAAAGAAATGTAGAGTGGGGACAGAAAGATAAGAGCCAGTGCTGCTTCATATTTACAAAAGAAATACCTTTGCCTTGTAAGTCTGGTAAAGAATAGGTATTTCCATCTTCTGGAATGGGTAGGCCTATGTTTAGTCCACTACTCCCTCTGTATGAAGATAGGAAGAAAAGCAATTTAGCATACTTCTGTATGGGCTGTGAACCAGTCAGAATAAAAGCATTTCCATTGTAGATTTTTGAACTTATGTAATTTCTAGTACTGAAAATTATAGCACTCAGGTTGCAAGCGCTTTAGAGCAGGACTTCCACTGGTTTCATCTCTGTGTGATTCATGTTCTCCAATGACTACTATTATTTTCTGCCTTTAATGTTGCGCATGCTGTTGATACTGTAGCAAAATAAAATTATAATAGTCCTCCCTCAACAAAAAAACCCCCCAAAAACATTCATAGTGGTTTTAACTCTATATTATCCTGAATGTTGGTAGATTTACAGATAGCTATGGGTCTTGGGGGAATATTTTCTTTTGATCAATAAAGAATTTAGATTAGGGCCAGCCTGATAAATGTTTGTGTATCTAGCTATGCGTGTTGCATCCATTTTCTAAGGCCACTAGCTCAGGGGTGTCAAAGTCCCTCCTCGAGGGCCGCAATCGAGTTGGGATTTCCCCAATGAATATGCATGAGATCTATTAGCATACAATGAAAGCAGTGTATGTAAATAGATCTCATGCATATTCATTGAGGAAATCCTGAAAACCCAACTGGATTGCAGCTCTCGAGGAAGGACTTTGACACCCCTGCACTAGCTAGTATAGCTCTACTTCAAGGATTCTCAACCCAGTCCTTGGGATACACCCATCGAATCGTGTTCTCAGAATATCCACAATGAACATACATGAGATAGATTTGCATGCAATGGAGGTAATGCAACCAAATTTATCTCATGCATATTCATTGTGGATATTCTGAAAACCTGACTGGATGGTTGTATCCCAAGGAGTAGGATGAGAATCCCTATTCTACATTGTGGGCCAGATGTACTAAAGCCTTTCAGCCTTGTGATTGCCCAGGAAGCCCTGAACCACTGCAACAAAGCTGTTCCAAGCTGCTTTCTCCTTCCCAGTTAGCTTCTTGAGAAATTCCTTGCACTCCAGGATCATCTTTATCTGTGGTCCGACAAAGACACCAGCTTTGACCTTTACCTCGGAAAGATGTCTTGAAGGCTGCCGACTTAGCTAGAGCTCTGACATATTGTTTCATTAGGCCCAATTTGATGTACAGTGGTAGCATCAGCATCTTCTGGGGGTCCACTAGTGCTTCCCATTTGGCATTGTTTCTCCCCACAGAGAACTTGGTCCACTTTTGGTAGTGTGCCTTGCTGTCCCAAAGGCAGAGATAGCAGGGAAACTTGATAAAACCGCCTTGGACACCCATTAAGAATTTCACCATTTTGAAGCCTCCGATGACCTCCCAGCTGTACTCATCAGACTTCAAGGTGCCTAGAAAAGTCTTGATGCTGTTATAATCCTCTTTGAAGTGCACTGAGTAAGGCAGTGACTGGTACTTGTTCCCGTTATAGAGCCAAACAGCTTTGATGCTCTTGGCTAAGCTGTCAATGAAGAGATGATACTTTTTCATATACAAATCTGCCCTATTGGGAAATCCTTAGAAGTCAGAAATTTTCTTCTCCCTATGTACTATTACTGCTGGCACATTGAGATTCATGCATAGTCTGTCCATTTCTTTCTGTTGAGACTTCAGTGCTTCTGAGCGGCTATTTCGTCCAATTGAGGTGGGACATGGTACTGTACTATTCTCTTGATTCAATGTCTACCTTCAGCTAGCAGCTGTGTTATCCTGTTCATGATGCCAGGCGTGGCCCTCAAACAAGCCAGGGTGAGATAGGTGCTCCAGCTTCCTCTTCATCCTCTAGTGTTGTCAGTGGGAACCCAACCTCTCCTGCAGGGTAAAGTATAGTGAAGACACGCCCTCTCCATGAAGTCACTATTTGCAATCGCATGATGTTTGCCTGGAGGTAGGGGTGAGGAACTAATGCTAAAAGAATTTGTTGCAAAACAGAATTTCTCAAAAAATAAAAAAAAGGCTACATAAATGCAAGCAGGTGGAGTAAAACAACTTTAAGAAATCTTTGAAATTTGGGAGGGAAAATGGACCGAACCAGGTTACAAAGGTTAGGGGAAAAGTAGGGATTGGTAAGATACAACTGAGCCAAGAGTCAAATTACTCACCTTTGATAATATCTCAAAATGCAACAATGCATCCACTACAGCAGCGGTCTCAAACACGCGGCGCAGTCCAGTCGGGTTTTCAGGATTTCCCCAATGAATATGCATTGAAAGCAGTGCATGCAAATAGATCTCATGCATATTCATTGAGGAAATCCTGAAAACCCGACTGGACTGCGGCCCTCGAGGACCGACATTGGACACCCCTGCGGCTTACTCAAACCTGTATAGATTGAATTACGGTAATCTAATTGTGCTAATTGAATTATGGTAATCTAATTGTGCTAGGATAATAGCTTGCACCAGTACCGCAAAATGTTGCTGGTGAAACAGATGTCAAACTTTCCTTAACATTGGTAAGCTGTAACATTTCTTTGAATGGTGATTAACCTGACATTAAAATGATAAGAGTCCAATATTATTCCCAGAACTCTACACAAAAATTCAATTTTCAAAGATTCTCCAGAATTCAGAGTTACAGAGAGAGATAACTGTTCATTTTTTGGGCCAAAGGTCTCACCTTCATATATTCCACCTGTAAATCCAAATTCTGATGCAATTCCAACAACTGATTTGTCAAACACCACAAACCACTGCTGGTAGTATTACCCTCTCATTTTATCCTAATGTACTCTGTTTTAAATTTTTACCTAGGAAAGCCTTCTCTGATCTGAGCAGTCTGAGGCATAGAGGAGCCATGTGGTAACACTCCTTCCACAGTGGCACTGTGGGCTGAATACTCAGAAGTAAGCCAGCTGCAGCCCCTAGGTATTATGTTGTACCACCCCATAAAAATGTATTGCCATCCCAGTTTAAATCCTGACCCCTTAGCTCCTACTTAACTGGGAAATTGAGGCCTTACTTTATCTTACTTGAATGAAATAGATACTGTAGTGCAGTGGTCTCAAACTCAAACCCTTTGCGGGGCCACATTTTGGATTTGTAGGTACTTGGAGGGCCGCAGAAAAAATAGTTAATGTCTTATTAAAGAAATGACAATTTTGCATGAGGTAAAACTCTTTATAGTTTATAAAACTTTCCTTTAACAGTTAAAAGGAAAGATATATAAACTACTAGCTGATGCCCCGGCGTTGCACGGGTATTTAATTATAGCAATAACACTGTAAATGGATTCAAATAAAGATACTTTATAGTGGTGAATGAAAATATTTTTTTACAGCTTTATAAAAAGTACAATAATCAAATTATAATGTGAAATATTTGACAAAATGAATACAATATAACTAACACAAAACTTGATTATAAACAACATTTTTAGTTTCACCTCCAGGAGCAAGAACATATACATTATTGGGTGAACCCACCCTTCCCACGTGTGCAGGTGGGCCGCGAGACCCCCAGAACATATCACCCCAGGTAGTGAGGGATCTGCATACCAAGTTTCGTTCAAATCGGTCCCACAGCTTTTTACATTTTTTACATTGACTTGAATGGATGAAATCTGATTTTCTGTTTGTAGCTCCGCCCATGTGTGCAGGTGGGCCACGAGACCCCCAGAACATATCACCCCAGGTAGTGAGGGATCTGCATACCAAGTTTCGTTCAAATCGGTCCCACAGCTTTTTACATTTTTTCCATTGACTTGAATGGGTGAAATCAGATTTTCTGTTTGTAGCTCCGCCCACGTGTGCAGGTGGGCCGCGAGACCCACAGAACATATCACCCCAGGTATTGAGGGATCAGCATAGCAAGTTTTGTTCAAATCGGGCAAGCCGCTTTTGCGTTGGCAGCTTTTTACATTTTTTCCATTGACATGAATGGGTGAAATCTGATTTTCTGTTTGTAGCTCCGCCCACGTGTGCAGGTGGGCCGCGAGACCCCCAGAACATATCATCCCAGGTAGTGAGGGATCTGCATACCAAGTTTCGTTCAAATCGGTCAAGCCGTTTTTGCGTGATCGCGGCACATACACACACACATACATACCTCCGATTTTATATATATAGAAGAAGATAAAGAGTTTTACCTCATGCAAAATTGTCATTTCTTTAATAAGACTTTAACTTTTTTCTGCAGCCCTCCAAGTACTCTATTTTTTTCTGCAGCACTCACATTTAAAGTTCAATATCTTTTCTTTCTCAAAACTGGCACATTTCAATCACTAAATTGAAAATAAAATCATTTTCCTACCTTTGTTTGGTAATTTCATCAGTCTCTGGTTGCACTTTATTCTTGACTGTGCATCCAATACTTCTTCCCTTCTTTCAGCCTCCTGTATGTTTCCTCTCCTCCAGACCTCATTCCCTCCCCTAACTTTTTCTTTCTCTATCTGTCTTTCTCTGATTCCATGCCCCATTTTTTGCTTTGTTTCTGGTTCCCTGTCCCCTCGAGGACTGACATTGGACACCCCTGGAGTAAGGGGAATCTAAAATGGTTACAACTAATCCAAAATATGGCAGCAAAAGCTAACATTTAGTAAAAGAAAATTTGATCAGGTGTCTCCTCTATTGAGAAATCTGCACTAACTCCCTATTTTAGAGTACAGTTTAAATGCACTTCTATGGTTTTTTAAATCATACATGGGCTAGTTACATCTTTGATTCCTCTATCTTTGAATAATCAGAGATCTTCTGATTCAAGAAACTCTCAGAAATTTAAACTGTCCTCTCCAATTTTAAAAGGAATAAAATCTAATATTACTCAATCTTTCTCATATACTTTTACAATGATTTGGAATGGAATTCCCTCTTGTGTTAGAACTCTTCTCTCCTTCCAGATTTTCTGCAAATCTATGAAAAACACTGTTATTTCAACAGTTCTTAGAAAATTGTTCTAAGGAAAATTAGTCATCTTCTCTCTAGGATGTCGGATGAGGGTCTTCATTATCTAATTACTTTCACTTCGATTGTTGATTTTTATGTGAACCAAGTCAAACTCCTTTTGGGGAGATGAAACGGTATATAAATCCAAGATTTAGATTAGATTTGTGATTTGTCTGTAAAGCATAGAGCTGGAATGTGGAAGGAGGCATAGAGAGGGTGGATAGGGACAGGGGCATAGAGAGGGTGGATAGGGACAGATTCTTCAGGCTGAAGGGGACAACAGGTACGAGGGGGCATTCGGAGAAACTGAAGGGAGATAGGTTCAAAACGAATGCAAGGAAATTTTTTTTCACCCAGAGGGTCGTGGACACTTGGAATGCGCTACCGGAGGAAGTGATCAAGCAGAGTACGGTACAGGGATTCAAACAGAGACTGGATGGATTCCTGAGGGATAAGGGGATCGTGGGATACTGAGAAAGCTAATCAGAAAATATATGCAGAAACCCAACCTGGTCGTGCAGGCAAGACCGGAGGGCTAGGACTTTGATAGGAAGATAGGACTCAATTAGGAAACCAAGGAGGCATGGGGGCCCCTTCTGGTGATTTAGACAGGTCGTGAACTGTTTGGGCCGCCGCGGGAGCGGACTGCTGGGCAGGATGGACCTATGGTCTGACCCGGCGGAGGCACTGCTTATGTTTTTATGTTCTTATATGAAGCTCGCAGCTTCTCTATTTATCCTGCATAAAGGGGCTTTTAAGACTAAACAACCCTAAGCTCAGAATCATGCAGGTTTGGCTACAGTCACATCACTATGAGAGGGCATGGAGGAAGAGTCCCACTGCAGAAAATAAGGAGACAGGCCACATGCTAGCGTTTATAGCCAACAGGTTTATCTGGTTATAAAGAATTACATCAGAATTAATCAACATATTGCTAAAACTGGTTGAAATTGTAAGGTAGTAGGGAAACAGTCCCGAGTCTAGAGGTAGTGGGGGAAGGTTATCTAATTCTGATATTTTTGGCCCATTCTGAAGACAAGATTCAGACAATAACATTTAAGAATGAGAGGGCTTGCCCATGGAATGCAGATGAGTGAAGCATTAGGCAGGGTATGTGACTGATATGATACAGACTGTACTGCCAGGGATTACCATTGACTGTTAATGCAGATCAAGGCCAGTCAACATGGGCTTCCTGTCATTTGACAGGGCAATTGGAAATTTTTCACATTGTAAATATAATGAATTCTACATCTAGTTGTTTAGACAGTTTGTTCTTAGGTGCTTCTGTTGAACAAATTTGCCAATTCAAAAATTATCTATAATCATTTTTAATGTCTTTAAAACAGCACTTAAAACATTTTTGCTTCAAAAATTCAATCTTAGTAGTTGAATAATGCCTTTCCTTGCCTAAACTGATAACATCAGTGTTTATCCTAAATCAATCTAGCTTCTTTGTATGTTATCCACTATGAACTAATTGCTGGCAATAGTAGAATATAAATTATTTAACTGTAAAAGAGCCACTTGACCTAAAGGACTCTGGGCAAACTTTTTTTTTTTCCCATTTTGGCTGCCATTCTCCTTCCCATCCTCAAAAGTCTTCCACTGTTCAAGCCAGCCCTTACTAACCTCTAACTAACCCTGCTTGCTTCAGACCTGCAAAGTGGTCCAGTTCCAGGAGGGAGATTTTAGGTCACTCCTGGATTTCTGACAACCCTATTCTGATGCCTTATAGCAGTGTTTCTCAACATACCCTTGGGGTTATGCAGGCTGCTTTTTGGGGGTACGTGGCTTGACTGCCGGCGGAGATCCCTCCCTTCCTTTCCGCCCGCTACACCACCCCCACCCCCAAAGCCGACCCTGTTACTTCTTTGGAGCCGGACTGGCTCCCTCCTCCCCCAGCAGCACTACATGCAGGGATGCAGGCAGTGACTCACACAGTGCGTCGCTGACCCTGAACCTTCTCTCTGACGTCAGAATTTGTCAGAGGGAAGGCTTGTGGGCCATCCACATACAGCATGTGAGTCGCTGCATGCGTCATCCCTGCAGGGAGTTGCTGCTGGTGAGCAGGTCCTGGCTACAGGATTATTTCTTACTCCACCAGGGTGATGCTCTCCTTCTAGGAGACCTCTCTCCCTCAAAGCAGGACTGTTTATCCCTATCTGTGTCTCATTTTTGTAAGCTTTGCCCAGAAATAGGAACATGAAAAATCAAATGATGGCTCAGGGAACCACAAATCTTGAGTCAGCTCTGGTCTTAAACCTTCCTCTAGTATTAGATAGTTTGATAGCAGCTTCAATACAGCTAAGAACCGGTACAGATACCATGTTCCCTGAAAATAAGACCTATCCAGAAAATAAGCCCTAGCATGATTTTTTAAAATGTTCCTAATATAAGCCCTACCCCAAAAATAAGCCCTAGTTAAGATTGACCCCCCCGAAGCCCCCCCCCAAAAAAAAATGTCCCCAACACTCCCAAATCCCCCCCCCCACCCCTCCGACTCCACCCATGACACTAGTGCTGCCCGATTTGCCAAAAAAATTGGACTCGTCGATTAAGCAATGCCCACCCCGGTGAGACCTGACATACCTCTGCTCTGAAGCCTTCTGCGGCAGAGAGAAGGCCATGCCGCCCATGTTTTTGGAGGCCTTGGAAGTACAGTATGTCAGTCTCAAGGTGGATCAGTGGGGTTCTTCTGCTGGGGATGGGAGGGAGGGATAGAAAAATGCTGCACATGGGGATGGGTGAAAAGGGAGGAAAGATGCTGCACTTAGGGGGGGGAGAAAGAAAGAGGAAGAATTGGGATGGAGAAGAGAAAGTTGTACATGAAAAAAAGAGAATAGTATGCACACAGAACAAAATTTACACAAAAATCAGTAGATTCATTTTCCAAAGTTCTATTCTTACAGACGTTAGCAGCCCCAACTCTTAACTCTTTTCTACCAGCTCTGCCCAGTGGCGTAGAGTGGGAGGGGGGCGACGCCTCTCCCCTCTCCCTCCGTACCCCCTTAAACGTTTGCTGGCCCCAGCTGTATCTTCCACTTGCCGCTTCCCTTCTGACGTCACTTCCTGGTCGCGGGGTCGGGACGTGACGACAGAAGGGAGCCGCTGGTGGCGCATTTCAAGAGGTACGCGGGGGAGGACGCTCAAAGGGCAGGAAGGGGGGGGGGGTGGCGATGCAGGACACCACTGCTCCGTGCGCTAGCCACTGGCTAGTTACGCGCTAAATCTCACGTGAAAAGAAAACTACCTGTAAGCAATAACAAAAAACAAATTGCTCAGAAGGCGCGTGGTTTCACGTAACGTATTAAAGAAACGGAAAGGAGTGGCGTTTGATGTGACGTTCGGCGGCGTAGGCGGGGCGCCGTTTGACGTGATCGGGGGGGAGGGGGATATGGTTAAGGGGGCGGGGCGCTGCGAATTAAGTGGAAGGAGAGAGCGAGTGTTGTGGCACCGCCAGGCTGTGGGAAGATCGCGACATGTCTGGTGGTCAGGAGCCCGGCGTGACGTTGTCACCCAGAGGGCTGCTTCGGTGAGTGGAGAGCGCGCTTCTGTTATGATTAGTAGTGCCTTGCGCTTGAGCAAGCCGGGGCAGGTGGGAATGCAGGAGCTTCTCCTAATGGACCGCAGGAAAGAAGTAGGGGGAAAAGATGGGCTGGGGGACAGGAGGGGAAGAAATAAACATCGTCCCCAACATGCATTCAAATGTGTGGTATAGTAGTCTTTCAGATAGTGCTGTAGAAGTTATGATACAGTTGTTAGTGTCTTATGAGCTTAATGGTGACAAGAGCTTTTGTGCGGGAATTTTAATCAGTATTCCACTTTGTACTCTCAGTCCTGATTTCTGGTCCCTTCATCTTAACTGAAAGGCCGAGAAAGAGCTTGCCAAATATAGCTAATATCTCGGACCTTGCACTTGCTAAAGGACAAGGGAGAAGAACCCCACCACCACCACCGAGTTCTCCATTTTATTGGAGTATATGTAGTAACCTGCGAATCTTAGTTCATCAATTTACAAGGGGAGTGTTCTCAGATGGTATTTGATATACCTACCGTTCCTGAATGTAACTTCTCTTTCTTGAGCTACTACTGAAAAGGGTGTGAACGTTAAATCTAAATAATTTTGAAAAATATATTTTTTACCTAAAGATAGTGGTAATGTCATTAGATCACAGGCTTTTTAAGTGCCTAGATAAGAATTCAAAGGTTTATAAGGGAGGAGCAGAATGCCAAATATTTTAGATCTTTCTTGGTGAACTTTTATTTCTGGCTTGACTTGGGAGATGGACAAACTGATCTGGTTGGGTGTTTGTGGTTACTGAATATAGATTTAATATTTCTAGCAAAAAAATTTTGTCAAAGAAGAAATATATTTCTAACAAGAATAGCATTGGGCAAAAGATGGGAACTTCACAGTAAGACTCAAAACCTTGCTTCATGCTGCTTGTGGGGTGGAGGCAGAGGAACAGGCATAATTGCAACTTCTCCCAAAGAACGTGACTGTGTCTATGACTTGCTGCCTTGTACTCAGTAGACTTAACACAGAGCTTTCTTTAGTCTGAGCACAGTCTATTTCCGAGTGACTAGGACTGGATGGCTTGGAGGCATGTGATGTACAAAGTTTTTTGTCTTCAGATCATTGGTTCAGATCAGGCTTGAGCTATTAATGGTCAAAAGCTATTCAGGAATATGTGTGTGTGAATTAAGTTGGTAATCTGTTTTCTCAGGGGGCAGAACTAGTTTACCACAAGCTTGTCATCACAATTGCCCACCTTAGTCATGGGAAAAATCAAGGATGATATAGACACTGAATTGCACCCCCTTTCTGCAAGTAAGGATGTGCACACTTGGTCCTTGAGAGCTGCAATCCAGTTGGGTTTTCAGAATGGCCCCAATTAAAATGCATAAGATCTGTTTGCATACAGTGGATGCAGTATATATGTACAAATAGATTCATTGAGGGCATTCTGAAAACTCAGCTGGGTTGCTGACCTTCACTTTAAAGTGACCCTGCCTCAAATAGCTTCCAGAAAGAGGGTGTAATTGTGTCGTTACCCATACAATCCTTGATTTCTCCCATGATTGCTAATCCTTGCTTTATCATTTTCACTAGAAACACACAAAACCAATATTGAAGTGGGTGAAATTAAGCCTATACTGCTAATCCTGTGTGCATGCAGAAAGGGGAATTTGAAATGTTTGAATTTAATAATTTAAGCCTCCCTTTTACAAAGCTGCTGTAGTGTTGCTGCCATGGTAAATACCCTGAAGCCCACAGGAACTGAATGAGCTTCAGTGCATTTACCACGGCAGCATCACTACTATGGCTTTGTAAAAGGGGCCCTTACTTTGGATTGGGAAAAAGTAATGTCTAAAAATCAGAAGACAAGTGTCCTACATGATGACTGCTCTTTCTCATACAAATAAAAGGCAATTGTGGTAATACATATGCAGTGACTTTAAGATGGGAGAGAAAGTAATCCACCAAGGGGAATTCTTTTCTTTTCTTTTTTTTCCTCTCTTTTTTTTACATTTATTTATTTATAAGTTTTCAATTATATAATCAAGATTAAACTTGTACAGAAAGAAGATTCAAGACAAAGAATACAATATTGTCCTTCAAAACAAAATAGGCAATAATTAACTAACATAAATCTTCTCAAGTCCTCAAATGGATCCAAAATGTGATTTAAAGGCGAGATAGAAAGAAATAGTTCTTATAGAAATCAATTAGCTAACAAAGGTTAGGGCATCCAGTTTTTCATTAAGCACTATCCTTCTCCAGACGAGACGGGGACATGAATGTCGTCAGTTGGAGAGGTTCAAAGAAAACAAATTTCTGAGCTTTATAATGAATTACGCACTTACACGGGTGCCGAAGAAAAAAGGTAGCCCCTAAAGCCAAAACACCAGGTTTTAATAATAGAAATTCTATTCTACGCTTTTGTGTATCCCTTGCTAGGTCTGGGAACATTTGTATCTTATAACCTAGGAATTCTTTTTGCTTATTTTTATAAAACATTCTCAGAAGCCAACTTTTATCAGGAGTAAGAGCTACAGTCAATAGTAAAGTAGCTGAAACAGCCACTTCTCTATCAAATGTTTCCAATAAAGTTGATATAGTCATAGGTTCCTGATTTATCCCTCATTGATTATCCTGTGTTTTACTCGGAAGATAATAAACTTGTGTAAATGGAGGTAATGAAGCTGCAGGAAGTTCGAAAATTTCCAAAAGGTAACATTTCGACATTTCTCTAGGAGTTACCGTAGTAACCCTAGGGAAATTAATCAGTCTAAGATTCTCAAGTGATTCAAGTTTTCTTCTTAAGTTTGTATTATCTTTGATTAGCATCTCTTGTAATTTCTTTGATATTCTTGTATCCTCTTGTAATTTCTCTATTAAAGATTTAGAGGCACCAATCTCTTGTTTTAAATTATTTATATCATTATCATGCTTCTTTAAGTTCCCTTCTATCTGTTGGGACTGAGCGTTAATGTTCTTTCTCAGGTTAGTAATCAAATCCCACAGGGCTTCTAAAGTAACTTCATGGGGTTTTTGAGGTAAAGAAAATTGTAAGTGCCAATCACTCTGCTCACCAACTGGCGTTTTTCCCTGTCCCTGCTCCCGTTGTCTGGTCTTCACTATCCATATTCAGGTTCCCTTGAAAAGACTGGGAACTGGACCAGCTGCTCACCGATTCGATCTCTCTAGTCTCCAGGAAAGAGTGTTCTCCGCCTCCCGGAAGCACCCCCTCCCGCGGAGAGCTGGTGGTGTGAGGCTGTGGAGCAGATGCTCTCACGGGGAAATTCTTTCTTTTATCAAAGTGTAAATCATATATTTGTATGTGTTGAAGCATGTCTGCCATTTTATATTAATTTGTGTAAGACTGTGTAGGACCTAAATATTTTCCCTATTGGGATGCAATATGTTGGATGTGATTTGCTGCTGCTCTTTTGCTCATTTTGGAAAACCAGCTCTTCTGTTAGGTGAGTGTAAGAGCAAACCTGCTTTTGAAAATTGAACACAGGGATTTTCATTCTATGGTCTCTTGTCTTCTAGTTCTGTTTGGTGTGGCCTCCCTCTGAGTTACAGATTTTTATTATGCACAATACAAATTGGCATTCAGCATATGCTGTATACTATAGTACAGTAGTTCCCAAACCTGCCCTGGAGGACCCCCAGGCCAGTCGAGTTTTCAGGATAGCCCTAATGAATATGCATGGAGCAGATTTGCATGCCTGGCACCTCCATTATATGCAGATCGCTCTCATGCATATTCATTAGGGTTATCCTGAAAACCCGACTGGCCTGGGGGTCCTCCAGGACAGGTTTAGGAACCACTGCTATAGTATCTGTTACTTCATTAGTAGTAGTAATGATACTGTTGAAATCTCAAAGTAGTGCATCTTGGCTTGGTGTGGTTAATACTAGTGGAGTGGTGCAGCTGTTCCTTCATTTGATGCAAATATATTGCAGCTGTAGTGAAATTCCACACTTGATGCACTTCTAGAAGGTCTTGCGTTAAGTGAAGCCTGTCTTTACTTCAGGAAGCAGGTGAAAGTTTGACTTTTTCCAAGCCTTTAATAGAAGCAGCAGCTAACAAGCTAGCCACACACAAAGACAAACACTAGCTGCACATTCTATAGTAGTATTAGTTTTAGAGAATGACATGGTGCCTGTTACCCGTGTCTAGCCGCGGGTAACCCACTGAAATGGTGGGAGAGAGAAAAAGTGGTTGCCGTGGGTACGGGGACAAGGCCATTTATCACCCCGTGGAGCTGTGAATGGCCTTTCCTCCGCAGTTAGGGACGGAATGCGTGTGGTCACCGATCGCGTGGTCCAGCAGCCTCCTCCCTCCTAATGATCGCTGCCGTATAAGCATCTCCCTCCCCGTTACCTTCGCTGGCGATTTTTAATTTTCACTCAACAAGCAGACGGAGCCTTGAAGTTGTATGTGGCTGCCGGAAAGTTCTCCTCTGACGCAACTGGAAACAAGAAGTTGTGTTAGCGGAGAAGTTTCTGGCAGTTGCACACGACTTCAAGGCTCCGGCTACTTGTTCAGCGAAAATTAAAAGTCGCCAGCGAAGGTAAAGGGAAAGAAGGGAGGGAGATGCTCTGAGCGTGGCAAGTGGGAGGGAGGGGGCTGCTGGACCGCGCAAAGGGTGCTGAAGGGGGGAGTGGAGAGGAACAGATGATGAAGGGAAATGGGGAAGAGAGAGTGGGGAGAAGATGCTGAAGGGAACTGGATGGAAGGAGGGGATAAAGAAAAAAGAAAAAAAAAGGCGCATGCTGGATTGGGGAGACAGATCTGAGGGGAGGAGAGAGATGAGAGATGCTATAAACCACCTGGGGGAGGGAAGAAAAGATGGAAGGGAAGAAAACTGAGATGCCAGACTATGGGGGGAGCGGAGGGAAGAAGATGGGTGCCAGACCAATTGGAGGGGGTTGGAGGGAGAGATGGAAGGGAGAGGCACAGTAACTGAGCATATGGAAGAGGCTGAGAGGAGGCAGACAGTGGATGGAAGGAATTGAATGAGGAAAGCAGAAACCAGACAACAAAGGTAGGAAAAAAAAATTATATTTCTTTTTCTTTTTCTTTTTTTTGCTTTAGGATAAAGTAGTATATTAGTCATGTTGATAAACATTTATAAATAAAGCCCTGCCAGCTGAAGATCTCTTTCTCTAGTTCAGCAGCCAGAACTTTGATTTATAAAATGACGATTGTACAGAATATTGTTTCTTTTTATACTTTCATAAAATAAGTTCAGTATAAAACTATTCGAGGCTTATGTGGATGGGATCAGATGATGGGGATGGAACGAGGACGGGGATGAGCTCATGGGGGCGGAGATGGGAACAAATGTTTTCCCCATGTCATTCTCTAATTTGTTTAGCCACTCCTGCCCTAGCTCATATCATTTTCATGCACTTTTCTGACTTCTTGTACAGTTTTTCCTTAGGTTAATTACCCTTATTTTTAACACATGTTACTCTTATCTATTGTCTATATATTCCACATCTACTTACGCCCTAGGCCAGGGATCTTCATTGCAAGGCCCGCAGGGACCTCTTTGACAACTTCTGCCATCATTCTCTTTTTTGTTTGTGGCTAGAGAAATGCCTTCATTATTGAAGGCAGTACTTCCTCCAGGTTAAATTTTTAGTCAAGGGCAGTCTGTCAGTTCCCCCAAAAACAAGCCTTAGGCATTAGACCAGGGGTGGGCAACTCCGGTCCTCAAGGGCCGTCATCCCGTCAGGTTTTCAGAATTTCCCCAATGAATATGCATGAGATCTATTTGCATGCACTGCTTTCAATGCATATTCATTGGGGAAATCCTGAAAACCCAACTGGATTCTGTCCCTCGAAGACCGGAGTTGCCCACCCCTGCATTAGACAGTGCTTGGGAGGAAACTGCTGTCTTAGTACATGTGGGTACTAATGACATAGAGAAATTCAGTAGGGAGGTTCTGGAAGCCAAATGTAGGCTTTTAGGTAGGAAGTTAAAATCTATAACCTCCAGGGTAGCATTTTCAGAAGTGCTCCCTGTTCCACGTGCAGGTCGCAAAAGACACAGTGCTCCGGAGTCTCAATGCATGGATGAGGCGATGAGGGAGGAGGGTTTTGTTAGGAACTGGGTGACATACTGGGGAAGGAGGAGCCTATTCCATAAAGAAGGCCTCCACCCCAGGATGGAACCAGTCTGCTGGCATCAACATTTAAAAAGGAGATAGAAAAGCTTTTAAACTAGAAGCTGGGGGAAGGCTGACAGTTGCTCAAAAGAGTATGGTTCGGGACAAGGTATCTTTTTAAAAGATATCCTCAAAAAAGGGAAGACAAGAGCATCCTGATAGTGAGATTGCAATACAGGCCGCAGTAGACCAGGTTTCCTTAAATTCAGAGCGGATTGATTTTAAAGATTTCAAATTATCCATTCCAACTGCTGAGCAAATTGTAAATAGATATGACAAACATTGTTTGAAATGTCTGTATTCAAATGCCAGAAGCCTATGGAACAAGATGGGAGAGTTAGAATATGTTGCACTAAATGAAATAAGATATAATAGGCATATCTGAGACCTGTTAGAAGGAAGATAACCAATGGGACACTGTCAAAACCGGGGTTCAACC
Source organism: Geotrypetes seraphini (assembly GCF_902459505.1). Classification (NCBI taxonomy): domain Eukaryota; kingdom Metazoa; phylum Chordata; class Amphibia; order Gymnophiona; family Dermophiidae; genus Geotrypetes; species Geotrypetes seraphini. Next base: position 157,658,014 of record NC_047085.1, read on the forward strand.
TATATTGCAGTAATAGAGTGGATCAAATTGGTGGAGGCATAGCATAATATGTTAAGGAGGGCCTTGAATCAAATGGACTGAAGATTCTACAAGAGTAGAAACACACTTTGAAATCCCTATGGTAGAAATCCTATGTGTGAGAGGGGAAAAGGATAGTGATAGGAGTGTACTACTGTCTGCCTGATGAGGATGAACAGACAGATGCTAAAATGTTATCAGAAATTAATGAGGCCAACAAACTGTGTAACACAATCATTATGGGTAACTTCAACTATCAGTAGCCACCCATGTTCATTGGAATCTATATAATTTAATCCCCTGATGATGCTTCAACAAAACGGGATACTCCCGTTAGGACTCTGTGTTCTATAATTATGGATTTATCCTGTTGCTATTGAATGTTATACAGGAACATTCATGATGGAGGACTAAAGGACTTGAGCTAAGTACATTTTTGATGGCTCTGTTGATTTAAATCAGTGTCTCTCAAAACTGTGTGCCATGGCACAGTGGTGTGCCCTGAAGAGATTCTGGGTGTATCATGAAAGATTCCAGAATTTTACTTTATTTTAAAAAAAATTCCCTTCATAAGTATAAACTAGAATAGATCAAGTTTCAAGTTTCAAGTTTATTAGGTTTTAATATACCGACCATCAAATAAATATCTGGCCGGTGTACATTACAATAAAAATATAAATAAAGTAGGGAAGGGGAGTTAATATATTCTACATTTAGAGGTATAAATAGTGTATATTAAAACAAAGACTAGACAAACTTGATTGTGAGGGAAGAGGTTTATGGAAGGGTAAAGTTACAATGTTGAGAGAAAAGGGAGAAAGAGGGGATGGGAAAGCAACATTTGGGTAGGGAAAAGTCGTTAAAATAAATTTGTGATGTTGAACGATTGAAAATGACTGAGAGATAGATACTAAACAGAAATAAATGCATCACGGAATAGGAAAGTCTTTAAACCTGTTTTAAATTTTTCTAGTTGTTGTTCATCACGAAGAGGTTGTGGTAAAGAGTTCCATAGCATTGGGGCAGTAACAGAGAAATTTATTTTCCGTGTGTAATAAAAGCTTTTAATGGAGGGGATCAGAAGAAGATTTTGATTTGTGGATCTTAAGGTACGAGATGAACATTGAGGGATGAGGAGTTTATGTAGAAATGAAGGTAGATGGGAGGATTTTATTTTGAAGGTCAGGAGAATAATTTTATAAGAAATTCGGTGGGCCACAGGAAGCCAGTGGGCATCTTTCAGGATTGGGGTGACGTGATCATATTTTCCTAATTTATAAATGAGTTTTATTGCTGTATTTTGAATCAATTGAAGACGTCGGATTTCTTTTTGTGGAAGACCGTTAAAGAGGGAATTACAATAGTCTAGATGAGAAATGATCAAGGAATGAACCAGAATTGTAATAGATTCGGTCTGTAGGATTGAAGTCAATGAGCGAATGATACGAAGTTTATAGAAACAAGTTTTTATTATAGAACTGATGTGATCGTGAAATGATAAATCTTTATCAATAATAACCCCTAAAAGTTTTATTTTTGTTTCCATTTGGATTGGAACTGATTTAATGGCTATTTTTTCAGGTAAGGATTCAATATTTTTGGTTGAGAATAAGAGTCCACGAGATTTGTTAACATTAAGAGAGAGTTTGTTAGTGTAGAGCCAGTCGTTTATGGAATCCAGTTTGTTGTTAATATCTTTAATGTCGGAAGTATTAGAAGTGTCGATTGGATGAAGGAGTTGAATGTCATCTGCATAGGCGAAGATAGTAAATCCAATAGATTGTGCTAAAGTTAGAAGTGGAGAAAGAAAGATGTTAAATAGTAAAGGTGATAGGATAGAACCTTGTGGAACCCCATAGGTTTGAACTAAAGAAGTCGAAGTTTCGTTCATTGCCTGAACTTTAAAACTACGTTCTGTGAAGTAAGATTTAAACCATGAAAGTGCAGATCCAGAGATACCGCAGTCTTTAAGTCTATTTAGAAGGAGAGAATGGTCAATAGTATCAAAGGCTGCTGAGAGGTCGAGAGATATAAGAAGGACAGATTTTTGGTGTTCATGATAGTAGTGTATAGTTGATATGAGGCCTAGCAGTGACAGTTCAGTTGAATGAGATGAGCGAAAACCGGTTTGACAGGGGTGTAAGGCGTGAGTTTTTTCGATGAATTCAGATAGTTGAGTATGGACGATTTTTTCTGTTAGTTTCAATAATAATGGAAGATTAGCAATTGGACGATAATTTGCGGGAAGAGAGGGATCAGAATTATGTTGTTTAATTTTTGGAAAGACAAGAGCAGTTTTCCAACCTGAAGGAACAGTACAGTCAGAAAGAGATTTAGAAATCATTTCCCAGATATACGGCCCAAAGTGAGAGAAAAATTTTTTAAGGAGAAAGGGAGGAATACTCTCTAGAGGAGTATTAGAGGTATTTAAAGATTGCAGGATGAGGAGTAAGTTTGTTAGCGATGGCATTTTGAAGGTTGAAATCGAGCTGAATGGGAGATATGAAGAATCATTTTGTGTATGGGTTAAGAGAGGAGAGGGGGTTGGTCCAAGAAGAGTTCTGATGTCTTTGATTTTTTTATCGAAAAAAAGAATTAGTTCGTTAGCTGAAGGAGTGGAAGTTGTGGGTAGTTTTTTTTTTTGAGTATTTTGAAAGTGATTGAGCAAGATTAAAGAGAGTGGAAGAGTTACGGGTGGTTGATATTAGTTTAGTGTAATAATCTTTTTTTGCTTGTTGAATAGCGTTTTTATAATGAGTTGCTTTTTCTTTGTATAGGGTAAGGAGATTGTTGGAGGGTGTTTTTCGCCATTTTTGTTCTGTAGAGCGTAGTTGTTTGCGAAAAAGAGTGAGATTCTCATTATACCATGGTTGTTGTTTATTTTTGGGGGATAGGTTTGAACTGGATTTCTTTTTTTCCTGTTGGGGTGCTAGGGAGTTTAAAAGGGATGTTGTAGAAGTATTCCAGAGAGAGGTTTGTTCGTCGAGAGAGAGGGAAGAAAAGTCTGTAAGGTTTAAGTTGAAGGAGTTCTGAATGTCTGTAAGAGTAATTTTGTGGGTATTGCGAGTAAAGTGAGTATTGTTTATGTTTTGTTTTTGGAAATTTAATGGTTTAGAGGGGGATTCAAAGTGCCAACTGATTAGAAAGTGGTCAGACCAGGGTAGTGGATGGAACTGAAAGTTTTTGAAAAGATGGGTAGCGGAGATAGGGCAGAAGATCATGTCTAAGGTATTACCGGCTTCATGGGTAGGCGAGGAAATGAGAGAGGTTAATGAAAGATCAGAAATCAGCGTTAAAAGTTCAGAGGTGTTATGATGGTTAGGGGAATTAAAGTGGATATTAAAATCACCGAGTATAATGGAGTCGGGATAAGTTATGTTGAAGTCAGATATAATGGAAATTAGGTTTGAGAGTGAAGTTTTTGATACGGGAGGTGGAAGATAGATAAGAAGAAAGTTATAGTTAATAGAGGAAGGGGATTTGATGTAAAATTGAAGGGTTTCGACAGAGGAGGTAGGGGGCGAGTTTGAAATGTTTGCTTGGCAAAGAATAGAAGTGTGAAAAATAACAGCTATGCCTCCTCCTCTTTTCCCTGAGCGTGGGTGAAAGAAAGCTTTGAAGTTGGGAGGGCAGGCTTGGGTTAGGTAAGCTTCTTCCCTTGATGATAGCCAAATTTCTGTAAGACAGAGGATCTGAAGTTTTTGTTGAGTAATAGTATCTTGTATAAGATGATGTTTATTTTTTATTGATCGTACGTTGAGTAAACCAATGTTTAGTTGTAAGGAAGAGTGAATTGAGGTGGAGTATAAAGAGGAAGAAGGGAGGATTGGGATAGTAGTATAAAATCTAGCATTAGGTTCAGAAGTGGATGGAGAAGGGTTTTTCTTGGGGGGTCGACGCCCCCAAATAGTAGAAATTGAAGACATTGTTGTGAAGTTAGGAAATTGGGGTGTAGGGTAATTAAGAGAGGTAGGAGAAGTTAAGAAGATATATGTAAATAGCAGTAATGTTAGTAGAGAGATAAGGAAAAAATGATAAATTGTGTTAAAGGGAGAAATTTTGTTTAAGAAATGAAGCAGCTGCATGAAGGAGCGCATAAAGGAGCAGGACCTGCTCCTTAGGTGCGCTCCTTTGGCGTGCGCCGCAAAGCAGGGGAATTTAAAGCAAATGCTACCGGTGGTGGTAAGTGGGCGGAGTCGTCGGCGCCGCCGCTTTCCCTTTACGGAGCAACAGAGCTGTGAGTTAAATAAAATATAATATAAACTTGAAATGGTAATTAAAAACACAGATTATAAAATGAGACTTGAATAATAATGAAATAAAACGAGTTAAATCCAATGGAGGGAGTCCAGTATTAGCTTGTAGTGAAGGAAGGGTGCGTCAGCAGGCAAACAAAGTAAGAGCAGATGACATGTATGTTGAGCATCTGTGTGCATAAGGATATAATCTCCCAGACAAAAATCATTCTTTGACATGATTGGTCCTTGCAACTGAAGTAAAGGCTGCTTTGTTTACCTCATTGGAATAACTACAATACGGCATTGTATCTTCCAAAACAGACAATATTCGTTTATTGTTAGTATAAAAACTTACAGTATTACAGCAGCAGAGACATATAAGAAAAATGTATTGTCAGTTCAGAATATGCAATGGAGAGAAGAGCTTGCACCCATATGCTTAGCAGGGGGCTAGCAGATCCCTGTAGCATAAGTAAGTGAATCTCTCTGGCTTTACCTAGAATGCACGTGTTTTTTTATACAGAGCAATTCTTCCTTTGTTCCAAAAAGTCCATCCCCGAATTCTGGTTATGTAATTACCTATTGGTACATAAAATAATGTATACCTAACTCCTCCTCTCAGTCCACACCTCTCTCACCTCCACCCCCCCTCCCCAGTAGGGGGGGCCTTGCAGAAACAGAGAACTCTTGGTGAACTTTCTTTCTCCAGCGCTGAGATCTTTATCATTTTGTAGATGCTAATTAGTGGTTTTACAATTCTGTGCATCTTCGGGATGGTGTCCTTGTATGCTGAAAGTTGGCAAAGGTGACCTTTCAACAATCCAGCTGCTTGGTTCCCATAACTTGGTTCAGAGACAGGGAGCAAATGTTTTGGTACCAAGTTCTCTCATCTCGCTACACCCACATCGTCCTGCAGGGATCCTTGCTCATTATAAAAGTTTTATGGCTTTCCAGGGTGCCTGGCATATGAAGTCATACAGCACTGATAACAGTTCAGCAGAACCTTGGAGAAATATCCTCCCAGCAGGGAATGGAGACAAAAACGTTGTAGCAGAGGTCAGCTGGGTTAGCATTGCAAAGGCTGCATGTATTCACAGACAGCAAGGTACAGGCTGGGCCTGGCTATGGAAAAATATAGGTCTGTAGTGTCCAGCATACACAAGTGAGGCCAGTATGTCCAGTTGATTCATCTGTATGTCCAAGTTATCCATGTCACAACAAAGCAATCAAGGCTTTGTTATCATTTGGATCTTCTTATCTTTGCGAACCTGGATTTTCAGCTCTGACAAATTAAATCAAAAAAGAGGACAACTGCAGATAGTGAATGAGACATGCATATTTGCTTGTCGACTATTTAATTGCGTTTTGAGTTAATTTGCACTCAAAAACAAGCACATCCATCACATTGATTAGCAATTCTATTCTACCTACTTTAGTTTCACCATTGTTACAATTATCCATACATAGCTTAAAGAACTTTAAATAACTTTCATATTTAATTTTTTGTTGGTTTTCTAATTTTATGATGATTTCAGTTATAATCTGCAGAAAACCTTTGCTCCATTTAGTGTGCCTGAGCTATAAAAGTCTGAGACACTGATTTAAATGAATGTTCTTTATTGCATCCACAATATACTTTTTGTTATCTAATCTAATCTAATCTTAGGTTTGTATACCGCATCATCTCTACATTCGTAAAGCTCGACACGGTTATGGTGTGCAGCTTAATGCCTTTTTGCCTATTGTAGGAAGAGGAGCTTACATTATATTTTGTTGCTGGAGTGGAGTTTTTTCTTTGATCTATGATGAGGAGCGAACTTACTTGCTTTCAGCTTTTGTTATTTAAGCTCCTAGTTGAAATGTGTGGTGAGGTCTTTTTTTCTCAACTTCTGGTATATGTGAATCAGCTGCCTCTTCCTTATTAGAAGAGAATAGACTGACTGTATATTGTGATATTTTTCTATTCAACTGGTATGTACTATTGATTTCAACTATCCCAGTATTGATTGGGTAAATGTAACATGCTAGGGATACAATTCTTTGATGAAATTAAGGACTGCTTTATAGAGCAGAAGGTTCAGGCACTGACAAGAGATGAAGCAATTCTAGGTCTAGTTCTTAATGGAGCACATGAATTGGTGTGGGTGGTAATGGTGCTGGGGCCACTTGATAAACGATCCCTGGAATAAGTTCACACAGGAAATCCAATACAAAGGCATTTAACTTTAAAAAAGGAGACTATCATAACATGAGGAGAATGGTAGAAAAGAAACTTAGAGGAGGAGCTGCAAAGGTCAAAAATATATCAGGCTCTCAGAAGGGGAGGAAGCTTATCTTTCCTACGCCTGTCCCCCAGGATATTCTTTTATCTTTCATCATCGTCCTCTAAAACGAGGTGGAGGATTAGCAGTTATTTTTCAGAACTCACTTGTGATAAAATCAGATTCTTCCCCTCCTAACAGCTCAATAGAATTTCTTCAATTTTCTTTGACTAAGAAACCTAGAATAGATTTTCTTTTACTTTATCTTCCACCACCTGTTAACAGCGATATTCTTTTCTATTTACAGTCATTACTTTTTGATTTTTGTTCATCTACCTCTAATCCACTAGTGCTAGGGGATTTCAATATTCATTTCGAAGACACAAACAATAATTATACTAAAGAATTTCTCTCTCATCTCAAACTAATAGATCTATCCCCATCATTCTTAGTTCCAACACACAAAGCAGGTCATACTATTGACATGATCTTAACCCCTATATCACTGTCAAATAAATTTCATTTTCATTTCCTTTCAGTTCAACCTTTGCCTTGGTCAGACCATCATTTAATATCAATATCGATCTCAGTAGACACATTAAAATTAAAACAAATTCCCCAAAGTAGACAATTTAAAGATCTTAGAAAGCTTTCAACAGAATCTATCGTATTAAATCTCGATATAGACTTTGGTGACTTAAAATCATCTACCATAGAAGATCTCTTATACATATGGCATAATGCTACCCATTCTCTTATTAATACTCTGGCCCCGACGCAAACAAAATTTTTTACCTTACGTCAGAAAAACAATCCTTGGTTTAACTCAGAACTAAACCTAATCAAAAAACAACTTCGTTCATTAGAAAGAAAATGGAGAAAAGATAAAAACCAATCAAATCTCTCAAAATTTAAAGAACATGCTGCATTCTATAGGGAAAAAATATTACAAGCTAAATCAAAATATTATTCAAAACAAATTATTCAAGCTAAAAATTCAACTATACTATATAACATACTAAAATCTATCAATCAACATTCCAATAAATCAAATCTTGCCATTAAACCTCTTCCAACCGCGCAAGAACTAGCAGATACTTTTACGGACAAAATAGAAAATATAAGAAATAATTTTTCAATAAAACAAGCACTATCATCTAAAACAGAACAGGAACCGAAATCATCACTTGTTGCCAAATGTTCACAATTTAAAATACCCAGTCTTACTGAATTAGAAACTATTATTAAAACTATTAATCATAAAGGAGCACATAACGAATCAATACCACCTTTTATTCTCAAGAAATACTTCTCTATATTTGGGCCATATATACACACATTGATTAAAACTAGTTTACAACAAAGCAAAGTTCCATTACTTTGGAAAAAATCTTTTATACGTCCGGTAATCAAAGATCAAAAAATTGGCACTGATATTAAAAATAATTACAGACCCATTGCTAATATTCCATTTTTATCCCAGGACAAGCAGGCAGCATATTCTCACATGTGGGTGACGTCATCCACGGAGCCCCAGCGCGGACAGCTTTTCAAGCAAACTTGATTGAAGTTTCAAGTTTGCACACTGCACCACGCATGTGTGTGCCTTCCTGATCCACTAGAGGGCGCATACCCTCCTCATGGTCCTCAGTTCTTAGTTTTCCGCTGAGCCAGAAAGACCTTGTCTCTCTTCTCTGCGTTATTCTAAGTGCCTTTCTGGCACCGCGGCTTCTTTATTTTGTTAGGGAGTCGCTGTGCGTTTGTTAATTGATCGTGTATTTCTTTGTTTCAAAAAAAAAAAAAAAAAGAGGACTTTTTATTGTGTTTTTCCTCGGGCAGGCCCTTCTTGGGCCTCAGCCATGCGGCTAGGCCTCATTTGCCTGCAGCTGTATTTTCTTCTTCCCTGGCCTCTCTCTGGGCTCACCTCGTGTGAGCAGAATGGCCGGGACCCTCTTTCCTTCGTTGGAATCGGACTGTGCAGCTTCGATCCCCGGTAAGTTTTTCTTTCTTTCTTTCTTCTAGGTGCGTTACCTCGGTAACGCCACCGGCTGAGTCTCAGGCATTCCAGGCATCGAGTGCGATCGTGCCCACCTCTACGAGACCTTCAAAGCGTGCCTCCTTTCATGGGAATACTCATATCGAGGTTGCCCTTATGGAGTGCACTGCTGCACCTTTATTACCAGTTTCATTGGTACGGTGCCGACTTCTGAAACTCGATGTGCCTCGACGTCGACTGGAGCTTCGTGCCTCGACGTCGACTGGAGCTTCGTCCCTCGACATCGACGGAGGCTTCGTGCCTCGACGGAGGCTTCGTGCCTCGACGGAGGCTTCGTGCCTCGACGTCGACTGAGGCTTGGTGCCTCGACGGAGGCTTGGTGCCTCGACGGAGGTTTGGTGCCTCGACGGAGGCTTCGTGCCTCGACGGGGGCTGTGTGCCTCGACGTCGACGGGGGTTTGGTGCCTCGACGGAGGCTTCGTGCCTCGACGGAGGCTTCGTGCCTCGACGGAGGCTTCGTGCCTCGCCGTCGACTGAGGCTTGGTGCCTCGACGGAGGTTTGGTGCCTCGACGGAGGCTGTGTGCCTCGACGTCGACTGAGGCTTGGTGCCTCGACGGAGGCTTGGTGCCTCGACGGAGGCTGTGTGCCTCGACGTCGACTGAGGCTTGGTGCCTCGACGGGGGCTTCGTGCCTCGACGGAGGCTGTGTGCCTCGACGTCGACGGGGGTTTCGTGCCTCGACGTCGACTGAGGCTTCGTGCGTCGACTGAGGCTGCGTGCCTCGACGGAGGCTGCGTGCCTCGACGGAGGCTGCGTGCCTCGACGGAGGCTGCGTGCCTCGACGGAGGCTGCGTGCCTCGACGGAGGCTGCGTGCCTCGACGGAGGCTTGGTGCCCCGACGGAGGCTTGGTGCCCCGACGGAGGCTTGGTGCCCCGACGGAGGCTTGGTGCCCCGACGGAGGCTTGGTGCCCCGACGGAGGCTTGGTGCCCCGACGGAGGCTTGGTGCCCCGACGGAGGCTTGGTGCCCCGACGGAGGCTTCGTGCCCCGACGGAGGCTTCGTGCCCCGACGGAGGCTTCGTGCCCCGACGGAGGCTTGGTGCCTCGACGGAGGCTTGGTGCCTCGACGGAGGCTTGGTGCCTCGACGGAGGCTGTGTGCCTCGACGTCGACGGGGGTTTCGTGCCTCGACGTCGACTGAGGCTTCGTGCGTCGACTGAGGCTGCGTGCCTCGACGGAGGCTGCGTGCCTCGACGGAGGCTGCGTGCCTCGACGGAGGCTTGGTGCCTCGACGGAGGCTTGGTGCCCCGACGGAGGCTTCGTGCCCCGACGGAGGCTTCGTGCCCCGACGGAGGCTTCGTGCCCCGACGGAGGCTTCGTGCCCCGACGGAGGCTTCGTGCCTCGACGGAGGCTTCGTACCTCGACGTCGACGAAGGTTTCGTGCCTCGACGGAGGCTTCGTGCTTCGACGGAGGCTTCGTGCTTCGACGGAGGCTTCGTGCTTCGACGGAGGCTTCGTGCCTCGACGGAGGCTTCGTGCCTCGACGGAGGCTTCGTACGTCGACGGAGGTTTCGTGCCTCGACGTCGACGAAGGTTTCGTGCCTCGACGTCGACTGGGGGCTTGGTGCCTCGACGTCGACTGGGGCCTGGTGCCTTGACTGAGGCTTTGTGCCTCGACGTCGACTGCGGCTTGGTGCCTCACCACCGCCTGAGGCCTTGTGCCTCGACGTAGTATGCGGCTGGGTGCCTCGACGTCGTCTAAGGCTTTGTGCTTTGATTTCTGACTCACTGTCGACTGGGGCTTGGGGTCTCGATGTCGACTGAGGCTGTGTGTCTTTGTACCTTCAACGTCGGCTGCGGCCGTGTGCTCCGCGTCATTTGACGCTGGTGCTTTGACGTCGCCTGAGGCTTGTGCCTCGACGTCGACTGAGGCTGAGGGCCTCATCGTCGGCTGGAGCTCGGTGCCTCGTCGTTGCTGAGGCTTCGTGCCGTCGACGGAAGCTTTGTGCCTTGACGTCACTTGGGCCGTTTTACCTCGGCAGCGGCTGAGGTATTGGGCCTCGGCGTCGACTGCGGGTTTGCGCCTCGGCGTCTCCAGCTCCGGTTTGAGAGGCTTCCCCGCTTTCTCTTCGGTTCATTCCGGGCAGCCGTGACGGAATCTTGTTGTGCGGAGTTTGGTTTCCTGGAGGAGACTCTCTCCCTGCTCCGGCTCTATTGCTCCCGCCATGCGTCATCTCGCTTGGCGCAGAGTGTGGCTGAGGATCCGAACCTCCAGGGTCGTCTCGCCGCTTTTACTTGCGTGAGTTCTGCGCTTCTTCAGGCCTCTCTTGCGGTGGCCACTAACCGCCTCTCAGACCGCGACCGGTCCTTCGCCCCTCGGGACGCCTCCAGCTAAATCCCGTCTGCCTTGGTGGGTTGGTCTCCTTCTCTGGAGGGGCCCTCTGGATACCTTTCTTGTGTTATCTCGGCCTCCTTCGCAGCAGCCGCAATAGCTGCAGCAGCGCCGGGTTAGGGTTCAGCCGCCGGCTTCGGCGACTCCTGGCCGTCCTTTTGACTATTCTCGCATAGCCTCTGGGTTGCTCCCCTTCTGGGGATTCCTCCCCTCCCTTCGGGAGGGGTGTCTCTGTGTCTACGCACCGGGAGTATTGCCTCTCTTCTGTCGGTTGGGCATTCCCATCCTCCCTTCTGCGTCTAGTCCTGGCCCTTCGTGACCTGCACTAGTTTCTAGTACGGGAGTGGGTCAGACTCTGCCCACCCCGGTCTCGGGAGTCCGTCGGGGCGGACCTGGACCCAGTTTGTCTGCGCTCCTTCTTGTCTCGGCCTCAGGGGGAGGCCCTTGTTTGTTTATGCCGGAAGGTGGCCCCTCTGTCCTCGGTCCGCCTCCGGTCTTTTCTGCCTCTGCCTCGGCAGGCTGCCTGTCGGCGCTTGAGTCAGCTGGTGTCTCAGTGGTCTTCGGCCTCGGCTGAGCTGTTGCTGATCCTTTTTGGATCAGGGGTCTCCACGGTGATGTCCCGCTGTTCGTCTGGTTTCATCTTCGTGTTCCCCGCTGGACCCGAGCATCTCAGTGATGGCAGGATCGGGATCCCGCTTCCCAGCACATTGTGGTGCCTCCCTCCTGGACACGCTCGTTTCGTTGGTGGGCCACCACTTCGTATCCCCGCATCAGAAGGTTCTGCCGATGGACTCCTCGGCATGGGCTTAGGGGTGCACCTCGACGGCCTTCGGACTCAGGGTCCTTGGTCGGGTGCAGCCTGTCGCAGCCGCATCAATCTGATGGAGCTCCGGGCCATTTACAATGCCGTGGTGGATTTTCGTTATGGGTTGCAAGATTGCGGGGTCCTGGTGCGTCCCGACATCTCGGTGGCGTTATTCTGTGACCAAGCCAGGGTGTACAGGTTCCCTGTTACTTTGCAGGGAAGCCCTTCGTCATTGGCAGGGGACGTTACACCACTGCTTCTTTCTTCGGGCGGTGTTTTTCCAGGGCGTGCAGCATTGTCTGTTGGACACGTTGAGTCGCCCTTTTCGACCGCATGAATGGTTGCTCCATTCTCGGACTCTGCGGCATGTGGTTGTTCGGTGGGGAACCCAACAGGTAGTTCTGTTCGCTTCGCCCCTCACTCACTGGTTGCCTCGATATTGCTCGAGGATGCTCTCCCGGGTTCGCATCGAGGTGGATGCTTTCCTTCTCGATGGAATGGGCAGGTTCCTCTATGCGTTCCCTCCCTTTACTCTGATTCTCGGGTCTTTGATACACCTCCTGTCGGTCTGCGCCACCAGGATCTTGATGGCTCCTCTGTGGCCCTGGCGGCCATGGTTCTCCCTGCTCCTCCAGCGTGTCAGGGAGACTCAGCTTCTACCTATGTTCCCGTCTCTGCTGTCTCAGTGTTGCGGTTTCTGTTGCATTCCAATCTGCAGTCTCTACACTTATCAGCTTGGTTCCTCGCAACGTGCCTCCCTCCTTCTGTTTCTCTCAGTCGGTGGGGGTGTTCTCGAGGCCTCTCGAAAGATCTCCACTCGGCAATGCTTTTCCCAGATATGGTCCTGATTTGCTGCGTGGTGTGCTGAGCACCGCATGGATTCGCTCTCTGCCTCCTTGCCTTCAGTGCTGGATTATCTGTTGCACTTGTCTCGGTCTGGTCTCAAATCTACATCTATTCGAGTCCACCTCTGTGCTTTTGCTGCCTTTCTTCGGCCGCTAAATGGGACGCTGCTCTCCGTCCACCAGATGGTTTCCCGTTTTATGAGGGATTTCTTCATTGTACATCCCTCCGGTGGTTTGGGATCTTTGTGTGTTCCTGGCTCAATTGGTGATACCTCCATTTGATTCCATTGATGAAGCTCTTTTGAATTACTTCACCTGGCAGGTGGGTTTCCTGTTTGCTCTCACGTCTGCTCGCAGAGTCAGTGAGCTGCAAGCTCTGGTTGCGGACCCGTCTTTTCCTGTATTTCATCATGACACGGTGGTCCTGCGTACTCAACCCCAGTTCTTGTCCAGGGTGGTTTCGGACTTTCCTTTCGATCTTTCCATTGTTCTTCCGGTCTTTTTTCCGAAGCCCCACTCGCCTCCTAGCGAGGTGGCGCTTCACACAATTGACTGTCAGAGGGCGTTGGCTTTTTGTCTTCAACGCACTCAGTCTCCTTGGACGGTTCCTCAATTCTTTTTGTCCTTCGACCCTAATTGGTTGGGACGCCCAGTTTCCAAGCGCACCTTGTCCAACTGGTTGGCTGCTTGTTTTTCCTTTTGCTACGCTCAGGCTGGTCTCGCGCTGCATTGCCGAGTCACGGGACATAAAGGCCGAGCGATGGCGGCTTCTGTAGCTTTCCTCAGGTCGACGCATATCGAGGAGATTTGCAAGGCTGCCACTTGGTCTTCGGTTCATACTTTCACCTCCCACTACTGCCTGGATACTCTGTCCAGGAGCGACGGCCGGTTTGGCCAGTCGGTTTTGCGTAATCTGTTTTCTTGTATTGCCAACTTCCCTCCGTCCCTTTTTGGTTAGCTTGGAGGTCACCCACATGTGAGAATATGCTGCCTGCTTGTCCTGGGATAAAGCACAGTTACTTACCGTAACAGGTGTTATCCAGGGACAGCAGGCAGATATTCTCACAACCCGCCCGCCTCCCCGAGGTTGGCTTCTTTGCTAGCTATCTGAACTGAGGACCATGAGGAGGGTATGCGCCCTCTAGTGGATCAGGAAGGCACACACATGCGTGGTGCAGTGTGCAAACTTGAAACTTCAATCAAGTTTGCTTGAAAAGCTGTCCGCGCTGGGGCTCCGTGGATGACGTCACCCACATGTGAGAATATCTGCCTGCTGTCCCTGGATAACACCTGTTACGGTAAGTAACTGTGCTTTATCTAAATTAACAGAAAAAAATTGTCTTCAACCAAATATCAGAATTCATAGAAAAAACTAATGTGCTACACCCAAACCAAACAGGATTTCGATTAAACCATTCTACTGAACATTCCCTAATCGGTTTAACAACATCAATACTATATCATTTAGATCACCATACTTCTGTCATACTGATTTCTCTCGATTTATCGTCTGCATTTGACACCATTGACCATGACCTCTTAATAAATAGAATTCAATCAATTGGGATAGTAGACCAAGTCTTATTCTGGTTCCAGTCATATTTCGATCATCGCACATCTAGCGTCTCTTTCAATGATACTACTTCCAATAGTTTTTCCCTTCCATATGGAATCCCACAAGGTTCAATACTTTCGCCGATTTTGTTTAACATTTTCCTAGCACCACTGTTGACACTCTGCCAATCTATTGGATTCACAGTATATGTGTATGCAGACGATATTCAATTATTACATCCTGTTAACACCAAAAACCCGCAAGAAATAATATCAATAAATGAGAAATTACATCAAATTTATGACTGGCTTGAAACCAATAGACTCGCTTTAAACATTCAAAAATCAAATCTTATGTTCTTTCCCTGGAAAGATGGTGAAACACTTTCTTCTGCTATAACTATTAAAGGCATTTCGTTAAAAATGGCTAATAATGTTAGAATACTTGGCGTTACCTTTGACAATAAACTGTCTTTTCACGATCATATAAGTCAAGTCGTAAGATCTACTTTTTATAGACTTTGTCAGATCCGATCGATATCTAAATTTTTATGTTCAAAATCATTGAATATCTTAATTCATTCACTTGTAGTGTCTAAATTAGACTACTGTAATGCACTATTTACAGGCTTGTCACAGAAAGAAATTAAACGATTACAAATAATCCAGAACGCCGCTATTAAATTAATCTATAAGGCTAAAAAATTCGATCATGTCACACCCCTACTTAAGAAAGCCCACTGGCTCCCAGTAGCACATAGAATAGTATTTAAACAATGTTTACTCATTTTCAAAGCTTTAGAACACAAAACTCCTGCCTTTATATTTAGACTTTTAATACCCTATACTACCTCTAAATCTCTTAGATCTCAAGACCAGCAACTTTTAGCTATTCCCTCACTAAAATTTATTAACACAAGGCGTAACACTATTTTTTCCATAACAGCCCCTCAATCTTGGAACAACCTTCCATTGTACCTAAGACAGGAAAAAAACTTAACTAAATTTAAGTCAGAACTTAAAAGTTTTCTATATATTGACGCCTTTAATAACTAATTCTTCCTTTTTTCTTTCCGCATCCATAACTTAAAAGGTCAATTTGTCCCCCTTCCTATTGTTTTTTCCCTGAATTTAATTAAATATTTTAAATTTGAATTAGTGATTGTATTATCGAATGTAACCATTAAATAATTTTTCCTTATGTTTCTCTATAAACTATTTAAATTACCTTTAAATGTAATGTAATATGTGTTATTTGTATTTTAGATAATTGTTTGTTTAATTTAATAATTGCAAGTGTGTTACCAACTATTTTATTTGTACATCGCCTTGAATTTTGAATAGGCGATAAATCAAAAATACCTAATAAACTTGGAAACTTGGCATGTTCAAAAATACCATCCTGGAAGCCTAGACTATATATTCCATGTATTAAAAAAGGAGGAAGGAAGACAAAATGGCAACCGGTGTGGTTAACAAGTGAGGTGAAGGAAGCTAAAAGAGAATCCTTCAGAAAGTGGAAGAAGGATCAGACTGAAAATAATTATAAACAAGACAAGGAATGCCAAGTCAAATGCAAGGCGCTAATATGGAAGGCAAAGAGAGACCTTGAAAAGAAGATTGTGATGGAAGGAAAAACACACAGTGAAACCTTTTTTTACATAAATTAAAAGCAAGAAGCTGGGAAGAATCAGTTGGACTGCTAGACAACCGAGGGATAAAAGGGAATCTTCGGGGCAGATGAGGCCACAGTGGAGAGATGAATTCATTGCCTCGGTCTTCAACGAGGAAGATATGAAGGAGTTACCGGTGCCAAAAATGGTATTCAATTCTGATGAATCGGAGAAACTCAAACAAATCTCTGTAACGCTGGAAAATTTAATGGGTCAATTTGACAAATTGAAGAGTAGCAAATTGCCTATATACATCCCAGAGTTCTGATAGAACTGAAAAATGAACTTGCAGAGCTATTGTTAGTAATTTGTAATTTTTCTTTAAAATCCAGTTTTGTACTGAAAGACTGGAGGGTAGCCAACATGACACCAATTTTTTTTTAATTATTATTTAAAAAAGGGTTCCAGAGGTAATCCAGGAAATTATAGACTGATGAGTCTGATGGTGCCAGGAAAATAATAGAGACTAAGAACAAAATAACAGAACATATACATAAGTATGCATTAATGAGAGAAAGCCAGCATGGATTTAGGTGAGGCAAGATTTCCCTCAACTATCTACTGCATTTCTTTGAAGGAGTGAATGAACACGTGCATAAAGATAAGGCCACAGTGGTGAGATTAAACAAATTATTTGCCTCTATGGGGGAGATACCAGTGCCAGAAATTGTATTCAATTCTGATGAATCAGAAAAACTCATACAAATCTCTGTAACACTGGATGATGTAATGAGTCAGTTTGACAAATTGAACAGCATCAAATCGCCTGGACCGGATGGTATACATCCCAGAGTACTGATAGAATTGAAAAATGAACTTGCAGAGCTATTAACTATTCGACAGTCACATCCTGAGCAACAACACCTGGTTCCCATTTGGAAAGGAGTGAGAGTTTCTTCAGTCCAGATAAGTGAAAACTTGTGTGAGATATATATATTTTAGACTTGTTTATCTCTGTGGGTGCGAGATGTTTTGACTTGCAGGTTACATTTGAAAATGGTAAATGGGTTTCTGAGAACTTGAACTGAAGTGTCCCAGAGGAGGTTTTTATGCCAATGAGGTTGTGCTTATAATCTGTCTGCCTAAAAACTTTGGCGCAGCAGGTTACTTTCTGAGGCTTTTTGGTGAAGTTCAAAAGAACCCATTTTTGACCATTAATTTCCCAGAGGATGAAAATATATTCCCATTTTAAAGAGCTCCTCTGATTCTGTTATCACAACTTTCTAAGAAGCTTTTTTTTTTTTTTTTTTTTAAATTGAATTGTTTGCACTCATGGGGCTCCTTTTATCAAGGTGCGCTACGGGGGTTAGCGCATCAGACATTTCATCACACGCTAACGCCCGCGGCAGCCTAAAATCCTAACACCTCGTCAATGGAGGTGTTGGGTACTAGCGCGGCAGGCGATTTAACGCACGGTATTCCGCATGTTAAACCGCTACCGCGCCTTTGTAAAAGGACCCCCTGGTCTGTAAACATTAGTTTTGTTCACTAAATAGTGGGGTTCCCCAGGGGTCTGTGCTGGGACCACTGCTTTTTAACATATTTATCAATGATCTAGAGATGGGAATAACTAGTCAGATAACTAAATTGCTGATGACTCAAGTTGTTAAATCGCAAGAGGATTGTGAAAAATTGCAAGTGGACCTTGTGAGACTGGTTGTGAGACAGGAAGACTGGGTGTCAAAATGGCAGTATGATGATTAATGTGAGCATGTGCAAAGTGAAGCATGTGGGAAAGAGGAACCTGTGATGCTTGGTTCTGTATTAGGAGTCATTGCCCAAGAAAAGTGTCATTTTTGAGGATACGTTGAAACCCTCGGCTCAATGTGCGGCAGCTGCTAAGAAAGCAAATAGAATATTAGGAATTATCAGGAAAGGAGTGGAAAACAAAGATGAAAATGTTATGATACCCTTGTATTGCTCGGCTGCACCTCAAGTACTGTGTGCAGTTCTTGTCGCCATATCGCAAAAAAAAAAAAATAGCGGAATTAGAAAAGGTACAGAGAAGGGCGACAAAAATGATAAAAGGTTGGGATGACTTCCATGAGGAAAGGCTAAAGTGACTAGGGCTCTTCAACTTGGAGCAGAGACGACTCAGGGGTGATATGATAGAGGTCTATAAAATGAGGGGAGTGGAAGGGTAGATGTGAATCGCTTGTTCATGCTTTCCAAAACCACTAGGACTAGGGGACATGCGATGAAGCTACTAAGTAGTAGATTTTAAATAAACCAGAGAAAATATTTCTTCACACAATGTGTAATTAAACTCTGGAATTCATTGGTGAAATCGGTTAGCTTAGTGGGGTTTAAAAAAGATTTGGATAATTTCCTAAAAGAGAAGTCCATAGACCATTATTGTGATTTATTACTATTATAGCGATTTTCTTATACTTCTGCCCCGTGAGAGCCATGATTGGGAATGCCTGCTGTGAGACTGCAGCGGGAACTCATGGCAGGCATTTTTGATCACGGCTTTCGGGGCAGGAGCATAGGAAGATTGTTCCTGCTCTGCTTCACTGCTAGACCACCACAGCTTTGAAGGTGGGGTCAGGGAGGCGGGAGAAATATCTGAATTCATGACAGCATGGGACAAGTACGTTGGATCTCTAAGGGAGTAGTGGATCTCATGTTGGGGCGGACTAGATAGGTCTTCATCTGCCTTCATTTTTTTAATGTTTCTATATACCAGTACTACTGTTTTGGATCTCTATACCTCAAGTGCACTTTGGTCCAATGTTTAGCAGTTTAAAAATTTTAATATATTCTAATTTTTGTAGATCTCGTATCCATTCCCTCTAGGGAGTCAACTCTTGCAAATCTTGGTGTCATCAGTAAAATGGCAAACATTTCCTTCTAACCCTTTAGCAATGTTGCTCATAAATATGTTGAATTGAATTTGCTCCAGTACTGATCCTTAAGGCACTCTATACTTACTTTTCTGTCTTCTGAGTAGACTCCATTTATCATGACCCTCTGCATCTGTCAGTCATCCTGTTCCCAAGCCAATTCAGTGCTTTGTCTTAACTTTAGCTTGCTGAATTTTAGCTTCCTTTGAGGGACTGTCAAATGCCTTATTGAAAGTCAAGTAAACTACATCAGTACATGTGCACTATCCAGTTCCTGGTCACCTTGTCAAAGATATCAGATTAGTGTGGCATAATTTCCTTTGAAACATGTTGCCTCAGATCTTGTAACCTGCTGGATTCCAGGGGGGTGCTCTCTCCTTTCTTTTAGCAGCACTTCCGTTATATTTCCAACCACCAAAGTAAGACTTGCTGGCCTATAGTTTCTCACGTCTCACTCTACTTTTGTGATGAGGGACTACATCTGCTCTCCAGTCCCACGAAACCTCCCCATTTCCAAGGATTTATTAAGCAAATCTTTATAAAAGGATCTCCCAGAACCTCCCTGAGATGGATCACATCCAGCCTCATGACTTTGTTCACATTCTTTTCAAGTTCATAAATGGTTTCTTCTGTAAATGGTGTAATATCAACTTCATTTTAATATTTACCTTTATCAGCCAACTGAAGTTCTACTCCAGGATTTTCTTTGTTGAAAACAAATATTTAAGCACTTCTGCTTCTAAATCTTGCTTTCTGCATAGCAGTTTGTAGCATGTTTAAGTCTCAATTCCATTCCTAGCCTTCCTCTGTTCATTAATATGCCTGAAAGTTTTGTCGCTCTCTGTGTTTAGCCATTTGCTGACAGAACCTTTACCAGCCATATTTCTCTTTCAGTTTTATCCAGTAATCTCTTCTGTGTTACTCTTTTTGCATTCTTCTGTATGTATTTTATGAACTCCACCTCTTTTGCCTATATTTTGTTAGCGATGTGTTTGGTGAACTTTATTGCGTTCCCTTTTTCTTGTTCTTGTCTATTTTTTCCTTTTTATATAAAGATCTGTTTACTGATGATTATAGCTCATGTCAGTTTGACCCGCAGATCTCTACTGCTCCTGTGTCCTTCCATCCTGTCTGCTTTCTTCAGGTATTCACTAATTTTAAATCAGCATGCTTTAAAATTCAGGACTTGAGCTTTGTGTCCACATTCAGCTTTAGCTCCTACATCAGTTCATACAGTGCAGTGATCACTATTGGCCAGGTGGCCACCCACCCTGACATTGGAGACACTATCTCCATTTCAGAGCACAAGATTGCCACACCCCTCATGGATTCCATCTCGGCAGTGCACTGTGGATGTTCAAAGTCTCTCGACTTGCAGATTGAAGGTCTCATCTGTAGAATCAGAATCCAGCAGGTTGAAATGTCCTAGTAATAGTGTCTCCTCTTCATTTGCAACTTTTGAATATCTTTGACCATATCTTTGTCCAACTTCTGTTTTGTGTTGGGAAGTCTGTGGACAACACCCATATGGCTGGATGTTCCATATTCCAAGACAGTCCATATTGCTGCTTCTTTCCCCAGGTCACCTGCATTTCATCCACTTTAATATTAGTTTTCACATATAAAGCTATCTCTCCACCTTTCCGATCATCTTTCCTAAATAGGACATAGCCCAGTATGTTTGCATCCCATTCATAGAAGTTGCGTGGTTTCTCGATACATGTTGCATTGGTTACTTATAATAATAATAATAACTTTATTTTTCTATATCACCATAGTTAAACATCTTCTAGGAGGCTGGACAATCGGCGAATTACAGAATGCATGAAGAGAAATGTTACATAAGAAATTGGGGTTACATGGGGAAAGAATACATGAGGGATCGGAGTTACATGAGAGGTTATATTCGGGTTTGCAGCAGGGAAATAACATAGTGAGAGAAGGTTGTCTGTGAGTAGTGTACCAAAATACCATTGTATAACAAAAGAACTGTGTCTTTAATGTATGTATGTATTTTGTTTCAGGACTGTGACATCAGCAGGTTCATCATTAACCAGACGGGTACTGTTCCCTCCATTTTCCCCGCCTCCACGCCCATTCAGAGTGTCTAACCGTGACAGGAGCAGTCGGAAAGGAGTTGTCGCTGGCACCTTGAAGGAACTCATTGACAAGGTACTAGATCTTGGGGGAGAGAAAATATTGCTAGCATCAAAGGCTAACTAAGGAACACTATCCCTGGCAGCCAACATTGTTTGAAACTTACTATGCAGTCCTTTCAGGGTTGGGACAATGGTGCCATCTGTGAAGTGACAGGAGGATGTCAGCCAGCATATAAAACCTAAGACTATGAAATATGTCAAGAAAGCAGATACTATTTGATCTTCTTTCGAAAGTTGAGCAGTGAAACATGCGTGTTTGCTGCAAGTTCTTGTACATTTGACATGCCTCTTGTAAACACTGGATGTGTGCTGCAGTTTATGCCATGTTCTATTATCTATTTCTCCTTTCAGGCCATTGAAACATTGGTGATCACAGCAGGGCTGGTTACTCTAGTACTAGACGAGGATGGCACTGTTGTGGACAATGAGGAATTCTTTCAATCCCTGGAAGATAACACATGCTTTCTGCTCTTAGAAGATGGACAAAAGTGGACTCAAGTAAGCTTTCTATTTTAAGTCTTAAGTAAGAAAGTGAGAAATAGGCCCGCCCCTTCCCGGTCCATCCCCGCTCAGCCTAAGGCCCGATTGGCCTAGAGCCTTGGCCAATCAGGCCTTAGTCTTAGGGGAGATGGGCGGACCTGATAATCCGGGCCTGTATGTCTGGATTTTCAGAAGGTACGCGACAAGGTCCTACATGAATGACTACTTCGAAAAATTGTGAGCCATGGAATCGAGGGTGAAATACTCATGTGGATTAAAAACTGGTTGGCGGATAGGAAACAGATTGTGGGAGTAAATGGACAATACTCGGACTGGAAAAGCGTCACGAGTGGATTGCCACAGGGTTTGCTTGGGCTCGTGCTCTTCAACATATTTATAAAAGACTTGGAAATTGGTACAGCGAGCGAGGTGATTAAATTTGCAGACGATACGAAGTTATTCATAGTAGTGAAGACACAGAAGAATTGCGAAGACCTGCAATGTGACATAAACACACTCGAGAAATGGGCTGCGACATGGCAAATGAGGTTTAACATGGATAAGTGTAAGGTGACGCATGTCGGTAACAAAAATCTTATACACAAATACAAGATGTCTGGTGCAGTACTTGGAGAGACCCCCCAGGAAAGAGACTTGGGAGTATTGGTCGACAAGTCAATGAAGCTGTCCGCGCAATGTGCGGCGGCGGCAAAAGGGCAAACAGAATGCTAGAAATGATTAAGAAGGGGATCACAAACAGATCAGAGAAGGTTATCATGCCGCTGTACTGGGCCATGGTACGCCCCCACCTAGAATACTGCATCCAGCACTGGTCACCGTACATGAAGAAAGACATAGTACTACTCGAAAGGATCTAGAGAAGAGTGACTAAAATGGTTAAGGGGCTGGATGAGTTGCCGTACAGTGAGAGATTAGAGAAACTGGGCCTCTTCTCTCTTGAAAAGAGGAGGCTGAGAGGGGACATGATCAAAACATTCAAGATAATGAATGAATGAAGACTTAGCAGATAAAGACAGGTAGAGAGAAAAAGAGGGCACTCTCTAAAGTTAAAAAGGGATAGATTCCGTACAGACGTAAGGAAGTTCTTCACCCAGAGAATGGTAGAAATCTGGAACGCTCTTCCAGAGGCTGTTATAGGGGAAAAAATCCTCCAGGGATTCAAGACAAAGTTAGATAAGTTCCTGCTGAGCCAGAACATACGCACTTGTCTTTGACCTAAGGGCCGCTGCAGGAGTGGACTGCTGGGCACGATGGACCACTGGTCTGACCCAGAATCCATTTCAAATGCTCCTGCCTGGCTTTTAAGATCATTCACGGCATCCTTCCTCCCTTAATCCCACTATCTTATAACTCCTCGAGTCCTGACTCTACCAGACCCGCCCAAAGGTATAAACTATCCTTCCCCTTTCTACACGGTATTCGCTATGCAAGCAAACTGGGAAAATCCCTTCTCTTCAGAATCACAGGTCTTTGGAACGACTTTACTACCCCACTGCGGAACCTGGGCTCCCTCCAATTATTCCGCAAGCAACTGAAAACCTGGCTTTTCACTAAAATGTAATTCTATCCCCCCTTACTCTTCTCTTCTATATATAAGTTCATGTAAACCTTTTTTTCCCTTCTCTTCCTATATTTTAAGTTCTTGTAAACCGTGCTGAGCTCCACATCTGTGGAGATGATGCAGTATATAAACTTAAGGTTTATGTTCTTAAAATTAAATCCTCAATTTTCTTGCACATTTCTGTGGAAGTTGCTTCCACAAGCTGTCCAGTGTAAGGGTCATCTTCAGTGGATTTTTTCGCACGTATACTGTTTGCTTCAAAATTTGACTTTGTTTGATGATGGGGCAGACTTGCCATAAATTGCAGTCATGTGTTCATGGATTTCCTTTGACTTTTTCCCTTCTTCTGTGAGAAATTTTATCACTGAATGGTGCTCCAAGTTTAGCAGTTTCTTACTTGATTCGCATGGGGACTCTCCTAACATCCTGTCTCTTGGAATGCACACTGAGCCGCAGCTGTGCATGTGTAACCTTAAGACATGTCTTAGCAGGCACAGACTTGTTTCAGCATGCTTGCTACTTCTTCATACTCGGGTATATAAATTATCGAACACTCTTCTTAGATTCATTATTACAGGTGCATAGCTTAGTTTATTCCATGATACTTTCCTTCACCCCTTGGCTATCTTGATGCCTATGGGCTTATTTTCAAAAAAGATAGACATCCAAAAGACAGCACTTGACGTCTTACTAATCAAAACGTCCAAGTGGACATTCTAAAAACAGACTTTCTACACGTCTTTCTGGTTGTTTTGTCTCCAGTGCATCCAAATTTTAAGGGGGCATGTTAGTGGCATGTTTTGGTAAAGCTTAGGACTTGGATGCTCGTCAGGCATAATTCCAAGTTTTCAAGTTTATTATTTCTTTGATATACTGTCTATCAAAATTTGTCTAGACGGTATAAAATCAATAAAAAAAACATTTTAAAATAAAAAAAAACAATACACTTCTCCCTCGGTATTCGCAGGGGTTAGGGACAGAGCCGGACCACGAAGTGTGAAAAATCGCAAATAACTTTGTGCTGGCTCTGACCCACCCCCGGACCTTACCTGGTGGTCTCCGCCTCCGATTGCCTCGTTCCGTGTGTGTTTGCAGGGGCTAGTGCGGGTGCTTCGGTCTCCTTTCCCCACTCCGGGCCAGGCAGAGCGTTCCTCTCTGGGCTGGGCAGCATGTGCCAGCCTTACTTGGTGGTCTAGCGGGGCTTTCGGGGCAGGAGCGATCTTCCTACATGGGGGGCAAGTTTGGGTGAGGTAGAGGGCAGGGGGCCCAATGGACTTGTGTGCCTAGGGGTCTTCGACAAATTAATTGTGCCCTGCATGCAAGGAGATCTGTGAAGGGGGGAGGGGTTACAGGACCATGCAAGGACTAACATGACTGGAAGAGAGGAACAAGAGGAGGTAAAAAAATACATCGAGTTAAAAAAAAAGTTAAATGTCAGTGGGGGAGGATAAGACAAAAGGGGGTATTTCGCTTTAAGAGAAGCATTTGGAGTAGGTCTTGTCACACAAATCTGATCAATTTTTTGACTGGGTGGTCAAAGAATTGGATAGAGGATGTGCACTAGGTATGGTGTATTTAGATTTTAGCAAAGCCTTTGACAGTGTTCCATACAGACGTCAAATAAACTGAATACCCTCAGAATGGGTCCCAAAGTGACGGGCTGAGTCAGGAACTGGTTGAGTGGAAGGCGACAGAGGGTAGTGATCAATGGAGATCGCTCTGAGGAAAGGGATGTTACCAGTGATGTGCCTCAAGGTTTTGTTCTTGGACCTGTTCTATTTAACATTTTTATAAATGATATTGCTGAAGGGCTGTCGGATAAGATTTGCCTCTTTGCAGATGATACCAAAATCTGCAATAGAGTGGACATGCCGGATGGTGTGAATAACATGAAGAAGGACCTGGCGAAGTTTGAAGAATGATCTGAAATTTGGCAGCTAAAATTTAATGCAAGGTTATGCATTTGGGCTGCAAAAACCAGAGACAACAGTACAGTTTAGGGGGTGAAGAACTTATGTGCATGACGGAAAAGCGGGACTTGGGTATGATTGTATGTGATGATCTTAAGGTGGCCAAATAGGTTGAAAAGGTGACTTCGAAAGCTAGAAGGATACTAGGTTGTATAGGGAGATGTATGGCCAGTAGGAAAAAGGAGGCATTGATGCCTCTGTATAAGACTTTGATGAGACCTCATTTAGAATATTGTGTACAATTCTGGAGGCCGCACCTTCAAAAAGATATGAAAAGGATGGAGTTGGTCCAGAAGAAGGCTACTAAAATGGTGTGTGGTCTTCAGCATCGATGAGCATCTAGAAAGGAATAAACTGATGAAAACAAGCCAACATGGCTTCTGCAAGGAAAGATCGTGCCAAACGAACTTATTACACTTCTTCGAAAGAATTAACAAACAAATGGACAAAGGTGACCCCGTAGACATCATATACTTAGATTTCCAAAAAGCCTTCGACAAGGTACCCCACGAACGCCTACTACGGAAAATGAGGAACCATGGGGTGCATAGATGGATTAAAAATTGGTTGACGGGTAGGAAGCAAAGGGTAGGATTGAAGGGCCACTACTTGGACTGGAGAAGGGTGATGAGTGGTGTTCCACAGGGGTCAGTACTCGGATCGCTGCTGTTCAATGTATTAATGATCTAGAAACAGGGACGAGGTGCGAAGTTATAAAATTCGCAGATGACACAAAACTTTTTAGTGAGGTTAGGAAGAGGACTGTGAAGATTTACAAAGGGACCTGAACGAACTGGGAGAGTGGGCAAATAAATGGCAGATGAACTTTAATGTAGAGACATGTAAAGTCTTGCATATAGGGAACAGAAACCCGATGTACAGCTATACAATGGGAGGGCTGATAATGGGTGAAAGTAGCCTAGAGAAGGACTTAGGAGTATTGGTGGACAAAACAATGAAGCTGTCGGCCCAGTGCGCAGCGGCCTCTAAGAAGGCAAACAGAATGCTAGGTATTATCAAGAAAGGTATTGCAACCAGAACGAAGGAAGTTATCCTGCCGTTGTATCGGGCAATGGTTCGCCCACATCTGGAGTACTGCGTCCAATATTGGTCGCCATACCTTAAAAAGGATATGGCGATACTCGAGAGGGTACAGAAAAGAGTGACGAGATTGATAAAAGGTATGGAAAACCTTTCATATGCTGAAAGATTAGAGAAACTGGGGCTCTTTTCCCTGGAGAAGCGAAGGCTTAGCGGAGACATGCTAGAGACTTACAAGATCATGAAGGGCATAGAGAGAGTGGAGAGGGACAGATTCTTCAAACTTTCAGAAACTACAAGAACAAGAGGGCATTCAGAAAAATTAAGAGGGGACAGATTCAGAACCAATGCTAGGAAGTTCTTCTTCACCCAAAGGGTGGTGGACACCTGGAATGCGCTTTAGAGTGTTGATAGGACAGAGTACAGTATTAGGTTTCAAGAAGCGATTGGATGATTTCCTGAAAGAAAAGGGGATTGAAGGGTATAGACAGAGGATTACTATACAGGTCTTGGACCTGATGGGCCGCCACACGAGTGGACTGCTGGGTGTGATGGACCTCTGGTCTGACCAGCAGAGGCAATGCTTATGTTCTTATCATGAGGCATATGAGGACAGACTTAAAGATCTCAATCTGTATACTTTAAAGGAAAGGCGGAAGAGGGGAGATGTGATAGAGATGTTTAAACACCTACATGATATAAATGTGCTTGAGTCGAGTCTCTTTAATTTGAAAGGAAGCTGTTGAATGAGAGGGCATAGGATGAAGTTAAGAGGTTATAGGCTCCGGAGTAATCTAAGGAAATACTTTTTTTACAGAAAGGGTGGTAGATGTATGGAGCAGTCTCCCAGAAGAGGTGGTGGAGACGGAGATTGTGTCTGAATTCAAGAGGGCCTGGGATAGGCACGTGGGATCTCTCAGAGAGAAAAAGAGATAATGGTTATTGCGGATGGGCTACTTGGGCTTTATCTGCCATCATGTTTCTATGAGTAAAGAGCCTGAACGAAGTCTTTTCCAGAGGGGGAGAAGATAGTCCTGGGCTTTTTTAGATGTTTGGAGCTAGATCTGTTTAAAAATATGTACATGCTAAAAAAGGTGCCCAAACTGACCAGATGAACACTTTAGGGATTAAGGCATTACACCCCCCCCCCCCCCCCATACTCCCTCAGTGGTCACTGACACCCTCCCACCACCCAAAGATATTAAAAAAACAAAACAGGTACAGATGTCACCATAGTTTTCTTATACTGTACCTACGTTAAGAAGACACCTGTAGGCATAAGGGCTATTGTGGTGAACAGATGATACAGTAAGTTTTGGATGGGTTTTTTGAGGGCTCACTATGCAATATAAGCAAGATATAGTGACATCTGTACTGAAATTCACTACAGTACTGCTTAGAAGAGTCCCTCTGCTATATTCAGCTATCTGAACAGTTTACTAATGCAGGCTGCCTAGAGCAAAACTATGTTTTTGTACGTTTTTCATGTGGATATATTTATATTCGAGAGTGGCCCAAAAAGATATACGTGCTAAGGACCAAAATGTTTACATAGGTCATTTTTTTTTTAAAAAGGCATTTTGCTGTTTTGAGAATGGACATTTTCTCTACTGGATTTCTGGATGTCTTTCCCAAAATGTCCAAATTCAGACTTTAACATCCTAATGAAAATGCCCCTCCATGTATTTATTGGAGCTATAAGTTGGTCACTACTCAAATATAATTGAATTGCAATATTTTGTTTTCTAGAAGGACAATAATTTAATGCATATTGAACAAAGGGGTCATACATAGTGTGACCTTACTAGTTCCAGAAGAATCCTAGTCTAATACTAGAACTATATCAATAAGTATATTTCTAAGGTGGAATTTTTCCAATTCCAAAATGGTACAAAGAGGATGATGTGCTTATAAGCCCTGAGTGACAGACTCCTCCTTCACTTTAGATTGCAATTATTTTTGCATTGGAGTAGTTAATGACAGATGGGTCATAGAGCCATCTTGGCATGGCAGCTAATGTAGAAAGAATTGGCCAGGATCACCTTTAAGTCTGTCTGCCACCTTGAAGTCAGTTGGGATCTCTGAAAAGCATTTTTGCTCTCCCTTAAGTCTCAGTAAGTATATTGCCTCTGTCGGGCATCTAAACCTCACTATCTGCCTTTAAGTCTGGTATCTGTCTTTGCCTCTAGTCTGACACTGAGGGTTATTTCTACTGGTCTGCTGACAAATAAAATGAGACTGGGCAGTATTAACTTTCAGTAGATTAAACCAGAGAGTCGGAGAAAGCTGCTCATGAGCTTTTAAGACCACACTTGGCTTCTTGTGACCAACTAAAATTGCATGTTTTACAGCATTAGGGAAAAATTCAAGTCATAAACGCCTTTTAAGTGGAAAACGTATTTCTGCTCCATTCAGTCAGGATTGAATATAGATGTAGTATATTAGTAATGTCCACTAGAGGTCGCCCTATTGCATTCAAACCTGAGGCCTTCAGGCAGTAAAACGCAGTTTATTCACTTTGTGGGCCCTTTTACTAAAGCTTGGTGCACTAAGTGCTAAGAGAAGTCAATCATATGCCTAAGGGTTGCTTAGAATGTAGCGCATGTTAAACTAAAGTAAAAAGTCCCCTTCATCTTACAATACATCCTTAAAATCCAACTTCTGTTTAGAGTAAAATAGTGCGAACAAATTCCAGAAGAGTCAAGTCATCAGTGGCTAATATAATAATAATAATAATTTAGTTTTATATACCGCCTAATCAGCAGTGGTTTACACAATAGGTACTCAGCATAACATCATACATAATAAAATTCTAAGTAACTAATACAAGCATTAAAACTAATGAATAAAAAAACCCAAACAAACACAATATAAACTAAAATAAGTATAGATAAAAAGTACATTATAACCACATGATAATATAAAAATCAGTAATGTATATTATATTGTTTAAATAAGTGGGTTTTAACATCTTTTCAAAACTGATAGTAAGTAAGAAATGGAGAAACGAGAAGATTCAAACATGAATTCATTAATCCTGCTTGGAATGCTAAGGTCCTATCCAAAGATTTTTTGTAACGACATGCATTTGCTGAAGGAAAATAAAACCAAACAGATCTATGAATATTTTTCTTGGAAATAAAAAAAACTAAAATGAGAAACGAGGAGTATTGGGGGACCAGGAACAACTAGGTACTGTGATGGGGCCCAATGATCTGTATCTAATGATATCTATGATAACTTTAAATGTTTTATGAAAATATGTTTGATTACTTGAAGCATACGTCGAGGGGGAGTATGAGAAGGCTGTATTCCTTTCCTATAACTACTCCTGATCGGAATACACAATAGAGATTGCTCTATTACTACACAGGTAGAAAGTACAAGATAGGGATGAACTGTCATTTGCAACAACAGGGTAAATCTTGTATAGCTCATTTTAATCATTGTTTATAACCTGGGGCTCTCTGTGTTCTTCTTATCCTTCCTCCGTCCATCTAGTTATTCTAAATGGCTTAGCTAGTTTATTTGTAGTATATCAAAACTTAAATGTGTAAGTGTGCAGAAAGCAGCATTTTGTTTTTCATTTGTCAATAAATGTGCACCATATGCAAAGAGGGCATGCTATCAGCAAATGACAATCACAATGGCACCAGCAGCATGCCTTCCCCGTCGTTTCGGCATTAGGGAATACTGATCTGGAGCCCCAGGCCAGTACAAAGCAAGAAAAGTAGAGAGGACACCAGCCAGGCATCAGGTGACCAGTCAGCCTATACCTACTTATGGTATTCATTTACCTGTGTAGTAATAGAATGCACAAGAAGTGATTTTTAATCGGCAGTAGTATGGGAAACCCTCCATTGCTTTAAGTAGAAGCTTAGATTGTAAATCCTGGGGGAACAAAAGAATATACCGTACCTGAATGATTTTGCTTGAGCTACAACTGGAAAAAGGTGTGATCCAAATCCAAAATACCCCTTCCCCCCCCCCCCCCAACCTCTCCAGCAGGTAAAGATCACTTGTGCACTGCTCAAACTTTAAAGCATGATCTTTCCTGGGCATTCACAGTATTATGGACTGAATGCTCTCCAGGTCTGCATCTTCAGTACAGTTAATAGGCAACTAGAATAAATAGAAATCTCCTTTGGTTTCCAATCAGAAAAGCAATTCATTTTAAAAAATATAATTGCCATTTTAGTACCTTCCAAACACTTTTGTTGTGCCTAGACCAAGTTTTTATTTTATTTTTGGGTTTTTTAATGCAAGTATGTAGTTTTGTGTTTTCTTAGTTGAATTTATTATATACTTTATATCAGTTTTCTTCAACCACCGGTCCATGGACCAGTGCCAGTCCACAGAAATTTTGTGCCGGTCCACAGGGCCAACACGTGCATCTGGCCCAAAACAGTGTTCTTCAACTGCCAGTCCACGGTGCGATCGATGCGGCGTTATTTTCGAGCCAGCTCCCTCTTCCTAACTGATTCAGTGCACAAAGCCACGTCCTGTGCCTGAATCGGAAGCCTTATCTCTGATGTTGCAACGTCAGAGGGAAGGCGTCCAGATGAGGCACGGGACATGCAAGGTGCAATTAGTACTATTATGGGGGCAGGGTCTGGGATGGAGATTGGGTAGAGACGGGTGGGGTCTGGCCCACGACTTAGCCCAGTGTTCTTCAACCGCCGGTCCACGGACCAATGCTGGGCCACAGAATAATTATTTTATTTCTGCCGGTCCATAGGTGTAAAAAGGTTGAAAAACACTGCTTTATATGTTGTGTAAATCTTCTGGAGCAGGTTGGTTGATGGGAGACTGAGAATTGTGAGATATGGATAAATTAAATATTAATGGATGAAAGGATAATATGGTGCCAGTCGCACCAAGTGACCTAAATTCAGGCTTTAGTTTAAGTCTCTTCCTAGAGATGTTTATCTTTCAAAGCAGTACATGCTTGGCAGGCACAAGAAGTGCTACAGCAGGGTGAAGGTAAGCAATATTGCAGGTGTAGAGGTGTGCATGCAGTCCAGCAGCAGCCCAGCTCTTTCCAGCTTTCTCGCTTCTGTTTTCAAATACAAGACCTCTTACAACATGCATGCATTTGAATTGTTCAACACACACAAATTCAAGCCCAGATGCAGTTATCTGGCTGCATTTCTTAGTGGTGGTTTTGTTTTATATTCTGCCTGTCAATGAAGCTGTACATTCATGTACAGTAGATAAGTATTTCAAGTTTCCAAGTTTATTAAAATTCTACTACCCTGCACCTTGGGAAAACCATCAGGGCAGCTTACAATCTAAAATACACTGATGTGTATACATTAGATACAATAAAATCATAATTAAAACATAACAGATGGACATGACATGAAGGATAGGGGTGAGGAGTGTTGCAGCACTACATCTTCAAAGAAGTGGAAGCACCCTTTTTTGATCATACTAGTCACATGACCTTAAGAGCAGTACTGTCTGATCTATCTACTAGGACAATAATTACAAAGAAACCCCTTTTATGTTTTCAAGGAAAGAAATCGGCTCTCGGCTGTACACCGACAAGAAAAAATAGGAATAGCCAAAATTACCCTCAACTTATATAAGCTGAACCCGAAGGATTTTATTGGATGTCTGAATGTGAAAGCTACTTTTTATGACATTTACACTGTCTCCTACGACATAAAGTTCATGGGAGCAAGACATGCACTGCGGTAAGTATACAAGTTAAACAGTAACAACCTGAAACTGGTAGGACTGTGTAAACTTCCACCAGTAACTTCATTAAACCTTTTTCTGTGTCTCCCTGTTTCCCCAAATACATACCTTATTTTACTTAAGACTGAAGCAAATTTTATGAGTAGTAATTGATCGCACCATGAAGCTATACTAGGGCATTAAATATTCTCTTTTTTGTTTTCCATTCCTTTCCTGGTAGGAATTATTTCTATTCTTAGCCAACTGGTACACACTGAGCAGAGAGTTTCAACGTATCATTGATGACGCTTTGATCCTTTTTACTGGGCAGTGACTCCTAATGTGGAACCTTGTATCATGTAGTTATAGTTGGGGATCCTCTTTCCCACATGCATCACTTTGCACTTTCTCACATGTAATGTTATCTGTCATTCTGATGCCCAGTCTCACATGATCCTCTTGCAATTTAACAACGTTGAACAACTGTCATCAGCAAGTTTAATTCTCACTAGTTATTCCCAACTCCTAGATGATTTATAAAATGTTAAAAAGCAGCACTCCCAGCACAGACCCCTTGGGAAACCCACTATCTACCTTTCTCTATTGAGAGTATTGACTATTTAACCCTACCCACTATTTTCTATATTTAACCAGTTCTTAATGCACAATAGGACATTACCTCCTATCCCAAGACTTTCTCATTTCCTCAGTCTTTTAAGAAGTACTTTGTTAAATGATTCTTGAAAATCCAGATACATAATATCAACCAATTCACCTTTATCCACATGTTTGTTCACCCCAGTTATACTTCCTCTGATCGTAATGCATATCAAACTTATTAGTGGTGGTGGTAGAACTATGTGCCTATTCTATTAAATTGCTTGTGCTCCTTTACACTAGATCTGTGGGTGGTGTAAATAGTCATGTCTGGAAGCAATATTTACCCATGTAAATTAAGTTTTTATAAGCTGTGAATGTAAATGTTGGCCATGCCCATGAGATGCTCCTGCATTTCCCTTGTAATTACATGCTAAACCATTTCAGCACATAATTGCAGAATAGCAGTTAGGCACACCTACTACTATTTACATGTGTAAGGATGTAATCCGCTTTGAACCGCAAGGTACAAGCGGAATAAAAAAATCACTAATGTAATGTAATGTAATGTAATATCTTTGTATCCATGAATTGCCAGTATTCTATAAATGTAAGCATTCACATGGTGCTTAAATTTAGGTGACCTGTTATAGAATGAGGGGGTGAGTCTGATCATAGAGAGAACCATAAGATATGCATTGTTTAAAAAAAAAAAAGGAAGCGGGCATGATTCTACATGCATTTTCTCATCATACTTAGTCGCTGACTCCCGTTCCCATTGTATCCTCGCACAGACAAGCCCAGGTCTGGCAACAATGCAAGGAGAAACATGCCATTGCATCCCAATGCGGGTGTGCAGTTTCCAGCTTGTTTCTTATGGTGTTGGATCTTTTCTTGGTTGGGATTTTTTGTTTTGTGTGTGTGTGTGTGTGTATGTGTGGTTTTTGGTTTGTTTGGTTTT
This sequence comes from Geotrypetes seraphini, assembly GCF_902459505.1. Taxonomy (NCBI): domain Eukaryota; kingdom Metazoa; phylum Chordata; class Amphibia; order Gymnophiona; family Dermophiidae; genus Geotrypetes; species Geotrypetes seraphini. Next base: position 157,691,114 of record NC_047085.1, read on the forward strand.
TTTGCAAAAGTTGCATTTGACAAACCTCAAACATGTTGGCCCAGATTCTATGAACGCTGCCTGAAGTTAATGCTGTTAGTGCCTGAAGTTAGATCAGTGCTGTTAATGAGCTCATAATTGGAAAAAATTAAAATTAATTGGGTGATAGGCACTTAATTTGGGAGGCACCTATGACTCAAGGTGCCTACCAGAAAGTGGGCATAGTTAGGGGCAGATCTTAGGCATGTTTTGCATCTAGGCACCTAAATTGAACATAGGCTCTTTTTATTTAGGCCAAGAAAACCCTAGCATAAATAGGTGGCATTTAAGATTTTGACACCTACTGGCGCCTAAATCCAATTTAGGCTCTGCTAGGCCTTGATTCTTTAAATGGTGCCTAAATCCAATTTAGGCTCCGCTAGGCCTTGATTCTTTAAATGGTGCCTAAATCCAATTTAGGCTCCGCTAGGCCTTGATTCTATAAATGGTGCCTAAATCCAATTTAGGCTCCGCTAGGCCTTGATTCTATAAATGGTGCCTAAATCCAATTTAGGCTCCGCTAGGCCTTGATTCTATAAATGGTGCCTAACTGAAGACTGATGAGCGCTAAGCACCGCATTCCTCAGTGCCTATCTTTCAGATAACCTTTTATAAAATCTGTGTCTTTATGCTGTCGTCTCTTCAGAAGCTTAAAATCTTTAGGTTGAATGAAGCCCGTAATGAATTGACTTTGTTTCTCTTCCCTAGGAAGTTCTTGTGGGTTCTTGCTTATGTCGCTCAGCTTGTGGGACAATTTCTGCTGTACAGTGGCTCGTTTATCCTGCAGTGGACAGATGAATATGAGAAGAACCCATTTTCCAAACCCCAAACCACCAGCTCAAATTAATAAACATCATTTTAATGTGGGGGTGTTATCAAAGTGGCCTGTGCCCAGTTTTTAAATGCTCTAGTTTATTTGCTGAAGCACTTGAAATGTTCTTAAAGGTACAAGTACATGGTGCAGGGGAACATGAGGTTTTCTTTGTCACTAGATTATTTATAAATAATGCTCCTAACTTATTAGGTTATTTGTCAGATTTCATGTAACTTGTCATGAATCACAATTTTAAGTGCTGCTATTTACATTGTAAGATAATATATGATGCTGTCTGTATACATAAACCAACAGGAGTCCTGTGGTTTGGGGGGGGGGCGGGTTTACAGTGCTAAATTCTGCTGAAAACGTTATCATGCATATTTGTTGCCTTTATTTTTCTAGCTGTGTTCTTTTCCTTGGTCTGAAGTTCTTTTTGCTGTGTTTAATTGTTGAAAGTTGGAAGTGTATGCCTATAACTTAGTGACAGAACTCTCCTACCCAGATGTGTGTGTTTTGGGGAAAGAGAAGGCAATAGGGAGCTGCTGAGGTGAACTCAGCTGACTTGATACATCGTTCCTCCCCCTCCCCCAATGAAAGACTGCATGTTTCCTTTCACTGCTCTTCCTTGCTTGTTGATCAAACTGAGGCCTGGGAGGGGGTGGCATTGGTTTATATAAGTATAGATTGACGACGCACGTTGGCACTGAGCTCAGCCTTAGAGGGAGTTACCTGTGATCAGCATCTCATAACTGAGTCAGCAGCTACAGTAGCTTTCGTTTGAGATTTGACTGGGTGTTTGATGTTTTTGTGGCACTGTCTGGGGGCTAGAGCACAGACTGGCTGGATTACACATAAGAGACAAGTTTTAATATCTGACAAGAATTCACAACAATTTATTGTCTTAAGAGAATTTAGTATGATGAATTTTTTTTTTTTAATTCATGTTGCCTATCATGACGCAATAATAAAAATATTCTCTAGATTCTGTGAGGTCGGTGCTTTTCTTTTAACCTTAAGGAATACATACTGTCCATTTGCTTTCTTTAGTATATCGGCCAGATAATGGAAGAAAAATCTTCATATGAATGTGTGTTTGCATGCTTCCTCCCAGGGATCTCATGCTGGTGAACTCTGGTTCAGGGTGCTGTGAATAAGAGTGTAGTAATATTATGTAGAGTTGCCTGGTGGAACGTGGGAGTATGATGTCATGTGTCTAAATGATGTAGTGGTAACAAACAGATAAGCACTGCATTATAATGTGCAGTGGTGTGCATTTTTTGTTACTACAAGAGTAAGTATGTGAATGAACTTGACGTTGTGGGAAGAAAAAACTGTATTTCCATTCTTGAGGAATACATTCATTTCTTTGTTGAGTACAAGGTCTGACAATTACTGTATATGCTTGAATATAAGCTGACCCAAATATAAACCCACCCTAAAAAAAGGAGGAAAAAAGGTTGACTAATATAAACAAGGGGGAGGGGAGTTAATATTCAAGTGCCCTGCCAGGCTCTGCACCCAGCCCCCCTCCATTCCTGCTCCCTGCACCCAGCTCCCTGTCCTGCCACAGGCTTTGCACCCTGTTGAAGCTTGAATTAGAGCAATAAACATGAAATTTCTTGTTAAACTTGGCAAGAGTGGAAGTGAAATCAGGGACTTGTTAGTCCAAGTTTATGGGAATAATGCCATGAAGAAAACAGCAGTGTACAAATGGACTAAACATTTTTCAGAGGGCAGCCATTAATGAACAGAACTGACAAAAACATTGCAAAAATTCATCGAATTGTGCATCAAAATCATAGACTGACTGTGAGACGCATAGCAGACCAAGGAAACAGGAAAATCTTAACTGAAAATCTTGGCATGAGAGGTTTGTGTAAAAATGGTCCCGAAGGAGTATCTAAGTTTGCCAAGACTTTTTGGAGAGGCAAGATGATGTATAGGGCCATGTTATCACTGGTGATGAAATATGGGTATACCAATATGACTCTGAAACAAAGTATCAAAGTGCACAGTGGAAGTCAGCCAATTCTCCACAACCAAAAATGTTCCGCCAATCCAAATCAACAGTGAAAATAATGTTGCTAACCTTTTTTGATATCAGAGGGATTGTTTATTATGAATTTGTATCAACTGGACAGTTAACCAAGTTTACTATTTGGAAATGCTGAAAAAGCTACATGAAAAAGTTAGATGAAAACGATCTGCACTTTTCGCCAACAACTCATGACTGTTGTATCATGACAATGCACCAGCTCACATGGCACTGTGAGGGAGTTTTTAGCCAGAAAACAAATAACTTGATTGGAACACCCTCCCTACTCACCTGATCTGACCTCAAATGATTTTTTTTTTTCTTTACCTGAAGATAAAGGAAATAATTGAAAGGAAGACATTTTGATGACATTCAGGACAGCTCTGATGGGAACTCCAGTAAGAGTTTCAAAATAGCTTTGAAGGGAGGGCTAGGCGTTGGCGTCAGTGTATAGATTCCCAAGGGGAAGCTGGAACCAATTTGATATCGAGTTGGTTTGTACAATTTTGTATTCTTAAAATCCTTTGGAAGTTTGGGGGGCTTCCTGGTGGTAGATTTCCCCTTTAAAATTTTATAGTTTTGGTCCCTTTGTGGCTGGGGAAAAATCTCAGCGATACCAATAGCATCGTAGTCTACTTACTGCTTTTTATAATCAAGTCCAATTTAATTTTTATACATTGATATAGTAGTTCAAATATTGTTAAAGGATAAATTCATCCACTCAAAACTCATGCCAGGATACACTTTTTTCTAACTTTGTTTTTCTATAAAGGATTACAGTGGAGGGCATTAATGAGGGAATTTCTCTGGCAGCTTCTTTAATATATCATGAATATCTTATCCCAGGACAAGCAGGCAGCATATTCTTAACGCATGGGTGACATCACCGATGGAGCCCCGGTACGGACACTTTTAACTAGAAAGTTCTAGATGGCCGCACCGCGCATGCGCGAGTGCCTTCCCGCCCGACGGAGGAGAGTGTGGTCCCCAGTTTCTTCGTTTCCGCGGAGCGAAGAAGACGCATGTGCTTTCAACGGCTGTTGAAATCTCTGTTTTTGCCTTCCCGCTCGCGCTATTTTCTTCCTTTTTTTGTTCTTTTTCCTTCGGATTTCGTTTTTCGTTCTAACTTGCAAAAAAAAAAAAAAAAAAAACACTTTGTTTTTTCTTTATTTTTCGGGCTGGCCCCGGCGGGGCCTGTTGCCACTATACAGGCCTCCGGTTTTGATTTTGCGGAGGCCGTGTTTCCCTTCATGCCCCCTCAGCCGGGCTTTAAGAAGTGCCAGCGGTGTGCACGCCCGATATCTCTCACTGACCCGCACAATTGGTGCCTACAGTGCCTGGGTCCAGAGCATCGGGCTGACCCCTGCACCCGCTGTGCTACTCTTAAAAAAACGTACTTTGAAAAATAGACAGATCCAACAGAATATCCTTTTCGGTACCGGATCTGCCATGGAATCGGTCGCGCCGTCAACGGCACCGCAAAAGTCGGCACCGACTACTTCGACGACGCCTGATCCTTCCTCGGGGTCGCTGGCACCAGGTAAGCCGGCTAAGAAGCCTTCCACTTCCCTTGAGCGCCCTCCTGCCACACCGGCGACGCCAGTCCTCCTGGCATCACGCCGACCCCGCAAACGCTCCGCCCCGATTTCGGTGAGTGCCTCGTCATCGGCATCCTCATCGCCGGGGCATGGAGCGGCACCTATGGTACCGACAAAGAAAAAAGAGGTACCGGTGCCCCCTCTGGACGACCGCATTGCGGCCATACTCCAAAGCCAATTGCAAGAGCAACTGCAACAGCAACTCCAGCACTTGTTGCCCGCAATTTTGGCCCCACTCCTTCCGGTACCAGACCGGTCCGAGCCTCGCACCATACCGCCGGTGTCGACACCATCGGTACCGTTGAACACCTCCATGCCGGTACTCGCGGCTGAATCACTTAATCCTCCAGTACAAACACGCTCTGATGCCGACCCTCCCCGACATCGAGACCGACACCAGTCCCCCCGAGACCAGGACCGGCATCGATCTTCCTCCCCCGGTACCGTCTCGATGCGCTCTGGCAAATCTCTCTAAAACTCGCCACACTGATCCGTCCGCACCACCGTCCTGTCCTGTGCACACCGACGTCAGGGACCCGGACTTATGGGAAGAATCCCCACCCGGTACCGATGATGAGGCTTCCTCAACGGACGAGGAACCATCGATGGTCGATACCAGTTCCAAACCTGAACAGTCCTCATTCACAAAATTTCTCAGGGAAATGTCGGCGGCTCTGTCGATCCCTTTGGAGTCCGACTCTAAGAAGTCCCAGGCTTTCCTGGAAGCCCTGGACTTCGAACAACCTCCCAAAGAATTTTTAAAGTTACCCGTCCATGACATCTTACGGGAAACGTTTTACAAAAACTGGGAAAATCCTCTCACAGTACCGGGTGCCCCTCGAAAACTGGATAGTTTATACGGGGTCATTCCTATCCTGGGGTTTGACAAACCTCAACTACCCCATGAATCCCTTCTAGTGGAGTCCACCTTGAAGAAAACCCAGGGCTCCAGTGTTTATGCCTCCACCCCTCCTGGCAGAGAGGGCAGAACAATGGATAAATTTGGCAAGCGCCTTTATCAGAATTCCATGCTTGCCAACAGGGCTAATAATTACACCTTCCACTTCTCCTTCTATATGAAGCATTTGGTGCAACAACTCTCCTCCTTACAAAAGTACATCCCTGAGCATAAGATCCCAGTTTTCCAACAACAAATCTCCAGTTTGCTCCAGCTCCGGAAATTTATGGTGCGATCCATTTATGACTCTCTTGAGCTGACCTTACGAGCATCTGCCATGGCTGTTGCCATGAGGCGCTTGGCCTGGCTGAGAGTTTTTGACCTCGACATTAATCACCAAGACCGCCTGGCTAACGCACCTTGTCTTGGTGATGAACTATTCGGGGAGTCCCTGGACTCAACTACCCAGAAACTATCAGCACACGAGACCAGGTGGGACACCCTAATCAAACCTAAAAAGAAGACTCCACCTGCTCGCCCCTACAAAGAGCAGTCTTCCTACCAACGCAGGTTCTCGGCCAGACCTCTCAACCCGCCTCAGCAACAACAGCCTCGCCGGCCTCGTCAGCAGCACCAAACTCAGGCACGTTTACAATCTCACCAACCTGCCAAGCCTCTCCCACAGTCAAAACCATCTCAGCCCTTTTGACTCTTTTCTCCAGGGCATAGCCAGTCTCCCGCCATCATTGCCTCTTCCTCAGCCGATAGGAGGCCGCCTTCAACTCTTCCTCAACCGTTGGGAGGTCATTACATCAGACCTGTGGGTCCTCAACATCATTCGCCACGGCTACTCTCTCAACTTCCAGACTCTTCCACCAGACAATCCTCCCATAGAGTCTGTTTCTCACTCCTCTCAATCCCCTCTCCTCCTGAGGGAGGTCCAATCCCTTCTTCTTCTCAATGCCATCGAAGAGGTACCCCCAGACCAAAGGGGTCAGGGATTCTACTCCCGCTACTTCCTGGTTCCCAAGAAGACAGGAGACCTCCGTCCCATCCTCGATCTTCGGAACCTCAACAAGTGTCTGGTCAAGGAAAAATTCAGGATGCTCTCCCTTGCCACGCTTTACCCTCTTCTCTCTCATCACGACTGGCTATGTTCCCTAGACCTCAAAGAGGCCTACACTCACATTCCAATCCATCTGACTTCACGTCGCTACCTCCGATTTCAGGTACAGCACCACCACTATCAGTACAAAGTGCTACCCTTTGGCCTCGCATCATCGCCGAGGGTGTTCACCAAGTGCCTTATTGTGGTGGCGGCCTTCCTCAGGTCTCACAACCTCCAGGTGTTCCCATACTTGGACAATTGGTTGGTGAAAGCTCCTACGTCTCCGCTTGCGCTACAAGCCACTCAACACACCATCTCTTTCCTCCATCTCCTGGGGTTCGAGATCAACTACCCCAAGTCACATCTCCTCCCCACACAGCGACTTCAGTTCATTGGTGCTGTCCTCAACACCACTCTGATGAGGGCGTTTCTCCCCTCAGACCGCCAACGAACCCTGCTCCATCTCTGCCGTCAGGTGCTCCTTTGTCGCTCTATTCCAGCTCGGCAGATGATGGTCCTCCTGGGCCACATGGCCTCGACATTCCATGTGCTTCCTCTGGCACGACTCCACCTCAGGACACCTCAATGGACTCTAGCCAACCAATGGTCACAGACCACGGATCCTCTTTCTCATCCCATCTCTGTGACATCGTCTCTTCAGCAATCTCTTCAATGGTGGTTGAACTCAAATCTTTCCAGGGGTCTACTCTTTCATCTACCCCCTCACTCCATGATCATAACCACAGATGCCTCCCCCTATGCATGGGGAGTTCACATGGGAGATCTTCGCACCCAGGGACTCTGGACCCCTCAGGAGCATCAACATCACATCAATTTCCTGGAACTCAGGGCCATGTTCTATCCTCTCAAGGCCTTCCAGCACCTTCTCTATCCTCAGGTTCTTCTCCTGTGCACAGACAACCAAGTCGCCATGTACTACATAAACAAGCAAGGCGGCACCGGATCTCCCCTCCTCTGTCAGGAGGCCATCCGCATCTGGACCTGGGCCACGGCCCGCAATCTCTTCCTCAAGGCCGTCTATATCCAGGGCGAACAGAACTCCCTGGCCGACAACCTCAGCCGCATCCTTCAACCTCACGAGTGGACCTTGGATCCTCCCACACTCCACTCCATCTTTGCTCTCTGGGGCACTCCTCAGGTGGACCTCTTTGCAGCTCCTCACAACCATCAGCTGCCCCAGTTCTTCTCCAGATTCTACTCTCCTCATCGTCTGACCCCGGATGCATTCCTGCTCGACTGGACGGATCGGTTCCTCTATGCCTTTCCTCCACTGCCTCTAATGTTGTGGACGCTATTCAAACTCCGCAGGGACAGGGCCACCATGATTCTCATCGCTCCTCGGTGGCCTCGCCAACACTGGTTCTCCCTCCTGCTCCAGCTCAGCTCCAGGGCGCCCATTCCTCTTCCTGTGTTTCCTACTCTACTTACTCAGCATCATCAGTCTCTACTACATCCCAATCTGTCATCGCTCCACCTGACAGCTTGGTTTCTCTCGGGCTGACCTCTCCAGAGAATCTGTCTCAGCCTGTCCGTCGCATTTTGGATGCCTCCAGGAAACCGGCCACCCTCCAATGTTACCATAAGAAGTGGACCAGGTTCTCCTCTTGGTGTCTCCTGCATCACCACGACCCCACCTCGTTGGCGGTGGAAACTGTACTGGACTATTTGCTCTCTCTGTCCGACGCTGGCCTCAAGTCTACCTCAATCAGAGTCCACCTCAGTGCCATCACTGCGTTTCATGAGCCTATCCTCGGAAAACCTCTCACGGCTCATCCACTGGTTTCCCGGTTCATGAAAGGCCTCTTCAATTTCAAACCACCTCTGAAGCCTCCTCCTGTCGTCTGGGACCTGAATGTGGTTTTATCAGCCCTCATGAAACCTCTGTTTGAGCCTCTTGCCACTACTTCACTCAAATTTCTGACGTGGAAGGTGCTTTTTCTCATTGCCATCACCTCTGCCAGGAGGGTTAGTGAGCTGCATGCACTGGTTGCCGACCCACCTTTTACTATTTTTCACCATGACAAGGTGGTTCTGCGTACCCACCCTAAATTCCTTCCCAAGGTGGTCTCGGACTTCCACCTCAACCAGTCCATTGTATTGCCTGTCTTTTTCCCTAGACCCCATGCTCAGGCGTTACACACGCTAGACTGTAAGTGGGCCCTTGCATACTACCTGGACCGTACCAGGGCTCACCGCTCATCGCCTCAACTCTTTTTGTCCTTTGACCCTAACCATCTGGGGCACCCTGTTTCTAAACGGACGCTTTCTAACTGGCTTGCTGCCTGCATTGCGTTCTGTTATGCTCGGGCTGGTCTCTCACTGGAAGGTGCTGTCACGGCCCACAGGGTCAGAGCTATGGCTGCTTCTGTGGCTTTCCTCCGTTCCACGCCCATCGAGGAAATCTGCAAGGCTGCCACTTGGTCCTCAGTTCACACGTTCACTACTCACTATTGTCTGGATGCCTTCTCCAGACGGGATGGACACTTCGGCCAATCTGTGTTACAAAATTTATTTTCCTAATGGCCAACCATCCCTCCTCCCTCTCTGTTAGCTTGGAGGTCACCCATGCGTTAAGAATATGCTGCCTGCTTGTCCTGGGATAAAGCACAGTTACTTACCGTAACAGGTGTTATCCAGGGACAGCAGGCAGATATTCTTACGACCCACCCACCTCCCCGGGTTGGCTTCTTAGCTGGCTTATCTTAACTGGGGACCACGCTCTCCTCCGTCGGGCGGGAAGGCACTCGCGCATGCGCAGTGTGGCCATCTAGAACTTTCTAGTTAAAAGTGTCTGTACCGGGGCTCCGTCGGTGACGTCGCCCATGCGTTAAGAATATCTGCCTGCTGTCCCTGGATAACACCTGTTACGGTAAGTAACTGTGCTTTCTTTCCCCTCTCCCCCATCTCATTTTGCATGAGCGATAGTGCTTAAAGGCATTCTTGTCTCTGTGTCCATATGCATTACTGTTTAATTGCATGAGTGCATGTGCTTCTGCAAAGGGATGGAGATGGTGTTTCTGGTGCCATTGGTCTGCAGTAGAGAATGACATGGGGTCCCCTCCCCTGCAAACTCTGTCCTGATTTGTACAAGCCTCGAACACTTATGATTTTATATTTAAATCTTCTTTTATTAAAAATCTAAAAAGGGACAATGTTTTGTCCAACTGTTTATAAATCACAAATAAGTGTCTATTAAATGTTGGAAATGTTCCTTGATGCCAGCAATGATGGATGAATCTGTTGCAGTAATAGTAAGATGCTTGAGCAGCTGAGCACATGATGGAAGGATATTACAGATGGTAGGAATATGATCAGCAAACAAGAGGCAGACAAGACAAAATGATGTCATTTAACAGTAATTAATTTAAATCCAAAAGCAGCTTCTGCAGTTTTTTTGTAATCACTGCATTCAATTGCCAATTGTCTTAAGATGTGTTTAAATTTTTACATATTGATACTAGTCTCAAGTTTTAGAGAATGACACGGACAAAGTTTGTCCCTGTCTCCGCAGGTTCTGTCCCTGTTCCTGTCCCCATGGGCTGTATTCCCACCTTGCAGCTAATCTTGGGTGCCCGTCCCTGTATCATTCTCTAGTCTCAGCTCTGGCACGACACATAGCTGAATAACCTCTGAAGACTGCTGCTTGCTGGCTTTGTCTAGTTACTGCAAAAGAGAAACACAACAGGCTACTGACTTTGCTACTCAGAGAATAGTTAAGCTCTGGAACACATTGCCAGAAGTTGTGGTAAGAGCAGATAGCGTAGCTGGTTTTAAGAAAGGTTTGGACAAGTTCCTGGAGGAAAAGTCCATAGTCTGTTATTGACAAAGGCAGGGGGGAAGCCACTGCTTGCCCTGGATTGGTTGTATAGAATATTGCTATTCCTTGGGTTTTGGCTAGGTACTAGTGACCTGAATTGGCCACTGTGAAAACGGGCTACTGGGCTTGATGGACCATTGGTCTGACCCAGTAAAGCTATTCTTATGTTCTTATGGTACCATCGACTCATGCTCAAGTCCTAGCAACTTGATGAATTGTGGATCTAAAAAGATACCAGTTTTGTGTTAGTCCGGAAAGGTCCTCCAGTGTCATCCCCATGATTGTTTTCAGCATGTCCAGCCATCTGATTGCAAGTTGCCCTCTTCACTTGGTTCTTTCGATCTTCCCAAACATGATGTCCTTCTCCAGTGATCTCTCTCTTCTGAAGGTGTGATTAAAATAAGACAGTTGTAACTTCATCATTTGGGCTTCAAGTGACATAGCCGATTTGATCTTTTCTAGAATCGATTTGTTCTTCTGGCATTCAATAGCACGCCTAAAATCCTTCTTCAGCACCAAAGCTCAAATGAGTCAATGTTATTCTGTCTTGTTTCTGTAGTGTCCAGCTTTTTGCATCTGTAACTGACCACTGAGAATATGAGTGCATGGACAAGTCTGATCCTCGTTTGGAGTGTTACCTCCTTGTCTTTGAATACTTTGGTGAGAGCCTTCACTGAAGAGCGACCCAAGTGCTATTCTGCAGAGTATTTCCTCCCTGCCAGTTGCTTCTTTGTTTACAAAAGAGCCCAGGAGATAGAATAAAAGTTGTTAAAGGATTTTGATCGGCTTCAAGCTCAAAATCTTCATTTTCTGTGTTCATGATCAAGTACTTAAGGCTTAAAACTGTTTTTCTGTAAATGTCTCAAAGCAGATTTTGAATCACAAGAATTCAAATATTTCCTAATTATGAATATTGAAAGAAAAATCATCATAAAAGATAATCTGTTCAATTGTCATCTCATCCAAATGGGTTTTAAGTTTTTGTTTTGTGGCTTTCAGTTCAGTCAGATCCTCACTGATTTTTATTCCTCTTCCTGGTTCTTGTTCCTTGCAGTGACAAGCCACTGGCTGAGATGTGGGTCGTAGTACCCATTAAGTAACTGCTAGAGCTAGTGATTTAAAGTGTTGCCTTTTGAGCAATGCCTTGGCTTGCCTCCTGGGAGCTCAGTGAGCTACATCTAGGGCAAGGGTCTCAAAGTCCCTCCTTGAGGGCCGCAATCCAGTCGGGTTTTCAGGATTTCCCCAATGAATATGCATGAGATCTATGTGCATGCACTGCTTTCAATGCATATTCAATAGGGAGATCCTGAAAACCCGACTGGATTGCGGCCCTCAAGGAGGGACTATGATCTCCCTGATCTAGGGTTACTAGATGTCTGGGAAAACCCGGACATGTCCTCTTTTTAGAGTGTCTGGGTGCCCGGAGGGATTTCCAAAATCCGGCAATTTGTCTGGGTTTTGGAAGTCCCCAACCTCAGGGCCATGTCTGGAGGTCATCTGCACATACACGGACATCATGATGTCACATGCACCTGATGTCATCACTTCAACAGCTGTGCATGCACAGATGCCCTCCAGACGCAGTACCGATCTTGGGAAGGTTTGTGTGGGGGTGGGGCACAGCTGGAGGCAGAGGAGATCTGGCAACCCTAGCTGCATCTAAACATAAGCTACCTAGCATGCTAACCCTGGGAAGTGGAACAGGAGTTGATCTCTGAATGACCTTGGTAATCAGTACCAGTGAACTAGTTTCCAATAAGTGGTTCTTGAAGGGAAGAAACGGAAAACATCCTACAGTTTCTCTGTATTAAAAAGGGAAGTAAGGTTATTGCAGGGTGTCAATGGAGATGGAACTCCAGTGATGTTGTAACCTAAACCTAACCCCAGTCATTCAACTGCCCTTTGTAGATAGTGATCTGTCATCTAGTCTTTAGGGGAGCCCCTGACATTCTTGTTTTCAGGATCTGCAATGAATATGCATGAGCTATATTTTGCATACGTTATCTCTGATCTATGTAAACTTTCTTCTACGTATTGATTGTGGATATCCTGTAAACCAGGATGGATTAGAGCAGTGGTCTCAAACTCACAGCCCGGGGACTACATGCGGCCCGCCAGGTACTATTTTGAGGCCCTCGGTCTGTTTATCATAATCACAAAAGTAAAATAAAACAGTTTCTTGATCATGTGTCTCTTTAGCTATAAATTACAATATTATTATTAAGACTTAGCCAAAAGGAAAGATTTATAAACTATAAAGAGTTTTACCTCATGCAAAATTGTCATTTCTTTAATAAGACATTTAACTATTTTTTTCTGAGGTTCTCCAACTACCAACGAATCCAAAAGGTGGCCCTGAAAAGGGTTTGAGTTTGAGACCACTGGATTAGAGCTACCTAAGCCCTAAATTGACGAAACGCTACTTCAGAATGAGCACTTTTTTTTTTTTTTTTTAGTTCAATAATTTTATTGAATATTATAAGAATTATAAACAGAAAGCAGCTCAAACACATAGAATCATAATAAAAATCATGTATCAAATATTCGTATCTACAATCGTTTGAATAAAACTAGATTAATGAAAAGGATCCAGAGTATCTGGAACTGCTTAGAAAAGGAACAGAAGAAGACAGAGAAATAGGAGGGATAAGAGAAAGAGAGAGAAAGAAAAAGGAAGAGAGAGAGAAAGAGAAATAGAGAGAGAGAGAGAGAGAGAGAGGCAGAAGTGTCTATAGAGCAGAACGAACATATAAGTCTAAGAATGACCAAGGTGATTTGTTTCGTGTCAAGTTTGTAGAGGATCGAGAAAACAATTTCTTTTCATATGCATAAGATTCAAATTTGTGGTACATACTTAAAGAGTTCCACCAGAAGGTGTAATCTAGTAATGAGGATGATTTCCAGTTTTTCCTCTCAATGACCATATTTCCTTCTCAGATCTAGCTCATTTCTCTTTTCCATGGTCACAAGGAGCTGTGAAATATCTGGGAATCCTAATTCTTGAATGAGAGAAGAGGAAAGAAGAAAGAAATCAATCAATCCTCGAGTATGTGTTATGTGGCGGTGAAAAGTGGGAATATTCTCTACCTTTTGGATTTAGTAAGCGCCATGGATCTACAAGAGAGAAGGCTTCTTTTAAAGCATGTAGAGCTGCAAAAGATCTGGATTTGGAGGGTCTGCAAGAGGATGATCTGTCTATGTAAATATCTTGAATTTGATTGAAATCCCCGCCCAGTATCAGAGAACAAGAATCGTGTTCAACTAACGCCAGCTGAAGGTCTTTGAAAAAGTCTGGGTGGTCCAAGACAGGAGCGTAAATGTTAAGGAACACAAAATCTACAGAGTGCAACGCAGCATGCACTAGACACCATCTACCGTCAGAATCCGTTTTAACAGAGTGAACAACAGGGGATAGCTTGTCACTGAGAAGTATTGATATCCCATTTTTCTTCCTCTGAGTTGCAGGAGAGTATAAATGAGTGGAATATCCCTTCAATTTAAATTTCAAGGAGGCAGCGGGCGGGAGGTGGGTCTCCTGTAAATATATCACATCAGGATGTTTATTAGATACATAGTTGGTTATCTTTTTTTCTTTTAATAGGATGGTTCAGACCATTCACATTAAAAGAAAGGATATGTAAGTCAGCCATAATCTATTATATGTGGTGTTAGAACATAGCAGATATCACCTTTATAAGAAAAAAGCAAATGACATAACCAAAATATCAAACAGACACTTCTGCGAGAAGGTAGAAATAAAGAAAGCTTCAGAATGAGCACTTAATCACATGGTAACAATCATCTGCAACTCTTTCCAAACACTAGATACTTTCAAGTCTACATGTAGAGTCACTAAGGGCTCCTTTTACGAAGGTGCACTAGCATTTTTAGCACACACACCAGATTAGCGCGCGCTAGCTGAAAAACTAACGCCTGCTCAAGAGGAGGCGGTAGCGGCTAGCACGTGGGGCATTTTAGCGCGCGCTATTCCGTGCGTTAAGACCTTAACACACCTTCGTAAAAGGAGCCCTAAGGAATTTGGTTTTGAGGGTAACTCAACACATGCAACTATTTGTATTGTGGGCTTGCATCCAAATTCCTTAAGGGAACACAATATGTACAATGCTGAAGAATGAGTGGTGGCTACCCTAACCTACCATGTTGTTACATGAGGTGGCCTAAAAGCATGTAATAATCCTAAGTGTGATTGAAACAATTCTCAAGAACTGAAATAGTCTTTCTCCAGTAATCTACATTGTTTGGTTTTTTTGGCAGAAAGATATAACTCCATACTTGGGCTCTTGCTTGCCTGCTATAGTTAGCAAAGTTTGTTAGTTTCTCCCTACTAGAGTGAGAGAGGAAGTTTACACAACTTAAACAAGAAAAAAAAAAGTTTAATCTGCTGCAAGGCCTGGGTACGATTACCATATAGCTCCAGAAAAAGGAGGACGGCTTGAAACATCCGGGTTTTACTTCCATTGCTTTTGAAGGGAGTAAAACCCAGAAGAGAGCGTAGCATAGTGGTTAGAGCTACAGCCTCAGCACCCTGAGGTTGTGGGTTCAAACGGTGCACTGCTCTTTGTGACCCTGGGCAACTCGCCTATCCTCCACCGCCCCAGGTATATTAGATAGAATGTGAGCCCACCAGGACAGATAGGAAAAATGCTTGAAGTATCTATGTAAACTGCTTTGAGTGTGGCTGCAAAACTACAAAAAGGCAGTACACGTCTCCCTCCGTATTCGCTGTGATAGAGGATTAACAGAACCGCAAATACAGAAAAGCCGTGAATAACTTTTTCATATGTGATTTTCTGTTTTCTATTAAAAACCATCGTGAATATAGTGAAACCGCGAAAAACATGGTAGGAGGCCTGGCCTGTTCTGAAGGAGAGGCAAAACACGGTGAAGAAAGTGCTGGGAATCGGTGATTTTCTCTGTAAACGCGTGAAATCAGTGATTTCTCTATGCAAGCTGATGTAATTTGGGGGGGAGGAGCCAGCAAGCTAAAAACTGTGAAGAATCAAAACCGCGAATACGGAGGGAGAAGTGTATACAAGTTCCAGTCCCTTTCCCTTTTTCTGGAACCCTACAGTAACCTACACATGGGTAACATAGTAGAAATTATATGAGCTGGATCCCTTGTAGAGACACTATATATAGTAACCATTTCACACAAAGGAGACATTTGCTTTTAGCCTGGTATGAAAGCTGCTCAGCCTTGTTGGAAATGCACATGAAGAGGAGCAATCCTTGCAAAGGCATTGTTTGAGTTGCTCCCTTGCAGTTCCTTTGAATTCCTGGAAATGGCCATGTTTGGATCAGATCCAATTCTATCTAGGGCAGGGATGTCAAAGTCCCTCCTCAAAGGGCCGCAGTCCAGTCGGGTTTTCAGGATTGCAAATAGATCTCATGCATATTCATTGGGGAAATCCTGAAAACCCGACTGGATTGTGGCCCTCGAGGAGGGACTTTGACACCCCTGATCTAAGGTAACTTCTGGTGGGTTTTGTTCTGGCTCCAATAGTGTATAGTTGGTCCATGCATTACTGCCTGTCACAGAAAACCTTTCTGATTCAAGAGTGTGTGAGATTTGTGTGGCTGCTCTTGAAGATTAGAAAACCTTGCTGGGCAGATGCTGAGAGAACTGTGCATGCAGTGCTGATTGACTGGTGGTATATAACCTGCTTGCTTTGAAAAGGAATAAAGTTGTACAGATCAGTACTGATACTATTATTAGTTCTACAACATGATGGTCTTTATAATCCTTGCTAATATGGAAGGGAGGGGTAGTGGTTTGGGGTAAGTTTTTATTGGGGAGAGGGGTATTATTTTTGTTCTAGCAGTATCTGACCGAGGGAATTTTTATTGTCTTTTACATTGTTTTGCTTAGTTTGGGCTTGGATAGCGGATCTCTTTTTTTTTTTTCCAAGCACTGATGGCTGGGACGGTGCTTCGGTTATTCTACGCCTGTTGTCGATTCCTGGTCCTTTTTTTGGTTTCCTGATGGGCTAATGGTCTGTATCGTGACTTGGAATGTTAGTGATATTAACTCTACACAACAAAAGTCTCCGACCAATTACTCAATCAAAAAATAGATGGACGGTGCTTGAGAGTATTCCTCTTTCTAATTACTAATATTATAAATTCAATAACACCCATTCTAATGTGTCCTTTGATGTTGGAGAAGGGATACCTCAAGGAGAGGTTAAAGGGACCAATGATAGCTTGCATTAAGGCTATATTGACAAGACTAGCTCTGTCATAAATAGTTGCAGGCACTTGAGGTATCCCTTCTCCAACATCAAAGGACACATTAGAATGGGTGTTATTTAAAGAATTTATAATATTAATAATTAGAAAGAGGAATACTCTTAAGCACAGTCCATCTGGGATTATTTATTTGCTACTCTGACCCACTGTGGGTTTGAGGGATGTTTTATGTCTCCTATCAGAGCACTTTATGCATGACCTCAAGCTGTTCTCTGGGTTAATGATTCTCGGTCCTTTTTATTTGAGATCCCCTTTGGTTTATTTTGACTCTAGATCCTCTCATCCGGGATGTTCATGCCAATCCTGCTATTAAAGGGGTACGAATAGGGGATCAGTGCTTTAAATTAGCCACTTTTGCTGATGATCTGCTGGGTCATATCACAGACCCGCAGTGGTCCCTGGAGGCTTTATTGGAAAATATAGTGGAGTACAGTGGTTTTTACAGGTTCCGGTTTGAATCAAAGCCAGAAGCTTTGCCCTCCACGATGGAATGGAGGTTCCTCTTTTCTGCTTCACTCGGTGTCGGATTCTTTTAGATACCTGGGAGTGCACCTTTTCAGTTTCACCATCTTTATATTCTGCTAATGTTCCTAAACTCCTAGCAGACACAAAAATCTCAACTGGAGGCCTGGCAAGATCTGCCTTTGACACGTCTGAATCACATAGCTTTTGTCCATGTGGTGATTTTTCTGCAATGGTTATATGTCTTGCAAATGCTTCCCCTAGTTTGGATTGCTTGTTGGCTCACTTTTGATGGCATCGCCGTAAGCTGAAGCTGCACTATATTTAGTGGGGGGGGGGCTGGGCACAGGGAGGCTTAGGGCTTCCCAATTTTGGACTTTAGGTGTCTCATCAATCAAGCCTCATTATAAAGAATTAGCTCTTAAGGGAACACAATACACCCCTCTGGCTTTTTATGCCCCATATTCCTGTATGACTTATTTCACATATTGAGTGGCGACTTCTACGTACAACTGTTCTATTGACGTCTATTTGTGCAGTGTGGGGGGAGTTTGGTGAGCAGATTGGGGGATGGCCCTAGAGTTACCAGCTGCCCCTAAAGGGGAATTCAGCTTTCCTGCCCAGTTGAGATAATCCTATTTTTTTTGGACTGGGAACGGAGGGGTTTCTATTTGGTGGAACATTCCCTGAATAAGGAGGGCCGTTTAAGGTCCTTGGAAATGTTCGGAGATCAACTGGGTAATCGTTTGGAGAGGGGTACTGTTGCCTTTTGTCAAGTCAAACATTACATTGTGCCCCTCCCACAGGACCTGATTGGCTGACCTTTGGGGAAAAGTCTCCGGGGCTTCTTTGTGGGGGGTGGAGTCCTTTAACACCTCAGTGTCAGTGCTGCATAGGGCCCTGTCTCAAGTTGAGAGCGCTAAAGATACTTGATTGATACAGTGGGGTTGGGAACGGGAGCTACATAAAGACCTCGGTCACTGGGACATTCTGAATGCCATTAGGAGGATCTCCAAGCTGGTTACTGGACTGATGTTAAGGGAATGCTATGGTCAGGTGCTCTGTCGAGCTTATTACATGCAGGTGCAGCTGTATAAAATTGGGGGTAATGATTCTCCTCTTTGTCTCAAATGTGGCAGGGAACCTAGTATCTTTCCTCATTCCTTCTGGGCCTGCTGGTCTGTTCGATCTTTTTGGACCTCTATAGTGCATTATCTCCAGGTTATATCACGAGGTGACGGGACAAAAGCACGCCAGACAAAGCTGCGCTGACATTTTGACCCAGACAATTGCGCGTAAGACTCCAGCGCACCGCTGTAAAAGTTAATTTTAAAGAGCTCTGGGGGGGTGTGGGGAGAACCCCCCAACTTAATACTGATCGGGCTGCCACTGGGGGAGTGCAACCCCCCACATTATACATAAAACTTAACTTTTTCCTAAAAAAATCGGGGGAAAAGTTGTTTCCTCTATAATGGGTGGTTCCAACCCCCCCCCCCCTCAGCAGCGCAAACACTATTAAGTAAACTGGGGGGTTCCCCCTCACAGACCCCCATCAGAGCTCTTTAAAATTAACTTTATTGGTGGCGTGTTGATGTCTTGCGCCCAATTGTCTGGGCTCAAATGTCGGCGCAGCTTTGTCTCACGCAAATGACTGTGAACCTCATGGTGTACCATTGCGGGTACTGTAGAACAATTAGTACTTGATAGGCATTCCAAAAAAGTTCTAGGCATAAGTGGGGGGGGGGTCCATTGCTCTGTCATCGGGTTTGTCTCCTGTCTTGCAAATGTAGAAGTTCTTGCAGTCTTGGACTTCTTCGGACCCTCCGTCATTTTGGAAGTGACGGACGATGGTCTACGCCTTAGCTGCTTGGGAGGCCTGGGAAGCGGTGGGGCGTGCCAATAGGCAAAAACAATTTTTGTTTGTTTGGGGGCCTATTTGGCTTCCTTGCCATCTAGAGGCTATAGTTTAATAATGAACACCATTTTGTGGGCTGTTTGTGCTGACCAGATACTGTTATCTTATTAGGGGGGAGAGATATCACCCAAGAATAAGGTGACCATTTATTTTTTTCATCAAAAGAGGACATCTATTAATTGTCAATCCCGCCCTAACCCCGCCCCTAACCCTGCCCTAACCCCGCCCCTAATCCCACCCTAGCCCCACCCCACCCCCACCCCCAATTTCTTCCATTCATTTTTCATGTACACATAATATCTTTTTCATAATGGTAACCATAAAATTAAAAAAAACTATAAAGCACACTACGCATAGAAAATGTTAATTATCATTTATATTTGGGGGGTTTCAAAGATATCAAGGCAGATGACTTTAAAATATGCAATGTCCCCTCAGTAACTATAAAAAAATAGACAAATATAGTGCAAAATATAGGCAGCAGATATAAATTCTCAAAACTGACACATTTTGATCACTAATTTGAAAATAAAATCATTTTTCCTACCTTTGCTGTCTGGTGATTTCATGAGTCTCTGGTTGCGTTTCCTTCTGACTGTGCATCCTTTCTTTCATTTCTTTCTGCACTCAGGCCCAACAATTCTCCCTTTCTATTCCCTCCATGTCCTTAGGGCCTTCCGTGCCTCCTTCCCATGTCCTTAGTGCCCCCAGTGCCTTCTTCATATGTCCTTAGTGCTCCCAGTGCCTCCTTCCCATGTCCCCCTCATTGCCTTCCAGACTTTATCCCACCCCACCCCCAAAGCCAGCCTGCCTGCCTGCCTGCCTACCTCCTTCCCTCTCTGCCACGCAAAATATAGCCTCCCTCCAGCGCCCGATTTACCCCGCCCCCGCTGCTGCTGCTGGCAATCACCGCCCAGAAGCCTTCTTCCCAACGTCAATTCTGACATCGGAGAGGACGTTCTGGGCCAGCCAATCGCTGCCTGGCTGGCCCAGAACGTCCTCTCCAACGTCAGAACTGACGGGAAGAAGCTTCTGGGCAGCGATTACCAGCAGCAGGAAGGTAAGAAGGAGAACAGCGGCGGCAGCCGATGGGAGGAGGGGTTAAATCGGGCACCCATCTTCCCAGCTGCATGTCCAAGCCCTGGCTTCTATGACTCTCCCCGCCCCAGGAACTTTTCTGACCAATCAGCACTGAAAGGGATTGAAGACCGTTTGTCACTCAGCCCTCATCTCTGCTCTTCTCTCCCTCCCTCCAGCACTGCATGAGGCCAGAAAAAGAGGCTTTTTTTGCGCGCAGGGAGGGACAGGAAGCGATCACCTGTCCTGTTGTCCCCGCGCACACCTTCGGGACGCTGTCCCTGAAAACGGAACATTTCGGCGTCCCAAAGCAGTGTGTGGGGACACCGGCACAGGGGATCCAAAAATGGGACGGTCCCGTTCAAAACGGGACGTATGGTCACCTTACCCAAGAACCACAAGAGTCCAGACCCTTGGAATGGTTATGCCTTTTAGGCTGCTTCTACACATTTCTTCTCATCCCCTGATTTCAATTGGGGAGGGGGGGGGATTGGTGGGAAGGGATAATATTAGGGTGTTTGGCATGGGTTTGTTGATAGGGATATGGGTCTTGGGGGGCGTGGGGTGGGTTCTGAGGGGATCAAGTGTAAACAGTTATATTTGTTGACCCTTTGGAAGAAATCCGTGTTCTGTTTTCTTGCTTTGTTCAACAATAAAAAAGTTTTGAACATAAATTATGCAGTTTTCCGACTACCTGAATAGAGTATTACTTTGGGTCATTTTTGCTAAGGTGACATGTATAGAATGGGCTGCATGGCATTTAACACATGCAGATCCATTAATGCACCTTTAGTTAGTTTGTGGACTTAAATGGGAAGTGGCGGTTGGGTTTGGTACTGGGGGAGGGTTATTCTCATTGTTGCACCTGTAAGTTGATGGTTTACATTATATTTATCTTTGCATTATGTGAATAAACATATTGAACCTAAAGGGTGACACTACTAGAGGGTGTGGATTGTCTGATCCCCTTGTGTTAATAAAGCTTTTACAGCTGCTAGTGCTGATGGTTTTACCTAAGGATGCTGGGGAGTGGAGAATGACACAGTGGCAAAATTAATCACCTGCCCATCCTCCTGGATAACTGGAAAACAATCCCGTGTCATTCTTTAGTGTCTGCCTCATCCTCAGTCCTCCTACACCAGCATTCTTCAATGCAAGGTTTTAAGGTCAGTGGTTGTGCCCATTCATACTCTGATTCTTATGTGAGCCAAGTATAGGACAGTCAAGCCATTGTGACATCACTGATGAGATTGGCTCTTATACCAGAGACTGTCATTCTTTAGTCTCTATCTCAATCTCAGTCCTTCTACACCAGCATTCTTCAATGCAAGGCTTGAGGGTCTGTGGCTGTGCCCATTCATATTCTGATTCTTCCCTCTCTCCTTAAAGAATGACATAGAGCTGGTTTCCCGCAGTTATCTGCGGGGATGGGAACGGTGATGAATTTTGTCACTGTGTCATTCTCTACTGTGGAGGACAGATTAGTTCATAGAGCTAACAGCAGGAACACTCCTGGGAGCCAAGGCATAGGCCCAGGACCCATCCTTCTTCTAACAAACAGCAAGGAGATTTTCACAGTCAATAAGAGGTCTGGCTATTAACAGCTTGTGTTCCACCACACTTGGCATTTTGCCACTGCCCTCCTGCACAATAGCATAGTACAATTGCAAGACCTCAAATTATAATTCAATATAATAGCTGTCTATACCCCACTCCTACCCACCTCACCTTGCACAAGGGCTGATGCCAAAACTAGCAACCCAAGTCCCAAAAAATTACAGCATTGCCAAAACTCATACCGCTGGGACATTCCATCTTATCACCAAAACTATTCTCCAGATACTTAGTTCTATTCTATTACTAGTCTTTCATCCAATCTAGAATTTACAACTTTTTGTGCAAGCTCAGTGAAGAGGGTCTTTCATTATCAAAGCTTCATTGAGAAGAGTTAAATGGATAGCTGTTGCCATTCACTTTCCATGCTTCTGCCAGCTCACCTGATTCGCTCTGCAGCACAGGGCCCAGGCTTGGCTTCTTAGCTTGATGACATGGTTTGTCAGGTCTCCTTCAGGCTCATGAAGCTCTTCCAGCCTATATTATAGCTGCCAAGGCGCCCTGTTACTCCCTACTTATAACAAGTTTGAAATACCTAATGTTGAAACTATGCAGTCTGTGAGGGGCCTTTGAGGCATGAGTTCTCTAAAAGCCTGCGCCTGCAATCTGTGGTCTGACTGTAAAAATAAGAGTCTAATACTAACACAGGCTTTCAGTGCTTATGCTAGGCCCACAGGGATGATTTATCTCAGTCAGGTTGATAACTTAATCTGTAGGAATCTCTTTTTATATATATATATATATACCACATAAATTCTGTCTTTAGTTTGTGGTCAGGCTTTTAGCCAGTGAAGTTTTCCCCAGGAAAAGCATAGAAAATACTAACATGTATAAATGTACAGTGTAAGCATTGGTAACATTTTTTAACACTTCCAAACATGCCAGGTTTTTATTTCCCCCTTTCTTTTTCTTTGGAAGCCTGTTTTCCTCTGTGGTGTTTCCTTCTTTCCCACTTCTTTTTAGATATGGAAAGACTGCTGAGATGCTTATTTGAAACTTGCAACATTGCAGTAAGTGAAATAGTATGAGAGTAGTGCAGAATAAGTCCTGAATACTCTGAATATGATTCTTATTGAAGTCAAATTTTCCTCCTAAGTATAGTTTTCCTCAAATACTTTTAAATCTTTCATCTTGTGACATACCACTAGAATCTAACCCAAATCCACCTGTTCCTGTAAGTAACCTCCTCTGTCCCCACCGGTAACCTTCAGAAATAGTTACTTCATTTAATTAAGCTACTGAAATACAGTAACAATATACCTGTTACTGGGAAACTGGAATAAGGTGGACTGTTACACATTCCTATACAGACACCACATGTTAGCAGAATCCTTCACCTCAGCTGTAGATGCAGAACAAGTGTCTCACCTAATTCAAAACAGGGCACTTAAAAAAAACAACAACAAAAAAAAAACATGCCGACAAAAAATAAATATTATGGACTCCTTTAACAAAGGTGCGCTAGCGGGGTTAACGCGTGTGACTTTTCATCGCACATTAACCCCCGCACTGGCCAAAAACTACCACCTGCTTAAAAGGAGCCCTATAATGGATCCTATAACATATACTGATATGCAGAGAACAATAACAGCGGGATCTGGACATGTCCCGTTGTCACCCTATAACCCAACTCCTTGGCCCACCATATTCCTCTGCCATTACTACAAAAACACCTACTACTATTGATGGTAATTAGCCGCAGCTCATTTTATTCATTATAACAATTAACATAATATAATCTCAATTATAACATGGATTAACATAAACATAAATAGAAAAATTTGAACCCAAAGCTAGTTACAAAATAAAATAAAATGTAGAATTAATGAATAGGAAGGAGGTTTGAAGTAAATGATTACACCACATGCATTCAGGATGAGGACTTGAAATAACATCCATGCTATAAGAGATCCCTTTCCTGAGAATAAAGCATTTTTATGATACTTCAACCTCCTAATTTAGTTCTCATGTGGGTGAGTTTGTTGATAAAGTGGGGCATCATATGAATGATATAAAGTGTAGTGGGAGCATAAATGTTTTACTAAATCATAAAATAGAATTTTGACACTGACGTGTAAAAAGTTTTTTTAAAGGAAATATCGTATAAATTATCCTAAAGACCCCCTTTTTTTTTTGGATCTACAAAAAAAATAAAAGCAGAGATACTGGACTCTGCATGTCATGCTGTACAGTGCAAAAGAACACCAGCAGATGCAATTTCTCAAAACTGACATCTTTTAAATACTTAACCAAATAAAATCATTTTTCGTACCTTATGTTGGTTGGAGATTTTCGTTTTCTAAGTTTCTTGTGCCCCCAGCTCTGGTTCTGCTTCCTTTGTGAGCTTAATTTTGTTTTCAAAACCTCTTTGCTCATTTGCTATTTTTCTTTCTCTTCTCCTTTCTTCATCTTTAGATCTTTCAAATTCAGCTTTCTTCCATTTTCTGCCTCCTTCTCAAATCTAGTTTTCCTTCTCATCCCTTCCATCCAGGTGCAGAATTTCCCCTCATCTATATGTAGCATCTCCCCCCCCCCCCCCCCATCCACAATGAGCGGGAAAAAAAATTCTGATCACTGCCCTTTTCTATCTATATAACACACTAAATTGAAATACCCTAGTGGGAACTTCACAAAATCTTATAAAACCCACACTTCCCACTTATCTTAAAGTGCAAATGCTATTCTAAGTACATAGGAATCGGCCTCAGTAACGGAGCCTACGCGTAGTCGTAGTCAATGACTGGGGTATTCAGCGTAGTTTGTTTTCGCTCCTTTTTCTCCAATCATTGGCCATATTCCCATATATTTAATTTCATTTATAAAATTCTAATGGTTTAAATCTATAATTTATTTATTATGTAAGTTTTCTTTATTTATCAATTCACATTAAAACGTTTTTTTAATACTTATTATTATTTAAACATATTCTCATTTCTACGTGTATTTGCACTATTTCAGCTCTAAAAAGACTACCATATTGAAACTTTGTCTCTTTTTTTCAATTATATATAGCGGAAGACATAATAAGTGCTATTCAAAGATCACTTAGCTTTTTTATCAGCGCTTGTGTTTCAAAGAAAGCCTGTTTCAAAGAAAGCCAACGTGGCCAACGTTTCGTGGGTGGTAATTCAAACCCACTGCATCAGGGCCAAGTATATAAGAAACAAGCCGCTGTGAACAAAACATTACATTATTAGGTCACAAAATTTATATTTAGACCTTATTTATTCATAAAGTTTTACTTACTATTCTATCTGGTTCAACAGCAGTCTTAATACAACAACAAAATGGCGACAGCCTCAATTTAAAAAGCTTGGCGGCGTACTGACGTCAGTATCAGTCTCAATTCTCATTGGAGCAACGCTATTCATTCTATTATTTACCCAAATCTTTCTATAAGAAACATTGTAGAACACAGCCCAATTAGATTTAGTAAAAATGTTGCCACTCAATTTGTTTGTTTAAACCGTGCGGATACAATGTATCCAGCCGGTTAATCCAGCGCTGTTCATGCTGTGCAAGTATCCGACGGAAATTACCACCTCTGCTATCAGGTTTCACCACTTCTATAATGATGGCTTTTAGTGAAAAGAATTCATGTTTTTTTGCAATACAATGTCTTGCTAGTGGGGCCCCTATGTTTTGATTCTTGATGTTACTCTTATGTTCGGTAAGACGAACATTAAATTTCCTTGATGTCTGACCTATATAAATCAGGTCACAGGGGCATTTTAAAATGTATATGACACCTTGGGTTTTACAGTTAGAGACATGGTAAAGTTTATATTTTTTATTATCTCTTGGATTCTGAAAGGTATCCGTGCAGATCATGAGCGTGCACATCTGACAGCCACCACAGGTATGATGACCCTGTATTCCATTAACTGTATTACTCGGGGTTTCTATACATCTGGTAGGACATAGTATTTCTTTCAAATTCCGATTCCGTCGATATGCTATTCTGAGGGAACAATCTTTGAATGTACCTGCTATTCTTAGTATCTCCCAATGTCTCCTGAGAGACTGTGCAATTTTATAGCTGTTGTTAGAATATGTCAGTATACATGTCATAACTTTATCATTTGCTTCAGAGATGTTCTTATTTCTCGGGGTTAATAAAAGCTCCCTGTGGTTATAGCGGGCTCTTTTATACGCTGTGTTGATAATTTTTTCAGGGTAGCCACGTTGCAAAAATTTGGTTTTCAGAATGTTTGCTTGCTTTTTAAAATCAATATCTGAAGTGCAAATTCTTCTGATTCTTAAGAATTGGGAAAACGGTAAGCTTTTTTTAAGTGCATTAGGATGAGCACTGGAAAAATGTAACACAGAGTTACTGTCAGTTGGTTTTGTAAAGACTTTTGTCTGGAATTCACCATCGACAATCTTAATCAATACATCAAGGAAGGAGATTTCGGAGGTACTAGAGGTGTGTGTAAATTTCACCTTAGGGTGACACGTATCAATGTAATCCAAAAATGATTTTAATTCCTCTGAATTACCATTCCAAACTAGGAAAATATCGTCAATATAACGAGTCCATAGTTTTATTTTCTTAAAATATTGCGAAGGGTAAATCCATGTCTGTTCAAAGTTGTCCATAAATAGATTAGCTACGGCCGGAGCCATTGTAATACCCATCGCTATTCCTGAGTTTTGCTGGAACAGGCAATTCTCAAACATGAAAAAACTATTTTGCAACACCAACTGGGCAAGTTGATAAAGAAACACAGTTGGTATTTTAGGATTCGTTCTTGAGTCCAATATTTTATGGATAATATCCAGTGCCTCATTTTGAGGAATGATGGTATATAAGGAGCACACATCTATAGTGACTAAAATAGAATGTTGATCTGGTTTAATTACTTGTATTTTCCTCAGGAAATCTGTAGTATCCTGTAAATATGAAAAGGTATTTTTTACAGATTTTTGAAGAAATTTATCAATGTAAATTGAGGAGGCTTCCAAAAGTGATCCCCTATTGGAAACAATTGGTCTTCCTGGTGGGGAACTCAAAGATTTATGTATTTTAGGAAGTAGATAAAAAATTGGAATTTTAGGATACCCTACATTCAAAAAGCGAAATTCTTTCTTGGTTATGTATCCTTAATCTAAGGCCTTCTTTGTCAATTTATTAATTTTTAGCTGTATTTCCTCAGTTGGATCCGAAGTTAATATTTTGTAGTCATTACTAAAAAGTTGTCTATGTGCTTCTTCCATATACTTTTCTCTTTTCATTAACACAATTTTCCCTCCTTTATCTGCTCTTCTTATGATTAACTCCTTATCTGTTGTAAGTGTCTGCATTGCATTTTTTTCATTTCTACTGATGTTATGTATTCGTGTATATTGGTTATCCCTATTAATCTTTTCAATGTCTACTTTCATTAACTTATGGAAAGTTTTGAGTATAGGGTCAGTTGGGCCCGGGGGCACCCAACTAGATTTCGGAGTCACTAGAGATTCAGTTTCAGGTGTATCAGTTGTTTCTTGTTGGGAAAAAAATGATTTGATTCTCAATGTGCGATAGAATTTTTCCATATCAATGTTATTCTGAAACATATCAACTGGAATCATCGGGACAAATGACAAGCCTTTAGAAAGTAAAGTGACTTCATCAATGGTAAGTACATGGTCAGAAAGATTCACAATGAGGGAATCCTCCAATGTTCTTGAATTCACATGACCTATTTGTGATGTCGATGCTAATTTATCTATGGGAATTGTTGCCCCCGTTGTGAACAGGTTTGTGGTCTCTGGTATTGATATGAGCCCTGATTTTGATATTGGCCTTGATTTTGATATTGGCCCTGATTTTGATAATTTCTTCGACCATTGCCTCTTCGTCGCTGTCCTCTGCGCTGGTACTGAGGTCTTGGACCTAAAAAATCCTCCTCTGAGCTTGAACCAAAATTCGAGGATTCAGAGGACTGGTCGAACGCAACTTTTTTATTTTTCCCTGAGTCTGCCCCACCTTGAAATTTAATCCAGGGGTACACTTTTTGTTGTGCATAGTCATCTTCATCTCTTTTAAATTTCTTGTATTTGTCCTTTTGTATTGCTGTTCGAAAGTCATCCACTTTCCCTTTTAGTTCATCTTGATGGCATTTGAAATTGTCTTCAGTTGTATTTTGTTTCAAAATCTTCAATTTCTCTTCAATTTCAGTTTTAATATAGATCATTGCTTGTTTAGTACGTTCAATAATTAGGATCATTAAGTCCAAAGAACATTTATAGAAAGATTTGGGTAAATAATAGAATGAATAACGTTGCTCCAATGAGAATTGAGACTGATACTGATGTCAGTACGCCGCCAAGCTTTTTAAATTGAGGCTGTCGCCATTTTGTTGTTGTATTAAGACTGCTGTTGAACCAGATAGAATAGTAAGTAAAACTTTATGAATAAATAAGGTCTAAATATAAATTTTGTGACCTAATAATGTGATGTTTTGTTCACAGCGGCTTGTTTCTTATATACTTGGCCCTGATGCAGTGGGTTTGAATTACCACCCACGAAACGTTGGCCACGTTGGCTTTCTTTGAAACAGGCTTTCTTTGAAACACAAGCGCTGATAAAAAAGCTAAGTGATCTTTGAATAGCACTTATTATGTCTTCCGCTATATATAATTGAAAAAAAGAGACAAAGTTTCAATATGGTAGTCTTTTTAGAGCTGAAATAGTGCAAATACACGTAGAAATGAGAATATGTTTAAATAATAATAAGTATTAAAAAAACGTTTTAATGTGAATTGATAAAAAAAGAAAACTTACATAATAAATAAATTATAGATTTAAACCATTAGAATTTTATAAATGAAATTAAATATATGGGAATATGGCCAATGATTGGAGAAAAAGGAGCGAAAACAAACTACGCTGAATACCCCAGTCATTGACTACGACTACGCGTAGGCTCCGTTACTGAGGCCGATTCCTATGTACTTAGAATAGCATTTGCACTTTAAGATAAGTGGGAAGTGTGGGTTTTATAAGCTTTTCTATCTATATACAGGAAACCCCATCCCAATTCAAATTGACCCTTTCAAATTCTTGAGCTGTTAAATGTGGCTTTCGGCTGTGTATGTGTACATGTAACCCGTGATGACTTTGTTATTTTTGTTAACCTAAACCCGTTCTGAGCTCGTTGGGGAGAATAGGATGGAAAACAAATTTAAATAAATTAAAATACCCCCTCCCCCAACAAACACACACACACACACACACACACACACACACACACCAGCATCTTCTCCCTGCCATCCCGAGCCTAACATCTTGTTCCAATAGTGGCCAGACCAGGTATCAAATAATATCTGGTAGGATCCCAAAATGTAACTAGATTCTGTGCTACCTACACTCAAGGTTGAGCTATGGATTTTTCTAGACCTATCTTACCCCCTCCTTTACAAAACATTTGTAGCGCTGGCTGCAGCAGTAACAGCTCGGATGCTCAAAGGAATTCTATGAGTGTCGGATCTGTTACCGTGGTGGCTGGCACTAAAAACGCTAGTATGGCTTTAAAAAAGAGAGGATACATTTATGGGCTTTTCCTCTAGGAACATCATACCTTTTAATGATGGTTTCTGGAGTTTTCCTTCAGTAAAAACTTTATCCTTTTAGTAGAAAAGTACTTTGTTTATTTTTACTTCTGCTATTTCAGATCCTGACCCCTTGTTTTGGGATATTTTTTGCTATGAGAAATTTAATCTTCCCATATCTATGTCTGTCAAATATTTCGGTTATTCCAACAGTGTCACATTTTCATCTTGCCTCCAGGAAGCCCATTTTGACAATCTTGACTCTTTTTGTAGTGTTTGCATTTGGAATTGTTAACTGACTTCAGATATTCAGGCTGATCTGATCTTGCTTTTTTTCCGTCACAGGCATGAACTTGTGGTCTTTCTTTTCTTAGAGGCTGCAATATGGAATTCTGCTTGCAATGAGGCTAAAATATATTCCAAAAATCTGGCCACCCTATTTCTATAGCAGACCTGTATCATTTTAGAAGCTTATTTTTTTTCTGAACCAATTCCTCTGCTTAATGTTCTTGCAAAAATATTACTTTCAGAACTGAACATGGTACTGGGTGTTTGCAAACTCAACATTCCTTGAAGCGCCAAAATGGCTAGTGGTACTGCGGGTTTGTAAACGGTCCATTCCCGTCAACAAGCCAAGGCACATGAGCTTCAGCAATTGATCTTACGCTTTGAAGGTTGCCAGGACTTCTCCTTATTCCTGGCTGGGAAATGCTGAAGATGTCTTAACCCATCTCCATGACTAAATTTCCCAGCAAAGTCTCAACCATGTAAACAGCACCCTAATTTGTAATTTTCCTGGAAATGTCCAGTTATCTACTTTTGTAATCCGCCCAGAACTGCAAGGTATTGGCGGAATACAAGTCACTATTGCAATGCAATGAAATGTCTATGGTTAAGCCACACAGCTCTCCAGGCTCCTCTCGATAAGCTGCTGCTGCTGCCCAAGGAGAGGATGGGACCTGAAGGATTCATGTGGCCATCTTCCTGTTTCTGCTACAATGCTGTGAACAGAGCACTCTAACAGCAATGAAAAACCAGGTCATTTTATAATTTAGAATCTCTTATAATTGAGTTGTTTATACATCCTGTCCCAGAGCAATCTGGTTTTGTATGGCTTGTTCTATGTTGGCTGTTCAGTGTAAAAAAAAAAAAAAAAGGAAACAGCTGGATCCACAGAACAAGCTGGATCCAGTACTTTGTTCCGATTCACACTATTTATTGTCTGCTTAGGTTGCAGCAGCCAAAAAAAAACAAACACAAAAAACCCCAGAATGCTAGTAATCATTAGGAACGGGATAGAGAACAAAATGGGAAATTTCACAATGCTTCTATATCGCTCTGATATGACTGCTAGGGTTACAGCTCAAATTCTTTGTTTTATTTAGTTTTGAAGTTGTTCATGGAAGGTTTTTGTGGGGGGGGGGTCATTTTTTATAGGGACAATGCAGTGTACATTATTTATGACACTGGAAGATGCTCAAAATTGTTTGCATGCTGACAATAGTATGAAATAGCATGGGGAACATCATAAAAAAAAAAAAAATACACATCCCTGTCTATTGCACCTTGAACACTATCCCCTGGATTCTATATAGGTCATCCAAAATTGGATATAAAAACTTGGGCATGATTCGCAGATCCGCAAGCAAATTTAATCATCTCACTTATCGTTCCAATTGTAAGATCATTTATAAATATGTTCAATAGCACTGGTCCTAGTATAGATCCCTGTGGCACTCCATTATTTATCCTCTTCCATTAAGAAAAATGGCCATGTAGCCCTTTCAGGACCAAGGGACATATTTGTGCCATAACTTTAAAATCCTATAAATTTTGATTGGGATAGTCTACAGTTCTAAATTTGATATGTACGGATTCCATATGATACTGCCTTTATGTAAACAAACTGGTTCCGACATTCATTCATTAGCGTCGTTGCTAGATTGATGAGAAGATTCACTTGCCACACTGTCCATAAGCCAGAAGTGTGATTTTTTTAAATAAAAATAATGATATTTCACAAAAAAAATCAATTTTTTGGCATCTGCAAGCCCTTTTTACCATAAAAATGTCGTCAAAACCACAAAAATTGGCCTACGATCCTTATGGTCCTGAAAGGGTTAACCCTACCTTTTTGTTTTCTGTCCAATAAGCAATTCTTAATCCACTACTGAACATTGCCTCCTATTCCATAATTTGTCAGGAGCTCTCGTGGGGATCTTTGTCAAAGTTGTCAAAGTTTTCTGAAAATCTAGATACACCACATCAGTGGTCTCAAACTCGCGGCCCGGGAGCCACATGCGGCCCACCAGGTACTATTTTGAGGCCCTCGGTGTGTTTATCATAATCACAAAAATAAAATAAAACAGTTTCTTCATCATATGTCTCTTTAGCTATAAATTACAATATTATTAAGACTTAGCCAAAAAGAAAGATTTATAAACTATAAAGAGTTTTATCTCATGAAAAATTGTCATTTCTTTAATAAGACATTAACTATTTTTTTCTGAGGCCCTCCAAGTACCTACAAATCCAAAAGGTGGCCCTGAAAAGGGTTTGAGTTTGAGACCACTGCACTACATCAACTGGCTCACCTTTATCCACGTTTATTCACATTTTCGAAGAAGTCAAGCAAAGTGGTGAGGCAAGACCTCCCTTGGCTGAACCCATGCTTACTCTGTCCCGTTAAATCATGTTAAAACTCATAAACCTGCTGTTTCGATGGACTCTTGTATTGGAAAGATCATCTGTACATAATATGCTTGGAGTAATGATGTAACCCCCAACATATCAAGCACTAAATTCAGGTCATGCTCATAAACAGTAACCCAACACGGTCCGCATTTCGACAAAAAGTCTCACTTCCGTATCACCACACAATTGTTTCCCACATATTAACCTTTATAGGACCCCCAGGGACCCCTGAAGA
Organism: Geotrypetes seraphini; assembly: GCF_902459505.1. Lineage (NCBI taxonomy): Eukaryota > Metazoa > Chordata > Amphibia > Gymnophiona > Dermophiidae > Geotrypetes > Geotrypetes seraphini. Next base: position 157,723,229 of record NC_047085.1, read on the forward strand.
AGACTTTTTGTCGAAACGCGGACCGTGTTGGGTCCTGTATCCCTAGCGGACTAGGTCCTTTAAGGCTTTTATGTGAATGAATTTATTTTTATGTGGATGAATTTATTTTTATGTGGATGATTTTGGTGTACCTTTGGAACTTTGACTCTTTCAAACAAAGTCCATTTAGGAACATCGTCACTCCACAGAATTTTTTTGGTTTTTTCTTAAGTTTACAGGCAAGGCAGGAGCAACAGGAGAAGAGAGGCTAGTTTAGGGAATGACTGTGCTGCTCCAGCCTCATCCTCTTCCCCCTTATTCCCTGCAGGAGGGGACACTATTGCCCAGGAGTCTGAAAAAGTGGCAAAACTGCTTTCCTGACCATTTCCCCCAAGAATTAGGCCCTGCTTTGAATTATTCTAATTCTCCCTATATTATTTATTAGACTCCCTTTTGGAAAAAGCATGATCAGATTCCTTAACAATTTCATCCCATAATGCTTAGGCGCTCTCATAATTGGTCAATATTATAATTCTAATGTAGTAAAATGAAATTAAGAACATAAGAATTGCCATACTGGGACAGACCGAAGGTCCATCAATCCCAGCATCCTGTTTCCAAACTAGATCTCAAGTAGTAAAACAGATTTTATGCTGCTTATCCTAGGAATAAGCAGTGGATTTCTCAATAATGGCTTAAGTCTTCTCTTTTAGGAAATTATCCAAACCTTTATTAAACCCCGCTAAGCTAACTGATTTCGCCACATTCTCTGGCAACAAATTTCAGAGTTTAATTACACATGTGAAGAACTATTTTCTCCAGTTTATTTTAAATGTACTACTCAGCAGCTTCATCGCATGTTCCCTAGTCCTAATATTTTTGGAAAGAGTGAACAAGCGATTTACATCTACCCTTTGCATTCCATTATTTTATAGACCTCTACCATATCACCCCTGAGCTGTCTCTTCTCCAAGCTGAAGAGCCCTAGACGCTTTAGCCTTTCCTCATAGGGAAATCGTCCCATCCCTTTTACCATTTTTGTCACCCTTCTCTGTATCTTTTCTAATTCCGCTATATCTTTTTGGGGATATGGTGACCAGTCTTTCTTTCCAGTTCATATTTATATTTCATTTGTATGCATTCCTAGAATATACATTTTTGCCAGATCTTCTCCTTTTCACCTTCACACTCATGTCTGAATTTATTACTGTATCTTAAGTATGAGGGAAACACATAAACAAGTGAGATGACAAAAGCATCTGCTGGTCTGATTCTTGCAGTATGAGCTATATGATACACAAAGAAATGTTACACAAGAACCTCTACTGAGTAAAACTAGGACAATTCTCCACCCCTCTCTACCCTCCTACACAGGCAGAGACAATGCACAGCATTATTTCAATAGTCATTGTATATTCCCCCACAAATGCTCAGGGCCAGACTCCAAAGCAGTATCAGAAAACATTTCTTGACAGAGAGGGTGGTGTATGCATGGAATAGCCTTCTGGGAGAAGTGTGGAAGCATCATTAGAAATAGAGGTCAAGAACACCTGGGATGAGCACAGAAGATCCCTAACTGTAATGAAGTTATGGGAGTCAGAAATTAAATGGGACCTATCGTAACGCACCAGACATGAAACTGAGGCTTATCTGCCATTAAATTTGATTGGGCCAATTTTCAAAGCTTTTTCTCTGGTTAACTGCTCTTTTAATCTGGATAAATGGTTTAGCCATGCTAGATGTGGGGTTTTCAGTGTCTAGCAAACTATTTCCAGCCACAGCACACTAAACAGGTAGCCGTGGCTCGAAGGCACTCAGAAGTGTGTGAACATCACGTCAAAGTCTGTGCATGTGCGAAGGCCCTGTAGACGGGGCCTTGAGCCAGCAGTGTGTGAGTGTGGGGGTGGGGGTGGGGATCAACAGGAGAGGTGCCGGGGCTGGCTAACTGTTTACAGGACGTGCCTCTGTCCGTGAGAAGCACATCTTGTAGGCCGTCAACCGGCACTGGCGACCATCCTCCTCACTGGCTTCTTGCGGCACACCTCAAATCTCACTGTGGCACACAGTTTGCGATTCACTGGTCTAGACAGTGCCAGGGCAGTACAGGGAAGTTAATCATATTGTGTAGATAATTTTCTTCAAATTTTGACAATTTTTTATTGTCTGCCACTTGTTTAGTGAGATACATTTTTCAATTCTGGTTCAAGCTTTTGCTTTTTCTTTCATAGATTATTGTAAGTCTATACTGTTTTCTTACAGTTAAATTACATTATAAACTTTAGATCCTCCTTAATATGGCTGCGAAACTGGTTTTTCATCTAAAGAAATTTGATGTAGTCATTCCTTCTCTCATCAGTCTTCATTGGTTACCTTCACATGCACCGGGAAGGGGCAGGTCCGCCATTCAGATGGAGGAGGGCCTGCTGGATGGACAGAGAGAGGACCCATCCCTCCGTCCAACAAAAAAGGTTAGAGGGAGGTCTGAGGAGGGTCTATGGGGTTCAGGTGGGGGTGCAGGGGTCCAAGTGGGTATGGAGGGGGGTCCAGGGGTGGGCTGGGTGATCCATGGGGGGTTCCGGCAGGAGGGATTGGGCATCCCTCCTGCTGGTGATCTATGAGGGGTGGGGGGGGGGGTTTCAGCAGGAGGAATGTCCAATCCCTCCTGCTGGTAGTCTTCATGAAGGGTGGGGACGGGTTGCTGTTAAACTTATAGCGGTAGGGAGATCCCTTGCCACAATAAACTCAGCGGCAACCTGATTCTATAACTGGCGTCTGTAACATGGACGTCGGCTAGAGAACTGGGTTCTTTTTAGGCAGGCTTAGGGGCAATTCTGTATAGGACGCATGTCGGCTTCTGAGACTGGGCGTCCTATACAGAAACCAGGCCATAGTGCACAAATCGATTACTGCAATTTAATATATATGGATTGTAATGTAGATGCTCATAGAAGATTGCCGATGTTGAAAAATGTGGCAGCAGCATTTTTAGTGTCTCAGTATGAACGGGCTTCACCGTTTTGCTAGGCTGCGTTGGCTGCCTTTGGAGGCCAGAGTGATTTTTGAACTGTGTGCCTTTATTTTGTTGATTAATATATGGTGAGGCACCAGATTACATGACTAACTTTTTATTATCTAACCCTAGATGGATTACAGCCAGAGGATATTTATTTTGCATCTTAAATTTCCCAGTTATAAATATTAGGTACAAATCTGTTCATTTCAATTTATGGCAGCGAGATGGTGGAATTCATTACCTCTTCAGCTTAGGAGTATTTCAATATACAGTATGGTTTGGTTTGAGACTGTTAAGACTTAAAAAAAAAAATATTGAAATGTTATTACATGAAATAGAATATGTATGTAAGGAGCTAATTAATAATCTGTATATTCCTAGGTAAGGCTAGCATCTTTATGTGTTTATCGCACTGAACTCCATGTGATAAATAAAAAAATAAGGTAATATAATGTAATGGATGCAAATATTTCAAATTATTGTGGTTATACTAAAACTCAGACTGGGTAGGGGTTTGGCCTTGAAATAAAGGACTTGATGACTGCAAACAGGTCAGGATTCTAGGATTCCCCTATTGAATATGATTGAGAGAGATTTGCATATAATAGAGATAGCAGGCAACCACATCTCCCATTAGGGGTATTCTAAAAACCTAACCCATTGGCAGCCCTTGATTGGGAGTGAAGATCAAGAGGCAAGTGATATCCCAGGACTAGACTAATGAACACTGGCCCAGTCAATCAGCAGCTGAATGGATAGCCTGACCTACCCATTCATTAGCTAGGTCATTATCAGTAGTCTGATGGGACAGGCTTTTGCTGAGAATTGGAAATGAGAATTGGAGTTGAAGGACGGGTTCCGAGCCAATCAGTTGTCTTGGAGCAAGCTGAAGCCCAGAATCTGAAAATATATTAAAAACCAAAAAAGAGTAAAAGTATCATTTGGCTTGTGGACCACTCAGACAATCATTAGGAAAGGCTGGGACCACAGAGAATACGAAGAACAAGGACCACTGCCACAAGGTGATTCAATGCAAGCATAGAAACCAGAAACCAGGATTACAGAAGAATGGCTGTACAGAAAATCAGTTGGTGATAGGCTAGTTCAGGGTTATGAGGTGTCAGTTTATTTGTAGGGCTGTAGAGTATGACCGACCTGTAAGAAATAAGGGGGTGGGGGTGAGGGTGGCAGGGAACTTATGTTTGAAGATAGCAATAACAACCAGGAAGGGTACAGTATCGGGGACAATGGAGGACTGGCATAGGCACAACAGTGAGTAGAGGCTAGTGAGGTGGGGTTGTATTTTCCATGAAGGTGAGAGAGCGAGCGTGTTTCAGCCAGAGTGTAGAGCAGCACCCCCTGCTGGAGTGTCAGACCCCAATCCAAGGAGCAGCACATCCCACCTGTGTGAACCAACACAGGCTAATCCAGGCGGCTCCTCTATGAGAAGGTTTTAGGAAAGAAAGAGAGGGAATAAAATGGGGTGCTTCAGACTTGCAGACAAAATAGTCACCTCTTTGTATGTGTCTCTTATTGCAGCAGTGTTTCCTTGTTTTTGTTTTTAAGTAACTTTTTTTAAAGACACAAAGTCAGATAATATTAGGAAACAAGGTTTCATTGTTGAAACCACCAACCTCTTACAAAGCCCTATTGTTCTAAACCTATCTCAGCAGGCATCGTAGATATACTGACAACCCAGCTGGCACTCAGTCAGAACCAGGCTCAAAACCCAAGTGTGAGTATTTTAAACAAAACAAAGAAAACCGGCAAGCCAAAGCTGGCAAAGTGGAGTAGATGGACTTGAAAATCACAGGTTTATTAATTATATTAATTCAAATGCATAAAACAATAAAAACAATGAACCAAATACAACTGGCAATAATATAGCAAATAGTCCCAGAACCCTATTCATAAATTTGGCTAAAATTTGACAGCTGATTTGACATACTCGGCTTGTGGTATTTTTTGTCTGCTTCAACTGCATATAACAAGGTGAAATCATCTGCACACAGATGAGGACTTTCCTTTACAGACCAGTATAAACCTGGGACTATTTGCTTGTCGTTGCAAGCATTATTTGGTTTATTGTTTTATGCATTTGATTTTATGTGATTAATAAATCTGTGATTTTCAACAGTGGTGTAGGAAGAGGGTGGGCGAAGGAATGGTCCACCCCAGGGCCATGTTGGTGAGGGCGTCGGCACCCTTCCTCCTCTCTGCTCCCCCCACTTCTTCTCATTCCTTTCCTCCAAGCGTACCCACTTTCCCTTCCCCCATACCTCTAGTTCAGTTGTCTCAAACTCAAACCCTTTGCAGGGCCACATTTTAGATTTGTAGGTACTTGGAGGGCCTCAGAAAAAATAGTTAATGTCTTATTAAAGAAATGCCAATTTTGCATGAGGTAAAACTCTTTATAGTTTATAAATCTTTCCTTTTGACTAAGTCTTAATAATAATATTGTCATTTATAGCTAAAGAAACATATGATCAAGAAACTTTTATTTTACTTTTGTGATTATGATAAAAATACTGATGGCCTCAAAATAGTACCTGGCAGGCCGCGAGTTTGAGACCACTGCTCTATTTGGTTGTTGTTCGCGGTGGTAAACAACATGCTCTTCACCCTGGAATGAGGGGTATAGGAGGAGAAAGGGAACAGAGGGATGAAAGCTGGAGAGAAGGAGAGGCAGGTCACAGGAAGAAGGATGGGGGACACAGTGGATGGAAGGGGCAGAGAAAGATAAGCAGAAGCATGGAAGGGAGAGAGGACAGACACTGGATGGAAAGAAGAGAATGAAGATGATTAAAGCAAAAACAACAAAAGGTAGAAAAAATATTTTGTTGCTTTATTATAGCTGTATTGATAATTGTTTTTAAATAGAAAATGGAAATAAAGTAATCTTTTTATTAGACTAATTTTAATACATTTTTTATTTATTTTTTTTTTTACTAACCAGGTCAGGACAGGATACCGTAACAGCAGCATACTGTACTGACCTGAAGAATGAGGTTAGTCTCTGAAAGCTAATTTTAAAGTGATTTAGTCCAATAAAATGGTATTTTCTTATTTTCCATTTTGTTCTATTTCTATATTTGTAAAGTGTTGATTAAATTTGCAGATGACACTAAACTGTTCAAAGTTGTTAAAATGCATGCGGATTGTAAAAATTTGCAGGCAGACCTTAGGAAATTGGAAGACTGGGTGTCCAAGTGGCAGATGAAATTTAATGTGGGCAAATGCAAAGTGATGCACATTGGGAAGAATAACCTGAATCACAGTTACCGGATGCTAGGGTCCACCTTGGAGGTTAGCGCCCAAGAAAAGGATCTGAGTATCATTGTAGACAATACGATTAAACCTTCCACCCAATGTGCGGCGGTGGCCAAAAAAGCAAACAGGATGCTAGGAATTATTAAAAAAAGGGATGGTTAACAAGACTAAGAATGTTATAATTCCTCTGTATTGCTCCATGGTGCGACCTTATCTGGAGTATTGCATTCAATTCTGGTCTCCTTATCTCAAAAAATATATAGCAGCACTAGAAAAGGTTCAAAGAAGAGCAACCAAAATGATAAAGGGGATGGAGCTCCTCTTGTATGAGGAAAGACTAAAAAGGTTAGGGCTCTTCAGCTTGGAAAAGAGATGGCTGAGGGGAGATATGATTGAAGTCTGTAAAATCCTGAATGGAGTAGAACAGGTACAAGTGGATCAATTTTTCACTCCTTCAAAAATTACAGACTAGGGGACACTCGATGAAATTACAGGGAAATATTTTTAAACCCAATAGGAGGAATTTCTTTTCACTCAGAGAACAGTTAAGCTCTGGAATGCATTGCCAGAGGTTGTGGTAAGAGCAGATAGCATAGCTGGGTTTGGACAATTTCCTGGAGGAAAAGTCCATAGTCTGTTATTGAGAAAGACATGGGGGAAGCCACTGCTTGCATGTATTATTATATGGAATATTGCTACTCCTTAGGTTTTGGCCAGGTACTGGTGACCTGGATTGGCCACCGTTAGAACGGGCTACTGGGCTTGATGGAACATTGGTCTGACCCAGTAAGGCTATTCTTATATTTGTCAGTTTTTTCAAATTTACATCTGCTATCTTTATATTTTGTACAGTATTAGGGGTCATGTGTTACTGTTTCTGTGGTATTGCATTGTATGCAGAGTTTGGCTTCTTGGCTGTTTAGTTTAACTTTTATCTATATATTTCTATCTGTGATTCCATACTTGGAGAGGGTGTATCTGTGTTCTGTGTGTATGAAAAGGACATGGATTTCTGTTAGCATTGACTATGCAGGATGGATCTGTATTCATCTGGCTTGTTTAATTTTACAACAAAAACTGATTCAACTTTAAACTTAAAAAGTTGTGTCAATGAAATCGAATTGAAAAACCAATTCAATAGGCCAAATCGAATTGAAGAATTTTTCCCTGAGTCGGGCAGCAAGTAGGTGCTTGGAGGACAGCAGAAAAAATAGTTAATATCTTATTAAGAAATGACAATTTTGCATGAGGTAAAACTCTTTATAGTTTATAAATATTTCCTTTTGGCTAAGTCTTAATAATAATATTGTAATTTATAGCTAAAAAGACATATGATCAAAAAAACTGTTTTATTTTACTTTTGTGATTATGATAAACATACCGAGGGCCTCAAAATAGTACCTGGCGGGCCACATGTGAGCTGTGAGTTTTAGACCACTGCTCTATGCTGTGTATACTACTGACTTCTAGTTTCTCCTGGTCTCTCTTTTCTTTTTCTTTTTTTTAAACCATTTCTTCTCTCTTTTGAACTCATGGGGAGTAGATTTCCACTTCCCCTATTCTGATTCAGCTCTTCTCAGTTTACATCCCTACATTCATTTGGGCCCACAAGCTTTATTTATATGAATGAAATAGTCTCTTAAAAGGTATAACATTCCTCCCAAATGTCTGTGTTCATCTCTCAGTGCATGATTTGCATAAGGTGTTATCTAGCCCCTCCCCCCCAAGTAGACTGGATGCAATTCTACTTCCTCCTCAACAGTTGTCAGTCACAACTGTTCCCATTCAGATACATGCTGACTTTATGCATACTCTACACCAGTGGTTCCCAACCCTGTCCTGGAGGAACACCAGGCCAATTGGGTTTTCAGGCTAGCCCTAATGAATATGCATGAAGCAAATTTGCATGCCTATCACTTCCATCATATGCAAATCTCTCTCATGCATATTCATTAGGGCTAGCCTGAAAACCCGACTGGCCTGGTGTTCCTCCAGGACAGGGTTGGGAATCACTGCTCTACACAAAGATTTTCTTCTTTTCAAGCTGTCAGAAAGTCACCCCCGTGGGGTTCAAACCAGTGGCATAGTGAGGGCGAGAGGCGCCTGGAGTGGTGGTGCCCCTCCCCCACCCTCATCTCCACTTCTTCCCTGCCCCTCCATGTGTGCCCTTCCCTTCCCCTGTATCTCACCCGCATGACCAACTTCAACATGCTCCTTGTGACCATGTCCTCTCCCTCTGATGTCACTTCCTATGTATGTCACCTGGAAGTGACATCAATGGGAGCTGACGTGGTTCTGAGGAGTATGAAGTTACTCACGGTGAACTAGAGGTATGGGGAAGTGAAGGGGTGTGCGCCTGCGGCGGGGGAGGAGTGGAAAGAGGTGGGAGGGGTGCTGGCGCCCCCACCATGATGGCACCCAGGGCAGACCCCCCTTCCCTAAATTAAACCTTAAGTTTATATACCGCATCATCTCCACGGATGTGGAGCTCGGCAGGGTTTACAAGAACTTAAAATATAGGAAGAGAAGGAAAAAAAAAGGTTTACATGAACTTATATAAAGAAGAGAAGAGTAAGGGGGGATAAAATTATATTTTAGTGAAAAGCCAGGTTTTCAGTTGCTTGCGGAATAATTGGAGGGAGCCTAGGTTCCGCAGCGGATTCCCCTCTTTATTACGCCACTGGTTCAAACATATATCAGTTGTGGCAGTCAGTGTTTAAAATGCAGATTGCTGTCTCTGAATATTACTCCCTATGCAAGTAACTGATGTAAACACTTGTAGGTATATTTCTATTTCTACAACAGTCTGCTAGAGTGGAACGATTTTGTGGAAGGGGCTGTGTGGTTTAAGAAGAGCATAGACTGATGGGTGAACTAAGGCCTTGAAGAAAAATCTTTCCCCTTTCCTTTCAGGACTTTACTCCAAAGGTCTTACCCCCTCCACACATACATTCTTACCATCTGCTGATCCCTGGAGCCACCCGTGCATGCATTCTCCCTGGAAACTAGCCACATCTGTGCAACATCGCGAATGACACGGGGACCAATTTTTCCCCCCATCCCCTTACTCCTTCATTTTCCTGCGAGTTCTTTTCCTGCTCCTGCCCCATTCCTGCAAGCCCTGTCCTCATCTGCACCATCCTCACACACTTTAAATTCCACAAGTGTTCGAGGCTTGTGTGGTTAAGGCAGAGCTTGCAGGAATGGGGCAGGGACAGCGCCAAAAGGCGCGGCTGGCTTGAGGTTCTCCAAGGTCTGGGGTGAGAAACCCAAATGGCAAAAGCCAGTTGTCAGTCCTAAGTGGATACAGTAGTAGCTCAGTGACTGCCAAAGCTGCTGTTGGAGGCAGCCCATGTACTAATTCCACTGCATGCAAAATCTCTCATGAATATTCAGGGGAGGGTGTAGATGGGCTGGAGTAAGTCTTAACAGAGATTTGGCAGTTGGAACCCAAGAAATAACTAAGAAGAAAAAATTTAAAAATTTAAATTGAATCAGGTTGGGCAGACTGGATGGACCATTCGGGTCTTTATCTGCCGTCATCTACTATGTTACTATGTTATTATGGATAGCCTGAAAACCTGACTAAATGAAACAGCTAATCCTACAAACACCAGGAAAAAATAAAAGGGGCTCAGTTTGGCTGCACTAGTTCTTCCACTTGGGTTTCAGGCTATGCCCAGTGTTTACATGCAGAGGAGGCAGCACATTGGGTGTCTCCTGAAAGCCTGACTGGAACCACTATGGCATAAGCACCACGTACTTAAAACGTCCAGCTTTAGCCGGAGGAAGACCCGGCTTGCCTTTTCCTTCATTGGCTGGTTGGGAAAAAGCCCAACTCTGGACCGAGGCGGCGGCCCCGCCCGTTCGAGGTCGGGGGTGGAGGTGTCACTCAGAGAGGGAGAGGCTGGTCCCAGGCAGCTGCTCGGCTCCGGGGAGGGAACTTGCTCAGTCGCAGGGTCAGAGGCGATCGGACATCAGCATGAGGGAGATCGTGCACATCCAAGCCGGCCAGTGCGGTAACCAGATCGGCACCAAGGTAAAGAAGCCCCCGCTTTTAACGCGGTGGGGGGAGGGGAGAGGAGGGGATCACCATCTTTGCCGGGCGGGGACGTTTTCTGCGCTCAAAGAGTCCCGCGCGTTGAGAGAGTCCGAGGTCAGTTCCTCTGGTCCCGGCCAAGGCCAGGGGATGAAGAGCCGCCGGACCCTCGCTATAGCGCTGCACTCTCTGTGCCCTTAAAAGGCGTTGGCTGCGGGGCGGGGCGGGAGCCGGACTAACAAAGAACCGGGAGCGGCCGGAACTTGGGGTCTCCCCCCCCCTCCTCCAAGGAGTGGCTCAGCCTGCAGGGACCCCCAAAGAAGGGGTAGCTTTTGAATCGGGGGGTGTCCTGAATCGGGAGGGGGGTCCTGAATCTGTGGGATCCCCCACCCAGTGAGGGGTCTCCTCTTCCCCCGCCCTTCACCTCGGAAGCGACTGAATTAGTGGGATCCCCCCCCCTCCCCGGTCTCTTGAGAGGTGGGGGGAGGCAGCTAAAGGCAGGGCGCTAACCCCCTCTCTCTCTCTCTCTCAAGTTTTGGGAAGTTATCAGTGATGAACATGGCATCGACCCAGCAGGAAGCTACGTGGGTGACTCGGTTCTGCAGCTGGAGAGGATTAATGTCTACTACAATGAGTCGTCCTGTAAGTGTCGGGGTGGGGGAGGGGGCACCGGGAACTTCCTAACTTCTGCTTAGGTCGAGTCCACGCCCCAGTTCAGTTGCTTTAGACCCGCTCAATTTCCCAGCGCTTTCTCTGCGTCGCCAACTCGCTGTACAAGAAACGTTTTGTATGTTTAAAATGGGTTCTTGAACTTTTTCTTTTATATAACCAACATTCTGCGCATGAGTGGCAGAATGGAAAAACTTACACTGGGGGAGGATAGCTAGGGCAAATTTTAACCTCTGAACTCTATTTTATGTTTGTTGGCATTAGACGCCCTAGTATGTGTAGAATTAGGACACAACCTTGTAGAGTAAAATTGTACTGTAACTGTCATAGTGTAGCCCAGGGGTGTCAAAGTCCCTCCTCCAGGGTTTCCCCAGTGAATATGCATGAGATCTATTTGCATGCCCCGTTTTCATTGGATGCTAACAGATCTCATGCATATTCATTGGGGAAATCCAGAAAACCCGACTGGATAAGCCCGGTTCTCGAGATCTACTGGCATGCCAGGTTTTCTGGATATCCACAATGAATATGCATGAGAGAGATTTGCCTGCACTGCCTTCTTAGTATGCAAATCTCTCTCATGCATGTTCATTGTGGATATCCAGAAAACCTGGCATGCCAGTAGATCTCGAGGACCGGACTTGGGCAGCCCTGCTTTAGGGTATAATCAGTCATTGTTTACTTTGAAAAACAGAAGAGTAGAAACAGACTTGTTCAAATTAGCTTTGCCAAGGTTCCTAACCCTTGAAACACTTCATTTTCATTCAGTGGTACATGCATGTAACTTCTTATCTTGCGCTCAGGTGTTGAAAAGACAAATCTCAAATCGAAATCTTCATTGATGGCAAATAAATCTCCCAAGTCTTTTTTTTTTTTTTTTTTTTTTTTTTAACTATTTGTACTATTCTAATCAGAAAGGACATAAATCTGAACTGATCTTAGAAAACTATGGTACAAGCCATTGCTCCAAAAGCAAAACTGAGTAAAATAACTTAGCTCCAACATGAAACCATCTTCTCTGGCCAGCAGACAAGTCTTGAACTGCTGCAAATAAAGGCGGCTGAGTTTGGGAAATATGTGTCAAAAAAAATCTCTTGAAACAGTGAGTCATTGCACATCATGTAAACCTCTCTAGTTAAAATTCATTTTTACTATAGTTAATGTGATTTTTAAAGGAAGGGTAATTAATTTGTGCATATTTTGGTCACAAAAAGCAGGCATCAGCATATTTTCTATAACACGTGATTGGGATCTGCCACAAATAAGCCCTCTCCTCCTGTCTCATAAGTCTGCCATTTGTCCTCCTGCTTCATCAAATTCTTTGTCAATGTTTAAGAGAAGAGATGACAAACTCGGAGGAGGAGGTGGTTTTTATGGCAAAATCCTAGGTGTTTCCAGGCAAGAGATACTTGATTAGTCCTCCTCCCAGGGGGGAAGTTTGTCTTGCATTTTCCACACAGTGCATGAGGATGACACAGAGAGCCTGCGGTGGGCGTAAAAATTGTCATTCAGCTTTTGGAGAAAACGAGGGGGGAGAGTGTGGCACAGTGGTTAAAGCTACAGCCTCAGCACCCTGAAGTTGTAGGTTCAAACCCATGCTGCTCCTTGTGACTCTGGGCAAGTCACTTAAACCCCCCATTGCCCCAAGTAGGGCAATGTACATTAACTAGATTGTGAGCCCACCGGGATAGAGAGGGAAAACTGCTTGAGTACCTGAATAAATTCATGTAAACCGTTCTGAGCTCCCCTGGGAGAACAGTATAGAAAATTGAATAAATAAATAAAAATAAAGAGTTTATCAATCCAGAGAGTCCCTCCCCCTCCCCTGAAATCCCTGTGCACTTATTCCATGCTTTCTTCACCTTCACTGGGGAATGTACCCATCCATCACCCTTTCCCATAGGCAGCAAAACAGGGTAGGCATACCAATATTTTGTCCATTGTAGCATCAGCAACTAGAGAGGGGCAGGAGATTGGTTTGGCCCCTTTAACCAAAAGGGGTTCTGTTGCCCCTGCCCGTTTCATAATGAATTATTTCCTTAGATTATCCTGAGTCTAATCCATTCTACCTACATCTTATGACCCCTCCTTCTAGAGCAGTGGTCTTCACTCATTTTAAGTCAGGGCCTCTTTGGACTTGTGATCCCTCTAAGCCAGTGGTCTCAAACTCAAAACCTATGCGGGGCCACATTTTGGATTTGTAGGTACTTGGAGGGCCGCAGAAAAAATAGTTAATGTCTTATTAAAGAAATGACAATTTTGCATGAGGTAAAACTCTTTATAGTTTATAAAACTTTCCTTTAACGGTTAAAAGGAAAGATATATAAACTATAAAGAGTTTTACCTCATGCAAAATTGTCATTTCTTTAATAAGACATTAACTATTTTTTTCTGCGGCCCTCCAAGTACTCTGTTTTTTTTCTGCAGCACTCACATTTAAAGTTTAATATCTTTTCTTTCTCAAAACTGGCACATTTCAATCACTATATTGAAAATAAAATCATTTTCCCTACCTTTGTTGTCTGGTGACTTTATTTTTCTGTGCTTTAAACTATGTTTCCAGGGCTTCTTGTCCTTTGACTGTTTTTCTCTCCGTCTTCACTTTCTACCTTGCATCCATCTTTGGTATTAACTTAATGTTCAATTTTTCTGCTTTCTTTTCAAAATCTACGTTTCCATGTCTTACCTTCCCTTCCTATCTCTCTCTTCTTCCGTCCTATTTCCATGGTCTGGCAGTGTCCTTCCTTTCTCTCCCTCCCTCCTTCTTTCCCCCTGGTCTGGCATCTGTCTCCTTCCTTTCCCCCATGCCCTGGCATCTCTCCCTCCCCCTCCATGGTCTGATATCTCCTTTCCTTCCCTCCCTCCCATGAACTTGGCTTCTTCTCTTGTTCCTCTCCTCTCCCTTCTCCTTCCTTCCCTCTCTTTCCCCAATTGGGTACAGAAGCAGCATTTCCCCACCACCCCACTTTCCTGTACAGCAGCAGCATTCCCTCCCCCCACCCCACTTCCCTGTACAGCAGCAGCATTCCCTCCCCCCACCCCACTTCCCTGTGCAGCACCATCACCATTTCCCCCCAATCCCCCCTTCCCTTCACGCGGTCTGGCACAGAAAAAAAAAAAAACAACCAACAACCGTCCAGGGAGTTAAAAAAAAAAATACCCCATACCTTTTAAAATCTCTCCTGTCCCTGCTAGACAGCTCTCATACTCAGATTAGGAGTATGGATGCGAGGAGAAAGCGGCGGGCCAAAGCAGGAGCGCATAAGCTTGCTCCTCATATCTTCGCTCCTGACCTGAGCGAGAGCCGTCCAGCGAGGGAGGGATACCACTGGACCACCAGGCTGTTTTTTAAAAAAGTACCAACGATTTTTCATTCGGGGTGAAGTTTGCATGCCCTGCTCCTGAGCAGGGGTTACTATTTATTTTGCTGGAGGCAGAATGCATTTTTGAAGTGCAAAGGAGGGCTATGCAAGAGAGAAAGGAGGGGGGGGGAAGAGATCTGTGTCTTTCTCACGATTTCCAGATGATGTTGCTGGATTTCCTTCAGTGGTTTAAATTTGTTGCAGCGGCTGCTATCTTGATCCCCGCCTTCGTAAACTTCGGCCGTGTTTAAAAAAAAGTACCAACGATGGCGCATTTCTCTTTCCCTTCCCCTTCTCTTCCTCTTGGAGCAGCAGCGTGTCTGGTCGGCTTGTTCCTTGCGAGATCCGCGCCTGCGTCTGAAGCCTCTCTGATGTTGTGACGTCAGAGAGGCTTCCGATGCAGAAGTGGATAGCGCGAGGAGCCGCCAACCCACAGCTTTGAACAGAACGAGCCGGCCAGACACGCTGCTGCTCCAAAATGAAGATAATAATCGCGTCCAGACCACGGGCTGCAAATAAAACTTGGAGAGCCACATGCGGCCCATGGGCCACGTGTTTGAGACCGCTGCTCTAAGCTGAGCACGTGAGCAATTGCTTATACATTCTAGGAGTGTTGCTCACAAAAATACTTGCAAATCTGGAAAATTGTTGGGTTTTAGAACTTGTTGCTCACACAAAAAAATTTTGTTAGAACTTGTCACTGTTGCCTGGACTTCCTTTCTTATAATATTCTTGACCCGCTTCAATCGGGCTTTCGCCCTCTCCACTCTACAGAAACTACCCTTGCTAAAACCTGTTCCTGGCCAAATCCAATGGACTCTACTCTATCCTCATTCTTCTCGATCTGTCTGCTGCCTTTGACACTGTTGATCACCGCCTCCTTCTCAACACGTTGTCCTCGCTGGGATTCTACTCTCTCCTGGCTTTCTTCCAATTTCTCTCGTCTTACCTTCAGCGTATGTTACGGTGGATCCTCCTCCACCACCATCCCGCTGTCTATTGGCATACCCCAAGGCTCTGTCCTGGGCCCTTTCCTCTTTTCCCTATATACCCTCTCTCTTGGTTCGCTGATCTCCTCTCATGGTTTTCAATATCACCTCTATGCTGATTACTCACAGATCTACCTCTCCATGCCGGATATCTCTGCGGGAGTTCAGGCCCAAATTTCAGCCTGACTGTCCAACATTGCCGCTTGAATGTCTCGTCGCCATCTCAAACTGAATATGGCTAAAACTGTACTCTTTATCTTTCCCCCCAAACCCGCCTCCCCCCTCTCGCCGTTCTCTATCTCGGTTGATAACACTATCCTCCTCCCTGTCTTGTTGGCTCACAACCTTGGGGTGATCTTTGACTCCTCTGTCTCTCCTTCTCTGCTCAGATCCAACAGACCACCAAATCCTGTCACTTCCTCCTCTATAACTACCAAAATCCATCCTCTTCTCTCTGAACACATGACCAAAACCTTTGTCCATGCTTTCAACACCTCACGCTTAATCTACTGTAATGTACTTCTCTCTGGCCTCCCACACACCTGTCTCTCACCTCTTCAATCCATTCAAAATGCTGCTGCACGATTCATATTCTGTGAGAGCCGCTATTGTCACTCCTCTCTTCAAGTCATTTCATTGGCTCCCCGTCCATTTCCGAATACAGTTTAAACTCCTCTTGCTGACCTACAAGTGCATTCGCTCTGAAGCCCCCCGATATCTCTCCTTGATTATCGCCCCCTATGCTCCCCCCCATGATCTCTGCTCATCGGTCAAGCCCCTCTTATCTGTACCCTTCTCTTCCACTGCCAACTCCAGACTCTGTACCTTCTTTCTTGCAGCACCGTATGCCTGGAACAGGTTGCTCCTTCCCTGGCAGTATTCAAATCCAAACTAAAGGCCCACTTTTTTGAAACCGCTTTCAACTCTTAAACTCCCCCTCACTGCTGTCAGATACTTATACCCACTATAACCTCCCCAACCCTGAAATGTCCTGTCTACATTAGATTGTAAGCTCTTCTGAGCAGGGACTGTCTACTGTACCAAGGTGATGTTAAAATGTACAGCGTTGCGTATGCCGTTCAGCGCTATAGAAATAATAAATAGTAGTGGTAGTAATACATGAGAAAAATTTTGCATGCACCAGGCCAGTCCTTAGAGGGAACATTGCTTTGGACCCAAATGAGCTCAAGGAGAGCTGCCAAATCTTCCCCTGCAAAGCTGTGACACTGCTGACCAGTGTGTGTCAATGACATCTACCGCACCAGCTCACCTTCATACTTTTTATTGAGGGTATTGAGGAGGTAGGCGTTTTAAAATGCATTCTCTTCATCTACTGAGAAATGCCTTGCTCTTCAAACAGGCAGCTTTTTTTCCCATTAGCCTGGGTAAAGGAACAGAGTAGCAGAAATAAAAACCCAGAATGTAGATAAGGGCCACCACAGAGGGCTACCATTGGCCCTTGGGTCTTGCAATGAAGTACACTGTTCTAGAACCTCCTTTCCATAGACTGCTTTTACTTACCGTACTTTTCGCTACATAAGATGTACCTGACCATAAGACGCACCCTAGATTTAGAGGAGGAAAACAGGAAAAAAACCATTCTGAACCAAATTCTTCCTGCCAGTCTCTGCACCCAATTCCACACTCCTTACCAGGCTCTGCACCCTGTCCCCCATCCCTGCCAGGCTTTGTACTCTGTCCCCCCCCCCCTCTGGTAGTCTAGTGGTAGGCCGGGACAGGGCACAGGGCACAGGGCCGGCAGGCCTAGTGACAGGCAGGCCCCATACCCCCACATACCCCCAGTACCTTAAATCATCCCCCATGTACCCCCAGTATTTTTTTTTAATCATCCCCCTGTACCTTTAATCATCTCCCCCTTGCACCTTTTTAATCATACCCCCGTACCTTTTTTTTTTTTTTAAACCCCGTACCTTTTTAAAATTCTTTCCTTCCTCGATGGCAGCAGCTTGAAACAGAATTGAGTGTTATTTTTTTCTAGTGCTTCAGCTTTTGGCTTTATTCCTAGGTCATAAGAACATAAGAAATGCCTCTGCTGGGTCAGACCCGAGGTCCATCGTGCCCAGCAGTCCGCTCACGCGGCGGCCCAACAGGTCCAGGACCTGTGCAGTAATCTTCTATCTATACCCCTCTATCCCCATTTCCAGTAGGAATTTGTCCAATCCTTTCTTGAACCCCAGTACCGTACTCTGCCTTATAACGTCCTCTGGAAGCGCATTCCAGGTGTCCACCACACGTTGGGTAAAGAAGAACTTCCTAGCATTTGTTTTGAATCTGTCCCCTTTCAACTTTTCCGAATGCCCTCTTGTTCTCTTATTTTTCGAAAGTTCGAAGAATCTTTCCCTCTCTACTCTCTCTATGCCCTTCATGATCTTGTAAGTCTCTATCATATCCCCTCTAAGTCTCCTCTTCTCCAGGGAAAAGAGACCCAGCTTCTCCAATCTCTCAGAATATGACAGGTTTTCCATACCTATTATCAGACGTGTTGCTCTCCTTTGAACCCTCTCGACTAATGCCATATCCTTCTTAAGATACGGCGACCAATATTGGATGCAGTACTCCAAATGCGGGCGCACCATCGCCCGATACAACGGCAGGATAACTTCTTTCGTTCTGGCTGTAATACCCTTTTTGATTATACCAAGCATTCTATTCGCTCTCTTAGCGGCCGCTGCACACTGCGCCGACGGCTTCATTGTCATGTCCACCATTACCCCCAAGTCCCTTTCCTGGGTACTCTTATTCAATAACATCCCTCCCATTGTATAGTTGTACCTCGAGTTTCTGCTCCCCACATGTAATACTTTACATTTTTCAATGTTGAACTTCATCTGCCATTTCGCCGCCCATTCTTCTAATTTGTTCAAGTCCCTTTGCAACTTTTCGCAGTCCTCTGTAGTCCGAGCTCCATTAAATAATTTGGTGTCGTCCGCAAATTTTATTATCTCGCACTTCGTTCCTGTTTCTAGATCATTTATGAAGATATTAAATAGCAGCGGCCCGAGCACCGAGCCCTGCGGGACACCACTCGTGACCCTCCTCCAGTCGGAGTAGTGACCCTTCACTCCTACCCTTTGTTTTCTACCCTCCAACCAGTTTCTGATCCATCTATGTACGTCTCCTTCCACCCCATGGTTCTTCAGTTTCCGGAGTAGACGCTCATGGGGCACCTTGTCAAAGGCTTTTTGGAAATCTAGATATATGATGTCTATGGGGTCTCCTCTGTCCATCCGTTTGTTGATCCCTTCGAAGAAGTGCAATAAGTTCGTTAGGCACGATCTTCCCTTGCAGAAACCATGCTGGCTGGTTATCAGAAGTTCATTTTTTTCAAAATGTTGATCGATGTTTTCTTTTATCAGTGCTTCTGCCATTTTCCCCGGAACCGAAGTCAGGCTCACCGGCCTGTAGTTTCCCGGGTCACCTCTTGATCCCTTTTTAAAGATGGGCGTAACGTTGGCTATCTTCCAATCTTCCGGGATCTCGCCTGTTTTCAGGGATAAGTTGCAAATTTGCTGCAGTAGTTCCGCTATCTCCTCCTTTAATTCCTTCAGAACCCTTGGATGTATGCCATCCGGACCCGGGGATTTGTCAGTTTTTAGTTTTTCTAACTGCCTACGAACGTCCTCAAGGCTCACTTCTATGGATGTTAATTTTTCTGCCTGACTTCCGTTGAAGAATTGCTCAGGTTCCGGTATGTTGGACGTGTTTTCATTTGTAAATACAGACGAGAAGAACATGTTAAGCCTTTCTGCCACTACCTTCTCCTCCTTCACCACTCCCTTCCTGTTTCCGTCGTCCAGCGGTCCCACTTCCTCTCTAGCCGGCTGCTTCCCTTTAACATATCTGAAGAATGGTTTGAAATTTCTTGCTTCCCTGGCTAGCCTCTCTTCATACTCTCTTTTGGCTTTCCGAACCTCACGGTGACATTCCTTTTGATGCTTCTTGTGCTCTTTCCAGTTCCCCTCAGTTTTGTCCTTTTTCCATTTCTTGAATGATTTTTTCTTATTGCCTATCGCTTCTTTCACTGTTTTGGTTATCCACGCCGGGTCTTTTGTTCGATTCTTTTTACACCCCTTCCTGAATCTGGGGATATACAGATTTTGCGCCTCGCTCACCATGTCCCTGAAGAAGGACCAGGCATGATTTACCGTTAGCCATGTTTTGGAAGTGTTCCTAAGTTTCTTCCTTACCAATTCCCTCATTGCTTCGTAGTTTCCTTTCCTGAAGTTAAAAGTTGTCGCAATGGATCTCTTGCCTTTTGACACTCCTACCTCAACCTTGAACTTGATCATATTATGATCGCTGTTTCCCAACGGTCCCACTACTTCTACTTCCTTTGCAGGTCCCCTTAACCCATTTAGGATTAGATCCAGAGTGGCATTTCCTCTCGTTGGTTCTCTAACAAGCTGTTTCATGAAACAATCCTGTGTAGCTTCCAGGAATTTTGTCTCCCTAGCGCATTTCGAGCTTCCAAGCCTCCAGTCTATCCCAGGGTAGTTGAAGTCTCCCATAATAACCGTGTTGCCGCTTTTGCATTCACGCTTCATCTCGGCTTCCATTTCCTCATCGATATCTCTGGTTTGCCCCGGTGGGCGATAAAATAGGCCCATCTTTATTTCAGGCCCTTTCCTTCCCGGTATTTTAACCCACAGAGATTCCGGCTTGCTGACCGTCTCTGCTGTGTCCATTTGTGTGGATTGTATGCTTTCTTTTATGTATAGGGCTATTCCACCTCCTTTTTGTCCTGTTCTGTCCTGGCGATAGAGCTTGTATCCGGGTAGTGCTGTATCCCATTTGCTTTCCTCATTCCACCATGTTTCAGAGATTCCAATGATGTCGATGTCTTCTGCGTTGGCCAAGGCTTCTAGTTCCCCCATTTTGTTTCTTAGGCTCCTTGCATTAGCATATATGCACTTTAGATCCTGGTATTTTGCTGTCCTCCTTTCTTTTCCCTGTGCTTCGGTCCATATTTTCTTCTCTTTTGCTGCAGACATTGTAACCACTTCTTCTGGGTTAGTTGACTCCTGCAGTTTGTCCCTTGTTCCTTCCCAGCCATTTTTCCCCTCGGTATCTTCACAGGATACCGTCTTCCGAATCGTCGACCCTTTGTCAACTGTCGGCTTTCCCCTTCTTCTTAGTTTAAAGCCTGTTCTATTCCTCTCTTGACGTTGTTTGCTAGGAGTCTAGTTCCTGCTGCGCTCAGGTGCAGTCCATCTTTCCTGTATAGCTTGCTCTTGCCCCAAAACGCCGTCCAGTTCCTCACGAAGTGGAATCCTTCTTCCTCACACCATCTCCTCATCCACGTATTTATTGATTGTAGTTCCTCCTGCCTTTTCACATCTGCCCTCGGTACTGGTAGGATCTCTGAGAACACTATCTTCTGGGCCCTCATCTTCAGCTTCCTTCCCAGAATCTTGAATTGTTCTAACAGCGTGCTTCTTTTGTAGTCTCTCCTGCTGACATCGTTCGTCCCGATGTGGATCACTACAGCGGTCTCTTCTGTCTCCGCCCCTTCTAGGATCATTTCAATTTTGTCCACGATGTCCTTGGTTCTTGCTCCCGGAAGGCAGGTCACCAGTCGGTCCTCTCTCCCTCCTGCTATGTGGCTGTCCACATGCCTAAGGATCGAGTCTCCCACTAGGATCGCTGACTTTCCTCTCTTCAATTTTCGCTTCGGTCTCAGGTCAATGTCCTCTATGTACTTCACTCTTTCTTCTTTTGGGCCTCGACTAGCCAAAATCTCCCCCTCTTGCGATAGCCCTCTGTGGGTGTCATCCTTGAGGTAATCTTCTTCTTGCTCTCCCTTGCATGTTGGTATCCGTGTAGCTTCTTCTTTCATCTGAAGTTCGTTCTCTTCCACCTTCGTCCTGTATGCCTCTTCAATGAATCTCTCGAGTTCCCTGACTTCCTCCTCAATGTGTCTCTCCGTGGCGTGAAATCCTTCTAGCTCCTGAATCTTGTCCTCTAGTCGCTTGACCTCCTTCTTCAAGCTTTTCAGTTCCTGACACTGACTGCATACATACGACTGTCTCCCCGAGGGGAGATAGTCGTACATATGACAGTCTGTGCAGAACACTGGAAAGCTCATCTTCTGGCTTCCTTCTGCTTCCATTGTTGTTCCTTCTTTAAGATATCAGTTGAGATTACTTGTGACTTGTGCCCGCTTTGTGTCCTTTCTCTCTCCCTATCTGCTGTTGGTGTCCTCCCTGACTCTCTCTTTGTGCTGGTGCCCTCTCTTTCTTTCACTAACTGTCTCTGGTGTCCTCTCGCTCACTGCCTGTTGGTGGTGTCCTCTCTGTCTCTTCTCTCTCTGTGTTGGTGCTCTGTGCTGGTGTCTCTCTCTCTCTCTCTACCTGCTGCTGGGGTCCTCTCTCTCTCTACCAGCCGCTGGTGTCCTCTCTCTCACTCTCTCCCTCTGCCTGCTTGTTATACTGTGTGAACGGCTTGTCCCTTTGTGTCTGTCTCTTTCTTACCTTCTGTGCTTTCCTTCTGTACTTGTCGCTTCTTTACCTTCTGTCTTACTCCGTTGCCTTGTCCCTTCTCAAAGGCCCTTCGCAAAGGCGCTCTCGCTAAGGCGAGCGCCTTTGCCGCGCGCCAAACGGCTGCGCGCCGTTGGCTCCGCCCCCTTTCAAGGGGGAGTCCGACGCTGCCTCTGACGCGGTCATCTTTCTTTTTTGTCTATGCTGATGATATTCAGCTCCTTAATCCTATTGATCCTTCCAAACCCAATGACATTCCAGAAATCAATATCCAATTGGACAAAATAAGCACATGGCTTAAAAGCAAAAGACTTTCACTAAATGTAGCTAAATCCAGAGGGATCCTATTCCCAATCAAAAACAAATATCCATCCATTCCGTTCACAAATCGAGTCCAAACTCTTAGGAATCACCTTTGACAAACATCTCACTTATCACGACCAAATTAGTTCTCTGACCAAAACTGCTTCTATAAACTTTGTTTAATCTGTTCCATAACCTCAGTTTTAGAACCTACTTCCATTCAAATTCTAATTCACTCCTTAATCATTTCACATATTGACTACTGCAACTCGCTCTATCATGAAATAACCCAAAAAGAAACTCGCCAAATACAACTAATTCAAAATACAGCGATTGAACTCATCTATAATTTTTAAAAAATGACCATGTTACCCCCTTGTTTCGAGAATCCCATTGGTTACCAGTTTCTCATAGAACAACTTACAAAATTATTCTCTTAGCCTTTAAGATCAAGACTTCTCATCAGCCAGCCTTTCTCGATAAATATCTTATCCCACATACTCCATCCAGGGCCCTCAGGTCCACTAATCAGAATCTACTAACAGTCCCTTCTATTAAAGATATCTACTATACTAGAAATACGATTTTCTCTGTCGCCGTGCTTTCCCTTTGGAATGCAATGCCACCAAACCTTCGATCGGAAAATTCCTTAAATAAATTTAAGACACTCCTTAAGACATTCCTTTTCAAAGAAACTTATCAAAACTCCAACTGAATCCCCAATCAAATATGGGAAAATAAAAACGCTTCCAGGAAGCGATACCCCATCCTTTCCTTCCGTTCTGTTCTGTTATTTACACAATGTAACTTACAAATCTTCCCTTTCCTTCTCTTCCCTTTTGTTTCATATCCTTCGTAATCAAGTTTTTGTCCTGACCTCCTCCCCCTACTTTCATAAAGATTTTATTTATTTTTTATATTTAGATTCAACTTTTATTAAAAAAAATTATTTTCTATTTTTTTATCTTATTAATATTGTAAACCAACCAGATACATGTGATGGTCAGTATATCAAAATACTAATAAACTTGAAACTTCTCTTAAACTTGTTACCTTGCTGGTAAACAATTGTTTCAAGCTAATCTTTCAGATGTTCACGTTAAAGTCCTGTTCTACATATGTCTCTGAGGAGCCCCTATGGGGAATTTTGATAAGAATTTGAACAGCTGTCCTGAGTTTACTGCAAGTTGTAGTCAGGTGTAGTGCAGTAGGTGACCTTTCAGCCTTGTGCTCCCACCTCAGTTAATTTTCAGAGATTTATCCCCCACCTCCCAAATAGAGTCAAGGGTCATGGATTTGATTTGCTGCCTGTCTGTGATACAGCCAAAGCGGATTACTACATATATTACAAACTCAACAATTAGGAATACCCTGATATCAGTCAATCCAGAATAATTCTATATAAAAGTATAACTAGACCAGGGCCGGTATTAGGGGAGGTCAAACAGGGCAGCTGCCCTGGGCCCCACATTTCCAGAGGGTCCCATGGTCCTAGCATCTCTTCCCCTTGTTGGGCCATCGCCCTACCTTCCCCTCACCTTCGTGGCACTCGGAGGGGCCCTCAAACAACAGCCATTCTCACTCGTTGCACACGGCTGTCCCAAAGATTCTTCTCTGATGCGATCCGGCAGAAACAGGACGTTACAGCAGGGGAGAAGCTTTGGGGCAGCTGCATGCAACTATTGAGAATGGCTGCTGTGTGAGGGCCCCTCTGCAAGAGAAAAGTTTGGTTTGGAAAAGCATCTGGGAAGGGAGGGAGATGGCCTGACAAGGGGAAGAGGTTGAGTGGTGTTTTAGGTTTGTGTGAAGAAAAGGGGGGGGACAGATATAGGATGGAAGTGGAGTGGGGGGTAGGAGGCAGACACTGGATGGAAGGGGGGAGAGAGAGAGAGGGGAGCAGATGCTGAATGGAAGTGGTGAGAAGAGAAAAAAGGGCATATGCTGGATGGAAGTGGTGAGAAGAGAGAAAAAAGGGCATGGAAGTGAGGAGGAGAGAGAAAAAAAGGGCACATGCTGGAATTAAGGGAAGAGGATAGTGTTAGATACTGGACGGGGTGACAGACACACTGAAAGTAGATACAGTGAAAAGAGGGAAATTGAGGACTGGATAGTAAGAAAGAATTTAATCTAGACAGAGGCAGAAAATAAATTGAAAATGAAGAGTAGAGAAGAAGGGGAAGGGAGAGGAGAGAGATGCCAGAGCATGAGGGGAAGGGGAGGAAAGAAGGAAGGAGACACAAATATTAGATCTGAGGGGAGGCAAGGAGTGAGAGATGCTAAAATCCACTGGGATGTTCAGTACAGAAAGAAGTTCATATCTGTTTTATTTCTCCAGTGTTGTAATACTTGCTGAGTTTAATTTCTTGGGGTTCGCAGTTCAATTTCTATTTGTGATCCTTTGGTAAAGGTCTGTGTTTTGTGTGTAAATAAGTCATTTAAAGTTGTTTTATGTGTGGTAGTAATGGGAGGTGGGAATATGGGGTGGGGGGGGGGGCAGAGAGGAGAGGAGATCAGGGGCCCCAGCATGTCTAAAACTGGCCCTGAACTAGACCCATAATGAATGCAAGTAGCAAAAAAGCCAATGACCTAAGTGAGCTATTTGAAAACTGCCCACATTCCCTGCAGGTAAAATTGCTGCTGCTTCGAGTTTACAGTTGTCAGGACCGATTTAGTTTGGCTGCAGCTGCTCTTTGCCACAGCCTAGTTTGCCTCATGGCTAAGCTGGCCCAGGAGATACTTACTGGTATAAAAGGGTCTGATGTCAACACTAGCCCAATAGTGAAATGTAAGTCCTATATGAAAGACTGAACCTATTGATTTTATTTCAGCTTTCAAGTGACGTAGCTGAAAAAAAGCTTTTTGGAGCACTTCTTAAATTTCTCCATGTTCTTAGCTGACTTGTAAGGTCATTTGGTACCTAGGTTCATTATAATCCTGTGATTGAGTTGTCTTGTAAAGTGCTCAGTATATAATACATTATTATTACAGCTCAAAAGTATGTGCCCAGAGCAGTCTTGGTGGATTTGGAACCAGGAACCATGGACAGTGTGCGATCTGGTCCCTTTGGTCAGCTCTTCCGTCCCGACAATTTCATTTTTGGTAAATATGCAGAATCTAATTTTCTTTACAGTATAAAACTCATGCTAGAGAAGTTATCTACAGCACTTCCTGGCATCATAAGCAGCTTTGATAAAAAATGCTATTTTATTTTAATTATTTTGGGACTGGTTTTAATGCTTTGGACCAAAGTTTCTCATGTGCAAATTGTGCATTTTGGGACAAAATCTGCAGGTACTTTTTATCTGCATACATTGTCCCAGTTTTCAAAGTGAACATGCACATTTAAATTTGGTTTGAAGGTTTTGTCTGTATGACCATTTGTGCTTGCCTTTTCTGCAGGCCTGGTCTCTCTTTCCAAAGCCAAGAGCTAAATTTAAGCACTGAAATTTAGAAATACTGGTTTACCTAATGAGCTTTTTATATACATAAATCAGTTTCTTGGACATAGATCAGGCATTTTAGAAGCAACAAGTAATGTGTGCGCTAAATCAAATTAAAAAACGAAATTGCCTCTGTATGAATTAGCAGATATAAAGCACTTGCCACATAAGACAGTAATTGGGCAGCTGCTGTGACCAAGAGAGGCCAGGGCAATCAACACTTCACAAACCAAAAACTGCCAAATTTGCATACTACGGAGCCAGTGTATGCAAATCACTGTGGCTATCCTGAAAACCCAACTGGCTGGGGTGCCCCCAGGACATGTTTGAACACCTGGCGTAAGAGAAAGTATGGTGGAAAGATCCCACACAAAGTAAACCGTTTCTTACACTTAAAAAAAAAAAAAAAAAAAAATAGAAGTCCAATTTTATAGAGAAGAGATACTCATGCATCTTTCCCTAGATGGGTCAAGAATCACTGGTCTGGGGCTTGGAAGTCTTAAATGTGGCTTTTTATCACTTAAGAAAACACACAATGTAGAAGACAAAGAAAGATAGCTAGATTGTTCTGTATTAAGTCTAGCATCTAAGTGGTCTTGTCAGTTTTATGGTGACAAGCAAGTTGTCTGTAGTGCAGCAGTTCTGTGTATAAGAAACAGGTGCAGGCCTTGAGCTCCTCAATAAATCTATTGTAGTAGGTAGTCTTGGCTCTTGCTCTCTGGACAATGCATAACATACCCTTTAAGCTAGTACACATTTTCATGGGGCTTGCTGAAGATAAACTAAATGCATTCTTAAATCCTGATCCTGTCTTGCAAACACAACAGCTGACAATGCAAGCTGGCATGGTAAATGGAATGCAGCAGCTGGGCTGAAGGACAGAAATATTCCTCTAAGTAAATGTCTAGCAGAGGCTAAAGACACACACAGTGGATGACCATCTGATTTGCTTGCCTTTAATCTCACAACTCCCAAGTTTTAGCTTGGTTTAGGATACCTTTCACAGTCTCCAGTTCCCCAGTAGTGTTTTTTCAGTGATGTTGCTTATTGCTAGTAGCAGCTGTTGCTCTATTGTAAATGTTAGACTCGCTTGAAGAAATGCATCACAAGTACTTTCCATTTGAAAACTAGCTACCACGAATGTGCATAGGTTGTTATAATCTGAAAATTAACCCAGCTATGGCACTATTAATTAAGACCTGAAGAAAATATTGATGCATTTAACTATAGGAGAAGGGAGGCAAGATGTGCAAGCTAGACAAAAAAGTACAATAAGTTTAATATTTGATATACCGCCTATAAACCTAGGCGGTGTACATAACAAAAGTATCACCTACAACTTTAAATTGTTAGTTTCTATCCACATATTGTAGAGATCAAAAGAAAATGTGCTGATTCTTAGCTCACTGCTGTAGTGATGTTAGAAACCACAGCTAAAGAATAATAGAATACTGACATCTGCACTTATAACTGGTTCACTGTATTTCAGGACAAACCGGAGCAGGAAATAACTGGGCCAAAGGACATTACACAGAAGGTGCAGAGCTGATGGACTCAATTGTTGATGTAATAAGAAAAGAATGTGAACACACTGACTGCTTGCAAGGATTCCAACTCACCCATTCCCTGGGAGGCGGAACAGGCTCGGGAATGGGGACACTGCTTATCAGCAAAATACGAGAAGAATATCCAGACAGGATAATGAACACATTCAGCGTCATGCCATCTCCAAAAGTCTCAGACACAGTGGTAGAGCCGTACAATGCAACCTTGTCTGTTCACCAGTTGGTGGAAAACACAGATGAAACGTACTGCATTGACAATGAAGCCCTCTATGATATTTGCTTCCGCACCTTGAAGCTCACAACTCCAACTTATGGGGATCTGAACCACCTAGTGTCATCTACCATGAGTGGGGTCACAACCTCTTTGCGTTTCCCAGGCCAGCTCAATGCCGATCTTCGTAAACTAGCTGTGAATATGGTTCCATTTCCACGCCTGCATTTCTTTATGCCTGGTTTTGCTCCCCTAACAGCCCGTGGCAGCCAGCAGTATCGAGCACTCACTGTTCCAGAACTCACTCAACAGATGTTTGATGCCAAAAACATGATGGCAGCTTGTGACCCAAGACATGGAAGGTACTTAACTGTGGCAACCGTCTTCCGAGGCCCCATGTCAATGAAAGAGGTTGACGAGCAGATGCTGGCTATCCAGAATAAAAACAGTAGCTACTTTGTGGAATGGATCCCAAACAATGTCAAAGTCGCAGTCTGCGACATTGCACCACGTGGCCTCAAAATGTCTTCCACCTTCATAGGTAATAGCACAGCCATTCAAGAGCTCTTTAAAAGAATTTCTGAGCAGTTTTCTGCCATGTTCAGAAGAAAGGCTTTCCTCCACTGGTTTACAGGAGAAGGGATGGATGAAATGGAATTTACAGAGGCAGAAAGCAACATGAATGACCTTGTATCAGAGTATCAGCAGTATCAAGAAGCAACAGCCAATGATGGAGAGGAAACATTTGAGGAAGAGGAGGAAGAGATCAATGAATAAATCTATCACATGGCAAAAGGATTCTTTGATGAAACTTACTATTTCTTGTTAGTATATGATAGGGTCCACACTGAAGGTAAAAAGTGTCATACTGTGAAAGAGAGAGAATTTTGTGCATTTCTGAAGCATTATGAAATGTTAAAACTGTGCATTACTCAATCTCCAGGAATTTTGTCTACTCATAATAAAAGTGAATGTTTGAATTAAAATATGTTGTTTCTGCAGTCAGATTGTTTTACATATAGTGCTATTTAAATAACTGTTTATAATCCTGCTTAACTGTGTATTTGAACCATAAACAGCCCATAACAGATTTGCCTTTGTAACTTAAATCTAACAGCAGCAAAAAGGTGTTTAGAACCACAAAGATTGAAGGTAGCAGTACTGACCTATTCTTTACATTAAATATTGTTCTCTGTTTATTCCTAGGTCTTTTTTCCTTACATTTTATTTATTTATTGGGATTTAACAACTGCTTTTTTCATAAAGAGATTCACTCAAAGCAGTTTCCAATGCACTGAATAGTAAGCAGGTACTCTCATTTTCCTTTTCTGTCTCAGCAGGCTCACAATTTTTTTTTTTTTTTTTATATATTTTTATTGAAAATGGCAAATGGTCCAGACAGGGAAATACAGGCAGCAAAAGAACAGTACAGGAAGAACACAAGTAACAATTGGGTCAAACATTTCCAAATAGCAAATCCAGCAAGGGGGAGATCAAAGTCCAGCAAAATACAAACAGCGAGCTGTTCCAGTTCCCAACCAACCAGGACTAGGGCGGTTCCAAGCTAGACCAACAGTATTTTTCATGGAGAAACCCAACAGCCCTCAAACAAACCAACAGCAGCCCATTCACCCAAGTCCACACAACAGACAAACAAACATCAGGCAAACAACATCCAGTGCAAACAAACTATCCCTTAAGTTCCCCTCCCCCCCCCCCCATTGGCATATAGGTAAGGAAACATAGGTGCCACCAGCAGGCCTTCCTGGAAAGCTAAAGTTGTGCCTCAGTCAAGAGCAATTAGTCAGTAAGGAGAGCCAGCAAGCTCCTCCACAAAGTCATACAATTTCTCATGTCCAGTCTGTGGGAGTTATCATAGGAACGAATCTCAAATTGAGCCATCTCTCTCAGCTTGGTCCACCATTGAGCGGTGGGAGGGGGATCCTCAGAAGCCCAGTATGTCAGGATCAATTTTTTGGCCACCAGGAGGCGTTGTACATAAATCTACATTGGGGAGGGGAAAAGCCCTGCTCCTGCAGAGAGCCCTGGAAGCCCAACAGGAGGGTGCCATAATCCCACTCAACAGGCCTATGGAGGGCAGACTCAAGTCCCTGCCAAAGGGTAAGCTCAGTGCACTCAAGGAACGAGTGAATATAGGTACCGGGTTTACATTTACACTTGAGACAGAGATCACCATCTCACAATCCAAGCTGTGCCCCTCTAAGCCAGGTGATGTAAGTATGGTGCAGGACTTTATACTGCATTTCCTGATAGTCTGCGGACTAAGAGAAAAGATAAAAGGGTCTGGAAACAGTCCAGGAACTGTGAATCGGTGATGATCTGCCCCAGATCCTTTTCCCAATGCTCCCGCAATTTGGTCATCCCTGGAACCCGGGAAGAGAGCCACAAGATACCATACCAGTGGGACAACTGATTGAGTACAGGCAGAGTAGCTGCAAAGATCTGATCTAAAGAGCCAGAGTCCCAACCTCCCTCACAAGCCTGGTCCAGTAGTGTCGAAGCTGAAGGAAGGAAAAGAGATACATATGGGGTAGTGCCCACCTTGCCCAGACCTGTTGGAATGAGGGAAAGGAAGCCTCCGAGAGTTCCACCAGCTGTTTCATACGACAGCAGCCCCGCTGCGTCCACTCCCGTAACACCGACTGCCCCCAACCGAGTAGGAAGAATCCCAAATTACCCTCGAGCAGCAAATATGGAGAGACCATGGGCAGTAAACCCTGTCACCACTGCCAGGCCTGCCTAAAGGGTAACAGAAAACAAAAACGGCCCCTGGAGACAGCAGCATGATCTGGCTGGGAGTGTAGTAAGTTGAAGAATCGGAAGGCGTGGCTCCAACCCTCAGCCCACCCAGAGGGAAAATAGTGATCACATTTCGTATAGCCTTCGTGGATCCATCGCATAAGGACGGCCACGTTGTACAACTGTAGATCTGGAACATTCAATCCGCCAGCTCCCTTAGCCAAAGTCAGCTTGGCCAGAGCCACCAGGGAAGCCTTAGACCTCCAAATGAAATGAGAAAGATTTAAAGCACAGTTCATCCTGGTGATGGAGCCAAATAGGCACCGTCTGAAGGGGGTAAAGTAATTTAGGAAGCATGACCATTTTTACCAATGCCACCCACCCTAGCAGACCCAGTGGAAGATCCTGCCATGCCTGGCACAGTTTCCCAATAACATCAAGGTGTCGAAGTACGTTCATAAAATAGAATGTGGCAGGGTTGGTACTCAAATAGATACCCAAGTAACGGACCGGGGCAGCCAAAGGTGGGATAGGAAGCAGAGCATTCCATGGGGCCTCCAGCCAAAAACAAAAGCTCAGACTTACTACAATTTACCTGCAGACCCGACAGGGCCCCAAAGTCCTGCACAATCGTCAACGCCTCTCAGGTGGATGGGAGCCTGGTCCAAATACAATAAGATGTCATTCGTGAATAAGCTGATTTTGCATTCCCAGCCCCCCACCCTAATCCCCCATACACTAGGAGCCTATCATATCTTGAGAGCCAAAGGCTCAATAGCCAGTAGAAACAGCAAGGGGGAGAATGGGCAGCTCTGTCTGGTCCTCATTGTAGCCCAAACACATCCGTCAGTCCCCCACTGATAAGCAGCCGAGCCCAGGGTTGCGTGTACAATGCCCTAATCCAAGCCAGAAAGAGCCCTGTAAAGTCATAACCCTCCAAGACCTAAAATAAATACTCCCAGGAAACACTATCAAAGGCTTTCTCCATGTCTAATCCCGCAACTGCAGACAGCCCCCCCCCTTACCCCTATGTTCATGAATGGCCCTCCAAACTTTCAGCAGATTCATCGAGGCATATCAACCAGGCACAAATTCCACCTAATCTGGGTGAATCAGTGCTGGCAGGAAACGATTGAGACGCTGCACCATTGTCATAGCTAATAATTTAATATCCTGGTCCAAGAGGGAGATGGGTCGGAAGGATGCCACCAATTCAGGATCCTTTCCTGGCTTGGGCAGCAGCACAATGTATACCAAGTTCTCAGGAAAACGGCCATCGTTTCCCGCCACAGCATTACACATGCGACTAAGTGGACCTACCACCAGATCCCGTAGCATCCGAAAGTATTCGGGGCCAATGCCATCCGGGCCCAGTGCCTTGGCTAAGGTTAAGGAGCCAATTGTGGTGTACATTTCATCCGCCGTAAGAGGTGTGTTAAAGGTCGCCACCTGGTCCTCTGTCCTCTGTCAACCAAGAGGGGGAAGAACGTCCTTGGACACCGTCTAGCCCGCCTACTACACAGGGCTTTAAACTAGGTAAGTTGGGGGAGGGTACGGGCTTTAAACTAGGTGAGTTGGGGGAGGGTACGGGCTACCAATACTATTTTGGAACTGAACTAAGTAAACACTGCATTGGGTCACATTACAATTCTGGGTCTAAGGGGAGTACACGTAGCAATTCTAGGTCTAGAGGGAGTACACACTGTAATTCTGGGACCAGCGAGAGTGCACACGCTGCAAATTGCACTAAAGGAGCTCAAGTAGCCCAAACGGGAATACCCCCACAGGGTACACACATTACCAAGTCTCTGATAGGAGCGCACTGCAGTTATGGGGAGTCCGGGATAGGTACACGCTGTAGCTCTGGGTCTAGGGAGTGTAAGAGACAAGCGAAAAATACTGATGGTGGTCTAGTTGATATAGAGGGATTGTCCCCACTGAGATACAACAAGCACACAACATGGAGGGCTATGTACGTCAACGCCCACAGTCTGGGAAACAAGATCCTAGATTTGGAGACAGAAATGAGGAATGCCAACCTGGATGTGGTGGCGATATCTGAGACCTGGCTCACAGACTCACACGGGTGGGACATGGTCATACCAGGTTACAACTTGCTTCGTCGGGACAGGGAGGGCAAAATGGGAGGTGGGGTAGCATTATATACTAAAGATGACATTAAGGTCACCAGAATCACAGATGTACAGTACACTGGGGAATCCCTTTGGGTAAATTTGGCCAGAGGGAAGGACAAATGCCTATATCTTGGCGTGGTATACAGACCCCCAAAACATCAAGAAGACCTAGATTTGGAATTAATCGGAGATATAGAGAATATCACCTTGCGGGGGGACACAGTATTGGTAGGTGACTTCAACATGCCCGATGGATTGGGTCACGCTTTCCTCTGCTTCCAGCAGCAGCAGGAAGCTATTAAACTCTTTGAATGGAGCAGGACTCAGGCAACTGGTATTTGAGCCAACAAGGGATCAGGCAATTTTGGACCTGGTACTTACCAACGGAGAAAGTATCACAGAGGTCTCGGTGGGTGAAACTTTGGCCTCCAGTGACCACAATATGATTTGGTTCAATCTCAGGAAAGGTTTCACGAAATCTACCACATTGACCAAGGTTCTCAAGTTCAAGGACACAAATTTCCAGGACATGGGAGACTTCGTTCACCAGGCGCTACAAACCCAAGCAGATACCGACAGCGTGGAAGAAATGTGGTCAACTTTGAAAACCACCATACAGGAAGCAACAAACCGCTATGTTAAATCAGTAAGCAAACGGAGTAGGAACAACAAGCCACAGTGGTTCTCTATGGAGATCTCAGACCTCATCAAAGAGAAGAAAAAAGCATTCATCTCTTACAAACAATCAGGGACACAGGACTCCAGAGTAGATTATCTGACCAAATCAAGAGCCGTCAAAGCGGCAGTTAGAGAGGCCAAATTCCGTATGGAGGAGTCTCTAGCAAAGAATATCCAGAAGGGAGATAAATCCTTCTTCAGGTATATTAGTGACAGGAAAAAGAACTCAGGTGGGATAGTACGACTCAGAAAACCAGACGGAGACCATGTGGAGACGGACTCGGAAAAGGCCCAACTGTTAAATGAATACTTCTGTTCAGTCTTCACCTGCGAGCTGTCAAAAATCAAGGTCAACAAGGCAATGGGGCCTGACAACCTACACCCTAGGGTACTCAGGGAGTTGGGAGATGTCTTGGCGGAACCACTATCCGCGCTCTTTAATCTCTCCCTTAGTACAGGTAACGTCCCGATGGACTGGAAGACGGCTAACGTCATTCCACTACACAAGAAAGGCTCCAGGGTGGATATGGCAAACTACAGACCAGTGAGTCTCACTTCAATAGTGAGCAAACTAATGGAAACCCTAATCAAACACCAAATGGATAGGATCATGGACGAGGAGAATCTGCGGGATCCCCGCCAACATGGATTTACTAAGGGGAGATCGTGCCAATCCAACCTGATCGGCTTCTTTGACTGGGTGACGAGGAAGCTGGATGTTGGTGAGTCCCTGGACATTGTCTATCTGGATTTCAGCAAAGCATTTGATAGCGTGCCACACCGCAGGTTGCTGAACAAGATGAGTTCTTTAGGTTTGGGCGACACTTTAACCAAATGGGTTGGGAACTGGCTTGGAGGTAGGCTTCAGAGGGTGATGGTGAATGGCACTCCCTCCGAGATGTCGGAGGTGATAAGTGGAGTGCCACAGGGCTCCGTCCTGGGCCCGATCTTGTTCAACATCTATATAAGAGACCTGACAGAAGGGCTTCGAGGTAAAATAACATTGTTTGCCGATGATGCCAAACTGTGCAATGTAGTGAGCAAAAGCACAACAGACAAAAAAGCAATGACAGACGATATGGTGCATGACTTACTTCTGCTGGAGCACTGGTCTAGGTCCTGGCAACTCAGTTTCAATGCCAAAAAATGCAAAGTCATGCACCTGGGAAGCCAGAATCCATGCAAGATCTACACCCTAAATGGCGAGATCCTGACAAGAACTGTAGCAGAAAGAGACTTGGGAGTGATTGTCAGGGAAGACATGAAGTCGGCAAACCAAGTGGAGCAAGCTTCATCCAAAGCAAGGCAAATCATAGGTTGCATACGCAGGAGTTTCATCAGCCGTAAACCTGAAGTCATTATGCCACTATATAGATCCATGGTGAGACCGCACCTGGAGTACTGTGTGCAATTCTGGAGGCCGCATTACCGCAAGGATGTGCTGAGACTGGAGTCGGTCCAGAGAATGGCCACCAGGATGGTCTCGGGACTCAGGGAGCTCCCGTACGAGGAGCGGTTGGGGAATTTGCAGCTCTACTCACTCGAGGAGCGTCGAGAGAGGGGAGATATGATTGAGACATTCAAATATCTCACGGGCTGCATCAAGGTGGAAGAAAACATCTTCTTCTTCAAGGGTCCCGCGGCAACAAGGGGGCATTCGTGGAAAATCAGGGGCGGGAAACTGCACAGTGACACTAGGAAGTTCTTCTTCACTGAAAGGGTGGTTGATCGCTGGAATAGTCTTCCACTTCGGGTTATTGAGGCCACCAGTGTGGCGGATTTTAAGGCCAGATGGGATAGACATGTGGGATCTATCCGCAAAGATAGATAGCGAGGATCACTGGAGTGGGCAGACTTGATGGGCCGTGGCCCTTATCTGCCGTCTATTTCTATGTTTCTATGTTTAACTGGGGCAGCCCCAGGTCTGCAAAAAAAGTGTTCAGGGCTTCCCTATCCAGAGGACCAACGCCCATACAGAGACTGATAGTATTGGATAAATTGCACTGCTATATTATGCTCCCCCACATGGCGGATACCCCCAGCATCCTTAATGGAAGTGATAACCTGTCATGGGCAAATCAGGTTGGCTAACAATTTCCCAGTTTTGCCCCCCCACCCCCCAGCTTCGAACCTCCCGGAGCTCTAAGCAGTCCGCCTCTGACAGCGAACTAATATGGGATCTTCGGAGGTCATGAAGTTTTCCAGACAGCCGCAGAAACTCCCCTTCTGCTTTTTTCGTTGACCAGCAAGGTACGCAATAATGTGCCCACGGAGGACTGCCTTGGAAGCATACCAGAAAGTGACAGGACCCACATCAGTCATATCATTCGTAAGTGTATAGTCTACCCCGCGCGCTCTCAAGAAGGTACGGAAGTCCGAGTCATGATATAAGTGGGGAGGTAGTTTCCAGGAGGAGGCCCTGTAAGTAGGGGCTATACTCAACTGGAGTGCCACCGGTGCATGGTCAGAAATTGTGCTCTCAGATATTTCAGAGTGAGTGGCTATAGAAAACAGGCGCTTATCCAGGAGGATGTAGTCTAGCTGAGCATACACCCTATGAGCGTGGGAGTAATAGGGTGAGTCAAAAAAACCACCCCCCGATTGTCATGATCCTGGGTTCATGCCCGGGGCGGTTTACAATCCACCCCTGGATTTGTGGTGATATTGAGGTCCCCATCCAAAACCAAGTGTATTGAGAGATGTGGGCAAGGACAGAGGAGAAAATTTATGACAATAAACATTGGGAGCATATAGGTTGCACAGTAATAGCTTAAGGCCCTACAACTCACCCAGCACCATCACAAAACGCCCCTCTTTATCTTGAATTGTTTATGGAGATTGAAGGGTAGGCTCTTGTTTGATACTGCAATGAGAACTCAGAGTCCGATCTCAGCAAATAATAACAAGCTGCTATTAATATTGACAGGAGCCGCCATGCAACAAATCACTCAAAATTGGAAGAATTATACCAAATTAAATTATACGTTCTGGTGGAACTCTGTTTGTCATATATACAAAATGGAAAAAATATTAGCGTTACAACAAGGGAATCTTCACAACAAGGGAATCTTCACAATTTTAAGAAAATTTGGCAACCATTGACTAATTATTCTAGTGATCAGACTTCTTAGCACATTGATAGTAGTTATATAGGAATGGAGTGGGATATGTATAATTTTTAGAAATATGAATTGAGGAAATGGGGAGGGATTTATCATTTATGATTTGATATATTGATGATAGTTACAAATGCTATGTAATAATAATTAATTATATTATATGTGATTCAATTGTTGTAAGAATGGAAAATTAATAAATTAAAAATTAAAAAAAAAAAAGGGTAGGCTCTTGTGCAGGAGAATGGCAACCCCTCTGTCGGCCCCCAAAAGCTGATGAATACATCTCCCCCATCCAACTGCGCTTAAGTTTAGCATGCTCCAGCTGAGAGAGATGTGTTCTCCCCCTCCCCTCCTTCTCCCCAAAGAGCAGATAATAAGACAACCAAACACCCCTAACATAAGTCCCCACATATGGAGGGACTCAGGTAAACAGATTAAGGAGAACTCAGAGCCTATTCACTCACCCCCCTCTCAAAGGAACACGACGAAAGAAACTATATGACAGCCTTTTAGCGACACAGGCAGCAAAGATCGATACTACCATCACCAATCTACTGACCAAATCAATAGACATTAAAGCATTCCGAAAAGAAATCAAAACTCATCTCTTCAAAAAACACTTCCCATCATCATAACCTCACAAAAGTATTAGAAAATGCTCTCATGACTACCCAAACACCACCACCAGCAACACCCGAATCCGGACAGTATTATCTCTACTCGTCTAAACAACAGAATCCGGACAATATTATCTCTATTCGTCTAAACAACCTATCACTATCTACTATCTACTACCAATTTATCCTGGAAAAGTCCAGAACAACAATTGTAACTTAACGCATTCTTGATTATATGTACTGCAATGCTACTGGAAATGTCCAGTCTTCTAACTTGTAATCCGCTTAGAACCGCAAGGCACAAGCGGAATAGAAATCACTAATGTAATGTAATGTAAACTAAAGAAAAAGCCTAAACACAGCAAAATACAACCAGAACAGGAAAGAAATCTCAAGGCAGTGCAGGTTAGCAAGCCGCTACATAGATAAACAAGTCCAGCAGCGGCAGGATAACTGAAGGCCCATCAGAGCGAGCACTAGTCCAGGCACTCTGAATCCGGACCGGGCAGCAGATGCAAAGTCTGCCCGAGGGGCCCCTTGGCTGCAGCATGGAAGTTCAAAGCCCTGGCCTCGGGCCACAAACCAAACTAGCAGTCAAAGCGCTACAACCGGTGAGACAGTATGGCCTTGAGGATAAGCAAAAGGGTCACCAGGCACTCTGAACCAAGGCCAGGCAGCAGAATCAAAGTCCGCCCAAGGGGCCCCGCAGCCGCAACCCAGCTGGTCACACCCTGAGATCACTGATCCGAGACCCACTTGGGCCACAGAGCAAGCTCACCCTGGCAAGCCACCAGTGGTCAGTGATATAGTCCGGCCTTGACAGAAAGAAAAAGGATCAAGCAGGTAATTTAGCCAGGTAGGCTCTCACCTCTTCCACATGCTGGAAAAGCCAGGGTGAACTGCACCCCCTGATTATGCAGCTCAGTGCAGAAGGGCAACATCATTTTTCACTGGGCCGCCACCCGGACTGAATAGTCATTAAAGAGGAGTACCCTAGACCCCTCATATTCCAATGACCCAGAGCGCCGGAACACTTTAAGTAGTGCCTCTTTGTCTCTTCAGCAGCTGAAGCGGGCTTTAGCTGTGCGCGCCTTTTTTCCTTCTGCGGCCCTCGCGCCAATCCGGTGGGCCCATTCACACTCGAAGTGAGGGCCAGAGCCCGCAAAGCCGAGCCTCTCCGGCAGCAGGGAATCAAAGATATAGAGTTCCAAGTCTTTAACACTCTCAGGGAGGCCCAACAAGGCACAAATTGTTACGCCTGCTGTGGTTCTCTCGTATTCCTCCAGCCGGTCCTGCTTCTCTACTCCCTGCTTGTGCAGCTCCATTATCCGTGCCTCCAAAGCAGTGCACGTGTCCTCAGATGCCAAGACCCACTGTTCTACCTCTGCTATCCGCCGGCTCTGGGAATCTATCTTCTCGTTGACGCCTCTACCGCCGAATGCAGTTTATTAAGGGGGTCTGCCGGTATGGTAAAAGACGTGGGCTCCACCACCATCTTGGTCTGAGGTGACTGGAGCTTTTCACAGCCTGGTTTAGCTGCACGGATGGGCATGCCCAGCGCCTCACCACTCCCCGATCGCTGCCAAAAAGATTGGGCAGTCTGCCACAACTCTCTTGGGGGGTAGATTGCCCAAAAAGAGAAATATTGCACGATTAAGCACCCGATTTCACCGAGGTGGGAGTGGAGCTCTCCTCACCTGTGACCGATCAGGCAAGCTGCTTCACGTGATCCCAATTTGTTTTAATACTCTATTGGAGTATACCCATTTTTTCTTTACTTGCCTTCCTTGTGTCCCTCTTCCCCTTCCTAATGGCCTTATATCAGTGTAGTGTCATGTCCCCTGCCCTCCATTCATAACAGTGGAAGTGATCATGAAGAGCTCCCACATAAAGATGTGTAAAGTATCTTCTCAGGAAAGAAAGCTGAGAACATTAATCTCTTCTTTTTCTTTTTAACTCAGAGTGGAATAATCTGAATACATTCTAGAAATGCTGGTTTTGATTTAATGTGCAAAGTTTTATTTTTGGTTTTAAACTAAATCATATTTTGCTCTCATATCTTCTATCAGCCAACCTTAAGCAGCAGTGTTATCATCAGCCTTGATTTAAAGGGGAAGTAAGGCTTTATTACAAATGGAGCATGCACAGTAGAAAAAACTATAGGCTTGGTTTACTAAATTTGATTTATAAGAAAACTACATGTTTGGTTCTATTTTGAGACCATTTAGATATCATTTTCAGAGTCTGCTAAAAATTATCTGGGAAGTAAAATATTTTTCCATTTAGCAATTTAAGAAGCAGTCTGCTAGACACAGATTAATAAACATGGTAGGAGTTAGAACCAGATTTCCTGCTAGACTAGTCTTTTGTAATTCAATGCAAATATCAAGAATTATACATTTGTGGTTTCAGAATAGCTTAAATACATTTGTATATAGTCATTCAAATCATATTTGCAGTAATACAAGTTGTCTTGAAAATCTTTTGTAAGCCTGCAAGAACAGAACTTGTGATATTCAGTAGTAGAAATACAGGCGTGTGTCATGGTATTTGAATGATATTATCAGAGGGGCTGGAGAAGAAAACTGACTATCAAACATCCTAAACAAGTCACACTACAAAGTAATACGGAGGTAAAGCAAAAACATCAATCCCCAAGACTACCTTTGAACATCAGGAAAAAAGAAACATTTATTTTCTGATTGCCAAGAAACCATATTTACATAAGGAATATGGTACACTCAAGTTTTCAATATGTTATGGCTCCCTGGTGACATCATGAGACTGAACAAAATAGCATTAATGGAAGAATTCAGGTGTACACAATGTCATTTCCTAAACCTCCACAACTACAGTATAGGCCTTTTTGTCTCTTGATGTCTGAGTTTCCCCTCTGTTGCAAAAGCTCTGTTAAAAAAGTATCACTTTTACAAAGCAGCATGTCTCTTACTTTAAAAAAAAGAGTTCCCAACAGTATGTTTTCAGCAATCCGTCCAGGCATAAAAGTGATATCTGTTACAGCACAGGTCGTGTACGCAGGCAAAGATCTCAAATTCATTCATTTGCAGTTTTTATGATAATAATTACCCTTGATACAATGCTAATCATAAGAAACATTTGGATGGTACTTTTTCTATTTGGCAGACTTCCTGAAAACACTGAATTCCAGTTATTTGTATAAGCAGACGGTGTACTGTAAAGACCACACTGGCAAAAACCCAAGTGCTCCAAGTTAGTGAACACGCAAAGTGCATAGTGTGCGCAAATGAGAGCGTACATCATGCTTCACTTCTAAAAGGGTAAGCCTCCGCTGATCTGCCTGGCAATCTGCTCCTCTGTAGACTCTTTTTCTTTCTCCCGTTCTCTGTTCCATTCTTTAAGGCCTTCTGGAAGCGAGGTATCCTCATCTAGACTACCAGTGCCTTCTACAAATTCTTCATATGTAGATTTTTCAGCAAATGGCCTTGGGCCAAGCAGTTCAACCATATCATTTTTATCCAGTACTTCCTTTTCTAGCAGTCGTAAAGCAACCTAGGGAAATAATAAAAGAAACCTCATCACAAATTTCATGTGTTGGTGAAAGTCACACAAAATGAGATTCTCAAAGATTCACTTTGATGCTACTGCTCTTTTTTTAATGGTCTTATGTGACTGGACAAAGAGACCAAACAATATTTTGTAACATATTTTCACTTCAAACAACTTTTGCCTGCAGACATTCTTGCTGGATATGGCCCTTAGAAATGATTTTGTTTCCTGCATATGTTGAGGAGGGAAGAAGTGGACTTTAAAGCTGTACTTAACCCTGCACTTAACAGATCAGCAAAAAAAAAAAAAAAAAAAAAAGAAATATTTTTAGAGTACAGGGAGTGGCATTTGCTCATCAAATGATGCTCCAACACCCACCTTTTCTACTTCTTGCTTCTTCCCTAACAGAAGTTGTAGTGTTCGCTCATATGCAGAGTTGATAAGTGTCCGAACTTCATCATCAATCAATCTTGCAGTTGCTTCGCTGTAAGGCTTTTCTAACACCATGTCACCTTGTCTAGGTAAGTCAAATGATACTTGTCCCACTTTTTCATTCATTCCAAATTGAACAATCTGAAAATTATTCAGCAAATAAAATATCACATTAATTGGCAAAAATAAATAATCTTCAAGTTCTATGGTACCGTAGTTTAAGCACTGTACACCAATAGAACCCCCCCCCCCCCCCCATTTTTTTTAAATCAAACGTTATTTTCTCTCTTCCAGCTGCAGTAGGTGTGCATGTTTTTCCAGACTCTGCTGGGGGATAAAGATTCACAGGCATGGCAATAGAGAATTCTTGGCAAGCCAAGCCAAAAATTCTAAACAACTTAGTTATTTTATGTAACATCTTTAGACATTTAAGAAGATATGCATCGTTCTAAAAATGGGGACTAAAAAGATAAATTATAATATACATTATTCCCTTTCACGTATAAAAATAGTTTTTACATAAGTTATGTCTCTTCAAATCTACTCCCACGCAAAATTTAAAAAAAAAAAAATTCATACTTTGGCAGTCTGCCCCAAACTGACTATGCTCTCTGCTGGAAGCCAAATCTCATTTGGGATGGAGAGGGGCGACACTAGTTCTATCACCCTGCAGACTAACCTCGTGAATCAGAGTTCAAAATCATCATGTACAAAGTGGAGAAGCCACCTCAATAAATATACTGCAATACACATTAGACAACTATTTCCTAGCTGTTCATATGACTAATCTTAAGCCTATATAAAAGGATGCCAACACTTATTTCTGTTTCTATGGGGTACAGAACACATTTTTCATTATAAAATTACAACTCTGGTTTAACCACAAAAGAAAAAACAAAATTCAGAGCAAGGTCTTAACAGCATTGCCTAAGCTGAACCAACATCTGCACCTTGTAAGGGAGCTATGAGGACATTACTCTACTCTAAATACTTACAATGCAAGGATTGATAGGACTTATCTTGAAGTGCTATATAGGCTCATGATTGCTTAGCATAGGATTAGTAATCAACATTATGGGACAGAAGTTCTGTTCCTTTCAGTGTACAAAGCCCTCACAGACTTAAGTCTATGCAGTGAAGGGTTTTGAAACTTGCTTACATTAGGAAACACTAAGAGAAAAAAAAATCACCTTACTGTGTCAGACTCAGATCAAAGGTCCATCAAGCCTAGTATCCTGTATCCAGCAGGCTAATCCAGGTGACAAGTACATAGCAGGATCCCCAAAAGCAGCTAGATAGCATGCTACTTACCCCCAGGAATACTTGCAAGACAAGTGTTGCTAATGTGGCTCTGTACCAACCAATGCCATTTTCATCTCTTCTATAAGTATTGCTGCTTCTAAACCAATTCAAAGTTCATTTTCCAACCCTTATAAAAAATGTTATTTTTAATGTCTAGGCCCAGCAATTTTAGAAACATAGAAACATGATGGCAGATAAAGGCCAAACGGCCCATCTAGTCTGCCCATCCGCAGTAACCATTATCTCTTTCTTTCTCCGAGAGATCCCACGTGCCTATCCCAGGCCCTCTTGAATTCAGACAGTCTCTGTTTCCACCACCTGTTTTATGGATCTACCACCCTTTCTGTAAAAAGTATTTCCTTAGATTACTCCAGAGCCTATTACCTCTTAACGTCATCCATTGCCCTCTCATTGAAGAGTTTCCTTTCAAATGAAAGAGACTCGACTCATGCACATTTATATTACATAGATATTTGAACGTCTATCATATCTCCCCTCTCCCCTCCAAAGTATACAGATTGAGATCTTTAAGTCTGTCCTCATACGCCTTATCACGAAGACCACATATCATTTTAGTAGCCTTTCTCTGGACCGACTCCATCCTTTTTATATCTTTTTGACGGTGCGGCCTTCAGAACTGTACACAATATTCTAAATGAGGTCTCACTAGAGTCTTATACAGAGACATCAATACCTCCTTTTTCCTACTGGCCATACCTCTCTCCCTATACAACCTAGCATCCTTCTAGCTTTCACCGTCACCTTTCTAACCTGTTTGACCACCTTAAGATCATCACATACAATCACACCTAAGTCCCGCTCTTCCATCGTGCACATAAATTCTTCACCCCCTAAACTGTACCGTCCCCTCGGGTTTTTGCAGCCCAAATACATGACCTTGCATTTCTTAGCATTAAATTTTAGCTGCCAAAATCAGACCATTCTTCAAGCTTCGCCAGGTCTTTCTTCATGTTATTCACACCATCCGGTGTGTCTACTCTATTGTAGATTTTGGTATCATCCGCAAAGAGGCAAATCTTACCCGACAACCCTTCAGCAATATCATTTATAAAAATGTTAAAAAGAACAGGCCCAAGAACAGAACCTTGAGGCACACCACTGGTAACATCCCTTTCCTCAGAGCGATCTCCATTGATCACTATCCTCTGTTGCCTTCCACTCAACCAGTTCCTGAGCCACCTTTTGGGCTGTCAGCTCAATCTGAACCAATTTTCTGGCAACGCATGTCCTTTTCATTTTACAGCATTTTTTTGCCATCACATTGCTGTGATGGTCCTTGGCTCCTTTAAGAACTAAGTTGTGGATGCATCCTGAGTCTGGTCACTAGGTGTCACTCTTTTAGAGCTGTGAGTACTGTTTTTAATACCATCAACCAGCCTGAGAATTAAATCCAGCTAAACTGCACCTGCTGACAACTTAATTACAACTGCCATATAAAGAGCATCCATCTATCAAAAACACTTGTGGTTTCTCTAAATGAAACTCTGCCCAAATATTTTGATTTTCAACTATTACCCTTGGTTAACACTACATTAATTTAATAAGGAATAAAAGATCAGCAAAATGAACTTGACAGTCACTTGAGTACAAACCTGTGCATAGGCACTTTGAGTCACTTTTTTTAAATCATCTTGGGCTCCAGTTGTAATCCTTTCAAAGAAGATTTGCTCTGACACTCGTCCTCCCAGTGTCATACACATTCTATCTAGCAGCTGCTCTTTGGTATACAGATACTGTTCTTTAGGCAAGTACTGTGCATAGCCCAATCCTTTCCCACGTGGAATAATAGATACCTAAGAACAGAGAAAGTTAAGATAAACAGTGGAGTTAGATTGGAAGGCCAAAGCTCTACAGCAGCATTCTTTATTACAAGGTCCTGATCCCTATCAGTGATATCACAGACTACCTTTACAGGTAATGGCTTCCATTTTGAACTCAGTGGAAGGAAGGGCAATGTGGGGATATGGGGAGTGGAATATGGGCTTGAGTCTCCATCTCTATGGTTGACTACACCAATAACTAGGCAAATCCAGGAACCTGTTTGTTACTCTAATACAGGGGTTTCAAAGTCCCTCCTTGAGGGCCGCAATCCAGTCGGGTTTTCAGGATTTCCTCAATGAATATGCATGAGATCTATGTGCATGCACTGCTTTCATTGGGTAAATCCTGAAAACCCGACTGGATTGCGGCCCTCAAGGAGGGACTTTGAGACCCCTGCTCTAATAGGACTGGCCATAACATCTGAAGCTGTATGTAGTCCTTCATTCACATATTTGTAGGGTAGGTCATGCTGCCATTCCTCCAGTAGTAAACCATTTTGGCACCTTCTTTTTAAACAGGTCTAGCCCCAGATGTCCAAATTGTGCCCTGGACATTTTCTAAAATGTTTGATTATGGTAGAAAAACGTCCAAATCATAAGCCCACTCTAGTCCCACCCAAACCATGCCTCTACCACACTCCCTTGGGATTTAGGCAAACTACAGACGGACAGCATAGAAATTTGTCTATAAAATAGGTTTTGAACATAATGATTTGGTAAGAAAAACATCCATCTGCCACTTTTTGGATGCTTTTCTCTTTTGAAAATGAGCCCCTTTATCTGGTAGTTTATTT
Organism: Geotrypetes seraphini; assembly: GCF_902459505.1. Lineage (NCBI taxonomy): Eukaryota > Metazoa > Chordata > Amphibia > Gymnophiona > Dermophiidae > Geotrypetes > Geotrypetes seraphini. Next base: position 157,767,772 of record NC_047085.1, read on the forward strand.
TACTTATTTATTAGGATTTATTAAACATCTTTATGAAAAGATTCACCCAAGGCGTTATAGTAGTTAAATTATGGCTTTTGGGTATCTAATATGTAAATCTTATTATTAAATAAAGAACACAACATCCATAACAAAACAATGGAACATAGCCCAGGAAAGTTGTCAATCAAAATAGAATCCTTAGAGCAGGGGTAGGGAACTCCGGTCCTCGAGAGCCGTATTCCAGTCGGATTTTCAGGATTTCCCCAATGAATATGCATGAGATCTATTTGCATGCACTGCTTTCCGTTCTGTCTGTTCCCCGATGCCACAACAGGCCAGCAGCAACTACGGGAGTGCAAGTCAGCCTACCCCCCCACACACCTCCAACGTCAATTCTGACATCAGAGAGGAAGTTCTGGGCCAGCCAATCACTGGCTGGCTGGCCCGGAACTCCCTCTCCGACATCAGAATTGACGTTGGGGGAAGGCTGCTGACCTGTTGCGGCATTGGGAAACAGGGAGAACTCGGCTGCAACGGCGGTGGTGATTTGGGAGCCTGTTCCCAGACGTCGGTGGTGGCTTGGGGGCCTATTTCCAGACGACAGCCCCAGTGGTGGGTTGGGGAGAAAAAAAGGGGAGTCAGAAAGACAGACAGGGAGACAGAAAGACAGGGAGGCAGAACTGAGAGACAGAAACACAGATAGGGAGACAAAGAAAGGGAGGGGGCAGGGAGAGAGGAAGGAAAGGGGGAGGGAATGGAGTGTGTCGGGTGGCAGATAGCAGGCAGGGAGAGAGAAAGAAAAAGTTGGACTCATGGAAGGACAGAGATGTTGGTTGGGGAATGGGATGAGGTCTGGAGGAGACGAAGCATGCAGGAGGCAGAAAGGAGGGAAGAAATATTGCATGCACAGTCAGAAGAAGAAAGTGCAACCAAGACTCGTGAAATCACCAGACAACAAAGGTAGGAAAAATGATTTTATTTTCAATTTAGTGACCAAAATGTGTCCGTTTTGAGAATTTATATCTGCTGTCTATATTTTGCACTAGGGCCCCCTTTTACTAAACCGCAGTAACGGATTTTAGCACATGGAGCCTATGAGTGTTGAGAGCAGCTCCCTGCGCTAAAAACTGCTATCGCGGTTTAGTAAAAAGGGAGGGGGTATATTTGTCTATTTTTGTATAGTTGTTACTGAGGTGACATTGCATATTTTAAAGTCATCTGCCTTAACCTGTGAAACCCCCCCCCCCAAAATATAAATGATAATTAACATTTTCTCTGCGTACAGTGTGCTTTGTAGTTTTTAAAATTTTATTGTTCGTAGATCATTTTGACTTGGTCATTTTAAAAGTAGCTCGCAAGCCCAAAAAGTGTGGGCACCCCTGATCTAGGCAATAATACTGGTAATGAAACAGGAATGCAGTGTTCAGAGGCTATGAATATATTCCTAATCTGTTGTTTAGTGCAAAGAGGGAACAAGACTGATATACCTCTTACCTTCAAAAGGGGATCTGCATACTCTAAGAACCAGCCTGCTACCGCATGGCCAGCCTCATGGTATGCAACAGTTTTCTTCTCTTCTGGCTGCAACACCTGGGTTTTCTTTTCTAACCCTGGAAGAATTTAAAAATTAAAAAAAAAGTTTATTCATCTTTCAAATTTACCTCTTTTTTTATTTCTTTATTGAATTTTCAAATTATTCCCAAGATATCCTTGCTTAAGAAAACCAGAGGAAAAAATTACAACAGTGATTCAAATCTCAAAGGTAAACAATTAGACTTGCTTAGACCACCATCTAATCTTTGGAGAGATTCTGAAAATTGTGAAGAGGAAACAATAATAATAACAATTATGGTAAACAGGAATAGGCTTAATAGAAAGTTCCCATTAGCAAACAAATGTCCAATTAAACACTAAGGGCTCCTTTTACAAAGGCGTGCTAGCGTTTTTAGCGCGTGCTAAAATGCCACACGTGCTAGCCGCTACTGCCTCTTTTTAAGCAGGCGGTAATTTTTTGGCTAGCGCATGCTATAGCATGCACTAATCCTGTGCGTGCGCTAGTGCCCCTTTGTAAAAGGAGCCCTAAGAGTAGACAACTTCTTCATATCAAGAAATGTTCGCAAGTGTTCAGGAACAAAAAAAAACAACTGTATTTGACTCCAAGGTATTTCACTAAACATTTACAGGGGTAGGCCAATAGGAAAGTTGCACCTAGTGTCACTGTCTCAGTTCTCATTGCCCCCCAAAATTTTTGCTGCTTTTGCGACATCTGGGTAGATCGAAACTCTTTTCCCCAGAAATTGAAATTTTGAAAATATAATCTCAAAAGTGCATTAGTGTCCTGCTCAAATGTATCTGTTTCAAACAAGTCTGGGGCCTAGCACCTTCCTACCTGCAAACACACTTCACTCTACACAACCCCACACGTACAACCAGAAACAAAAACATCTTTGCATACCCAAAGATCACAGGCTGCAAATACAAATCCTTCCTAGACAAAACCTTCATGTTCCAAGCAAACAGACAGCAATCCTGGCTGGGAAACCACATAAATAAAGCCAGACAGACCTACAACGCATTCTGAAAATCAATTAAAACCGCTCTATTTGATAAATTCCTTGCCTAAGCAGAAGACCTATCTCATGGATTCTTTCCCCATGTAACTCCAATTTATTATGTAACATCTTTTCTTCATGAATTCTATAATTCGCTGATTGTCCAGCCTTCTTTCAATGTGAACCGCCTAGAAGTCATTTGACTATGGCGGTATAGAAAAATAAAGTTATTATTATTATTATTATTAAATACAAAGGAAATTAGTAAAGTGGCCAAATTTACCTCTTTAATAGTCAAAGTCACACAAGGGTCACGGACAAGGGTCATGCTGTTTTAGCAACAGGTATAAAAATATTCATTTTATACCTTGATTGCCAATTTGCCTTTCAGGGAAAGTGCAACTATGATGCTAAAAAAAGTCTTATTGAACTGTACAACACTGTCATTTGCCTAGTGTTTCTCTTAATTCTACATGGGGTTATGCTAGCTTTTTAGGTAAGACAGGAAAAAAATATCACATCACTTGGACAAGAAAAATTTAACCCACCCAAATTACAGAATTGCAAAAATTCAAGGCTTAGAATATTTGCTCTAAAATGTGCTCATTACTTTTGCCAATCTCCTTTCCAGAACGGCCTGTTACTCCCAGACAATTTTTTGAGCAAAATTTTAAAAATGATATCTGTGTATAGTATTGTATTTTTGCACAGAATTCCCTATTATAAGGCCTGGCTATTCTCTACCTCAGAGGTCTAGGTCTGTTAACCCCTCCCCCACTGAAAAAAAAGGTTTTCTTCCTTCTCAGGCTCAACCCTTTCCATGTTCCATCCTCCTCAGCTCTCTTTGCCCAATTTAGCTTGAACTCCTAACTAAGGGTTGAGCTCTTCCTCCCTCCCATATTGTCAGGCTCTATGCACATTTTTTTTTGCTTCCAGCACTCTGGGATGGATGCCATCAGCTTTCTCTCTCTGCCTTAGTTCTTTTACGTCCCATGCCCCATTTTCTTTCCCTCTATGCTCCCATCTTACACTTTACAAGACCAAATATTTTCACTTTTCTTTCCATCAGAACATACATGCCCTGTTATTTTTCTGCTCTCCTTCTAATAGAGTTGCCAGATTTTCCAATCGGAAAATCCGGACCCCTAGACCAGCCCCCAGGCCTGTCCAGTTCTGCCCTGTAACACCCTAATCCCGCCTCCTGCCTGCTCTTGTCGGGCAGGGAGGAAGTCCGCAAATGTGCGGATGCCATGCGATGATGTGTGCGTGATGTCATCGCATGGCATCCGTGCATGCGCAGACTTCCTCCCTGCCCGACGCGATCTGAGGAGGCCTTTCTTTTTTTTAATAATTTCTTTATTCATTTTTCATATTACAGCAAGTGTATCAGGAAAATACATATAACCTTATAAACATACACTTGATTTTCCTTCATGAATACTTTAAGTACAATATATCATATTTATAATCATATTTTTATGTTTTTGATAACATATATATCATTTAATATGCATGGCAAATATAAATAAAATAACCCTCCTCCCCAAACCCTCCCTTCATATTTCAGAAATTTTGACCCATTACTTAAAAATACATTAAAGTAATTTATACATATTGTAAGGTAAATAAAATAATACCCACCCATATCCCTACTTATCAATCTCTTATTATGGGAAAATGTTATTAATCATTACAAAAATCTGCCAATGGTCTCCAAATCTTCAAAAATTTACCAAAATAACCCTTCTGTGTTGCTATTGTGCGCTCCATTTTATATATGTGGCATACCGAATTCCACCAAAAATTATAACTTAATCTGTCATAATTTTTCCAGTTATATGTTATTTGTTGAATTGCTATTCCAGTTAATATGAATAAAAGTTTATTGTTATATGATGAAATTTGACTTTTTGCTCTCATTGTTGTACCGAATAAAATAGTATCATAAGTCAAGGCTATTGGATTGTCCATCAACCTATTTATTTGAGGCCAAATTGATTTCCAAAATAATAATATATATGGACAATAGAATAAAAGATGATCTAATGTCCCAGCCTCAAGATGACAGTGCCAACATCTATTAGACTTAGATCTATCTAATTTTTGTAAACGAACAGGGGTCCAAAAAGCTCTATGTAAAAGAAAAAACCATGTTTGTCTCATAGATGCTGATACTGTACATCTTATCCTCCAAGACCAAAGTCGTGGCCATTGAGATGCATTAATTTGATGTTTAATCTCAATGCTCCAAATGTCTCTAAGACCATGTTTAGTTTTTTATTTACAAATCCAGATATTAATTTATACCACATTGCGGCCTGGTGACCAGTAGAAGCCACTTGAAAGCATAAGAATTCTAGGCTATGATAATTGTTAAGATTTTTCCATTCAGGGAACCCCACCTGAATGGCCTGCTTCAATTGCAACCATCTAAAATATTGTGATTTATTTAAACCAAATTTATGTTGCAATTGTGAAAAGTCAAGCAGTTTACCATTAATTATTACATCCTCTAAAGTACGTATTCCTGCCAACATCCAATGCTTCCAAATGATTTTAAAACCGCCTATTTTGATCTTGGGGTTTAACCAAATTGTTTGAATTACTGATTTATTTATTGAAATAGGAGTCAGATTGCTTATATACTTTAAAGTTTTCCATGTGTCAACAAATATTTTATGATCTTTATATAACCTTGGCATTTTGATACTAACTACGTGACCAAGACGCAGTGGAAACATAAGTCTCCACTCTAACCAGAACCAATCTGGAATATTGTCAATGGGCTCTGGGAGGATCCAATACATACCTTGTCGCAAAATATAGGCTTGATGGTACCTATAAAAGTTTGGAAAATTTACCCCACCCTCCACAATAGGCCTTTGCAAAGACATTAAAGCAATTCTAGGAATTTTTCCCAGCCAAATAAAATTGGTTAGGACCCTATTTATTTTTTTATAAAAAGATCCTTGAAAAAAAATAGGTATCATACCCATTTGGTAACAAACTACAGGTAAAATCATCATTTTAACAGTTTGTACTCTCCCCCACCAAGATAAGTGTAAAGGATTCCATTGCTCACACATTTCTGTTACTTTTTGTAATAAATTTTTTTCATTAATTTTCATTGTTTCCTCTACTGTTTTTGCAATCCGAATTCCTAAGTATTTAATACCGTCTTCTTTCCAAATGAAAGAAAATGGATCAAATAAACCTTTTGTACAATGTACATTTAGTGGAAGAACTTCTGATTTATTCCAATTTATCTTGTAGCCGGAAAATTTTCCAAATTTTTCAATTAACTCAAGTAAACATGGAATGGTATTTTCTGGATTTCTCAAATAAAGTAAGATATCATCTGCATATGCTGATAATTTATATTCCCTATCTGAATGGGGAATACCTTGTATCTCTTTTACCTGCTGAATAGCTAATAACAAGGGTTCCAAAACAATATCAAAAAGCAAAGGAGATAGTGGACAACCCTGTCTAACTCCTCTCTGCAGATTAAAACGTTCTGAAAATGTATTATTAATATATAATCTAGCAGTAGGGGAGCTATACAACGTTTTAATTATTTGTATAAATCCTGAACCTATACCAAACCAGTCCATTGCTTGATACATGAATGTCCATTCCACTCGATCAAAGGCCTTCTCTGCGTCCAAAGAAACAGAAAAGGCCGGATCTTTCATGGCTTTTGTCAAATATAACATATGAAAAGCCAGTCTAGTATTATGAGAAGAAAGTCTTTGAGCAACGAATCCTGTTTGATGCATACCTATAATGAAAGGGAGAGCTTTAGCCAATCTTAAAGCTAATGTTTTAGCTAAAAGTTTACCATCTACATTGATTAAGGAAATAGGCCTATAATTTGAAACCAAAGTGGGATCTTTATTTGGCTTGGGCAAAACTATGGTTAAAGATTCTGCCATAGTGCCTGTAATACAACCCTTAGTTAGTTGAGTCTGGTATAAATTTAATAAATATGGTAATAGGGTATTTTGAAAAGATTTATAGAACTCTACTGTATATCCATCACCACCTGGAGCGGATCCTACTCGTAGGGATTTCAAAGCTATTCGTAATTCTTTTAGTGATATTGGCTCTTCTAAACTTCTTTTTATATGCTCGGGAACCTTAGGACCCTTTAATATTTTCAAAAATTCTAAACCTTCTTTTTCTTTATCTAAATAAGTCTCAGAAGAATAGAGAGATCTATAAAATTGTAAAAACGGTTTTAAAATAGATTCATTTTGAATGTGTATATCACCAAGTTCATCTTTAATGGCAACTATTTTTGTCTTTCTTTTTTTTGCTTTTAAATAATTTGCCAATATTCTTTCCGACTTATTTGAGTTTCCATAATATAAAGCTTGCTGAGAGAATAAATCTTTCCTAATCAATTTAGATGAAGTCTCATGAAATTTTCCTTTAAATTTCAAAAGTTCTTGTTGCGTAGAATAATCCCATTTTTCTATTAGTTTTGATTCCAAAATTTTAATTTCTTTTTCTAAATCAGAAAACTGTTTCTTAATCTGTTTTTTAAGATGAGCCGAATAAGAAATGAGTTGACCTCTCATGGTTACCTTAAAGGCATCCCATAAAGTTTCCATAGAGACTTCATCTGTATCATTAAGTTGAAAGTAATCTTTTATTTTTACTAACATAATTTCATAAAAATTTGGTTCAGCAAGCAATGTATTATCAAATCTCCACACAGGTCTATTTATATCTTGTTTAATGCCCTTAAGTTCAATCCAAACACCACCATGGTCTGATAAGATAATTGGATCTATGGCAGCCTGCGTAACTTGATGTACTAATTGATTTGAAACAAAAATGTAATCTATTCTAGAAAAAGATTTATGAACGTGAGAACAGAAAGAAAATTCCCGGCCATCAAAATGAAGTATACGCCAAATATCTTTCAAATCACAAGATTGTACAAAATTATCTAATCCCATAGATTTTATAAATCTTTTAGGACTTTTATCTAAAAGAGGATCCATGACAGCATTGAAATCCCCTGCTACTACCAAATTAGATGTAGCCAGTGGAAGAATCAGCTGTTGTAGAGTCTTAAAAAATTCTGATTGATTCGAATTAGGGGCATATACATTAAAAAGTGACAAGGTAGTATCTCCCATGCTCATTTCCATATGTAGCCATCTCCCATGGGAATCCGATGCCTTTAATTTAAAGACCTTGATGTGACTTGGTTGCCTTCCTTGTTTTTTCTAGTTTTAATTTAAAGGAGGCAGAACAATTCTTATTCACCAATATAGCAACACCAGCCTTTTTTTTAACAGCCGATGAGAAAAAACAATGTTTAATCCATCCACCCTCCAGCTTTTGAGATTCTATATTGGACAAGTGAGTCTCTTGTATGCAGCAAATATCAGCATTCTGCTGTTTTAAAAATAACAATGCTTTTTTCCTCTTTATGGGATGATTAAGACCATTCACATTTAAAGACAGTATCTTAATATCCATTATATAATCTCATCACTTGTTCTATCAAAAATTAAACAGTGAATATTAAATAATAAGTCAATTTCCCAATTAATCAGATTAACATGAACCCCCTTTTTATATCCCACCCATCATTATCTATCTCCCTCCCTTTCCCTCCCCACCATCCCCAATTAAATACGAAAACTTGGAAACGCAAGTTAGATCAGGTATAGATAACTCCTCACAAGCTTGTATTTCATATTTAAACAGCTATCCTTAAATTATATACGATATAAATAAAATTATACATATAATCAATCAAGAAATTAAATATCTATCCCTGTTTCTGTGTTATACAATATATTATTAAGGGAAAAAATGTATATAATAAACAAAAGAATATATCATGAAATTAACAAGTTTAATTGATTTAATTAAATAAAAAAGGATTAAGATACCCATATTGTACCTATATTTTATAAACTTTTCCAAAAAAATTTTTTTGTGTTAAACCAGATATTCTATTCAAATCCAAAGTTTAAAGCAGTTCTTCATCTATAACAGTATAGAATTAAATCTAAATGAGTATAAATTTAATTTCATTTCAGAATCTATTACTATGTTGTTATATCTTTTCAATGGGAATATATCCTATATTTAGTCAATAATATTTTCAATATTATTTTCTTATCATCAATCTTCTCTGGTTTTTCTTTTTTTTTCTTCCCTTTCTTTTTTTCCCCCCCTTTTTCTCTCCTTTTTTTTTCTTTTTTTTTTCCTCCTCTTCTTCTCTTCCCTTTTTTCTTTTCTTCTCTCTTTCCCTTTTTTTTTCCTTTATTCTCTTTTTTTTCTTTCTTTCCCTACATTTTTTCTTTTCTTTTTTGTTTCCCTTCCTTTCCTTTCTTCCCCTCTTTTCTTTCCCTCTCCACCTTTCCTTTTCCTTTTCTTCTCAGTTTTTTCTTTCCTTTCCCCATTCCTTCCCTTCTCTTTCCTCCCCTTTTTCTTTCCCTTTTTTTTTTCTTTTTTTCCCCTTTTCCTTCTTTCTCCTCTTCCTTTTCTCTCCCTTTTCTTTTTCCTCTTTACCCTTCTTTTTTCTTTTCCCTCTCTCTCTCTTTCTCTTCTTTCTTTACCTTCCTTCTCTCCTTCCTCCTCCTTCTTTTATTCCTTTAAAACCAATAAAGATTTACCTGTTGAGCATATAAATTGAATGAAACATCAAATTTCTTAAGCTTATTACATTAAAGATTTTAGTCTTCTGTTTTACTATTGGAAATCATTGAAGAAAATAGCTGCTTATCCTATAATGAACTTTTATCTTCAATAAAATTTAGCATATCATTGAACATCCTGAAAAGGTTATTATTACCATATAGTAAGAAGGAGAAACAAACATACAAAAAAAAATAATAATAAATAAGATACTATTTTATAGTTTCTATTGTCCCTTATTCATTCACATATCCATTCAGTAACCAAAAGAAACATGCATTAAGTATGCACTTTACTGTATACAGACCATTCTCTCGCGCAGATATTAATTAAAGAGCAGCCATTATATACCAAAGATCTTTTTATCCTCAAAAAATTACGTCGTTCTTATGTTATAAGTGTTATTTATACTGTTATATTTTCATTTAGTAAAGGAAGAAATTAAAAGAAAAAAAAAAGAAAAACAACTTTAGTCCCGAACTCCATACGATGAAGTACAACGTTTCATGACCTTCCGTTAAAAAAAAACAAAACAAAAACGTCGCTTATATTCATTACGCTCTTCCTACGTGTTGCATATCAGCGTTAGCCAATCAAGTCTCTTTTGGTGTACATTCATTGGTTGAGCATTGAGGTCTCTCGTTTTCGTAGTGCTGGGTTTTGAAAAGCTGTCCGGACCCCCAGACATGTCTGGGGAAATCCGGTCGTCTGGTAACCCTACCTTCTAAACACACTTCTAGTTCTCTTTTTCCCTTTCTCTGTGCCAAGAGGAGGAGGAGAGTGGGTGCACTTCAGGTTAGAAATCTCTCAGACAAGAGTAAAATTTGCCCATCTGTAGCTTCTGCCTGTGCAGTTTCCTTAGGCTGCTCTCACCTCCAATAACTCGTTCAATGGCTTGCTCAAAATGCTTCTGGTTTATGGCATCAGAAAGGTGTCTTGCAGCAATTAAGGCAGCTTCATTACAAACGTTTGCAATATCAGCTCCTGTAGGGAGAGAAAAAAAGCAAGGGAACCCAACTCACTTCCTGCTGCTAAACTTTCTTCCAGCACTTTAAGGAGGAACATAAAGCAGCATGGTGCTAAATTAAATTATTTTACAAATGAACTATCACAGGTTCAAACATGTTACAACTAAACCTGACTACTAAATGCAAGAGATAATATAATAGACTAAAATATCTTCCAAATCACACAATTAAATATTAGTAGCAATAGTGACTTAGGAGTTTATTTAAAAAAGGCTTCCAATTACAGGAAAATAAAGCTATTTTGTGAGCATGGAGCTGTGACCAAATCATGCTAGAGCAGACCAACAAAACTGGAGATTTCTCACAATGGTGTTCTGGGTCTAGAGAATGACAAGGTGGTTGTTATCCGTGGCTAGCCGCGGGTAACCGCCGAAATGGTGTGTGGGGAAGGGGGGGAAGTGCTCACTGTGTGGAGCGGTGAATGGCCTTGTCCCCGCAGTTAAGGGAGGGAATACGCATGGCCCCTTCCTTCCTATCTACCGGCCGAATCTATCTCCCTCCCCCTTGCCTTCGCGGCGCATTAGTTTTCAAAATAACTTGCTCAAGCCGGCCGAGCCTGCCTGCAGTAGCATGTGTCTGTGGGCGGAAGGCAGCTTCTCTAACGCAACTTCCAGTTGTGTCAGAGGAGAAGCTTCCTCCCACAGACACATGCGACTGCAGGCAAGCTCGGCCGGCTTGAGGTGATGCCCAGAGGTTCAAAGTGGCCATCTATGGGTTAGTTCAATACAATACTGAGATCTCATGTTGGTGGGGGTCACAGCAGAAAACCTGTGAAGGCATCTGTGGGACCGTTGGATGACCAAGAAACAAAAAGGGTACTTAGGGAGGATAAGGCTATAGCGGAGAGACTGAATTAATTCTTTGTTGCAGTCTTTATGGAAGAAGAGCGGTGCAGTGGTTAAAGCTACAGCCTCAGCACCCTGGGGTAGTGGGTTCAAACCCACACTGCTATTTATGACTCTGGGCAAGTCACTTAATCCCCCCATTGCTCCAGGTACATTAGATAGATTGTGAGTCAACTGGGACAGACAGGGAAAAATGCTTGAGTACCTGAATAACTCATGTAAACCGTTCTGAGCTCTCCTGGGAGAACGGTATAGAAAATTGAATAAATAAATAAAATTTAAAAAAGATGTAAGAGATCTACTTGAACTGGAAATGGTTTTCAAGGGTGATGGTGCAGAGGAACTGAAAGAAATCTTGGTGAATCTGGAAGATGTACTAAGCTTAATCAACAAGTTAAAAAGCAATAAATCACCTGGACCAGACGGTATACATCCCAGGGTACTAAAAGAACTCAAACATGAAATTGCTGACCTGCTGTTAGTGATCTATAATCTGTCGCTAAAATCATTTGTAGTAAAGGGGTCAAGGGGAGATCCAAGAAATTACAGACCGGTAAGCCTGACTTCAGTGCCGGGCAAAATGGTGGAAACAATTATAAAAAATAAAACTGTGGAACACATAGACAAACATGATTTAATGGGACAGTCAGCATAGGTTCAGCCGAGGGAGATCTTGCTTCACCAAATTGCTTGATTTCTTTGAAGGTGTGAATAAACATGTGGATAAAGGTGAGCCAGTTGATGTAGTGTATCTAGATTTTCAGAAAGCTTTTGACAAAGTTCCTCATGAGAGGCTCCTGAGAAAATTAAAATCATGGGATAGGTGGCAAAGTTCAGTTGTGGATTAGGAATTGGTTATCGGATAGAAAACAGAGGATAGGGTTAAATGGTCATTTTTCTCAATAGAGGAGAGTAAACATTGGAGTGCCACAGGGATCTGTACTGGGACCGGTGCTGTTTAGCTTATACCCCCTTTTACAAAACCACGATAGTAGTTTTTAGTGCAGGCCAGCGCGCTGAATGCTTTGCACTGCTCCCAACGCACATAGGAACTCTAGGAGTGTTGGGAGCAGCGCAGAGCATTCAGTGCGCCAGCCTGCACTAAAAACCACTCTCGCAATTTTGTAAAAGGGGGGTTATTTATAAATGATCTGGAAACTAGAACGAGTGAGATGATTAAATTTGAAGATGACAATAAACTGTTCAAAGTTGTTAAAACACATGCAGATTGTGAAAAATTGCAGGCAGACCTTAGGAAATTGAAAGACTGGGCATCCAAGTGGCAGATGAAATTTAATGTGGACAAATGCAAAGTGATGCAAATTGGGAAGAAGAACTCAAATCACAGTTGCCAGATGCTAGGGTCCACCTTGGGGGTTAACGCCCAAAAAAAGTTCTAGGTGTCATTGTAGACAATATGATGAAACCTTCTGCTCATTGTGTGGCGGCAGCCAAAAAAGCAAACAAGATGCTAAGAATTATTAAAAAAAGGATGGTTAACAAGACTAAGCATGCTATAATGCCTCTGTATCGAAAAATGGTGCGACCTCACCTAGAGTATTGCATTCAATTCTGGTCTCCTTATCTCAAGAAAGATATAATGGCATCAGAAAAGGTTCAAAGAAGAGCGACCAAGATGATAAAGGGGATGGAACTCCTCTCGTATGAGGAAAGACTAAAATGGTTAGGGCTCTTCAGCATGGAAAAGAGACGGCTGAGGGAAGATATGATTGAAGTCTACAAAATCCTGAGTGGAGTAGAATGAGTATAAGTGGATCGATTTTTTCACTCTGTCAAAAATTACAAAGACTAGAGGACACTCAGTGAATTTATAGGGAAATACTTTTAAAACCAATAGAAAGAAATATTTTTCACTTAGAGACTAGTTAAGTCCTGGAATGAATTGCCAGAGGTTGTGGTAAGAGTGGATAGGGTAGCTGGTTTTAAGACAGGTTTGGACAATTTCCTGGAGGAAAAGTCCATAGTCTGTTATTGAGAAAGACATGGGGGAAGCCAATGTACTAGTATAATTAAAGTTACACATTTTTCAATTATGACATCACTACAGTGGCACATAGGTGTACACCATATAAGGAGCTCCATGATGTAGCTAAAGATGGGACACTGGGCTAGAGGGACTATTGCTTGCCCTGGATCGGTAGCATGGAATGTTGCTACTCTGGGTTTTTGCTAGGTACTAGTGACCTGAATTAGCCATCGTGAGGACGGGCTACTGTGCTGGATAGACCATTAATTTGACCCAGTAAAGCAATTCTTATGTTCTTATGAGTCTGCATCTTCTCTCAGGCAGATGTCCCAACAAGTGGAAACCTCTGGGTACCAAGCCTCGGATCGAACACTTAGAAAAAATATACCTAAAAATAATAAAACCACAGAGCAGAAACGCTTCTGAGTAACTTGCTTGCAGAAAAAAAACTGAGGGGGCAGGAGCAGCTCCCTGGGAAGGAGGCTGCATTCAAAAGATGATTGACAACATTGTGCAAGCAACTTATGGGTTCAGATGCAAAACCCTAGCATTCAGGACCACTAGACACATTACAGTAGAAGGGCATTATAGCATAAGTGTTCTTTGATCCCAGGTTTTGTCTGGCATGAAGACTATTAAATTAGCCAAACAAAACTCAGTTTTGACCCTTGGGCAATTTATTTTGCATTCCTCTTTTGTAAACATTTACTTTCAGAGGGGTAGGAAGAATGACTGAAAAGTTTAGTCAGAGTTGGAGCACTAGTGGATGCTCAGAAATCTTTTCTAGAAGTTTCTGAGCTCTGGGAGAGATAACATAACATAACATTGTATTTCCTAACTGCATAACCATAAGTTCTACACGGTTTACAAAAGATTATAAACTAAAGACAATTTAAGGATGACAAAAATAAATTGTTTGACCAAGTATTTTGAAAAGAGATAAGTTTTCAGTTGAGTTCTGAAATGTTTATAAGAACAAACTCCAAGCAATAACAATCGAAATTCTTTATCATGTGAAGCTGCTTGGAATGCTAAAGTATGGTCCAGAAATTTTTTGCTTTTACAGCCCGGTACTGACGGAAAGGTAAACAGGGCATGAGATCTAGCTTGGCTTTGTCTGGTGACATCACCACTTGCGTAGCTGCAGAAATCCTGCTTGTCCACTGAGAGAAGTCCATTGTTCTTTGCTTTCTCTTAACTGCACACCCATTCAAAAGAAATTATCTGTTGGTACAGCTACTCTGAACATTAACAAAGAAAGAAAAGTTACATGTTCTGCACAATATGTAAAACAACAAACATATAAAAAGAGCGAAATAATGTACTATAAATCTATAATAAACTCTCTTGAAAGGTTTTATTTGTGATGCAGTAAAAGCCTAGCTCCAACTATAATATATAACAAGCAAAGTCATTTTTCAATTTTTTTAATATTTTAATCAGTAGTGGAATTATTTCTCTCTTTCTTACTATGTTTGTACTAGTATCATTAAAGTTACACATTTTTCAATTATGACATCACTACAGTGGCACATAGGTGTACACCACATAATGAGCTCCATGATGTAGCTGAAGATGGGATACTGGGCAAGATGGACTATTGACCCAGTAAGGCTATTCTTATGTTTTTAAATTCTTCCATCCCAGACCCTGTTGTTTTGTGCAGGCTATTTCTAGGGACCCATCTTGGTCTTAATGGATTTTAAGAAAACCCTTTTACCTGGGTAGCTTTTTAAATTCTATTACAGTTAAGATGATCACATAATTCCATATCAAAGGGGGCATTCCAAGTCAATCCTAGTTATATCCCATTCCATACAATGGAGTAAAATAAGAACTGGTTCAGCTTGGCTTCTCTGGACTTGAAGGTATATGGCCACCATATTGCTGTTAAGCTTTTGGGTTACTAAAAGGAAAACAAATGGTCTATGACAGGCTCCACATCGAATACAAGTTTATTCATTTTACTACCTGAAAATCCAGGAGTTAGCGCTGCTAGCTTTCTGGCCAGACTGTCTTTATCTATGCTGCTGTCTAGTTTCAGAGGTCGTAGGTGAACTTTGAAAATTGATGCTCTTCCTTTTATATCTGGAGGTCCTATAAGTAAAGAGACAACATACACATTCAGATAGCTCCATGTCCTCCTACTCCTCCCTATGTGAGCCCAATAGAAAAGAAGAGGTGCAGAAATAGATAGAGTCTTACCAATAAAAATCTGTCTGTCAAAGCGACCTGGCCTCATTAGTGCAGGGTCTAGAATATCTGGTCTGTTGGTGCCTGCTAGAACGACGACATTTGTTGTAGTATTAAATCCTGTCAAAAGAACATGCAATTCAAAGGTAATGTCATACTAAGATTTCCTCTGAACTTCTGTAGTAACCTTGTTCTAACTGCAAACTTCTATCCATCACAAAACAGACCCATGTTACAAAGATACTGATTTTAGCACAGAACTAATTTACATCATCACAACCTCTTCCTTTCCCTCCTATGATACCCATCACCCCCTGAACTCTGTGTCTGCAGGGGGCAGACCTGCATTTGATGCAGAAAAGCAATAGTTTCACTATGATTTTCAGGAGATGAAAGGCAATGCAGCAATTTAGAATGCTATACAGAAATACAACAGAAAAAGTTATCATTCTTTAGTTATTTCTGTTCTCGTGCAACAGGAAGGTAGTCTTGATCAGCAGGTTAAACCCTCTTTAGCTGCAAGAGTTGTAGAAAGCCCACTATTTTGTTTTCATGCTCCACCTCCCATCACTCTGGGATGAATTCCACCCCTCAGTCTTACTCTCTACAAACGAGAGTAGGGAGCCAGTCTCTTCTGCTCGTTTAATCTTTATTATTTTCGTTTTTTAAATATCTGGTTGGAGGCTCTTGGTGCTGCAGAGGATCCTGGCTGCAAGAAGATACAGACTCTTAGGGTCTGTAGCCCACAGACTCTTAGGTCTGTAGCCCACAGACTCTTAGGTCTGTAGCCCACAGGCACATGCTTTGCATGATTCTCATGTGGCCAGTCTACATCAGTAGCTCTCAAGAGTTCAGGGTTCATACCCTTAGGAGCAATTTCAGCCCAGCTTGAGTGGCTTGCCCCAGGTTCTGTCCACAGTGGGCTTGAGCGCAGACTAAGCAGTTCCTGTGACAGATTTATCCAGGATCCAATATCACGTGGTTCCAGCAGGGGTCTGAGGGTCCACTTCCATGTCGGGACTGGACCGCAGTCCAAAGAAACAAGCCATCTGCTCGACTCCAGGCTTGACTGAGGCAGAAATCTTCTCTCCCCTCTGATCAGAGGTTTCCCCCCAACAGGAGCGCAAATACTTGTCTGTTTAGTGTGTGTGTGTGTGGGGGGAGTTCCCCTCCACACAACCTCTCAGAGCGGTAACGTCAAGTGTTTAAACGTGGCACGCATAAGTCCTGCACGAGATTGTCGGCACGCTTTAGTCCCACATGGTTTTGACTCGTCACTCTCAAGGTACAGACAGTAAGACTTTCCTGCTTCAGAGCGCAGGTTAGCAAACGCTCATTGACGTCCCAGATGTATCAAGATTTTTGAAGGGAGCCTTACATCTTTGTCCTCCAGTGTGCCAGCCCTTTCCGTCTTGGAACTTGTGAAGGCCCTGTATGAACCTTTGAAGGAGGTGTCCCTGATAGATCTGATGGTTAAGACAGTTTTCTTAGTGGCTGTGATGTCAGCGAGAAGAGTATCAGAGCTACAGGCTCTGTCCTGCAGGGAGCCCTTTCTTTGAATCTTGAAAGATAGCATCTTGATTCAAATGGTCCCTTCCTTCCTACTGAAGGTCGTGTCCAGTTTTCATGTAAACCAGGAGGTGCGAGACTCCCAGCCTTCACACCTATGGGAGTGAAGAAAGCAGATTATGTACTTTCCCTGGTAAGCTCTTTTTCAGTAGATAGGTGAGACATTCTAGACAATAGGGTTATTTCCCCATACTCACATGCTCTATAGAAGGAATCCCCTTAGGATTTTTCACTCTGCCTCTGTAGTACTTCACTGATTGGTTTAGTGCCCTCTATAGTCAATACCCAAGCACCAAAAGGCACCCACTATGTGAAACAGAGGAACCTGTAATAACAGGCTAAACAAAGTGTTCTGCTGAAAATAATGAAACAGTACCATTAACTGTCAACACAGGCTCCAAAGGAGCAAAGAACAATTCCCCAAGAAATTTTTTCTTTTTTAAAAAATTTAAGCATTTATATACCACTTATAATCTAAATAGTTTACATTCAGGTACTCAAGCATGTGTCCCTATCTGTCCTCATAGGCTCACACTCTATTTAATGTAGCTGGAGCAATAGGGGATTAAGTGGCATGCCCAGGGTCACAAGGAGCAGCGTGGGATTTGAACCCACAACCTCAGGGGGCTGAGGCTGTAGCTCTAACCACTGCTTGGAGAAGCATAAACAGACAAACTGTAAACAGGCGCAGAAAAGCCTGGGCGGGGAGTCTAGAATGTCTCACATATCTATTGGAAAAGAGCTTACCAGGGTAAGTACATGATCTCTTTTCCAGTGCAACAGGTGAGACATTCTAGACAATAGGGACATACAAAAGCAGTCCCCCCCCAAACAGGTATGGTGGGCTTGCTGCACCCTCCCCTAAGACTCGAAGGCCGAGTCCTGCCTTGCAGCAACATCTACTCTGTAAAACTTGCAAATGTGGGAAGAAAAAACCACAGTGGTTCCCCACAAATCTCCTCAGGAGGGACAGATCTAGCTTTGGACCACGAAGAAGCCACACTCATGATAGAAAGCGCCTGTATTCGTGCATGAGATTTTTGTTACCTACATGCATCACTTTACATTTATCCACGTTGAACCTCATCCGCCATGTTGATGCCCATTCCTGGAGCCTGATTATGTCACGTTGCAGATCTTCGCAATCCTCCTGCGTCTTCACTACTGTAAATAACTTCGTATTGTCCGCAAATTTAATCACCTCACCAAATTGGCTGTTTCAAAAAGTTTCCCGAGGACCACATCCACTCAGGAGTCCTGCATATCTTTCAAGATAGCTCCATCACTGGGAAGAGAGGTGCGCTTAGTTACTTTGTCACCAAGGAGCCCACCTTGGACTACCCCAAAAGCTACTGACACTCCTGCGCCAGTGGATACAAGTGGGACATAGCTCCAGCACTTTTCAAAGTACCTTCTGGAGAGTCAAAGTACTCAGAGACCATAAAACTCATTTCCGGATGCCAAGGAAAGGTCGCCGAGTACGAGCGCCTACTACAAAGCCAGGGAAAAGAAGTGGCTGAGTCATTATGTTCAATTCTTGCAAAGATTCAGCAGGAAGATAAGGCAGAGCTGCAAACTTAATTAACTGTAGGACAGTAGGATCATTACCAAGATCTGGATCCACAAAAGGATCCACGGATCCAGCACAGAAGTCCGGATCCTCCGATCTGGGAAGAGCTGCACTGTCAAACAAAGGATCAGAGAGGTCAGGATCAGCATCCAGATCCCCCAAATCATGAGCAGGCAGAACAACAGCTGGATCAGGCGGAGGCAAGGACACGCCCGAAGGCACCATGCTACCCAAAAACGTCCTGGGAGGGAAAGGAGACTGCTCAGGAGAAGAACACACGTTTACTTTTTTTAAAAAAACTCTGACTACATAACCTCATGATTTTAGAGAAAGTATCCAGCTCTTGGGGCATAAAGTCACCCTTAGATGACTTAAATTCACGTTTTAGGCTGACCAAAGAACTAGCTGTGTTGAGCCCTGAAAAGAATGGAGGCTGCCCTGATGGGCTGGCTGAGAGTCTGATCACCTGCTTCTATGGGGGGAAAGCTAAGCCAGTTGCTACAGCTGTGCCATGCGGCACATGGTGCATGGACACTCTAAAAGTGCTAAATTTGCACAATCCTGGCATGGATTCACAATAGGAGACCCCAAGGATTCCATCCTAGCAGTTTTCCAGGCAAAAATCAAAGTTGAGAAGAAAAAAAAAAAAAGATTGCTAAAAATCCAAGATGGCTGCTGACACTAAATTCGTGCCAAAAACGCAACATTTTTCACACTCCCCAAAGTCCAAAAATGGTGATTTTAGGATTTTTCAGAAGGGGGAACACAGGGGAACATACAGAAACTCAGAAAACCCCACTTTTTAAACTTTCCCCGACGTCTCTCACAAGCTGTCAGCTCCTCGTACTCACTGTGGCCTGATACACTGGACTGCACCTGCTCACAGCTCTTTCTCAGTAGCTGTAGAAGAATTCATTGCCACAATGCTGGGAATGCTCTCACAAAGCTGATCTTTGGACTGCCAGTCAGACCACACTGTCTGACTATGCCTCCACCCCAGCGGACTACCGGATGTGCACCAGGATGGGCGGAGGCGTGAAAAAACAACCAGCATGCTGTGAACACCACTGAGCCCCCTAAGCGTACCAGTCTGCGCTCAACCCCTGCTTAATAGAAGGTGAGACTACTTCAGGGATGGTTCTGAGCTCCAAGAAAAACTATGCAGACTGGTTAACAGGTACCCAAAAAGGGATCAGCCTGTCAACTACAGACCGAAATCTGTGAATTCTCAAGCAGGCAGAGCTCCAAAATTGCTTCAAATGTGAAATTACCCAAAAAGGGGATGACATTATATCGAATTTAAAACAATAAAATGGGGAGAGCAGAACACACACAGCTGTAAACATGCTTGCACAAGGAAAGACAGTAGAAGGCACTAAATTGATAAGTGAAGTACTACAGAGGCAGAGTGAAAAATCTAGTAGATTCCTTCTGCAGAGCTTGCAAGTATGGGGAAATAACCCTAATGTCTAGAATGTCTCACCTATTGCACTGGAATATCAAATTACGGAAATGTTTGTCCCATACACCTGCCTGATAGGATATAATTCTATTAAAGAATCATTTATAAACACAATTCCTTGATGGAAAAGCAAATAACTGTAGGTCCCGCGTAAGGTGCATTCTATTAACAAATCCAAAATTATCAACAAGGTAACTAGCCAGAAGACCATTCAATGACTTAAAGCAGATACAACCAAACTTGAACAATATTCTCACCTCTACTGGCAACCAATGCAATATATGAATATTTCATTACATGATCAAATTTTTTCAGATTAAATATCAGACAGACAGCGGTATCTAATATAATAAAACCCTAAGCCGTGCATGTGCACTCCCACCTGCATGCTCCCGTTTTCCGTGAGCTGTAGGTCTCCGGCAGGTAGGAGTGCGCATGCGCGCTTGGGGTTTTGTTGTGGAGATGTAAAGGTAGGCTGTGCATCCTGGCTGACTTCGGTGATGTCCATTCCAAGCCCTTCGCTTTAGCTGAACCAGGAGGCTCACGAGACCAGACGGAGCGGAGGACCAATGAGGATGATGACCTGTGTGACCAGCCAATGGCGGGCCATTGTGAGGGGCCTTGGCACTCGGTGGCTACGATGAATGGGGAGCTGTAGGGGCGCTCGTGCCGCTGCTCAGTCTGCAGCGTGAGGCGGGACCTGCTAGCACAAAGGATGAAGCGACGCGAGGCAGTGAGCGCGAGGCGGCTCTGACGGTTCCTGACCCCCTGGGCCGGGAGGATGGGGAACTAGAGAGTTGCGCGGGGACAGAAATCCCATCCATCCCCACCAGGATCCTCTCCGTCCCCACCCGTCCCTGCCAGGATCCTCTCCGTCCTCACTCATCCCCGTAAGGAATTACCTCCATCCCCACCCGTCCCCATAAAAAGCAGCAATTACTTCTGACAGGATCATCAATTCCACAGTTTCTTTTGTGTTTGCGCTGCTATTTTCCTTGTGGAATCTCTTTGGTGGAACCCTTTTTTTGTTTTCTGTTCAGGTGATTAACTAATAAACCCCCTCTTTTACTAAGACTGACATGTCCATTATATTATATGGATGAACCCTGCTTCCAAAGCCTTCCATCCCTGTGGGAGTCCCATTGGCTAGAAGGGGGTCCCCGTGGGCCAAAGGGGGGTCCCCGTGGGAGTCCCGTGGGTTAGGGGAGAATCCCACAGGACCCGCGGGATTCCCACGATCCCCGTTCCCATGCAGACCTCTATGGGGAACGCGTAGAGTGCAGACGGGGCCCTGGGGGTCGCTGCGCTGCTGTCTTCCAAGGTGCCCATGCCGGAGCCCTGTGAGGTGGAGGGGAGACTTGCCATGAAATCTGGTTTCTCTATATATTTAGAATTTGGTTTTAACAAACAGGAGACCATGAAGAGTAAAGGGGGGTAGGGGAAACGCTGCTGCACAGGGAAGTAGTGTGGGGGAGGGAAATGGAAGGGGAGGGAATGTTGCTGTGGCTGCTGCACAGGGAAGTGGGGGGATAGAAATGTTGCTGCATAGACACAGGGGCAGGGAGAGACACAGAAAGACAGACAAAGGGGGCCAGGGAGAGAGACAGACAGAAAGAAAGACAGCGGGAGGGAGAGAGATACAGAAATAAAGAAAGACAGACAGACACATATTCTAGCACCTGTTAATGTAACGGGCTAAAATACTAGTTCTGAATAATCTGCATCCTTGGTTTTTTTGCTTATGGATAAATAAATGATGTTACAATAGTCTAGAACAGTGTTCTTCAACCGCCAGTCCATGGACCAGTGCTGGTCTGCAAAAATTTCTTGCCGGTCCATGAAGAATTTGGGTCTTCTCCACATATTGCATACTAGGCAGGAAGAGAGACTGTGGTGCTAGTGTCAGCTGACTTGCAACTTCATGTATGCCAGATCTCCTGCCTCCTGCCGCATATGCCTTCTGCTGCATATGCCTCCTGCTTTCGCTGGGACGCCTGCCTTCGCTGCGTATGACGGGCCTCCTGCCCCCTATGCCTCCTGCCTTTATCTTGTCTCCACACCCTCAGACCAGCAGCGGCAGCTCTGTGTGCTTTTAACTTCGGCACACAGCTGCTCCTAAGCAGTAGTTTAGGCGCGGTTTAATGAGGCAGCTTCGGGGCCTATGCTAGGCCGGCCCACTTCGATGATGCAATGTGGGCGGGCCTACCAAAGGCCCCGAGGCTGCCTCATGAAACCATGGCTAAACTACTGCTTAGGGGCAGCTGTGTGCCAAAGTTAAAAGCACACAGAGCTGCCGCTGGGCTAAAGAGATGAAACATTTGCTGGAGAGGGAAGGGAGAAGGGGTACTCCTGGACAAGGGAAGAGGAAAGGGAGAAGGGGTACTGCTGGACAGGGGAGGATGGAAAATAGGAAGAAAACAGCTGGCAGGGAGATTAGAGGAGGGGAAGGAGTTAAGATGAAATGGAGAAGATCAGATAAGGGAAAGGGGAGAGAGAGGAATGAGAAAGTAGAGCGAGATTGATGTTGGGAAGGGGGTCAGATGAGAAATAAGGAGAGGGACAAAGATGCTAGATCTGGTGTAGAAGAGATAAAAATGAGAGCAGAATGAATCATGTAAAAAGGAGAGAGGGGGCACAGGCTGGATGGATATGGGCATAGAAAGAAGGCAGATACCATATATGGAAGGAGGAGAGGGCAGACAGTGGATGGAAGGGGCAGATGCTGGATTGAAGAGACAGAGGGCAGACGCTGGATGGAAGAGTGAAAAGACGATGAAAGCAGAAACCAGAGACGACAAAAGGTAGAAAAAAAATAATTTTATTTTTATCTTGTGATTAGAATATATCAGATTTGAAATATGTATCCTGCTAGAGCTTGTCTTTGACATAACTGGGGACTGCAAAGCCCAGGCAGTGCTTCTTTAGCTTCCAGTTGGCTTAAGGCTCTCTCTGACCAGGGGACAGATGCCCTAGTTGCACTCCCCTAACACTATTCCTGTCATGTGTGACTGCGGTATTCTGTTAGCATGATATTTCTGTGTACCATTCTGTAATAATTTGGTTTATTCAGTTTTCTTGATAGTAGAGGGGATATATGTGAAGGGGAGGAGAGGCAGGGGTTTTGTTGATCCTTGCTCTGTATTATTTGTATTTATAAAATGACAATTGTACAGAATATTGTTTCTTTTTATACTTTCCTAAAATACATTCAATATAAAATCATAACTATTTGAGGCTTGTGCGGATGGGATCAGATGGTTTGCGGGATTGAGCTCGCAGGGATGGGGCGGAGATGTCTTAGTAGTTTGCCGGTCCACAAAATAATTCTTTTATTTCCGCCGGTCCATAGTTGTAAAAAGGTTGAAGAACCCTGGTCTAGAGTACTCAAAATGAGCGACTTGCTAGAAGCTTTGGTACTGACTGAGGGGGTGGAGCTCATCTCAGAGTGATGGGAGATGGATCATGAAAAAAACAGTTAACTCTCTACAGCCCTCACGGCTAA
Organism: Geotrypetes seraphini; assembly: GCF_902459505.1. NCBI lineage: Eukaryota > Metazoa > Chordata > Amphibia > Gymnophiona > Dermophiidae > Geotrypetes > Geotrypetes seraphini. Next base: position 157,791,128 of record NC_047085.1, read on the forward strand.
TAAGGATTTAACCCGCTGGTCAAAACTACATGTTTACAAGAATGAAGATTAGCAAAGTAAGAACCTAATCTTTCCTTCACCTAATATCTATGTAATATTACCACTGAAATCAGTTGAAACTTGGTATACAGAAAAAGCCTGAAGCTAAAAAAAATTAGCCACTACTCAAAAAAATTTCAGTGTGCATACTGGCCTTCAATTTAGTGGGGAAGGGGAAAAGGGGGTGGGTAGTACTGTACTGCTAGTCAAGCAGAGAACTCTGAATAGCATTTAAGGAGCTCACTTGAATTTTGAGATATAATATTTCACCAGTAAAGTGCTAAACAAGAAAAGATTCCAAGATCTTTGATCTTAAGTATCAAACCATACTCAGCTCCCAATCACTTCCAATTCCCCTCCTACATAAAGATTTCTGTGACATCACTTGAGTGCCTCTTTCCATTTCTTACATCAGCAGAACCAAATCTGCCTCATTTAAAAAGTAAAACAGTGCAGCTAATTTTTAACACGTTGACTATATTAAAAATCCAAAGAGAGGCCTATTAGCGTACATTTTACAAAGCTAAAATATGAGACACTCTCTCTTTATAAAATAGGCTCCCAGAACCAGCCTTAACAGCACAAAGAGGCCCATGCACAGATTTGCACTGTTTTCAGAGCAGTTATAAATGCAAATGTGCTCATGTTTTTATACTATGCATGTATATTACCCTACCACCTCCACTCCACCCAAACTATGTCACAAGGAATGCTTAAATGCAGATTGCATAAAATAAAATTGCACACTTTCAATGTGCCTACTTTCCCACAAGTAAGGAGCTGAGCTATTTTATAAAAGACCTTTTCCTGTGTGTTAAACAGGCTTTACACATAGAAAACGTTTTACAAAATGACTCCCCTAATGAGGATTCCGAGAAGGCAAGTTTGATGCTAGGTGGGGCATAGATGGGAATTCAAGAAATAACAGATGCCCTTTGTTGAAAATGACGGTGAATTCATAAGGCTCTATAGCATCTTGCACCATGATTCTGGCATCTTGGTCCATATGAATGTTAGACTGAACATCAATCTTCTGAATACAATTCGATTCTCTCCTATTCACAAGTGTCTTTACTCTTAAAACCTTGGTCTTCCTAATTTAGCTTTGATTACTAAAATACATAAATTTCTTGACACCTTTATTTTGCCTGTGTCTACATCTCTACAGTGCTCTATATACACATCTAGAAATGCTACAGAAAGTAACTAATAGAAAAAAATTAGTGATCAGTTTAGTTTAACATTATTTTTAAATGTCTAAATGAAGTTAATTAATTCAAAATTCTGATTAACATTAAGTCAACATAAATCCATGAAATCTGTTACTCAATTTATCAATCTATTTTTACTCAAAAACAGAGAAACTGCTCCAACTGTTCCCTTATTTGATTTGCATAAAAGATGCTGTTTTACCAAAATGAGGCACTAAATTTATGGAGTAATATTTTTTTACCATCCATTTCTACCAGCAGCTGGTTAAGTGTGTTCTCCTGTTCACTTTGTCCTCCAAAGTTGCTCCGCCCTCGCTTCCTCCCTACTGCATCTATTTCATCAATAAAGAGAATACAAGGGGCATTCTTGCGAGCCATCACGAACAAGTCACGGACCTTCAAATAAAACATACAATAATCAATTACACTTTTGCCCTATAACATTATGTCTTGATCTTATTATACACCTTTGAGGAAGATAAACATGACCAACTTGATACTGTTTTTCAAAGTAGTGGATTTCTTTTATTAAAAGGTGTCAAATATAAATTCATTTTACTCCCATTATTAATGGAAACTTATAGCACACTTGATCTAAAAGAATCATTTACAAGAAATATGTTAACTTATTCCAAGTTCAATTTCAGGAAAAATGTTATGCTCTAAAACAGGGGTGCCCAATACGTCGATCGCGATCGACCAGCAGCTCAGGAAGGCAATCAGCCTTCCTCTCCAGTGTTCTCCCTATGGCCTTTTAGCTGGGCGGTCCGCCCAGCTGTCATCTGCTGCTGCCGCCTCTGCTGAACATTAAAAAAACCCGGCTTGGAGATTTCAGCCCGTATCGAACTTATGCTCCGGGCTCTAACGTGTGCGTGCCGGCTTCTCTTATCTTCCCTCCGAAACCAGAAGTTATGTCCGGGGGGGGGGGGGGGGGGGGAAGAAGGGAAGCCGGCACGCACATGTTGAGAGCCCTGAAGCAAGTGTTCGCTAAGGGCTAATGCGGGAGACAGGTTAGTGAAGCATTTGTTCTTCTTCCTGCTGGGTCCTGCCTACTTTCTGTTTCCGCGAAGGCAGGACCCGGCAGCATTTCCCCCAATAGGTTGATCACGATCTTGGGCTGATCAGCCTTCCTCTTCCCGACGGCAGAATTGACGTCGGGGAGAGGAATGCTGGTTGGCCGAAGCAGGGAGAGCTTTGGGCGTCGTCGACTTTCGGGCCTGTTATTGGTGGTGTTTGGGTCCTGGTCCCCGATGGCAATGGCAGTGGCAGTGACTTGGGGGAGGGCAGGGAGAAAGAAAGAAAAAGGGCAGGCAGGGAGACAAAAGGAAAGAAGAGAAACAGAAAAAAGAAAGAAAGGGAGGCAGAGAGAAAGAAAGGGCAGGGAAGAGAAAGGAAAAGTTGGGGGAAGGAATGAGGTCTGGAAGAGAGGAAGCATACAGGCTAAAAGAAGGGAAGAAAGATTGTATACACAGTCAGAAGAAAGTGCAACCAGAGACTCATGAAATCACCAGACAAGGTAGGAAAAATTATTTTATTTTAAATTTAGTGATCAAAATGTGTCAGAATTTATATCTGCTGTCTATATTTTACACTAAGGTCCCCTTTTACTAAACCGCAATAGAGGTTTTTAGCGCAGGGAGCCTATGAGTGTCGAGAGCAGCGCTGGGCATTCAGCGCAGCTCCCTGCATTAAAAACTGCTATCATGGTTTAGTAAAAAGGGAGGGGGTATATTTGTCTATTTTTGTATGGTTGTTATTGAGGTGATAGTGCATAGAGTCATCTGCTTTAACCTCTTTGAAAAACCCTGGAATAGGAATGATAATTAACATTTTCTATGCGTACAGTGTGCTTTGTGTTTTTTTAAAAATTTTATTGTTGGTAGATCATTTTGACTTGGTCATTTAAAAAGTAGCTCGCAAGCCCAAAAAGTGTGGGCACCCCTGCTCTAAAATATATTTACCATTATTTAACAATACTTCTTAACCACTTTCCTTGCTTACAGAGTCATTCAAAGTAATTTACAAAAACTTCTATATTCCATTCTTTTCTTTGTCATTTTATTGAATTAATTTTTCCAATAAACCATTTAACTATTTCAAGCTATCTTTCTGGTTTAGTTAAATTTTGTTTTTATTGTCATCTTTGGGGGAACATAGCTTGTGAAGGGTGATTGAAGAGATTATGAAGACAGTTTTCCTAATAATAAAACAGACCTCTAGGTATAGAATTGCTTATGAGTTCAAAGTTTACATTTGGTTAAAAGCCTCATAATATTACCCTAATATGTGTTTATATCTTTGAGATCCAGAGACCAAAGTCAGTCTTCTCAAGGAAGGGACAGAGTGCCTAGGGACAACATGCAAAACTTCTCTTTGACAATACTCGTTGATGGCTCGTGGGTCGAGAATTGGGCACGGTCCTCTGGTCTTCTTTGGTATAAGGAAATATTTGGAGTAGAACCCCCAGCCTCACAGCTGAGGAGGTACTGGTTTGATGGCATTCAACTGCAGGAAGGAGGGAGGTGTGCTATGAGCTGAAAGAATACTCTCTTGGAGATTTGTTTGGAGGCACTTCGCGAAGGCAAAGAGCATAGCCCTCCTTTACCACTTGTAAAATCCAGCTTTATGTTGTGATGAGAGACCAAAGATGGTGGCAATGAGTTAGTTGACCTCTGATGGGATGAGGATGAGGTTGAGAAGGAAGAACAGTGGCTAGGCTCTGGATGAGGGATTAAAAAAGACTGAGTGGATTTCTCTTGAGGTTGAGACTGAGGTTTCTGTGAGCACTGCTGTCTGGGACACTTGCAAAGGAACCCTGGATGTAGAAGTTGGCTGGGTATAGCGTCGCTTATAAGATGACACCTAGGGCCAGATTCTCAAAACTTAAAGTTGCCTTTAACGCGGTCACCAAACCAGTTCCAGCTAGTTTAGCATGCATGTATTTTAGCGGTGGATTATTAAAACAGCTTGTCGTGGTCTTTTCCGAGTTTTCTAGCAGTCTCTGATACTGCATGCAAATATTGTACAATGAGATCATCAATATTAAAATGATCACTCCGAGCAATTCTCTATAAACGCCGAGTGATTCTCTAACCTTGTTGTGCTAAATTTGTGGCTAAAAAACATTGTCCAAACATTTCTTAAAACCAGCTACGCTATCCGCTCTTACCACAACTTCTGGCAATGCATTCCAGAGCTTAACTATTCTCAGAGTGAAAAAAAAGTCCTCCTATTGGTTTTAAAATTATTTCCTCCTATTGGACTTCCAAAATAATGTAGGGAGGGTGGTGGTGAGGGGGTTATCGGGGGCACGGGTGGAGTTGTTGGGGAGGGAGTTGGATGACAGGAGAGAGTGGGCATCTCTTCTGCTGTGGGGGAAGGGGGGGGCGGTAGAGTCCAGGGCACGGGGAAGTTGGTTGATGGCAGTTAGGAGTGGCCTTCTCTCCTACTGCGGTGGGGGGGAAGAGTTGCTTGACTTTGGTTGAGGGAGTGGACATCTCTCTCACTGCCATGGGGGGGGGGGGGGGGCGGTTACTTAACTTTGGCGGTGGGAGGGAGTGGGCATCTTTCCTGCTAACTTGACTTTGGTGGTGGTGGGGGGCATCTCTTCCGCTGCCGTGGGGGAGGGTTGCTTGACTTCGGCGGCGGGAGTGGGCATCCCTCCTGCTGATCTTTGACTTGGGTTTTTTTTTGTGCGTTTATTCTGCGCATGTGCCGATCACTAATACCAGCAATGGGCATATGCAAATTTAGCAAACCTTTGCTACTCTCCACCATCCTCATTTGCATGTGCAGTTTTTGGAGAATGACTCGCCTTTTTGAAATTGCTACAATAATGGCTGCAACAGTGACCCATTGGTTTTTACTACAAATTTTTTGTTTGTTTTTTAAACTTTAGTTTTTAATGCCAACAAACTGTAAAATTTTGAGAATGTAGCCCCTAGTACCTAGGATTATAGTAACATTTTGAAGTCTGAGGTTTTGAAGATTTTGAAGCAGAAAGAGTAGTCATACTTTGCTCATGATTGGTTATTTTTTGTGTAGTTTCTTCGATTTTGACTCTAAATAACTCATCTCTGAGACAAGGATATTCACCAGGCAGTCCTGTAAATTAGAGTCTAGATCAGATACTCGCAACCAGATTTGTTGACACATGGCAACTGCCATTGCTGAAGCTCTAGAGGTCAAATCAAAATTCCAGCAAACAAGCTTATATATATATATATTTTTTTTTTCTTTTTTTGTATAATCCTCAAGAGGGCTATTGAAAATGCCTCTATAGGTTTATGCGAAATAATCACATATACCCGATTGTCATAGGATCAATTATATGAAGTTTTTTGTTATTTCTTATTTTAGAGTTCTCATTATATATCACTTTATTTTAATTAATTTAATACTAAAGGCTCCTTTTACGAAGCCGCGTTAGTGGTTTAACGCGTGTAATAGCGCGTACTAATTTGCCGGCTGTGCTAGCCGCTACCGCCTCCTCTTGAGCAGGCGGTAGTTTTTTGGCTAGCGCGGGGGTTAGCGTGCGCTAAAAATGTATGTGTGATAAAGCTGCCAACGTGGTTCGTAAAAGGAGCCCTAAATAGTACTTATCTCAGTATGTCTGTTCATATTTTAAGGGAGCGCCTGAGGTGATATCAGAAGCACTGAACACTGAGGGGATATGATAGAGACTTATAAGATCATGAAGGGCATAGAGAGAGTAGAGAAGGACAGATTCTTCAAACTTTCGAAAAATAAAAGAACAAGAGGACACTTGGAAAAGTTGAAAGGGGACAGATTTAAAACGAATGCTAGGAAGTTCTTCTTTACCCAACGAGTGGTGGACACCTGGAATGCGCTTCCAGAGGGAGTAATAGGGCAGAGTACAGTACAGGGGTTTAAGAAAGGATTGGACAATTTCCTGCTGGAAAAGGGGATAGAGGGGTATAAATAGAGGATTACTGCACAGGTCCTGGACCTGTTGGGCCGCCGCGTGAGCGGACTGCTGGGCATGATGGACCTCAGGTCTGACCCAGCAGAGGCATTGCTTATGTTCTTATGATCTGGCCATGAACTTTCTAGTTTTGAGCAGATTGTTGGTAATATCCTGAAATTGCTCAAGTAAGTCTCCAGAAATGTACTGCTGTATTAATTGTTTTAAGCAGAAAATCATGTAAAAGTTGTAACTGAGGATATGATTGGTCAACATGGTATTCTGTACAGTCTGCAACCAAATTTGTCCAGGGTATGGCCCTCTCTCCTAGAGGAGCACTGGCATACATCTTTGTACTGGATGATCTTTTTAGAGCAGACAACTAAAAGAGAGAGACTGTAGCTAATGGTGCTGAAAAATTATTTTAGATTTCTATCCTGTTCTCAGGTTACGATTGACATTCACAATAAAGTTACAGGACACAAAAATTATATTCATGTATGTTTGTTTAATTTACACTTAGTGTCAGATCAAGGCGGTTAACACTAGGTGCTTAAAGCTTCCCTATCTGTCCAAAAAGGCTCACAATCTAACTAAAGCACCATATTAAACATTTATTAACATTTATAGGCATTTGAAGAAGAGACAGGTGGGAAGACGTAGAGAAAGAAGGGGAGGGGGAACAAGGGAAGCATGGGAAGGGAAAAGGTAAGAGAAGGGCAGAGAAAGGGAGCGTGAGGGAGGCAAGGAGTTAAAGGATCTCTCATTAACTGGTTTAACAGTAGTGATGAGACTACACAATAAATATGATGATGCAGGTCAATAGATGGAAAGGGGGAGAGGGAAGAGGGGTTGGGGGTGGATGGTTAGAGAGAAAATACTTGCAAGATGTTTAGTAGTATATGATATAAACCACTGTGCTTGCACCCATAGAAAGGAAGTGTATCAAATCCTATCCCCCCTTAATGTTTTATTATGATGTAAGTTTCTAACAGCTATATAATTATTTTTAAAAAGAAGCAAGGGGTGAGAGGCAGATGAGAGGGTAGATCAAAATTTGGACAAACAAATGGGTGGATATGATGCACTAAAGAGCAACAGTGAATCATATTTCTATAAGTTTGAATGATTAAAAAAAGGGTCTATGGCAAGAAGTAAACTGGGCAGATGAGATGGGTGACTTACATATACTATGATTCTCTGTTACAATAGTCAGTGCAGACCAGCCTGACCCATCACAGTATTGGTGGTTCTAAAGCAGGGATCTTAAAGTCCCTCCTTGAGGGCCGCAATCCAGTCGGGTTTTCAGGATTTCCCCAATGAATATGCATTGAAAGCAGTGCATGCACATAGATCTCATGCATATTCATTGGGGAAATTCTGAAAACCCAACTGGATTGCGGCCCTCAAGGAGGGACTTTGAGACCCCTGTTCTAAAGGGACACTTGCACTACCACCATCAGATAAACAACTACAAACTTATTTAATATGGAACTCATATGTTTAACCAACATTACGAAAATTACCCTCCTAAGGGCAACTATAATACACATCTACTGAGGGTAGTCAGGAATTGGAAGGAAACACTTACCCTGGCTGGACCTACACCGACAAACATCTCTAAGAACTCAGATCCATTGACTGTGATGAAAGGGACATTGGCTTCCCCTGCTGTAGCTTTGGCAAGAAGTGTTTTCCCAGTGCCTGGTGGGCCTGTTAGAATAGCCCCCTAAAGAAAAACAAAAGTTCCTTACCCATCTACCATAGTGACATTTTGCCTTTTAAGTTAAATACTTTAATAATAATAATTTTATTTTTATATACCGCCCTACCACATAGTTCTAGGCGATTCACATACATTAAAAAATTATACAATTTGCTAAAATACATGAGGATCAATAAAATGTGCTAGCTATAAAATCAATGTACATTTACCTATCAATTCTAAAACATCAGTTTGTAAATTTGTCAAATAAATCAGTTTTTAGTTTCCTAAAAGACATATATGAGTGTGCCTGAAAAATAATAGTACTTAACCATATATTAATTTTACCTGCCTGAAAACCGAGCAATCTATCAAAAAATCTCTTGCAACGACACTGCTTAATAGTCGGAAGAACAAATAAGTTGAGTAGATCTTCTATACACTGACATTTACATGCTGCAGAATACAATTTCAACAAGCAAAGCATAGTAGCAAACTGAACAAGAATCATTCATAAAGCACAGTTACTTACCATAACAGGTGACATCTTCCACGAAGCTCCAATGCGGACAGCTTCACAAGCAGACTTGCTTAAAAAACTTTTAGAAAGTTTGCGACTGCCGCACCATGCATACGTGAGTGCCTTCCTGCCCGATGTAGGGCAAGCGTCTCCTCAGTTCAGATAGCTAGCTAAGAAGCCAACCAGGGGAGGTGGGTGGGTTGTGAGAATATCTGCCTGGTGAACCTGGATAACACCTGTTACAGTAAGTAACTGTGCTTTATCCCAGGACAAGCAGGCAGCATATTCTCAACATTTGGGTGACCTCCAAGCTAACCAGAATGGGATGGTGGGAGTGTTGGCAATTCAGGAGAATAAATTTTGTAATACTGCCTAGCCAAAGTGGCCATCCCGTCTGGAAAAAGAATCCAGACAATAATGAAAGGTGAATGTATGAACCGAGGACCAAGTGGCAGCTTTCCTCAATAGGAGTAGATCTAAGGAAAGCTACAGATGGCGCCATGGCTCTAACTTTATGGGATGTGACTCGACTCTCTAGATGCAATCCAGCCTGAGCATAGCAGAAAGAGATGCATGCAGCCAACCAGTTGGAGATGGTTCTCTTGGAAATTGGATGTCCCAACTTATTTGGATCAAAGGAGACAAAAAGTTAAGTAGACGATCTTTGACGCTTAGTTCTTTGTAAGTAGAAGGCCAAAGTTCGCTTGCAGTCCAGACTATGAAGAGCTGTTTCTCCAGGATGAAAATGAGGCTTTGGAAAAAACACCGGAAGTACAATTGAGATGAAACTCTGAAACAACTTTTGGTAAGAATTTAGGATGAGTACGGAGGACCACCTTGTCATGATGGAATACTGTGAAAGTTGGGTCTGCTACTAAAGTTTGTAGCTCACTGACTCTGCAAGCAGACGTGAGAGTAATAAGGAAGACCACTTTCCAAGTGAGATATTTCAGATGAGCCGTAGACATTGGTTCAAATGAAGGCTTCATCAACTGAGCAAAAACATTGAGATCCCAAACCACAGGAGGTGGTTTGAGAGGTGGCTTGACATTGAAAAGTCCTTTCATAAATCTGGAAACCATAGGATAAGCAGATAAGGGCTTCCCCTCTAAGGGCTGATGGAAAGCAGCAATTGCACCAAGATGGATTCTAATGGATGTTGAGATAAATGCAACAGGTAATCCAGAACTGAAGACAAGGAGGCAGATTGTGGTTCCTTGTGATGAAGGGTGCACCAAGCAGAAAACCTAGTCCATTTCTGGTTGTAACATTGCCTAGTAGTAGGCTTCCTGGAAGCCTCTAGAATGTCCTTGACAAATTGAGAGAACTGGAAATTGGCACTTACATTGAAAGGTACCAAGCTGTCAGGTGCAGAGACTGCAGGTTAGGATGAAGCAGAGACCCTTCAGATAAGGAGTGCTGTGTAAGCAGAGATGGAAAAACTGGTAGAAGTAGTGGCCCTCTGCTGCTGAGTTGAAGTAGAAGGGAGAACCAAGGTTGTCTGGGCCACTAAGGAGATATCAGAATCATGGTGGCATGTTCGTGTTTGAGTTTGATGTGTGTCTTGAGAATGAGAGGAAATGCATACAGAAACTGGTTTGTTCATTCCAGAAGAAAAGCATCTGCCTTGAGGCGAAGAGGAGAGTAGATCCTGGAGCAAAACTGAGGCAGCTTATTGTTGTGGGGAGATGCAAAAAGAGATCAATTTGAGGAGTTCCCCACTGAGAAAAAAATGTGATGAAGAGGCAACAAATTTAATGTCCATTCGTGAGGCTGTAGAAGATGACTAAATTTGTCCACTAAAAAATTTTTTTCTCCTTGAATGTAGATGGCTTTCAGAAAGATATTGTAAAGAATTGCCTAATTCCAAACCTTCTGAGCCTCCTGGCAAAGGAGACGAGATCCTGTTCCTCCCTGCTTGTTGACATAGTACATGGCGACTTGATTGTCTGTAAGAACGAGGACTACTTGATAATGAAGAAGATGCTGAAAAGCTTTGAGAGCATTGAATATCGCTCTGAGTTCCAACAGATTTATGTGACACCAAAGATCTGTGCTGGACCAATGCCCTTGAGTACGGAGACCTTCAATATGAGCTCCCCAAGTGTACGTCGAGGAATCTGTCATGAGGACCTTCTGATGAGTGGGCGTTTGAAACAGTAAACCTCAGGAAAGATTGGAAGAGAGTATCTACCAGTGGAGAGACTGTCTCAACGAAGGAGTCACTGTAATGTGCTGAGAGAGTGGATCGGAAGCTTGCGCCCACTGAGATGCCAGGGTTCACTTAGGAATTTTGAGGTGAAGTCTGGCAAAAGGAGTCACGTGAATTGTAGAGGTCATGTGTCTCGCTGAGAGTGAAATGAGGGATGAAACTTTTTGATAAAATTGAATAAGAGCATCCCGACGTTGTTGAGGAAGGAATGCTCCGAGTTGCAAAGTGTCCAATACAGCTCCAATGAACTGTAGAGTCTGAGAGGGCTGTAGTTAGGATTTTGGAAAGTTGATTTCGAACCCCAAACTTTGGAGGAACCAAATAGTCCATTGGGTCACTACAATAACCCCCTGAGATGTTGCATTTTTGATGAGCCAGTCATCAAAGTACAGGAAAACCTGAAGACCATGGCTGCACAGAGGTGATGCTACTACTACTAGGCGCTTGGTGAACACTCTGGGAGGTGATGCCAGGCCGAAGGGTAGCACTCTGAATTGAAAATGGTGATTTCCCACCCGAAATCTGAGAAATTTGCGAGATGCTAGATGAATGGGAATGTGAGTGTAAGCCTCTTTGAGATCCAGAGAGCATAACCAATCGTTGTGATCTAGAAGGGAATACAAGGATGCTAGAGACAGCATCCAAAATTTTTCTTTGACAAGAAATTTGTTGAAGGCGCGAGCACGGGGAGAGGAGAGGATAGGGGGCGTGTGCTGGACAAGATGGCTGCGAGTAGCTGGCGTTGAGCATTCATGAAGGCTAAGTGCTGTTAGTTTTTTTACCTGGACCGGTATAATGGTCAAACGGAAGTCTAAGCTCCGGGTTTTCCCGGAAGAATCTTTGATGGCAGCCGCGGGCCCGATGGACGCTTTTCTCCAGCGTGGGGCTGGAGCGAGTCGACCGGAGTTTTCTTCGGCAGGGAGAGACGCGCTGGCTGAGGCGTCAGTTCTCTCCCTCGAAGCAACATCACTGTCTCCGGAGGAGCGGAGTCCTCCGAGTCGCCCGGGGGCGTTAGACCAGCAGATGGAGGTCGGAGCGCCCCAGGGTGTTTCCTCACCAGCGCTACCAAGAGCGGGGAATGTCTCGGAGAGCGGTGAAGGGAAGCCAAGTGAATTATCTGTGCACTTGGAGAAATTGAACCTGCAAATTCCTCAGGATTTTTTGAAATTGAATGTATCTCCAGCAGAGGTAACTTGCTTGCAACAGAGGGTCATGGGTCTGAACTAACTCCCGTGCAGAGGCCCAAAGTTTTCACTATGGAAACATTATGGGAAGCAATATCTACTTTGCAACTCTCTTTAGGATCCCAAATGCAGCAATTTACTACAAGATATACAACTGTTGTTTCTGAAAATATGGAACTGAAAAATAGACTATCTAGTGTGGAAACAAAAGTGGATGGACATGAGACCAGAATAAAATCTCTGGAGTCCCAGGCCTCGGTGTGGGTCAGGGATAGTGGAAATCTTAATTTTAAAGTTGAAATGTTGGAAAACATGACCAGAAGATGTAATCTTCGGATTATAAACTTTTCAAAACTTTCAACTATTTCTCCACAAGATATGTTTAAGAAATACCTGAAAGAGATTTTGAAAGTGCCTGAAACTTCTTATCCACCTCTCACTAAAATATATTACTTGCCAACTAGGATTTTGGGTCAGGAACCAGGCCAGCAGAATTTGTCTGCTGATAGTTTGGACCTAACAAATTTCCTTGAGAGGTCGGATAATGAGCCACCGGCAACTGCGACGCTGCTGGTACAGTTTGCTATAGACTCTGACAGAGAATGGATGCTTAAGATGTTTTTTAAGTTTAAGAACATACCATTTATGACAAAAACTGTGAGAATGTATCCTGATGTGTCAAGGTTGACCCAAAAGAGAAGAAAACAGTTTCTCATTTTGAGACCGAGGGTCATACAGCTGGGTGCTACGTTTGTACTCAGATACCCCTGTAAATGTGTGATGGTCTATCAGGGGAATAGACATGTTTATTTTGAACTTCAGCAGTTGATAAAATTTATTTCTGCAAAAGAGCAAATTTAATATTCCTGAGAGAATTGTAGTTACAACCCGCTTAGTTTAATTAGGTTCCTTGCCTCTACTCAATACCATCTGTATTTTCTTAGTAATGTTTGATTGAAACTCAGCTAAAGTAGCTTTCTCCCCCTTTATTGAGGTCTAATTTTGTTCACAAGTCCATAACTCTTTTTCTAGAATAGATTATATTTTTGTTTCTAATCAATTAGTACATCAAGTCACACAGGCTATCATTGATCTAATTATATTATCAGATCATGGTGGAGTGTGGATTGAAATTAAAATAATAGATCAAAATAGAAATAAACCTATATGGAAATTAAATAATACACTGCTTGCAGATACTGACTTTTGTACAAATCTTATGGAAAAAATGGAAGAATATTTTCAAATTAATGATATAGAAGAAATTTCCATAGAGACTTTATGGGATGCTTTTAAAGCATACATTAGAGGACAAATTATTTCTTATTCAGCAATGCAAATAAAAAAAGAAAAAAAACAATTTACAGAATTAGAAAAACTAATAAAGTCTCTAGAATCAAAATTAATTGAAAAATGGGATTATTTGACACAACAAGAATTGTTAAAAACTAAAGGTAAATATAATGAAATTTCTTCAAAAATCATTAGAAAAGATTTATTTGTACAACAAGCTCTGTATTATGGAAATTCAAATAAAGCGGGAAGAATGCTAGCAAATTATCTCAAAGAAAAAAAAACAAAAACAAAAATAATTGCAATTCAAAATGAGAATAGAGAAATGTTATCTCACAATGATCACATAATGAAACAATTTTTGAAATTCTATAAAAAATTGTATTCTTCCGAGCCTTATTCAGAAAAGGAAAAAGATGGTTTAGAATTTCTAAAGTTAATAAAAGGACCGAAAATTCCTGAACATATAAAACGAAGTTTAGAAGAACCAATATCCTTAAAAGAATTAGATACAGCATTGAAGTCCCTTAGGGTTGGATCCGCTCCAGGTGGAGATGGTTATACAGTAGAGTTTTATAAATCATTTCAAAACATTACAATGCCCTATTTATTAAAATTATATCAGACACAACTAAATAAAGGTTATATCACAGGTACTATGGCTGAATCAATAACTATAGTTTTACCTAAGCCAAATAAAGATCCCACTTTGGTTTCAAATTATAGACCTATTTCTTTAATAAATGTAGATGGAAAAATTTTGACCAAGGCATTAGCATTAAGATTGGCTAAAGCTCTCCCTTTCATTATTGATATGCATCAGACAGGTTTTGTTGCTCAAAGACATTCATCTCATAATACTAGATTGGCACATCACATGTTATATTTGACAAAATCCATTAATGATCCAACATTCTCTATTTCATTAGACGCTGAAAAAGCTTTTGATAGAGTGGAATGGACCTTCATGTTTCAGGCAATGGAATGGTTTGGTATAGGATCCGGTTTTATACAAATAATAAAAGCATTGTATAACTCCCCTGTTGCTAGATTATACATCAATAATAATATTTCAGAAAAATTTATTTTGCAAAGGGGAGTTAGACAAGGATGCCCACTATCTCCACTGCTTTTTGATATCGTTTTAGAACCCTTGTTATTAGCTATAGAACAAACAAGGGAGATACAGGGTATTCCACATTCAGATAGAGAATATAAATTATCAGCATATGCTGATGATATTTTACTTTATTTGAGAAATCCGGAAACAACCATTCCAAATTTGCTTGAATTGATTGAAAAATTTGGAAAATTTTCAGGATATAAAATAAACTGGAATAAATCAGAAGTACTTCCACTCAATGTACATTGTACAAAAAGTCTATTTGATTCATTTTCTTTTATTTGGAAAGAAGAAGGAATAAAATACTTAGGAATTTGGATTACAAAAACTGTAGATGAGACAATGAAAATTAATGAAAAAAATATATTACAAAAAGTGTCAGAAATGTGTGAGCAATGGAATCCTCTGTGCATATCCTGGTGGGGGAGAATACAAACTGTAAAAATGATGATATTACCAGTAGTTTATTACCAAATGGGTATGATACCAATTTTTTTTCAGGGGTCATTTTATAAAAAACTGGATTAGATGTTAACAAAATTTATTTGGCTTGGAAAAAACCCCAGAATTGCTCTAGTATCATTACAAAGACCAATTGCGGAGGGAGGGGTAAATTTTCCAAATTTTTATAGGTACCATCAAGCCTATATTATGCGTCAGGGTATGTATTGGATCCTCCCAGAACCCATTGAACATATACCAGATTGGTTCTGGTTAGAATGGAGATTAATGTTTCCTTTACGTCTAAGTCAAGTTATGAGTATTCAAATGCCAAGGTTATATAAGGATCACAAAATATTGGTTGATACTTGGAAAACTATAAGATATATAAGTAATCTAACTCATATTCCAATAACTAAATCAACGACTCAAACAATATGGCTCAATCCAAAGATCAAAGTTGGCGGTTTTAAAATTATCTGGAAACATTGGATGATTGCTGGAATTCGGATTTTAGAAGATGTAATAAATAAAGGTAAACTGCTTGAATTTTCACAATTGCAAAATAAATTCGGTTTGAATAAATCACAATATTTCAGATGGATGCAATTGAAGCAGGCCATTCAGGTAGGGTTCCCTGAATGGAAAAATCTTAATAATTATCATAATATAGAATTCTTATGTTTTCAGATAGATTCCATGGGTCACCAGGCCGCAAGGTGGTATAAATTAATATCTGAATTTGTATATAAAAAGAAAAAAAATGGTCTTAGAGATATTTGGAGCATTGAGATTAAGCATCAGATCAATGCATCTCAATGGCCACGACTTTGGTCTTGGAGGATAAGATGTACACTGTCAGCATCTATGAGACAAACTTGGTTTTTTATTTTACATAGAGCTTTATGGACCCCTACACGTTTACATAGAATTGATAGCTCTAAGTCTAATAGATGCTGGCATTGTCATCTTGAAGCAGGGACATTAGATCATCTTTTATTCTATTGTCCATTCATATTAACATTTTGGAAATCAATTTGGCCCCAAATCAATAGGATGTTAGAAAATCCTGTAGCCTTGACATACGATACAATTCTATTTGGTACTGCAATGAGATCTCAAAGTCAAATTTCATCAAATAACAACAAACTTTTATTTATAATGACTGGAATAGCAGTACAACAAATTACACACAATTGGAAAAATTGTGACAGATTGAACTATAATTTTTGGTGGAACTCAGTTTGCCATATATATAAAATGGAACATACATTTGCAACACAAAAAGGATATATGGATAAATTCAAAAAGATTTGGGGACCATTAACAAAATATTGTAATAATTGAATTTCATTTTCCCATAATAAGAAAATAGTTAAAGAAGAAAGGGAGGGAGGGGATATGGGAGGGGGATTTATACTCTTTATTATAAATTATAAATAAAATATTATTAATAGATGGTATTCTTACATGAAAACAATGTAATAAAGGGAGGGGAAAAAGGTTAATAATTTAAAAAATTGATAAAATCATTACAATATATATGTTGTATAACTTTATAAGAAAAATAATTACAGTTATATGATATATAAAATCATAAGAAATATAAGATAAGAAATGTTATGTATAAAATACATTATAGAAATATCAAGTGTATTATTAAGATAATTGTATGAAAATTTATGACACTTGTTGTTAAATGAAAAAAAATCAATAAAAAAACTTAAACAGAGGTCTAATTTTTCCAATCCAGTATAATTAGAATTTTAAGGAAAATTTTTCCTATTGTACTGTACTATTGAATTGTTTATTTTTCCTTTTTGCTGTTTTATTTACCTTTTTGATTATAATGTAACAATGGTTGAGACTGGTATTGGAATATTTCTTTGAATTGACTGTTTATTATGTCAAATTATAAAATTAAATAAAGAATTTAAAAAAAAAAAAAAAAAAAAGAAATTTGTTGAAAGCTCTGAGATCCAAAATAGGTCACTGATCCCCCGTCTTCTTCGGGACAAGGAAGTAACGGGAGTAAAACCCCATGCTCTGCTGTTCCAGAGGAACTTCCTCGATGGCACGGAGACGAAGCAGAGCCTGAGCTTCCTGAAGAAGGGTGGTCTGTGATGGATTGAAAGGATACTCTCTTGGGGGAAGATCCAGGTTAGTGGAACCTAAAGGAAGTGAAGAGAGTAACCCTCTCTGATTATTGTGAGGACCCAGAGGTCTGATGTAATTAGTTCCCATCATTGGTAAGAAAGATGGAGACGACCACCAATGGGGAGAAGAGAGGACAGAGGTTGAACTCTGTGTTAGATGTCAAAAAGACTGAAAGGCCTTGGGTGCAGCAGGGGTCTGAGGTTCATGCTGCCGCTGCTGTTGCTACTGCTGTTTCTTAGGAGGTGGCCTTGAATAAGGTGCTGGCTTTTGAGGAAAACGCCTCTGGTAAGATGGAGGAGGCCTTTAACCCTTAGCAGTGGAAGGCTTTGACCTAATTATGGAAGCAAACAACTTCTCATGCTCAGATAAGCGCTTTGTAGCTGCCTCAATGGAGTCATCAAATAACTCACTGCCCTGGCATGGGATGTTGGCCAGACGATCTTGTAGATTCGGGTCCATATCTACGGTGTGGAGGCAGGCCAGACGGCGCATCGCCACCGAGAATGCAGTGACTCTAGAGGACATTTCAAACGCATCATATGCAGCTTGAACCATATGTATGCGAAGTTGACCCAGAGTATGATGCATGTGTTGAAACTCAGGAAGCTGATGTTGAGGAAGATACCAAATGCTTCAGATAAGAAGTAAAGGCAAAGTTATAGTTCAAAATTTGGTTTGTCATCATTGAATTTTAATACAGCAGACGGCCAAACTTGTCCATGGTTTTGCCCTCTCGGCCAGGAGGGACAGTGGCATAAACTTTAGCAGGATTGGTTCTTTTTAAAGAAGACTCCATGAGGCCATTAGTATGTTTGTTTAGTTGGTGTATGTCTAATTATTTAAAATGTTTGTCTCCCAGCTATTTTAAATTACAATGTACAACTCATCGTACCTTTGGAAAAGCGTTTAATCAAAATTTAAATAAATTATGAAACTATGAAGAGATTGATGGGATAATTTAGACTTCTCAAATTCCTTACAATGGACCATCTTATATCGTGATTCCATCTTTGCTGGCACAGCAGAAATGGAATATGGTGTATCAAGATTTCTTTTGAAAGTTTGAGAAAGAATGCCATTCATGGGTAATTTGAGAGAATCCCTAGGAGGATGAGACATACCCAGTTCTTCCCAAAACTCCTTAGAGTATTTTGAGTCAGATTCCAAAGTGATGTTAAGATCTTTACTCATTTGGCATAGAAATTTTGTAAATGACACCGGATCTGAAGAGGTATGACCTCGTTGAGGAGAAGGTGAATGAGAACCCCTCGAGATATCTTTCACAGCAGAGAACGAAGGTGAAGCCTCTCTGGAGTATTGATACCTGAGATCTGAATCCAAGGGCAAAGATGAAAATGAACACCCACTTCTGGAATGAGTCGAACAAGCATACCGTTGTCATTTCGAAGAACCAGCTGGTGAAGAAAACTTCACAGAAGAAGAACTCGACTGACGAGAATGGTGAGGCTCTACAACAGATCTCCTTGACAAAGGAGTTCGTGGTCTCGAAGGGTCTTGATAAACGAGGCCTGTCTCGAGAAAAAGACCTGGGCCTCGATGAATACCTCGACAAATTTTGTGGGGAAGAACTATGTATGCCCCTTGTTTCCATTTCTAGATCATTTATAAAGTTAAATATGCATCATTCTCAGTACAGATCCCTGGAGCACAATGCCTTTCTCTATCAATAAAATTGATCATTTAGTCCTACCATGTTTCTATCTTTTAACCCGGTGTTTCACAAACTTTTTTCTGCCTTGGCATACTAAACTCGGGCCCATATCGATGTCTGCACATGTGCAGAGGCCCTCCAGATGCAGGCCCTGAGCTTGGGGTCTTCCAAAACCCAGACAAACTGCTGGGTTTTGGAAATCCCTCTATCTGCTAACCCTGAAAGTATGTCCGGGGATGGGGTGGGAGTGGGGGGGTGGGAGCAGAGTTAGAGAGGCAATAGCCGACTCGCCCACAGGGTGTCTCTCGCAGCACAACTGGAATCTTGCCACAGTACACAGCTTATAATTCACTCTTTTAACCAGTCCCTAATCTGCATTAGGACATTGCGATAAGAGACAAGAAACATTCATTCCGAAAATGGAAAAAGGACAAAACCGGGAAAGAAATGGAAAGAGCACAGGAAGCATCAAAAAGAATGTCACCGCGTGGTTAGAATAGCGAAAAGAGAATATGAAAAGAGGCTAGCCAGGGAAGCAGGAAATTTCAAACTGTTCTTCAGATATGTTAAAGGGAAACAGCCAGCTAGGGAGGAGCTGGGACCGCTGGATGACAGAGATAGAAAAGGAGTGGTGAAGGAGGAAAAAGAGGTGGCGGATAGACTAAACATGTTCTTTTCATCAGTATTTACAAAGGAGGACACATCCAACGTGCCGGAACCGGAAAAAATCTTCACAGGGGACCAGGTAGAAAAATTAACATCAATGGAGGTAAGCCTCAAAGACGTACATAGGCAGATATATAGATTAAAAAGTGATAAATCTCTGGGCCCGGACGGAATCCACCCCAGGGTTTTGAAGGAACTAAAGGAGGAAATAGTGGAGCTACTACAGCAGGTTTGTAACCTATCCCTGAGTACAGGCAGAGGATTGGAGGATTAGAGGAGGAGGATTGGAAGATAGCAAATGTTACACCCATCTTCAAAAACAGATCAAGAGGTGATCCGGGGAACTACAGACCGGTAAGTTTGACTTCAGTTCCGGAGAAGATGGTGGAAGCGCTGATAAAAGACATCTAGAAAGAAATAAACTGATGAAAACACGCCAGCATGGCTTCTGCAAGGGAAGATCGTACCTAACGAACTTATTACACTTCTTCGAAGGAATTAACAAACGAATGGACAAAAGGGATCCCACAGACATCATATACTTGGATTTCCAAAAAGCCTTTGACAAGGTACCCCATGAACGCCTACTATGGAAACTGAAGAGCCATGGGGTGGAAGGAGATGTACATAGATGGATCAAAAATTGGTTGGCGGGTAGGAGTGAAGGGCCATTACTCTGACTTGAGGAGGATCACAAGTGGTGTTCCACAGGGGTCGGTGCTCAGACCGCTGCTGTTCAATGTATTCATAAACGATCTAGAAAACAGGGACGAAGTGCGAGGTAATAAAATTCACAGACGACACCAAAACTATTTAGTGGAGTTGGGACAAGAGAGGACTGTGAAAATTTACAAAGGGACCTGAACAAACTAGAAGAGTGGGCGGCGAGATGGCAGATGAAATTCAATGTAGAGAAATGTAAAGTCTTACATGTGGGAAACAGAAACCCGAAGTACAGCTATACGATGGGAGGGCTGGAAATGGGTGAGAGTACCCTAGAAAAGAACTTGGGGGGTAATGGTGGATAAGACAATGAAGCTGTCGGCACAGTGCGCAGCGGCCTCAAAGAAGGCGAATAGAATGCTAGGTATTATCAAGAAAGGTATTACAGCCAGAACGAAAGAGGTTATCCTGCCGTTGTATCGGGCGATAGTGCGCCCGCATCTGGAGTACTGCATCCAATATTGGTCACCGTACCTTAAGAAGGATATAGCGATACTCGAGAGGGTCCAGAAAAGAGCAACATGATTGATAAAAGGTATGGAAAACCTTTCGTATGCTGAAAGACTAGAGAAACTGGGGCTCTTTTCACAGGAAAAGCGGAGGCTTAGGGGGGGACATGATTGAGACGTACAAGATCATGAAGGGCATAGAGAAAGTGGAGAGGGACAGATTCTTCAAACTTTTGAAAACTACAAGAACAAGAGGGCACTCGGAAAAATTAAAAGGGGACAGATTCAGAACCAATGCTAGGAAGTTCTTCTTCACCCAAAGGGTGGTGGACACCTGGAATGAACTTCCAGAGGGTGTGATACGACAGAAAATGATATTGGGGTTCAAGAAGGGATTAGATAATTTCCTGAAGGAAAAAGGGATAGAAGGGTATAGATAGAAGAATACTATACAGGTCCTGGACCTGATGGGCCGCCACGTGAGCGGACTGCTGGGCATGATGGACCTCTGATCTGACCCAGCAGAGGCAATGTTTATGTTCTTATGCTTATGTTCTTATTGCTCCTATGCAATGGTTTCTTTTAATTTTTTCAAGTCTCTCACAAGGGACTTTGTATTTTATTTTCTTCCAAATTTCTTTTAGCTATTTATCTCCGATTCTTCACAAGTTTGCATAATGTTTCAAAATTGCATAAATATCAAAAAAATAATTTCAAAATATATATTTAACTATAGGAATGAAATTCAGAAAAAAAGGCATCATTTCGCTTAACTGACAACCCTATTATTATACTAAAATAAAACACAACAGCACTAAATTTCATACTAAGGGAAAAAAATGTTACTAATGATTGCTTAGTTTATTTTTGCTAAAGAATATCTTCATCGCTTGGTGCATTACCTTTGGGATTTTTGCTCCTAGGTCTTGATACTGCTTTGGATTCTTCAAGAAATTCACAAATTCCATAATCTCTAATTTTGCCTCTTCACAGCCAGCCACATCTTTAAATTTTACATCAATTTCATCTTTGAGGATTTTAGCTGTGGTTTCGCCTACACTGAAGAGACCACCCATTCCTCGGCCTGGCCGGCTGCCAGCAGGTCCTCTTCTCAGTGTATACAGCAAAAAACCAATGATGAGGACTGTGGGAAGCATGCTCAGTAGGAAAGATCTGAAATAAAACAATCAATTGTGTCATACAAAAATTGCTGATTCTCAGATAAAACTGGTAGTTAAGAGAACTGGTTCTGCACATGGTCACAAACCTGGTCTGACAAATGGATTTCTCTAATGAGCAAATCAATTAACCATCCTATCTATAAAATTGCTATTAATGTATGGGTGGGTGGGATGGGACTCTTTTATATCTATATATTTGGGGGAATATAAGTAAGATTGTCAAGTGATTAGTTAAAATTTTTCTGATTGTTTATTATACACTTGTAATATTTGAAAATGAATAAAGATTAAAAAAAAATAAAAAAAATAAAAAATTAACCATCCTATCCTTGAACATAGGGTCTTTGGAGCAAAGATAGTAACCGGATGAATTCAGTTACCATATATATTACGAACACGTTTGTTCAAACTGAATTACTGTTAATCAATTATAATTTATTTGAACATGAAAAAGCCAAGCTGATGATGTCAAAAGCAGAATCTGAAAATGTGTGTTTTGCAAGTACAGTGGTTTACGAGCATAATTCATTCCAGAAGCATGCTTGTAAACCAAAGTACTTGAATATCAAAGTGAGTTTCCCCATAGGAACTAAGGGAAACTCGCTTGATACATTCCCACCCACCCCGGCCAGCGGTGCTGCTCCACCTTAACCCCCCCCCCCCCCCGAGGCCACCGGTGCTGCTCCACATCCCCATCCTCTGCGATCCGACATCCCCCCCGCCGCGATCTGGCATCCCCACGCACCCACCAAGATCTGCTGTCTTCCTTTTGCTGGGCCTTGAGCATCTGTGCATGCTCAAGGCCTTCTAGTTCTCACTCTCTTCAAGATTCTTATTGCTGGCCAGCACTGAATATTGACTTAGCTGGTTAAGTTTATATAGCAGAAAAAAAAAGGATATTCAATGCTGGTCACTGGAAACGGCCCAGCATTGGACATCTGGACTCACCACAACTGCAGATCTTAGTCAGACTGCCTTCTATGGTCTGAATATTGGCCCCTTAGCAATTTAAGATTTAGTGATTACATGACCGTGCAGGACTTTGTTCTACATTTTTACTGTTTGATATATTGTTGTTTCATGCTTGGACTGAGCACATAATAAATTTTAATAGAAAAGAAATTTGAATCAAAGCCTGGGACATATTCATGATGGAAAAATCAGTTCATAAATCTGGTAGTAAGAGCTTGTGCTTTTGACAGATTAGGCAAATTGAATATGCTGAGACTCAGAGGACAGATTAACAAGTGAACACAGCATGCAAAGCATGGCTCATAGATTTCATTCCAATCCCTCTGAACACACATTTCTATGTATCTGTGTTGCCTGTGTTTATGTGACTCCTTTTTGATCTGGAGAGGGGAGAGGCTATTTTAGTACAGTAGTACGCAAACATTGTTAGTTTGCAAAGAAAAATAAAAGGAAACCCAAGTGTGATTATGAAAATTATACGGTTCAGCTCCTAGGTTTTGGACTAGAATTTACAAAAAAGAAACACAGATCTAAAACCACTCAGCGCCAAAACAGGCGTGTAGCAGCTGGGGGTAGGGAGTGGAATCAGTATAGCATTATTTTCATTCCATGTGTGTGACACTAGAAAAGTAGAGAGGACGAGATTGGCAGTTTTATGATTCAGTATATCAATGTTCGATGGGCAGTAGCTGAAACTGTTTCTCCCATAGAAATGCACAGGACCAATTTTTGGAGGACTATTTCTTTGAACCCTGGTCTGATCTGGCTCATTTTTTTTAAATTAACATGTATTTTCACCCATTTCTATCCCCTATGCCAAATTTTGGTCCCATTCCATTAAATCTGACAGTTTTCCTCCAGTCAGATAGACATTCTTTATGCCTCATCTATTATATTTTTTTGAAAACCCATAAGATTGGAAAGAATAACACGTAATTACAATAGTCCTATTATATATTTAATTCCCAATATCTGAAAAGCTTCAGTATTCTTGGTAATGGATTCTCCCTCCCTCCTTTTACTTGGGACACCCCACTGTAGCAGTAGGCAGCCATCTGTTGGTACAACATACTAGTGTAATTATCTCAAGCAAACAAAATCAATATATGTTCTCTCAGGATTTCCAAAGCTGGCATCATGCTTTTTGCAGGTTTCTGGGCCTCACAGTCAGACCCAGAAACCCACAATAAGCGAAAGTCAATATACAACTGGATTTGTTAAACTATCCTTGCAGCTTATTCAGTAGACTTATGCTATGTTCTGTGCATGTATCTTATACTGTAGGCTGCTTCTTACCCATCGCTTTCTGCTGAGTACACCACGGGTAATCTCTTCTCTCCCTCAATACCCAACTCTTGCTGTGCTGTTTCCAGATTCCGTTCAAACGTGTCCACACTGCCAATATTAAACCAGACATACTGCTATAAAAGTAAAACAGAGAGTATGAAGATCACTAACTGTCCAGTTAATGTTACAGCAGAGGTCAAGCCACTGAAAAAGCACATGAAATGGCCAAGCTACTGACCTTTGAAAAACAATCAAGAAGAGAGGAACCCAAATTTTTCTCTATTTGAACCTAAAGCTTCAATCTGACACAACATGTTTTCTTTGGACAAAATGTACAAGCCTTAACAAATCCTGTATGCCAATTAACCATGATGACTTAATTTCCCTTTGGTGCCTAGGATTTTTGTGCCACTGCTGAAATTGGTGCAATCTTCTCATCTGCACTGTGTGGCTTTCAGTCAATTTAAGCTGTGCGGTGCAGGAATTTCGGCAAGACATCATGTCCTGAGGCCAGCACAAAAATTTCCGAGGTGCACTGCTCAAACTCACTGAGAGTTGCACAACATAAAGGCAGCAGACTGCAAGGTAAAAAAGGGATAGGGGGCTCTGGCTGTTGACCGCTAACAATAGTGACTGGGAGAGTACAGGGATAGTTGGATGGGGATTGAAACAGCGAAGTTGCTTACCTGTAACAGGAGTTCTTTGAAGACAGCAGGGGAATGCAGCCACACGTAATAGTGAAGTCCTTAGATTGATCCTGTATGTCTCGTGCTCTCCCCTAGCTAGAGTAAGCTTTTAGCTTACTGGACATGTGCAGGCCTGCTGCTATCTGTAGCTCTTCTCTAGCCCTGTCAGTTTTGTCGCTAGCTATTATTAAGTAACTAGGGTTATGAGCATGGAAGGTGGGAGTGTAAGTGTGGCTGCATTCCCCTGCTGTTTTCAGAAAATCCCTGTTACAGGTAAGTAAAATTGCTTTCTTCGGAGACAAGCAAGGCAGATGCAGGCACACTTAATGGTGAGTCCCTAGCTACGAGGAATCTGAAGGATGGTGGTAAGTCTTCATGGTGAAAGAGGTTTCATAGAATGGATTGTCCAAAGTGAAGTGTCCTGTGCTGTACTCTGGTCCAAACAGCAATGCTTAGTGAAAGTATGCACTGAAGACCAGGTTGCATCTTTGCAAATGTCTTGAAAAGGTACTGCGTGAAAATTAGCTACTTAGGAGGCTGTTGCACCTAAGTTGTGAGTACCAATTTCTCCAGATAGTGGATGATTTGCTTTTTTTTGTAGCAGAATTCTATGCATTTGGATATCTACATGGAAATAGTCCTTTTAGAGGCTGGATGACCTGAATTGCCTGGGTTATATGTGATGAAAAGTTGATTGGTGTAACAAATGGTTGTCATTTGCTTGAGGTAATAGAGAGGAGGGCTCTCCTGTAATCTAGGGTGTGGAGGCATTGTTCTGCTGCAGAGCTATGTGGGAGAGGAAAGAACAATAGCAGCTCTATGGCATGGATACACTAAAAATAGTCGCTCTAGCCAAGTGGGTTGCTATGGGCCGATTCATTGTCCGATTGTAAAACAGCGATCGATGTACGACCAACTTTGCATGCAAATTAGTTTTGCGGAGGTCAGCTGTAATCCCATCCCACCTGTTGCTGGAAAAGCAACTTTCACACATGCACAGAGCCAGCAGGGGAAGCCCTAAAGCAGCTTTCTGCCATTCAGCTGATCAGGCCAGGAAGACTTTTTTCTTTTTAATGGGGACAGATGCTGTGCATATTACACATGCACAATACCCATCCCCGTTTAAAAAAAAAAAAATTGTGACAGCCTCACTCCCTTCTGCCTTAGTCACCTGGATCCCTCCACGTAGATCACACGACTCAGATCCCCCCCCTTCCCCGGCAAAGATCTTTGGCAGGAGGGATGAGCACTCCCTCCTGCCTCTGCCACCAGGATCCCCCCAGACAACCCCCCCAACCCCCTCACCAAGAAGATCATGGCCACCTGGACACTCTCCCTCCTGCGGCCACCCGGAAACCCTCACCCCCGAAGATCTTCAGGAGAAGGGATGCCCACTCCCTTCTGTTCCTACCATTCGGCTCCCCCCATACCTTAAAAAGAGGACAGCAGGAGGGATGCCCAATCCCTCCTGCCTGCACGATCGCTTCTTCAAAATGGCAGACATTCCCCTTCCCTGTGTATCCTGTGTTGTACTGGGAGGGGCCTAAGGCCCTAACTGGCTCAGCAGGATAAACTGTGCGATCTTCGTGGAGGGGTCTGGGTAGCAAAGGGAGGAGGGAATGGGCATCCCTCCTGCCAATAATCTTCATGGGTGGGGGGGAGAAGTGTCTGGGAGGCCACGATCTTCACAGGGGGTTGTCTGGGTCACTTGATCTTCATAGAGGGGTCTGGGTGGCTGAGACAGGAGAAAGTGGGCATACACCGGTGGGGGCAGTGAGAGGTAGTGGGTCCAGGTTGCACGATCCGAGTAGAGGAGTCCATGTTGCTGAGACAGGAGGGAGTGGGTATCGCTCCAAAAGCCTTCCAGTTTGTTTATATAGAACATCACTACTTGGTTGTCCATTTGTATGAGTGTGTGTTTGCAATAGATCCAAAGCTTGAATGTTCATAGGGCACAATATACTGCTTGGAGTTCTAGATGGCTAGATGGCTGATATGGAGGAGCCAATTTTTGGGGCTCCAAAGGCCCTGTGTGTTGAGATGATCCAAATAAGGTTCCCAGCCTGTGTTTGCAGCATCTGTAGCTACTATTGTTATTTGAGGCAGTGGAGGCTGAAACAGGCAACTGGCCTGCAGAGAAGTTGAGTGAATCCACCACATTAGTGACTTTTTAATGGAGGATGGAAGTGGAATCTGACATGACAGTGATTGAGTTTTTTGATTCCAGTGCAACTTGAGGTTCCACAGCTCGCATATAGAGATGTGCATGTGGTACCAGTGGCAGAGAGGCTGCCATGTGGCCTAGGAGACACAAAATTTGTCTTGCTGGTCAGTGTTGTGACTGTCTCATCCAGCTGCAAAACTGAATGACTGCTGGGTGCCTTTCTACAGGAAGACAAGCTCAAGCTGCAATAGTATCTATGCACCTATGAATGTGAGTGCCCATGTCAGAGTGAGAGACGATTTCTCGTAGTTGATAAGGAAGCCCAGAGACTGAAAAGTGGATAAAGTGTCCTGTATGGTGAGAAGCAAGCAGTCTATTGAATGGGCCACTAGAAGCTAGTCGTCAAAGTAAGGGAAGATAGTGGCTTCACTTGTGCAGGTGCACTACTAGCATTGCTTGCACAGGTGTGCTATTACCGCTAGGCACTTTGTGAATATTCTTGGGGCCAAGGAGAGGCCAGAGGGAAGTACTTTGCAATGATAGTGATGGTTGAGAAATTTAAAGCAAAGGAAATTCCAATATGAGGGGTGAATGGGAATATGGTTGTATGCATCCTTGAGGTCCAGAGAGGCCAGCCAGTTGATGGAATTATTATTGGAATCAAGATTATTCTGAACTTTTTTCTCTTGAGGCAAGCAATAAGTGAACGAAGATCTAGTATTGGATGTAGGCCCTGTGTTTTTTTGAGGATCAGGAAAAAACTGCACTGTTGTTCGGGTACTTTCTCTATGGTGTTGTTTTGAAGAAGAAGAATCAATTCTGACGCAAGAAGCAGAATGTGGTGATGAGGAGTATGGGAAGATTGATGCTGAACACTTGGATCCTTGTTAAAAAAGTTGAAACAATATACTTGAGAAATTATGTTCAGGACCCCTCTGTCTGTTGTGATTGCTTGCCAGGTAGGGAGGAAGTGACTGAGCTGGCCTCCTACTGATAACGTGTCAAAAACTTAGGGATGCTTTGATTGTAGGAACCTGATTGCTGGATGCCTGTTTTTTTATCTCTTTGACGCTGTTTTTGTGAGCAAGCCTGGGGTTGCAAACATTGATAGGTAGGTCTATTATATGGAAAAAAAAATTGTTTAGGGTAGTATTGTAAAAACTGCTGATAAGGTCTACTGTAGGACATGGAATTAGGATTCCTTCTACTGTATATTGTATTTCCTACCCTCCTCCCTTTTTGTTTCCTGTATGTGATTTTATCTCTCATGGAATTATGTCACTGCTTTAGATTGCTATCGCTACACAAGGACATGCTGAGGAATTCATTAGCCTATACGGCATGATCAACTGGAGCTAAGTCAGCCTTATTGGTGCTTTAATACTATTTAAGACAAGTCCCTTTTACATTTTTTAGGGCTGTGCAGTATTTTTTTGTTTAAGAGATTATATATGCTTTATGTTCACAGTAAGTTTGTGTGTTTGGCACTAATATACACATGTGGGTAGACACTATGATTGTGTATAGCATTGAGTGTTTACTCAAGCATGGGTTATAAGAACATAAGAACATAAGAACTGCCATCTCCGGATCAGACCTTCGGTCCATCAAGTCCGGCGATCCGCACACGCGGAGGCCCCGCCAGGTGTACACCTGGCGTAATTTATAGTCCACCATATCTTTATATGCCTCTCTTAAGGAGATATGCATCTAGTTTGCTCTTGAAGCCTAGGACGGTCGATTCCGCAATAATCTCCTCTGGGAGGGCATTCCAGGTGTCAACCACTCTCTGAGTGAAGCAGAACTTCCTGACATTAGTCCTGAACCTGTCCCCCCTTAGCTTCATTACATGTCCTCTAGTCCGTGTCAAATTGGACAGTGTAAATAATCTTCTCTGCTCTATTTTGTCGATTCCTTTCAGTATTTTGAAGGTCTCGATCATATCCCCACGCATTCTCCTTTTCTCAAGGGAGAACAATCCTAGTGTTATAAGTCTATCCTCATATTCCAGTCTCTCCATACCCTTCACCAGTTTTGTTGCTCGTCTCTGCACCCTCTCCAGCAGTTTTATATCCTTCTTTAGGTAGGGAGACCAATGTTGGACGCAGTATTCCAAGTGTGGTCTGACCATTGCCCTATAAAGCGGCATTATAACTTTCTCCGATCTACTCGAGATTCCTTTCTTTATCATGCCCAACATTCTATTTGCCTTCTTTGCCGCTGCCGCGCATTGTGCCGACGGCTTCAGGGTCCTATCTATCAGTACACCCAGGTCCCTTTCTCCCAGTCGGAGAACTTCCCATTTATGCCCACTCTCTGCTTTCGGTTTTCCAGCCATTTGCCTATCCATCTTTGTATATCTCCCTCTATGCCATGGCTTTGTAGTTTCCTGAGAAGTCTTTCGTGTGGAACTTTGTCGAACGCTTTCTGGAAGTCCAAGTATATTATGTCCACAGGCTTCCCACTATCAATTTGCTCGTTTACGGTCTCAAAAAATTGGAGTAAATTCGTCAAACATGATTTCCCTTTCCTGAATCCATGTTGACTGGGTTTCATCAAGTCGTGTGCGTCCAAGTGCCGGACTATGCTATCCTTGATCAGTGCTTCAACCATCTTGCCGGGGACCGACGCAAGACTCACAGGCCTATAGTTGCCCGGTTTCCCTCTCGATCCTTTTTTGAAAATTGGCGTGACGTTCGCTATCCTCCAGTCATCCGGTATCTGTCCAGTTCTGATTGTCAGGTTTGCAAGTTTGTGCAATAACTCTCCGATTTCAACCTTCAATTCCTTTAAGACTCTCGGGTGAATTCCATCCGGTCCAGGGGATTTGTCACTTTTAAGTTTGTCGATCTGATAGTATATCTGGTCTAAGTCCACTTCAACTGTGGTGAGGCTGTTCTCTATTTCTCCTGGAAACACTTTCTCTGCTTCAGGTATTGTTGAGGTGTCTTCCTTCGTAAAGACAGACGCAAAGAAGGAATTTAGTTTGTCTGCGATTTGTTTATCTTCCTTGATGTACCCTTTTCTTCCCTGGTCGTCCAGGGGTCCCACTGCCTCTTTTGCAGGTTTTTTTCCTTTCACGTATCTAAAGAAGGGCTTGAAGTTTTTGGCCTCCTGGGCTATTTTTTCCTCATAATCCTGTTTGGCATCCCTCACCGTCTTGTGACATTTCTTCTGATCATCTTTATGTTTGTTCCAGGCTTCGGTTGTCTTTATGCATTTCCATTTTTTGAAAGAGTCCTTCTTTTCTTTTATGGCTTCCTTCACCTGTATGGTAAGCCATGCCGGTTCTCTTTTGCTCTTTGTTCTCCGATCTTTGGAAATCCTCGGAATGTAGAGATCTTGTGCTTCTGTGATAGTATTTTTCAGTAGGGACCATGCCTGATCTACCGTTTCAAGTTTGTCCACCATCTTCTCTAGTCGTTTTTCTACCATGGCCCTCATGCGATCGTATTTACCCTTTTTAAAGTTTAAGGTGGTGGTTAAGGTTTTGGCATGTTTCCCTTTCCCGATGTCAAGTTTAAAGTTGATTACATTGTGATCACTCGTTCCCAGTGGAACCACGACTTCCACTTCTGTTATCGGTCCCGTGAGGCCATTTAGGACCAAGTCCAAGGTGGCGTTGCCTCTTGTCGGCTCTTTTACCTTTTGTTCCAGGAAGCAATCCCCTAGCACCTCCAGGAACTTGGCCTCCTTGCCGCAGTTGGAGGTTGCTAGTTTCCAGTCTATCCCTGGGAAATTGAAGTCTCCCAATATAATTACATTGCCCGTCTTGCATTCTTGTTTGATTTCCTCCATCATTTCTGAGTCAGTTTCCTCCGCCTGTCCTGGGGGACGATAGTAAAGGCCAATTTTCGTATCTGCACCATATTGACCAGGAATTTTGATCCAGAGTGACTCAAGCTTCTCTTTCATTTCTGTTGTAACCATTTCAACAGAATCTATTCCCTCCTTAACATATAGAGCAATACCTCCACCTTTCTGCCCTACTCGATCTCTTCTATACAGTTTGTATCCCTGTAGTACTGTGTCCCATTTGTTTTCTTCATTCCACCATGTTTCTGTTATGCCAATGATATCCAATATGTCATGTCTCGCTATTGTCTCTAGTTCCCCCATTTTGTTACCTAGACTTCTAGCATTTGTATACATACATCTAAATTCCCTTTGTGTTACCTTTTTGGACCTTCTACTCTTGGCCGTCCCTATAGTTTCAAATACGGTATCCTTTACTGCTCCTGTGTTATCACCCTTGTTTGCTGTGTGGTCGTCCTCTCCTGTGTCTGAGTTGTCCCTTTCTGCTTTTTCTCCCTTATTGGCTGTGGGGTCGTCTTCTCTTGTGTAGGAGTAGTAGTCCTTGGCTTCTTCGTCGGGGCATCCTGCTATCCGTGCCATCGACCGGTGGTCGACTGTCGGCTTTCCCCTATCTTTCAGTTTAAAGCCTTCTCGATTGCCTTCTTCATGTTGCCTGCCAAAACTCGTGCTCCTTCCTTGTTGAGGTGTAGTCCGTCCCTTCTGTAGTACTTGCTTGAAGCATTGTTCGCTTTTTGCGTTCATCTGACTTATCAATCCACACTGAGGTCTCCCATAAAAATATAAAATAAAAATTTGTTTATAAATTATATTCAAAGGAGCTGGCACTTATCTTCTCCTAGACATAATTCTCTTTAGAACTCTTACAATTTAGTATTCTTACAATTGGGTTTTTCTAGCTTGATTTATTTTTATTATTTACCATTTTAAAATATTTTATTGTACACCTCTTAGACTTTCTTAGATAGACGGTTTATCAAAAATTTAATAAATTTGAAACTTGTCTCTATTGATCAACAGGGTATGCTGAGAGCTCCCTGATTGCTGTGGAGTTCTCTTTGAGTTGTGAGATTGTATCTTTCACTTTCTTACCAATGAGCTGCAATTGTGACAACTGCTGTTCTGGAGACCATATCATAAGCGTCATAGTTAGATTTGATGAGGTGACACGTGGATTCCTGCAAAGCACCCAGGAGGGTTGCTTAACCTCAGAGGAGGTGACTTCAAGCTGTTGGAGGACTGAATGCTGGAAGTGCAAAATTTGGCACTGATGGGCTATGATTTTGGAAGCCGTCATAGTACCCTGGTAATCTTTCTTATCTACTGAATATAAGATATGGCAGTCTTTTCCTGGAAAAGCGTGAATTGCATTTTGGATATTTTAGATTTTTTAATAGAATGGTGCAGCAGCTGTTGTAAATCATGGCCAGAGGCCTTCTGCACCTTTTATTTGAGATCAAAGCATCTAAAGGCAGTGGAAAGGAAGTTTCTGCCAATTGGAAAGCAGGAGGTCTTGAAGTACCTGATGTACTGGGAGTGAGATTAGTTCCTTAGAAAGTGTTTCACAAGACTGGAGTATGGTTTGGAAGTCTTTTAGTTTGCAGGTGTAGCACTCTGATTAAAGTTAAGGAGAGATGAAACACTTTGGAGGAACTTAGGATAAGAGTATGTTTCCAAATCCTCCAGCTGGGCAGGTAAATGTGTAGGAGTTGGATTCTGGATAGTGGGAATTTCCTCTTCAGGGTCTGACCATTGTTCTGGAGGTACTGAGGGATGAAGATAAAAGGACAGATAAATGTAGAAGAGCCCCAGTCCAGATACTGGAGTAGATCTGGAGAAGGAAGAGACACAGATCCTGACGGGGTGGAAAATGGAGGGGATAGAAAATCTGGCTGAAGAAGTGCAGTACTATCTTGGATGAAACGTTGAAGGAGCATTAGGAAGGAGGAAGCTGATTTGGCCATCTGAGAAATTCCCTGAACAGGGGGTGGCTAGGATGATTATTTTAGAGGTAGAGGAGCTACAGTTGAAGAGTCCTGAGGCTTCTGTTTGGTTTTAGCTTTACTTTTAGTGGGAACGGAAGAAGAAGGGAGTGGGGTTTAGAAACACTGGTTGAAGTGTCTGAAGTCTTCTGATGTTGTTAATCCCTGGAGGAGTACAACGAAGCTGAAGCAGGGCCCATGGGAGCTTTCCCTTCAAGCTGCTGGCACTTTGATGACTGCGCAGGCCGCACCTTGTCACATAGTAGAGGAGCCGTTAACTTCAGGGAAAGGGAGTAGTGGCTCTTTTTTCTTCCAGCACTTCAGGCTCATCAGTGAGATCCCCTGACTTTTTTCTGTTTGCTGCTGTGAGGAATCACTAGCTCACCTCCTCCAGCGGTACCGATACAGGGCCCTGAGGGGATGAAGTATGAGCACTCATTGGTGGTTGCAATGCTAACATTTTCTAGCCAGAATTAAGAGCTGTGAAAATGAACGCTGTTGATTCCAGTACTTGTCTCCGATGCTGAAGCAATTCTGTGGTGGTCCTAAAGGTTGCCTGTTTCATTCAGTTAAGGGCTTTCCAAAAAAGATGCTGCGGTAAAAAAGAGTTGGGTTTTTTTTGGACATCTCTTCCAAGAGCTGCTTGTGACAGGAAACCTATCAGGTTTCCTCATTTGTCTGATCTTTATTTTTTTCTTTAAAAAAAGGTTAAATCTTTCTTCAATGTGTGTGTGTGTGAGTGAGAGTTGCAACTATTAGGAGCAGCTAAAGAAAAAACGAACAGGGCTAGGGAGGAGCTATGGATAGCAGCAGTCCTGCACATGCCCAGTAAGCCGAAAGCTCGCTCTACAGTCTAGGGCAGGGGTGTCAAAGTCCCTCCTCAAGGGCCATAATCCAGTCCACCACCGCTAGTAATCCAGTCCACCACCGCTAGTTGCTGAGCCAGTTGGAAGGCTCAGAGACTCAATTTTGATCCTTCCTACCTTTCCAGACACAGCCACCTTCTCCCATCAACTGACCGAAATGAGACTCGGGCGTGGGAGAGCACTCCGCCCCTCCCCACCACTGCTAGTCGCTGAGCCAGTTGGAAGGCCCAGCAACTCAAGTTTAAACACTTCCTGCCTTCTGCTGACCCTACAACCCCATTCCATCGACGGACCGAGACGGGGCTCGGCGCAGGAGGGCACTCCACCTCTACCTACCAACAGAATGGTCGCCACACTTAGCACCACCATGACAACCACACCACCAAAATACCCACAAGCAATCCTACTAATAACCCTGCTCCTAACCAACTGGAAAGCAACTGCAAACAACATCTTTCCAATACCAACTATCGCAAATTCCAAGAGAATTACCCAACCAACCTGGTATCTCACAATAGACAGAAACTCAAACCATCAGACTTACACATACCAACCCACCCCACAATCAACAAGAAGAAAACCGACAAACCCATACAAGACCAAATACAACCCCACCAAAGATCACTCATATACCCGAAAACAACTCACAACACACCAACAGACTACACTACTCTCAAATGTGCATATGTGAACATCAGAGCCATAGGCCCCAAAACAGAATGCAAAAAAAACTGGATAGAAAAAGATAACCTAGACTGCCTTTTCCTCACAGAGACCTGGCTTACCTCTGACTTGGACCCCAGAATAACTGAAGTTTTTCCAAAGAGCCACAAGTTAACAATGGTCTGCAGAGAAAATAAAAGAGGAGGAGGAATTGCCATCATAGCCAGAAAAACCATAAACTTAAACATACAAGACAAAACAACCAACCCATTCATGGATTTACTAGCCTGTCAACTTTCAAGCACATCACTCAAAGGAACACTAACATGCATACTCTGCTACATAACCCCAAGTAACTGGAACACAGCAAAACCAATATTTGAAGAATTCATATATCAAAACTCACTAACAACAACCTACAACCTAATCCTAGGAGACTTCAACCTCCATCTCAAAAACCAATCCTGCAAACATGTAGAAACCTTACTATCATACCTTGAGGCATTAACATAAAATCCTAGATCCTTAAACCACACACGAAAAAGGGCACCAACTCAACATCGCAGCCTACATGTCCCAACAACCCACACAACCAGAGATCCGAACATCAAACAGAAAATGGAACCATTCCCTCTGGTCTGATCACTACACATACTCCTTCGAAATCAATTGGACCAATAACAAAAGCATTCCAATTACTCAAAAAATAACCTACAACTCACGCAAACATATCGATCCCACCATATTCTGGACAAAAGCAGACACCATAATCCAATACTACACATCCAAAGACTTCATCTCACAATGAAACCATCTAAGTACTGCAACCCTGGACGAGCTAGTCCCAGAAAAACCCAAAACCAAAATCCACAGAAAATCAGACAAGTGGTTTGACAACGAACTGCTCCAACTCAAAAGACAATGCAGACAACTAGAAAGAAAATGGAGAAAAAGTAGCCAAGAATCCACAAAAACAGCATGGAGAATAACGAACCAAAAATACAAACAAAAACTGAAAGAAAAAAGACAGACATACTACTCAAAGCAAATAGGAGAAGGACCCCAAGTCACAAAAAAGCTATTCCAGCTACTAAAAGATCTCACAGATACCACACCCTACCTAGCCAACAGCAACTCCCCCCCTTCCTCAGCCACCCTCTTAGCCACATACTTCAAAAGCAAGATCGCAAACATCAGAGCCACGTTCAATGGAATTCCCACTCACATAGAAGAGAACTTATTTTCCCCCACAGAAAAAGAATCAGTTGCAGCAGACAGAACCTGGTCCCACTTCTCACCCATAAAATGGTCAGACTTCAACAAACTATATAATAAATACAGCCATGCAGCCTGTGACCTTAACCACTGCCCCCCATACCTATTGAAAGCCTCAAGTACACTATTCCACTCCCTGCTCCTATATTGGATACAATTTCTACTCTTAGATGGACATTTCTCACAAGACCTCAGCGAAATCATCATAACTCCGATACTAAAAGACCCCAAAGGAACAACGGACCAACCATCTAACTACAGACCCATAGCCTCAATCCCACTGTATGTCAAGCTGATGGAAGGCCTCGTAGCCATGATCTTAACCTCATTCCTAGAAAACCACAACTTACTCCACCCCACTTCAGAACCAACTACAGCACCCTACTAGGAACACTAATAGACACAGCTAGACAACATCGCTGTACAGGCAAGAAAATCCTTCTCATACAACTAGACCTCTCTGCAGCCTTCGACCTGGTAGACCATGACATCCTCCTACAAACATTAGACTCCATAGGAATCTCAGGCAAGGTACTCTCATGGTTTAAAGACTTCCTACAATCCAGAACCTACAGGGTTAAAACAAATAAAGAAAAATCAGAACCATGGTCCAACCTCTGCGGAGTTCCCAGGGATCACCTCTTTCTCCCACACTATTCAATTTATACATAACCTCCCTCAGCTCATACCTAGACAAACATGGCTGTAGCCCTTATCTGCCGTCATCTTTCTATGTTTCTAACCTCATACAGCTATGCAGATGACATCACCATTCTCCTCCCCTTCGACCACCCAGAATCCACCATGACAGGCACAATACATAGAACACTCGAAACAGTAGCAACATGGATGACAGAACACAAACTAAAGCTTAACTCTGACAAAACAAAATTCATCCTCCTAGAAAACAGTAAAACTCCAACCTTAACAAATCTAGTAATAAACTCGATCTCATACCCCATTCAACCCACACTAAAACTTCTTAGAGTACTGTTTGACAGAGGCTGTACCATGCAACCACAAATCAACAAAGTAATAAAAGCATCATTCATGACTATGAGAAACCTAAGACAAATCCAAAAATTCTTTGACAGGAAACAATTCCAAATTTTGGTACAATCTCTTATCCTTGGACTAATAGACTACTGCAACATACTATACCTCCCCTGCCCAGCGACCGTGATAAAGCAACTACAAACAATACAAAATACAGCCCTAAGACTCATCTACTCATTGAAAAAATATGACCACATCACAGCAGCATACCACAACTCACACTGGCTCCCAATACAAGCAAGAGTACTTCAAATTCTACTGCCTACTATTCAAAGCTATTAATGGAGAAAACCCAACCTACTGGAACAACCGACTAACACAATCCACCTCAACCAGGCACAGGCGAACCCACTCTCTATTCACACACCCACCAACTAAAAATGTTAAACGAGGAAAACTATATGACAACCTAATGGCCACCAAAGCAGCTAAACTAGACAGACAAATCACCAATCTGCTGTCTTCGACCACAGACTACAAAACCTTCAAAAAAGAAACCAAAACCCTACTCTTCAAAAAATACATAAAACCTATCTAACACGACCAGTTCCTTCCCAAACTCCACCTACCACACACTCCACCCATATCTAATCTAAAATGTTTTTAATTACCCAACATGTATCTCCTTAACTTCTTGACAATTCTTATGTAATTCTTACGACATATCTTATGTAATGTTACAATTCTTGTAACCTCCTGACAACTCTAGTGTAATCAGCCTTGAACAGCAAGGTAATGGCGGAATAGAAATCACTAATGTAATATAATATAAGGATTTCCCCAATGAATATGCATGAGATCTATTAGCATACAATGAAAGCAGTGCATGCAAATAGATCTCATGCATATTCACTGGGGAAATCCTAAAAACCCGACTGGATTGCAGCCCTCGAGGAGGGACTTTGACACCCCTGGTCTAGGGACTTCATCATTAAGTGGGCCTGCATATCTCCTGCTTGTCTGGTGGGGACAAAATAGGAATAGAAGCTCATTGCCGACTTCCTCAGGCAGTACAGTGCTTGGGTGCTAACTTGTAATGATCATTTTCTATAAACTTAACATTTTCCACTAAAGTCTATATTAAAATTTTAGAGCAGCTTCCTGAAAGCCTCCTGTATGTGAACAAGAGCTTCACAGACTACTTCAATGTGAAACTAGTTGCTGTAGTTGTCCTGGAGAAACACACTCACTGACAGCTGAACTACACTCTACAGACCTTACAAGAAACTTGTCCAAAGATGGAGACAGTACAGTATCACTCCTGGAGAAGTCTGTTGGGATGCACAGCCTGCATATATTCTATTCTAGGTTTGGGTTGTTATATGCAGTGACATATCTATGTTGTTGTATTTCATTACCAAACGTAAATAGTAGAAAAAAACATGACATTTCATGTTTTCATCATTTGTTAACAACAGCATGCACTATGTGGAAAGGGGGTACACTCTGTGGAAAGGGGGTGCTCTCTTTACTGATAATGGATCCACCATGCATGTGTGAACCATTGCGCAAATGCAAACTTGTGCATGCATACACACTCTATCAGAAAAGTGTGTATTCTATTTCTGAAATAGTACAACATAATGCATACTATTAACGAAACCTGACAAAATGAGCAAATTAAGTACAGTTTGAATAAAATGAAAATATCTATATACATGGAAAACAATGTGAAACGAAAATTTTCTGGCTGCCTATCCTATTCCATATCACTAAACCTACAGCTTGAGAACATACATTTCTGAACCAAGTACTAGTGTGTGATGTTTACGTTTATTGCTTCTTGATATACCACTTTTTCTAACTGTAGGAGTTTTTTTTACCCAATCAGGTACTTTAAGTATTTTCCCTATCTGTCCCAGTGAGCTCACAATCTAAATAAGGTACTTGAGACAATGGAGGGTTAGGTGACTTGTCCAGGGTCACAAAGAGTGGCACTGGGATCGAACCTGCAACCTCAGGGTGCTAAGGCAGCAGCTCTAAACATTAGGCCATTTCTAATACATACAGCAAGATAATTTTCAAAGAGCACGTCAGAAAATATTTTTAAATAAAAAGAAAAAATTATCTTACCCCCTTTTACTAAGCCACGGTAGAGGTTTCCACCATGGACCGGAGCGCTACATGCCCCAACTCTCATAATGGGTTGTCTCAAATTCCTCTGAATAATAGTGTGGGGCTCATATGTGCTGCTGCCAGACCAAATCTGACACATTTTCCAGGGTACCTGAGGGCTACTGGTCTCCATCAGTTTGGTCTCATCAGCTAATATCTTGCCTGCTGCCACCTGGAATGTCATCTCCCAATCTAGAGGCCAGGATTGCTTAAGCGCTAGATGGCTTGCTCTAACACTCTGCATAGAATTGGACCTGTTGTTTCTTCTATAGGACCACTGTATAGTAGTGCTCTAGAAATAAGTACCTGTACTTGTGGTCATTGCTTCAGCTGTCTCAAGCCATAACTCCCCTTTCAACCTATAAGCCTCACTTTTATGATGTAAAATAACAACAAAACATGAAGGGGACTTCTGATCTATTCCCTGCCAGAGACAACTGTTTCAATCACTTACTTATGCTCCCTTCCAGCCTCCCTAGAAAAAAAGAACATAAGAACATAAGATTTGTCCTGCTGGGTCAAACCAGTGGTCCATCGTGCCCAGCAGTCCGCTCACACAGCGGACCTTAGGTCAAAAACCAGTGCCCTGAGTTTAACCTTACCTGCGTACGTTCTGGTTCAGCAGGAATTTGTCTAACTTCGTCTTGAATTCCTGGAGGGTGTTTTCCCCTATAACAGCCTCCGGAAGAGTGTTCCAGTTTTCTATCACTCTCTGGATGAAGAAGAACTTCCTTACGTTTGTACGGAATCTATCGCCTTTTAATTTAAAAAGTGCTCTCTCGGTCTTTATCTACTAAGTCCATCCCCTTCATTATCTTGAATGTTTCGATCATGACTGACTCAGAAATGATAGAGGAAATCAAACAAGAATGCAAGACGGGCAATGTAATAATATTGGGAGACTTCAATTTCCCGAGGATAGACTGGAAACTAGGAACCTCCAACTGCGGCAAGGAGGCCAAGTTCCTGGAAGCGCTAGAAGATTGCTTCCTGGAACAAATGGTAAAAGAGCCGGCAAGAGACAACGCCACCCTGGACTTGGTACTAAATGGCCTCACGGGTCCGACAAAAGAAGTAGAAGTTACGGTACCGCTGGGGACGAGCGATCACAATGTGATCAGCTTTAAGCTTGACATCGGGAATAGAAAACGTGCCAAAACCTTAACCAAAACCTTAAACTTTAAAAAGGGTAAATACGATCGCATGAGAGCCATGGTGAAACAACGACTCAAGAAAAAGGTGGACAAACTTGAAACGGTAGACCAGGCATGGTCCCTACTGAAAAATACTATCACAGAAGCACAAAATCTCCACATTCCGAGGATCTTCAAAGAGGGGAGAACAAAAGGTAAGGGAGAACCGGCATGGCTTACAAGAAAGGTGAGGGAAGCCATAAAAGAAAAGAAGGACTCTTTTAAAAAATGGAAACACATGAAAAAAACCGAAGCATGGAAAAAACATAAAGATGATCAGAAGAAATGTCACAAGGCGGTGAGGGATGCCAAAAAGGACTATGAGGAAAAAATAGCACAAGAGGCCAAAACTTCAAGCCCTTCTTTAGATACGTGAAAGGGAAAAAACCCGCAAAAGAGGCGGTGGGACCCCTGGACGACCAGGGAAGAAAAGGGTACATCAAGGAAGATAAACAAATTGCAGACAAACTAAATTCCTTCTTTGCGTCCGTCTTTACGGAGGAGGATACCGCAAAAATACCAGAAGCAGTGAAAGTGTTTAGTGGAGTAGTAGAAGACAGCCTCACCACAGTTGAAGTGGAGTTGGACCAGATATACTACCAGATCGACAAACTTAAATGTGACAAATCCCCTGGACCGGATGGAATTCACCCGAGAGTCTTAAAGGAATTGAAGGTTGAAATCGGAGAGTTATTGCAAAAACTTGCCAATCTGACAATCAGAACTGGACAGATACCAGATGATTGGAAGATAGCGAACGTCACGCCAATTTTCAAAAAAGGATCGAGAGGAGAACCGGGCAACTACAGACCTGTGAGCCTTATGTCTGTCCCTGGAAAGATGGTTGAAGCACTGATCAAGGATAGCATAGTCCGGCACCTAGATACACACGACTTTCTGAAACCCAGTCAACATGGGTTCAGGAAAGGGAAATCATGTTTAACGAATTTACTTCAATTTTTTGAGACCGTGAACAAGCAAATTGATAGTAGAATGCCAGTGGACATAATATATTTGGACTTCCAGAAAGCATTCGACAAAGTTCCACATGAAAGACTTCTCAGGAAACTACAAAGCCATGGAATAGAGGGAGATATACAAAGGTGGATAGGCAAATGGCTGGAAAACAGAAAGCAGAGAGTGGGCATAAATGGGAAGTTCTCAAACTGGGAGAAAGTGACTAGTGGTGTGCCCCAGGGCTCGGTACTTGGGCCGATCCTATTTAATATTTATATCAATGACCTGGAAGACGGAATATCCAGTGAGATCATTAAGTTTGCAGACGACACAAAGCTATGCCGGGCAATCAGATCGCAGGAGGATAGCGAGGAACTCCAGAGCGACTTGTATCAGTTAGAGAAATGGGCAGAGCAATGGCAGATGAAGTTCAACGTGGAGAAATGCAAAGTAATGCATTTAGGTAGCAAGAATAAGGAACACGAGTATAGAATGTCAGGCGCAACTCTGGGTAAGAGCGAACAAGAAAAGGACCTGGGTGTACTGATAGATAGGACCCTGAAGCCATCGGCACAATGCGCGGCAGCGGCAAAGAAAGCAAACAGAATGTTAGGCAAGATAAAGAAAGGAATCACGAGTAGATCGAAGAAAGTCATAATGCCGCTTTATAGAGCAATTGTCAGACCACAATTGGAATACTGTGTCCAACATTGGTCTCCCAACCTAAAGAAGGATATAAAACTGCTGGAGAGGGTGCAGAGACGAGCAACGAAGCTAATAAGAGATATGGAGAACTTGGAATATGAGGAACGACTCAAGAAACTGGGACTGTTCTCCCTTGAGAAGAGGAGGCTGCGAGGGGACATGATCGAGACGTTCAAAATGCTGAAAGGCATCGATAAAACAGAGCAGGAAAATAAATTATTTACATTGTCCAACGCGACACGGACAAGAGGACATGATTTGAAGCTAAGGGGGGACAAGTCCAGGACAAATGTCAGGAAGTTCTGCTTCACGCAGCGAGTGGTGGATGCCTGGAATGCTCTCCCAAAGGAGGTTATTAAGGAATCCACTGTGCTAGGATTCAAAGGCAAATTAGATGCACATCTCCTTACGAGAGGCATAGAGGGATATGGGTGACTAAAACTACATCAGGTGTATACCTGACTGGGCCTCCGCGTGTGCGGATCGCCGGACTCGATGGACCATGGGTCTGATCCGAAGATGGCAGTTCTTATGTTCTGTCCCCTCTCAGTCTCCTCTTTTCAAGGGAGAAGAGGCCCAGTTTCTCTAATCTCTCATTGTACGGCAACTCCTCCAATCCCTTAACCATTTTAGTCGCTCTTCTCTGGATCCTTTCGAGTAATACAGTGGAGGCGTACCATGGCCCAGTACAGCGGCATGATAACCTTCTTCGATCTGTTTGTGATCCCCCTCTTAATCATTCCTAGCATTCTGTTCGCCCTTTTTGCTGCTGCTGTGGACAGCTTCATTGACTTGTTGACCGGTACTCCCAAGTCTCTTTCCTGGGGGTCTCTCCGAGTACTGCACCGAACATCATGTATTAGTGTACAAGATTTTTGTTACCGACATGCATCACCTTACACTTATCTACGTTAAACCCCATTTGCCATGTCACAGCCCATTTCTTAAGCGTGTTTATGTCACGTTGCAGGTCTTCGCAATCCTTCTGTGTCTTCACTACTCTGAATAACTTCATATCGTCTGCAAATTTAATCACCTCGCTCGTTGTACCAATTTCCAAGTCGTTTATAAATATGTTGAAGAGCACAGGTCCAAGCATCTAACAATGCAGCATACCACTTGTGACGCTTTTCCAGTCTGAATATTGTCCATTTACCCCCACTCTCTGTTTCCTATCTGCCAACCAGTTTTAATTCACATATTTCACCCTCGATTCCATGGCTTGCAATTTTTCAAAGTAGTCGTTCATGCAGGACCTTGTCGAACGCCTTCTGAAAATCCAGATATACAATGCCGACTAGGTCACTCTTGTCTATCTGCCTGTTTACTCCCTCGAAGAAGTGCAGCAAGTTCGTCAAGTAAGATCTTCCTTTGCTGAAGCCGTGTTGGCTGGTCCTCATCAGATTGTGCCCGTCAAGGTGATCAATGATGCGATCC
The DNA here is from genome assembly GCF_902459505.1 of Geotrypetes seraphini. Taxonomy (NCBI): domain Eukaryota; kingdom Metazoa; phylum Chordata; class Amphibia; order Gymnophiona; family Dermophiidae; genus Geotrypetes; species Geotrypetes seraphini. The sequence continues at coordinate 157,833,799 of NC_047085.1, forward strand.
TTTATCAGCGCTTCTACCATCTTTCCCAGTACCGAGGTCAGACTCACCGGTCTGTAGTTTCCTGGATCTCCCCTCGAACCTTTCTTGAAGTTCGGCATAACATTCGCCACTTTTCAGTCTTCCGGAATCCTTCCTGATTTGATCGACAGATTGGTTATTAGTTGGACGAGTTCAGCTATAACCCCTTTCAGTTCCTTGATTATCCTCGGATGGATGCCATCCAGTCCCAGGGATTTATCATTTTTAAGCCTATCAATCTGCCTGCATACCTCTTCTAGAATGACCATCAACCCTGTCAGTTTACCATCTTCGTTTCCTGCGTATAGCCTGTCAGCTTCTGGTATGTTGTGTATATCCTCTTCAGTAAATACAGATGCAAAAAAAGTGTTCAGTTTGTTGACGATGGCTTTGGCCTCCTTTAGCATTCCCTTTATTCCATGGTCATCCAATGGCTCCACCGCTTCCTTCACGGGTCGTTTCCCCTTAATATATTGAAAGAACGGCTTGAACATAAGAACATAAGAGATGCCGCTGCTGGGTCAGTCCAGTGGTCCATCGTGTCCAGCAATCCGCTCACGCGGCGGCCCTTTCGGTCAAAGACCAGTGCCCTAATTGAGACTAGCCTTACCAACGTACGACCTTGTTCAGTAGGAACTTGTCTAACTTTGTCTTGAATCCCTGGAGATTGTTTTCTTCTATGATAGCCTCCGGGAGAGCGTTCCCATGAGAGCCCACCCGATCCTGTAGTGCTTCAAAGCGCAAGAGCTCCCCATCCTCCTGGATCACATGCTCCAACCGCTGCCCAAAGTTTTTAAATTGCAGCATCAGAGGAGGTATGTAGGGACAGGGGAGACTGAGACAGCCATACCCAACTTCTGGGTCGGGGATGGACTGGAGAGAGTGAGTCCAAAACCTGGACAAACTCCCTCCAGTCCAGGAAATTATCTGGACATCCAGTCCTCTAAAAAGAGAGTTTGTCAAGGTTTCAGACTCACTCTCTCCAGTCCAGCCCCCACCTTAAAAAGAGGACTTGTCCGGGTAAATCTGGATTAGAGAATGACACGGTGGCTGTTACCCGCGGGTAACCTGCTGAAACAGTGGGAGAAAAAAATTGTCATCGCCACGAGTACGGGGACAAGGCCATTCATCACTCCATGGAGCGGTGAATGACCTTGTCTCCACAGTTATGAGAGCGAATTTGCGTGGTCACCGATCGGGCATGCATCTTCCTTCCTTCCACTCACCTTATCGTGGCGATTTTCTGGGGGTTTTCTGTCTCCCAGCTTCCCGAGCCAGCTTTCGTCTAGTCGCGTGTGGCTGCTGAAACTCTCCTCTAACGTAACTTCCTGTTTCCAGTTGTGTCGGGGGGAGAGGTTTCGACGGCTGATGGAGGCCGGCTCGGGCAGTTAGGAGACAAGGAGGAGCCAGAGGGTTGCCGCATTAAGGTGAAGAGAAGGGAGGGAATGTTCAGTATTTCTGGTTGTCGGGGGGGGGGAGGTTTTGGCGGCCGCACGTGACTTCATGGGGGCTGGCTCGGGCAGCTGGGAGATGAAGAGGAGCCGGAGGGTCGCAGCAGTAAGGTGAGGGGAAGAGAGGGAGTGTTCAGCACCTCCTTTGTCAAAGGGGGTCTACCTTTGGAGTGTGCCCCCTTATCTGTGTCTTAAATAAGTCTTAAAATGACTTATGTACTATGATAGACGAAGGATTGTGAGTAGTAAGGCCAGGGCTTTAAAAATATGCTTTCTTGCCAGTACACAGAATAAAGATGAAAAAAAGGGATTATAGTGTTTGATTGGTTTTTCTTGCTGAATGAGTGTCTTGGCTTCTTTATGTGTGCTATCTTTGGAGTATGGTAAGTTTGATGAGAATGTAAGTGGGTCGAAGTCTCTCTTGCTTCTGGCCCAGCAGGAGAGGCACCCCTTACACTTGATCCAGGGTTTATTTGTGCGAGTCCTACAGATGATGACTAGTTTTCTGCCTGGAGACTGTCATCTTTTACCTGGTACTGCACATGACCTTTAGTATTGTGCTATGAGAGAATACTCAATTTCACACTATGACTGTTCCTGCCTACTACTTGGTTGTCTGTGCACTAGCATAGAAATCAACAGATTTCTAAAGACCTTTAGAGCACTCAGATTTTCCCTCATCGCTAAGGGGTTAATTACAACATGATTATTCTTATAAGTATCAGGAACGTTGAGCATATCAGGTACCTCTAGGTAAGACAAGATCAAAAGTAACATAGTAGATGACAACAGATAAAGGACCTGCATGATCCATCCATCTACCCAACAAGGAAGTCAGAGCCGCACCTGCAACTCGTTAATGATCAAATACTGGCACCATAAACAGAGCAGTCAGCAATTTTCCAGAATGCCAAGCACATATAGGTGGTTATTTTTGCTGCAATATTGGAAGAGTTCATCATTTTGGCTGCAGTATATTCACATTTGTTGTCAATACTTGATTAAACCAACACTAATCGATGTTACTAACTGACAACATTTTACTTGGTATCAACCTTATGTTGTCTAACCCTCCCCCTTTGAAATACTCAAATTATATTATAAGTTGGATGAGACAATTTGCCCCAATATGCTGTGATATAAAATATGAATATTTGACCTTGCAATTTTCAGGACACAGACAGTAGGTATCTACCCTGCAGTAGTCTTACTTTCCAACTACTGGAGTTGCTTTAATTTACTGTTAGAAATCTGTTGTATTCCTAGATCAGCTGTTGTAATGCTTTTCTTTTAATATATTTGACTTCCTTATTTGTCAATTAGCTCTTAGATCCTATTATCTTGTGAACTTTAGCTATTTTCAAGAAGGTTTTAGCTCTATTTCCTACCACTTGAACATCTCTCGAATTTAGTTCCTCTTCTCCTATCTCCTGCAGCATAGCCCCCTCCCCTCATTCCAGGACAAAATGCTTCTAATATTGGTCTTACCCTTGTAAATTAAGCTTTAAAAATCAGTGTGGAGAAAAGTAGATACATGTAAGGCAACATCTGCCCCCTTGATTGCTCAGGGTTGAATGTAGTACTAGATCCCCCAGGCAACACAATAGAGTCCTTTGGCTGCTTTCCTCCTCACTGACTTTTACAGCTTAGGCTCTAGAGATAAGGCAGATTATTAGAAACTATCTTATTTCCCCTATATATAGGCCGCGGCCTATACATGGGTTTTACAAACCCTGTGTATGGGGCACGGCCTAGTTAATTGGGGCGGCCTATCTACATATTTAAAATCATCCCCCCCACCTCTGGTACCTTTTTCAATCATACCTATTTCAAAACCCCCTCACTGGACGGCGGACAGCTCGAATCTCCAGTGGTGCAGGGAAATTGCAATTTCTTATGCATCCAGCCTGGTCGTGCACCGCTTGCTGAATGGCTGACGTCAGTTCTCACAAGTCCCGTGAGAAATGACGTCAGCCATTCAGCAAGCGGTGCGGGGCCAGGCTGGATGCCGAAGAGATTGCAACTGCCCCCGAACCGCTGGAGATTCGAGCCGTTTGCCGTCCAGCGAGAGGGTTTTGAAAAAGGTACCGGGGGGATGATTGGAAAAGGCAGCTGGCAGGTAATGTACCGGTAAGATAAGCCATAGCTAATACCATAGGGTGGCTTATATTCAGTTTTAAAACAAAGGTCGCCCTTTCCTGCAGCCTATACAGGGAGGCGGCCTGCCTATATGCGGGGAAATATGGTATTTGTTCTGGGATGGAAATCCCATATTAGGGAAGGGAGAGAGAGGGGAGCTGAACTCAAAGTATATGACTCAGGGGGAAAGAGAGACATAGAGAACCATAGGGAGCAACACTGCCTTCGGATCTCTGTGCAGCAAGTGCAGATTTCTCAAATGAGGGGAATTCTATAACACATATTTGTGCAGAATTCCTCCAGAAGTAATTTTAAGCACTTCTTACTCATCTAGGGTAGTTACACAAAGCAGAAGACTTGGTGCAAAGCAAGAATAAATGTGGAGAAAAATGAAGTTGATAAGAATTAAACACAGTATGTAGCTGGAAATTCTGTTCACTGTATTCTCAAATTTAAAAAAATATATATATACGTTCAAAAAGAAAGTAGAAAATAGAATATATTTTCTTACTTCTCTGCCTCTCTATCCAATCCTGTCAGAGGGGAGAAAAAAAGCTCTTCTGCAGCTACACTATTAATAAAATATAAAAAGTGATATTTCCTGTAATTCCCTGGCTGCCATTTTCACCTTCCAGAAATCATTACACATGTTAATACCTTACCCCATCAACAGGAGACTTCCCAGCAGTAAATATCACTCTAACAAAGCGTTTGTTCACCACCTCCAGCCTCTCTACCTGGTACAAAGTGAAATAAAGCAAATAGATTTGTTATGAAGAAAAGGTAAAACCTGAAAAAATCAGTTAACATAACATAGTAACATAGTAGATGACGGCAGATAAAGACCCGAATGGTTGATCCAGTCTGCCCAACCTGATTCAATTTAAATTTTTTCTTCTTCGCTATTTCTGGGCAAGAAATCTAAAGCTCTACCCGGTACTGTGCTTGGGTTCCAACTGCCGAAATCTCTGTTAAAACCTACTCCATCCCATCTACACCCTCCCAGCCATTGAAGCCCTCTCCATCCTTCCCCAAACAGCCATATACAGACACAGACTGTGCAAGTCTGCCCAGTACTGGCCTTAGTTCAATATTTAATATTATTTTCTGATTCTAGATCCTCTGTGTTCATCCCATGCTTCTTTGAATTCAGTCAACATTTTTCTCTCCACCACCTCTCTCGGGAGCGCATTCCAGGCATCCACCACCCTCTCCGTAAAGTAGAATTTCCTAACATTTCTCTTGAATATACCACCCCTCAACCTCAAATTATGTCCTCTAGTTTTACCATTTTCCTTTCTCTGGAAAAGATTTTGTTCTACATCCCTTCAAGTATTTGAACATCTGAATCAGTTGGAGTCATTATAGCTCTAGTGGCTGGTATGATCACAAGATAACTAAAGATGAAATTGTGGAATATAGAATTTGCAAAAAAAATAAATAAATAAAAATAAATAATAATAATTGCCATTCAAAATCAATGGACATGTAAAATATAATACTATTCACATTAAAAAGACAAGGTTCAAAACAATGCATTCATGAATTCAGACATCCCCTCCAAACAGGACTAATGAATAACAGAATAAGAATAATCATCGCCTTAAGTTGAGGTCCTTATCAATATTTTGTTTCACATATAACAAATTGGAAAAAGCAGAATACTTAAGTGCTTTCCATAAGAACATAAGAATAGTCTTACTGGGTCAGACCAAGGGTCCATCAAGCCCAGTAGCCCGTTTTCACGGTGGCCAATCCAGATCACTAGTACCTGGCTAAAACCCAAGAAGTAGCTACAGTGGCTTCCCCTATGTCTTTCTAAATAACAGACTATGGACTTTTCCTCCAGAAACTTGTTCAACCCTAACTAACAGCTCTACTCATTTTCTCAAATGCATATACCATATATACTTGAATATAAACCGAGGTAACCTTTTTCCCCCCAAAAAGGAGGAAAAAAGGTTGACTTGAACAGAAACCAGGGGTTAATATTCAAGTGCCCTGCAAGGCTCTGTACCCAGCTCCCCTCCCTTCCTGCCCTGTATTTTGTCCCCCCTCCCTCCCTGCCAGGTTCTGTACCCTGTCACACTCCCTTCCTGCACCCTGTCCCCCCTACCTCCCTCCCTGCCCTGTCCCCTCTCCCTCCTTCCCTCCCAATGCCTTGTAGGCCTCCACTGGGCCTTCCGTAAGACCTGGTAGTCCAGCGGTAGGCCAGGATAGGAGGGATCCCACCCGCTTCCTGACCTGGCTGTTAAAATTTTTACCTCCCTCGTCCCCCTGGCATATCTATAAAATCCCCGGTTGTCCAGTGGTGAACCGGAACAGGAGCGGTCTTCCCGTGCTCCTGCCCTGTGCAGAGCCACTAGTGATTGGCTGCCATAAGAACTTGTGGGCCTCACGAGAACTCACAGCAGCCAATTACTAGCTGCTCTGCATGGGGCAGGAGTGCGGAAAGACTGCTCCAGCTCCAGTTCACCGCTGGACTATTGGAGATTTTATAGGTATGCCAGAGGGGCGAGGGACGTAAAAGTTTTAACAATCGGCCAAGACAGGTGGGTAGGATCCCTCCCATCCCAGTCCACCGCTGGTCCACTGAGGATTTTAACAGTATGCAGGGAAGGCGGGAGGGAGGTAAAAGTTATAAAAGGAGGTGGGTGAAGTCCCAGCCCACTGCTGGACTACCAGGTCTTATGGCAGGCACTGCAGAGGCCTGCAACATGTCCAGGAGGGGAGCAGGGGGTTGCTGACCCGAATATAAGCCAAGGCACCCATTTTTGGGCCATTTTTTACTACTAGTATAAATTATTTCTATAGCGCCACCAGACCCCAAAATCTTGGCTTATATTCAAGAATATATGGTAATCCCCCCCCCAATTTTTTTTTACAAAATGATCACAAGATGACATCTCAATGCTTTATTAAAGAAACAATTAAAAAAATTTTTATTTTTTTTTTGCATTAGGCATGTAGGATGTTTTTCAAATAGATTTCAAAGTTGATGAATATAATCCAGTTCAGGAAATCCAGTTCATACAATTTTATATTCTAATGACAGGTTCCTATGACCTCACGACAATGCAGAAACTCTAGAGATAGTATCATTTATGTTTTGCTAAAAACACAACTACATGAGAGTCAATGGATGTGGTGAACAGGGCAGGATGTGTTTCTGTTGAACTCTAGCGACTCAGGCCCCATCCACTTCCAACAGACCGCTTAATCAGCAATTCGATGACTATAAACCTTTTAAATATTCATGCACAAATTTGTTTTGAATTCTGACTCCAGCATGAGTATGAAGCCTAGCTGGAAAGAAAAAGAAAGAAAGATCCAAAAATGAGGACTTTGTTTCCAGAGAACATCACTGCGTTTACCTCGGCAGTAGTGGTAAGTAGCACCTTGTACAGTTATCGGGGCAGATCTCAAATTTAGAAACACTACTTGAAGAAACCGACCAATGTAAGGATGAGCTGGAGACCCATGTAGTCGCAGTAGAGGAGGTGGCTGCATCGACATCAACGGAGGAATAGCCCAGCAGGAGCAGTTTAAAGTACAAGCTGAGAAAATTGAAAACCTCAAAATTGAGACAACCTCAAGTTTGTTGGTCACCCGGAGTCCATTCCTAAGGCCACCCTCATCTCCATGCTGGAGCAATGGCTGCTTAAATAGTTGTCTCTTCTGGATGGAATGGCTCCCCTGAAATTGGAGTAAGCACATCGGCTTGGGAGGCAATTCAATGAACCTTGGGTAACCATCATAAAAAAAACACAATTATGTCCATAAAGCAGTGCTTTTGAAGAAGTATGAAAGTTTGCAAATGAATAAAGACTTTAAAAAAAAAAAAAAGAAGAAATATAAATTGAAACGGGATCATTTATGCTTTGAAGAGGAACCTAAAAAGATTTTTCAAGACTTTTCAGCAGTGCTCTTGGACAAAAGATGCTTGTTTTCACCTATTTGTGCCTAACTATATGAACGAAAAGTCAGATTCATGCTCTTATAACAAGCGGTCTTCAAAATCTTCGTACTGGGGAGTTGGCTCATGTTGGAAAATGCACAAGTAGCTAAAAACTTCATTAATACATTGCAAGTAGAGTTATCATCATCTAGCACTTAACTTTGTGGAGCTGCTCGTACCCTGGATGGCAGTGCTGGAATAGTAACTTTTAATGTCTGCTTCTTGTATGAGTCTCATAAGATGAGGGGTGAAAGGTGTGCAATTGAGGCATAACAGTATGGCTTTGGAATTAGGAGATTATTATAAAGGAAGAAAAGGAAAAATTTTTTTTTTTTTAATAAATATTTTTTATTCTTTTTAAATTCTTACATCAAGTGAAATACATGTATTACATTCAATTATGAAAAAACACTTGAAATTATTAATAAATGTTCTTACAGTGTAAATTAAAGAAACCCTTTATCAGAATTTTATATCATATTAATATTACAATAGTTTTCCCTCCCTTCCCCCTCTATATGTTTTATACATGTGTTATGATATCTGATCAATAGAATAATTTGTCAATGGTCCCCATATTTTATTAAATTTTTTTATATAACCTTGTTGTAATGCCATTGCTTTTTCCATTTTATATATATGACAAATTGAATTCCACCAAAAAGTGTAATTTAGTTTAGTGTAATCTTTCCAGTTCTGAGTAATTTGCTGTATGGCGACCCCTGTTAAAATTAATAAAAGTTTATTATTGTTAGCTGAAATCGGACTCTGTGTTCTCATTGCTGTTCCAAATAATATTGTATCATATGATAGTCCAACATGATTTTCTAATAAATTATTAATTTGGGGCCAAATTAATTTCCAAAAGGAATTAATGCAGGGACAAAAGAATAGTAAATGGTCCAATGTCCCCACTTCTATCTTACAATGCCAGCATCTATTAGATCTACTACTATCTAATTTTTGTAATCTCGTAGGGGTCCATAAAACTCTATGTAATAAAAACAACCATGTTTGACTCATAGATGCTGATCTTGTAGTATGTATTCTCCAGGACCAAAATTTTTGCCAATAGGTTGGGTTCCCTGAATGGAAAACATTGAATAATCAATATAGTTTAAAGTTCTTATGTTTTCAAGCAGACTTCCTAGGGCATCAAGCCGCATTGTGGTATAAATTAATATCTGGATATTTGAATAAAAACCAAAAAAATGGTCTAAGAGATATTTGGAGCATTGAGATTAAGCATCAAATTAATGCATCTCAATGGCCACTAATTTGGTCTTGGAGAATGAGATGTACAGTGTCAGCATCTATGAGACAAACTTGGTTCTTTTTATTACATAGAGCTTTTTGGACCCCTACACGTTTGCAAAAATTAGACAGTTCTAAGTCCAATAAATGCTGGCACTGTAATCTGGAACCAGGGACTTTAGATCACTTACTATATCATTGTCCCTACATTAAAAGTTTTTGGAATTCAATTTGGCCACAAATTAATAAATTGATGGAAAATCATATAGCAATATCATATGATACAGTATTATTTGGAATGATGATGAGAAAAAAAAGTCAAATTTCACCAGAAAATAACAAGCTTTTATTAATTATGACAGGGGTTGCCATTCAGCATATAACTAATAATTGGAAGAATTATAATAACCTAAATTATACATTTTGGTGGAATACAATATGTCATATATTTAAAATGGAAAGAACAATAGCAATACAAAGAGGGACATATACTAAATTCATAAAAATATGGGGGCCAATGACAAAATATTGCAATGAATAATTAGTAGGATTTTCTTCTTCTTTTCTTCTTTTAAATATCTTCTTTGTGACACACATAGAGGGGGGCAATGAAAATAATTTTACATAATAAAATATAATATGATTTACAATATGTAATGTATGATTGAAAAGTAATAGAAGGGTGGGGGGAGGGAGGGGGGATAAAATACATTTAGAATATAATGTATTAGATATATAAGTGATATTGTGTATTTATCAAATGTACTTTAATATTTTGTACACTTTATGTAAAAATTGAAAATAAAAAATAATATATAAAAAAAAAAAAAAAAAAAAATTTTTGCCATTGAGATGGAGAAATTATCTGTCCTAACTCAATACTCCAAATGTCCCTAAGTCCTGATCTCTTTTTTTTTGTTTAAAAATTCGTTTATATTCTTATACCATTTTGTGGCTTGGTGTCCTAGAAAATCCGCTTGAAAACAAAGGATTGGTAAACTATATTGAGTATTAAGATTCTTCCATTCAGGGAACCCTTCCTGAATGGCCTGCTTCAATTGCATCCATTTAAAATATTGTGTTTTATCTAATCCAAATTTTTGTTGCAATTGTGAAAAACTAAGCAGTGATCCATTTACTATTACATCTTTTAAAGTACGTATACCTGCTTTTATCCATTGTTTCCATACTATTTTAAATCCACCAATTTTGATCCTGGAGTTTACCCATATAGATTGATTTAAAGATTTAGCCAATGGATCTGTTGATAAATTGCTTATAAATCTTAATGTTTTCCATATATCTATTAGAATTCTATGATCTTTATATCTCCTAGGCATTGTTATACTAATAAAATGTTCTGGATGTAAAGGGAACATGAGGTGCCATTCTAAATATAACCAGTCGGGTACATTTTCCATGAGATCTGGGAGGATCCAATACATTCCCTGTCTTAAAATATAGGCTTGATGGTACCTATAGAAATTTGGAAAATTTACCCCTCCCTCCTTGATTGTTTTTTGTAATGATGCTAAAGCGATTCTTGGTCTTTTCCCAAACCAAACAAATTTTATTAATATATTGTTTAATTTTTTATAAAATGACCCCTGAAAAAATATTGGAATCATACTCATTTGATAACAAACCACAGGTAAAATCATCATTTTAATTGTTTGGATTCTTCCCCACCAAGAAAGATGTAAAGAATTCCATTGCTCGCACATTTCTGTTATTTTCTTTAATAAAAGTTTTTCATTCTCTTTTACTGTGTCATCAATTGTATTTTTTATAAGAATACCTAAATATTTTAGTCCTTCCTCTTTCCATTTAAATGAATATAAATCAAATAATCCTTTGGTGCAATGGATATTAATTGGAAGAACTTCAGATTTTTCCCAATTGATTTTATATCCAGAAAACTTTCCAAACTTTTCTATTAAGTTAAGTAGATATGGAATGGTGTCTTCTGGTTCTCTTAAATATAATAAAATATCATCTGCATACGCAGATAATTTAAATTCCCAATTAGAAAATGTGATTCCCTTTATTCCCTTAGTTTGATTTATTGCAATTAATAAGGGTTCTAGAACGATATCAAAAAGTAAGGGAGATAAAGGACAACCTTGTCTAACTCCTCTTAGCAAGTTAAATTTATCAGATAAGTTATTGTTTATATTTAATCTTGCTCCAGGGGAGCTATATAATGTTTGAATCATTTTAATAAAACCAGGTCCTATACCAAACCATTGTAGAGCTTGATACATAAACTTCCATTCTACTCTATCAAATGCTTTTTCTGCATCTAATGATATTAGAAAAGCTGGATCATTCAAATTTTTTGCTAAATTTAGAGAATGAAATGCTAATCTAGTGTTATGTGAAGAGTGTCTTTTAGCAACAAATCCTGTTTGGTGTATATCAATAATAAAAGGAAGAGCTTTTGCTAATCTTATAGCTAGCACTTTAGCAATTAATTTAGCATCTACATTCATCAAAGATATAGGCCTATAATTTGTTATCAATGTCGGATCCCTGTTTGGTTTTGGTAAGACAATTATAACAGAATCAGCCATAGTTCCTGATATATTTCCATTATTTATTTGATATTGATATAAATTTAATAGATAATGTAATAAAATATTTTGAAATGTTTTGTAAAATTCAACAGTATATCCATCTCCACCTGGAGCGGACCCAACTCTAAGAGCTTTCAATGCTGATTCTATTTCTTTTAAAGATATATGTTCTTCTAAACTTCCTTTTATATGATCCGGAATATTTGGTCCTATAAATGACTTTAAAAATTCTATACCATCTTGTTCTTTATTTTCATAAGTATCAGAAGTATATAAATCCTTATAAAAATCAAGAAATTGTTTTATAATATCTTCATTGCTAGTGTGTGTATTGCCCCGTTTATCCTTAATTGCAATAATCTTAGATTTATTTTTTTTTGCTTTAATAAAATTTGCTAATAATCTTCCAGTTTTATTTGGATTTCCATAATACTGTACTTGCCGACAGAACATATCTTTCCTTACAAATTGAGAAGAAATCTCATTATATTTAACTTTTGTTTTTAATAATTTCTGCAATGTATCATGTTCCCATTTAGTAATTAATTTTTGTTCTAATAATTTAATTTCTTGTTCCAATTGTATAAATTGTTTTTTAAGTTGTTTTTTCATATATGCAGAGTATGATATGATATTTCCTCTCATTGTTGCTTTATAAGCGTCCCATAAAGTTTCAATGTTTATGTTATCCGAATTATTGAATTGAAAGAATTCATGCATTTTTTCTTTAATATCTTTTATAAATTTCATGTCTGCAAGTAAAGCATTATCAAATCTCCAAATTGGTTTAGAATAAACTGATATATCATTCTGCAGATCAACCCACACACCAGCATGATCTGATATAATAATAGGATCAATAATTGCTTTCATAACTTTTTGTGCTATATTATTAGAAATGAATATATAATCAATTCTTGAAAAGGATTTATGGACCTGAGAACAGAATGAATATTCCTGATCATTAAAATGAAGGATACGCCATATATCTATTAAATCACAAGATTGTATTAAATTATCTAATCCTAATGATTTCATAATTTTACTTGGTTTTTTATCCAAAATAGGATCCATTACAGCATTGAAATCTCCAGCTACTACTAAATTAGAAGCAGCCAGTGGTATTAATATCTGTTGAATATTTTTGAAAAACTCCATTTGATTTGAATTAGGAGCATATAAATTGAATAAATCCAGGGTTGTATTTCTCAGATCCATTTTAATATGTACCCATCTTCCTAGTGGATCGAATTTTATTAACTTGAAATCTGCAATACATTTCTTATTTATGAGAATAGCTACTCCTGCTTTTTTACCAATGGCAGGTGCATAAAAACATTTGGATATCCAACCATCTTTTAGTTTATTAGATTCAATTCCTGACAGGTGTGTTTCCTGTATGAAATATATATCAGCATTTTGCTTATGAAGAAAATTTAATATTTTCTTTCTTTTTATTGGATGGTTAAGACCATTGACGTTAAGAGAATAAATTTTAAGAGCCATTTAAATTAATAAGTAATATTTGAATTATAATTCTTTGATAAAAGTTTTGATCAGACATCCACACATGTTTAACATCTATTCCTTTTTTTATTATTAACCCCTTACTTATATGATTTTTTTAATATAATTTCTTTCCCTTTTTCCCATCTCCCTCCCCTCCCTCCCCATTTATCAAAAGTCGTGTATACTTGGCCTCACGCATATCAAGTTCAGCTATAACATACTCCAGAAAGACCTTAAAACTTTCCAAATCCCATTTAAGTCATTGAATATTAAATTAATTAAGATGTAATTAATAATTCATTTATTATATTATTAATGAATTAAATCATTTTTATATATATTTCTTAGGATATCATGAAATTCTATTTTCATTATCTTTAATCTTCAATATATATATATTTTTTTTATATTATTATTTTATATTTATCTCTCTCTTTTCTTGTTGATTTTAGATTTAATATTTTAAAACAAATAAATATAGTTTGTATCTTTAACTGTATTCTAAAACATTTAAAACGCTCTATTTTTTCCCCCTTCTTCCCATCTTGTACTTTACCCTTGAAATTTTATTAATATGGGAATATAATGTTATATGAAGAATGATTCCATTAGTAAAGCCCTCTTCCCCCAGGAATGGCCCCCGCGGAATCACCCACCAGCAAATATTTCATTTTTTTCCCCCTATTGTTTGTCTCCTTCCCTCTCTTCTCTCTCTTTTCTTTGTTGTTTTTTCCTTTTTCATGTCTTCTTTCTTCTTCTTTTCTTAAGGATAGTTTATTAATAGTTTTTCGATCTTCTTTTTCTTTTGTAATCCAAGTTCTATATTCCTTTCCTTTTTTTTTTCCTTTGCATTTTATATCATACATTCCTATTATGTTCAGGTTTGTGTAGAAAAATTTAATCCTTGCGTAGAATGACCATGCTGAGAAATTGGAGGCAGAGGATTTTGGGATTTCCACTCTTTTGCTTAATTTATTCATCATAAGGGGTAATATATACTGTTATTTTGTGGGGTAATTTTAAATGAGAGATGGTTGATAGTGGGCTGACTTGAATGTATAAGAGGGTGCGTGAAATGCATACAGAATGAGGTGTGTGGTTCTGGTGATGTCTTTGGGAAATATCATGGATATGGGAGGTCTCTTTATAGGCAACTAAGGGGAAGATTATCAAAACTCACTCTGCCTTTAATGATGGTTGCTAAACCGGTTCCAGCTGGTTTAGCATGGAAATATTTTACTGGTCAATTCTCAAAAGGACTCACTTTGGTCTTTTCCGAACTTCTTGGCAAACCAAGACTCTGCCATGCAAATGTATTATAACAAGGTCATTAATATTTAAATGAACATTCTGAGTGATTTATTTATTATTGCCGGGTGATTCCCTAACCTCGCTATCCTACATTTGTGGGCAGTTTTCCGGCAGGTCTGAGCTATCGTAACCTTACTTTCTAAACAGTGCCTGAGTGCCGATAGGCTCAGGCATTGATAGAAAAGTAAGGCATGACAATTCATACCTGCCAGAAAATTTTACCCCCGACAGGAGGGATGCCCACTCCCCTCCTCTGCTGCCGTCAAGCAACCCAGCTGACACAAACACACCTGGAAGCAGGAGGGATGCCCACTCACTCCTGCCGCTGCCGTTAAGCAACCCACTCAACATATCCCCCCCCCCGGCAACGGGAGGGACACCCACTCTCTCCCACCGCTGACGAGCAACCCCCCACCCTGACAGCAAGAAGAATGCCCACTCCCGCCATCGTGCCCACCTACCTTGTTCACAAAGGCCAGCCGGAGGGATGTTCACTTCCACCAGCCAGCAGGCCTGCCTCTTAAAAATGGTGGGCCTTCCCTCCCTGGAGCATCCTAAGATACACCGGGGAGGGACCTAAGGCTCTCACTGGCCCAGGTTACCCCTCTCTCTGGATGCACCAGGAGGAGCCTAAGGTCTTGAGTGGCCCAGAAGCATAAGACCCCTCCCATAGAAGGGGTCTTAAGCGCCTGGGCTAATCAGAGCTTTAGGCCCCTCTCAGGCACATCCTAGGTTGCTCTGGGGAGGGGATGGCCCGCCATTTTGAAGAGGTGGCCCTGTTGGCCAGAGGGAATAGGCATCCCTCCGGCCAACCTTCGAGAACAAGGTTAAGGTGGGGATTGTCAGAGGCACAAGCTGTGGGGAGGGGGGGTTGGTATGTTTGTCATGAGTGTTGCTTTACGGCGGTTGCGGGAAGGAGTGGGCATTCCTCTTGTCGATTTGGGGTCTCTTTTTTTTTTTTTTTTTAACTTATGGATATATTCTGTGCACCTGCCAATCACTATCAGCAGCGATGGGCACATGCAAATTTAGCGACCCTCTATGAATCTCATTTGATGTGCAGTTTTTTAAGAATGACTCATTTTTTAAAAATCATTACAATAGCGGTCCATCGGATTTTACCGCAAACATTAAAGAATCTTCCCCATAACATGTAAAATACTAAGTTACAAGTATGGCGAGAGACTAAAATATTTCCAGCCTTTTGCGTTGGTGGTAGAGATTTCAATCCTTCTGTATGTGGTAAGCAGATGCATAGCAGCATGATGGTGCTGAGAGTGAGTATGGATGAATGATATGAATGGTAGGTCTGTATATGAATATTTAGTCTAGAAGGATGGCAGGTGTGACTGGATTGTTCGCCACCCACTGATGCGCAGGAGAGGGGCTAGGGGCCAGGTGTCAGAAATGTTTCTGGGGGGGGGGGGGGCTGGTGGACGTCTGCTGATGGCCAGATCCCCTGAGATGGGGCCTGGAGAACGAAAGGTACCTTTGCCCTGAGGGGGGAGGACCAGCAAACTGGTGAGGATGTTGGAATAGACGAAAATTAGAAAGCCCTGAATTCCTGGTAGGACCTGGCTTATTTCTGGGCAACGCCTTCAGCTTGCGGTTTTGTTCACTTGCCATGAGGTCCAGACCCTGGTTGAACAGAAGTTGTCTCTTAAGGGGCAACTTGCTCAAGATGGCCTTAGAGGAGGAGTCCCCAGATCACTGCCTATCTACAGCATCCTGTGGGTGGACACTGAATAAGTGCCCAGCTTGGTGAAAACTCTCAGGATGTCATATATAAAGCATCAGCCATGTAATCCACCCTGGAGATAATGAAGTCCAAATCATGTAGCATCAGGGTCAGGGTCATGGCGAAGTTTGGAGTGGCACGCCCGTGCAATGAAGGAGGAGGCTGTCGCCGTCTTGACCCCAGCCGCAGCCGAATCAAAAAGACACTTAAGGATAAAATCCACACGCCTGCCCTGAACATCCTTCAGAACTACTTCTCCTTCACAGGGGAGGGAAGTACACTTGGTGACCTGAGCCACAGCTGAATCCACCTTCGGAGAAGCAAAGAACTTGGTAAAACCGCCCGCCATGGCCCGAGCGCATTTCTGGGGACCCTCTGGGTCATCCCAAATCTCCGATAGGATACGAACCACATCGGGTTTATCAGGAAAAGAGGCATTTAGTGGCCTTTGATCACTCATGAGAGAACATTCCCCCTGAACCAGCTGCAGTTTTAATTCCTGCAGATTCTGAGATGAGGTCCTCCAGACACGCAGGTTTGAAGAACCTGTGCACTGTGGAATTGTCAGCCAGGTCCTGGGACCCACACAGATCCTGATTGCGGAGTTCCGCCAAATTTTCCCATCAGTAGCTGCTGCCAAACCTCCCTGCGAAAGCAGAGGAATCGAAAGAGTGCCCAATGCAATCACGGGCCTCATTCCTTTACAATCTGGGGTCCCCGCCGGGGAACCAAGCGAAAGATAGGCCGAGCGGCGGCGAAGTCCCCTATGGACAGCTCAGACGTCAGTGGAGTGACCACAGGCATAGACTTCTTAACTAAAGTATGCCTGATAGAGCATATTCACAAATTCTGGGGGGAAAAGGTCTCCCGTGACAAGAGCCACTTCGTGCACCTCAGACTTAGAGTACTTGGACGACTTATGAGGCTTTTCTCTGGAATCGTGCTTGCGTTTCACCAAAACGCCACCAGCGCTCTCCTGAGAGCCTCCAGACACAATTTTCACGGATATTGGGGCAGAGAGCTCAAGTATGGTCTCCCTAGAGGTGGAAGGCACGGCACCGCACCGCTCAGCCTGCGCTACACCCACTAGCGGACGAACCTGGGGTGAGCTAGTTCCCGATCCCAGAGCCTCAATCTGACCTGCAGGCTGTCCAGGGGGCTTAGTGCCATGCAGAGAACCTCCTAGAAGAAGATGTTCTCCAACAGTCTGCGATCTCCCGCCGCATGGATGTCCCAGCAAGGAACCTCCACAGCATAAGGGCAAACCTGCAAAGGAATAACTGAAAAAAATTACTGAAAACTAGTAAAAGAAATAGAGATAAGCTCCTACAGGCTTGGCATGTAGAAAGCAAGACCGGAATCTAATGGGCATGCTCCAGAATATGCTAGCAGAGGGAGGAGTTATAACTTCAATCATCTAAAGCTTTCTACAGCCTGGCGGCTGGGGATGCATAAAACTCACTGGTCCCGGAATAAAGTGGGATTGTACAAGAAGCTGTCGGGGAAAATGGCGGAAGCACTGATAAAAGAAAACATCGATAAACATTTTGAAAGAAACGAACTTCTGAGAACCAGCCAACATGGTTTCTGCAAGGGGAGATCATGCTTAATGAACTTATTGCACTTCTTCAAAGGAATTAACAAACGGATAGACAAAGGAGACCCCATAGACATTATATATCTAGATTTCCAAAAAGCCTCTGACAAGGTGCCCCATGAACGCCTGCTCCAGAAACTGAAGATCCATGGGGTGGAAGGAGACATACATAGATGGATCAGAAACTGGCTGGCGAGTAGGAAACAGAGGGTAGGAATGAAGGGCCACTACTCGGACTGCAGGAGGGTCACGAGTGGGGTCCAGCAGGGCTCGGTGCTTGGGCCGCTGCTATTTAATATATACATAAATGATCTAGAAACAGGGACGAAGTGCGAGATAATAAAATTTGCGGACGACACCAAACTATTTAGTGGAGCTCAGACTAAAGAAGACTGCGAAGAATTGCAAAGGGACTTGAATAAACTAGGGGAATGGGCAACGAGATGGCAGATGAAGTTCAACGTTGAGAAATGTAAAGTATTACATGTGGGAAACAGAAACCCGAGGTACAATTATACGATGGGAGGGATGTTATTGAATGAGAGTACCCAACAAAGGGACTTGGGGGTAATGGTGGACATGACAATGAAGCCGACGGCACAGTGCGCAGCGGCCGCTAAAATAGCAAATAGAATGCTAGGTATAATCAAGAAGGGTATTACAACCAGAACGAAAGAAGTTATCCTGCCATTGTATCGGGCGATGGTGCGTCCGCATCTGGAGTACTGCGTCCAATATTGGTCGCCGTACCTTAAGAAGGATATGGCGATACTCGAGAGGGTTCAGAGGAGAGCGAAATGTCTGATAAAAGGTTTGGAAAACCTTTCATACGCTGAGAGATTGGGAAAACTGGGACTCTTTTCCCTGGAGAAGAGGAGACTTAGAGTGGATATGATAGAGACTTATAAGATCATGAAGGGCATAGAGAGAGTAGAGAGGGACAGATTCTTCAAACTTTCGAATAATAAAAGAACAAGAGGGCATTCGGAAAAGTTGAAAGTGGACAGAATCGAATGCTAGGAAGTTCTTCTTTACCCAAAGTGTGGTGGACACCTGGAATGCGCTTCCAGAGGGCATAATAGGGCAGAGTACAGTACTGGGGTTCAAGAAAGGATTGGACAATTTCCTGCTGGAAAAGGGGATAGAGGGGTATAGATAGAGGATTACTGCACAGGTCCTGGACCTGTTGGGCCACCGCGTGAGCGGACTACTGGGCATGATGGACCTCAGGTCTGACCCAGCAGAGGCATTGCTTATGTTCTTTTTGTGGAGTAAGGTTTTTAAAACCTTGGTTTGTGAACATAATTTGTTCCAGAAACATGCTTGTAATCTAAAAACACTCGTATATCAAAGCAAATTTCCCCTTAAGAAATAATGGAAACTCAGACGATTCGTTCCACAACCCAAAAACTTTAATACAAACTACTACCGGGTATGCTCATAGCAATGTATTGAATGTTTGACTCCGTGGTTGATTTTAGTATGGATTGTGATCAGTGCTCTTCTGCTGCTCTATGCCTTTAATTATTATTATTGGTTTTTTTTGTTGTTGTTTTTTTTGGGTGGGGGGTGGGGGAGGGTTTTATGGTATCAAAATGTGATCTCTGTTGTATTCTTTGTCTGGTGGTTTTTGATTGTGCTTTTGACCAATAAAAAGTTTTTGCAATAATACAAACTACTGTACCACACAGAACAGTCACTACACTTCTCAGCATCAGAGAGAGAAGAACCATCGGCTCAGTTGTGATGACGTGACGCGCATATACTGTACGTACTTGTACTGCAAGACCTCGCTCAGTTTAGAACAGCCACTACACTCTCAAAGCGTCAGAGAGAGAAGAACCATCGGCTCAGTTGTGATGATGTGATGCGCATATACTGTACGTACTCATATTGCAAGACCTCGCTTGTTTATCATGTTAAAATTTAATAAACGTTTTGCAAAACATCCACACACCAAGTTACTCGCAATCCAAGATTTTACTGTACATTGCATCCATGAACACTGTATACAGAAGTCATACTCCTTGCATGATTAGGTCAACACCATATCTTTTAATATGATTTCCCTTTGTTAAACACAGGATACCAGATATTTGTTAATACTTTTATGTAATTTGACACAGGATTCTTACAAATATCTCTATGATACTCACAGTTCCTTTGGAGAGATAACTATTAACAAAGTCCTTCCAAGTGATCTCTTTCCCTGAGCTCCTGAAGAAAAAGTAGTACGTCGTAGCTGCCCAAAATAGTGTGCAGGACATGAAGTAGAATCTAAATTCTTTGTCATCCCATGGAATGTCTCCCTTTGAGAAAGAAAACAAACAAACATATTTTTATTCCACTGACAGAAGGGATATGTGCTACTTTTTAAGACAGTTCATTGGCTAAGTACTCCTGACAGCAGTTATTTTCAAATGGATTCACGGAACCCCAAGGGCTCCACAAACTCTCTTCAGGGGTTCCATGTCAGTCAGGGAAGGCGCAATCTCCGGTCACTTTTGGTTCATGATGGCTCTGCTGACAAAATGGCTGCCAGGACCTCTCACAGCAGTTTTGCGAGACTGCTCCTGGAGATCCCAGCAGCCATTTTGAGACTGGAGCCAACATGAGAAGGAGCAACTGGAAATTGCTCCTGTCCCCTCTAGACCACTAACAATATGGTGACAGGTGGTTTCCACAGGAATTGAGTCAACTGGAGAACCTTCCAAGCCCAGGTCCGTCTGTCTTGGTGTTCAGTGAAACTCATTCTGCACTCTGGTCCACTGCAAAGAATAACACTCCTAAATGAATGGGATTTTTTTCAGATCTATATAACATGCTTAGAGCAAACTGATGTCTGCCTGGAATTGGTACTCCAGAGGATGAGGGGCTGAAGGGAGAGATGGGAGTGACAGCTATCAGAATGAACATGATGATTATTGAAGTGGACCAGGCTACTTAGCAGGGAAAGCATAGTTACCTGTAGCAAGTGTTATCTGAGGACAGCCGGCATATATTCTCATATGTGGGTCATCCATGGAGCCCAGCACGGACAGTGCAAAAGTGTACTGTCACTTAAAAAATCTTGAGACTGCCCTTACCGCCCGTGTGTTGGCGACTTCATGTCCGACGTCGTGGGACTTTTAGTTCAGTAATAAAGTTAAGAAGTCAACAAGGGGAGGTAGGATGGTTATGAGAATATCTGCCTGCTGTCCTTGGATAACACCTGCTACAGGTGAGTTATTATGCTTTATTCAAGGAAATGCAGGCAGTGTATTCTCATATGTGGGACTCCCTAGCTTCCAGGATCATGCCTCTAAGAAGAGAATTATTGACAATTATTATGAGAGCCTATCAAAACCAAAAGGGTTGGAGAGAAGTCGGCATCTAAGTGGAGAATAAATTTTGCAGAACTGCTGGCCAAACCGACTATCCCATCTGGAATGATTCTCCAAATAATGGGATGTGAAGGTATGAATTGATGACCAGGTGGCTGCTTTACAGATGTCCTCAATGGGAGTGGAATGTAAATGAGCTACTGAAGTTGCTACTGCTCAAACTTTGTGTGCAGTGACATGGCCTTCAAACACCAGACAAGCCTTAGCATAGCAAAAGGAAATACAGTCTGTGAGCCATGTAAAAATGGTTCTCTTTGCGATAGGAGCTCCAAGGTTGTTTGGATCAAAAGACAGGAACAGCTGAGTGGAAGTTCTGTGAGGTTTAGTGTGATCAAAGTAATAAGTGAGTGCACATTTATAATCCAATGTGTAGAGTGCAGCTTCACCAGGGTGAGAATGTGGTCTTGGAAAGAAGACTAGGAGGCCCAAGTGGGAGTGCGTAACACTTGCTCCTGACATCCGCGCTGCTGACTCGAGTACGAGAGCCGTCTAGCAAGGGAGAGATACCACTGGACCACCATGCTGTTTAAAAAAGGCACCAACGATGGTGCTGGGGGGGATGTTTTTAAAAGGTGCGGGGGCGGTGCTGGGAGGGGGGTGTTTTGAAAAGATGCAGCAGCAGTGTTGAGAGGCGGGGGGGCGGGGTGTTTTGAAAAGGTGTGGCAGTGGTGCTGAGAGGCAGAGGGGGGTGTTTTGAAAAGTGTGGCGGCGGTGCTGAGAGGCGGGAGGGGTGTTTTGAAAAGGTGCAGCGGTAGCGGGAGGGTCTTTTACAATGCTAAGGGAGAGTACAAATTTTGTATCTTTGCTACATAAGACGCACCGAGATTTCCACCCACTTTTGGGTGGAAAAATAGTGCATCTTATGGAGCGAAAAATACGGTAATTAGTTTACATTCTCTTTTTTTATTTGGCTTAAATTGTGTTCCACTTTGAAACTTTGCAGGGAGATGGTGGAATACAAATGACATTATGCTATAGTTTATTCGAGTGCAGTTTATTGTGTCTTACAATATTATGCTACATTACATTATATAATGTTGTAATAGGAAGCACAGTATTTCCATCATGCAAAAAGTATTTATATAATACCTTTTGTAATCGGGACCACCAATTGGATTCATCTTTCCTGCCTCCTCTCTTTCCACCTCCACCTGATCCGTTGTTGCCTCCTGATGACTGCTGGCCATTATTTGGCTTTGCTTCTAAAAACAAGTGAAGATAGTTGCATTTTCACATTCCCATACACTACAACACAGGACAAGAAATACAACACAAAAATTACAACTGTTTAAGCAAACCCTATTAATGGAATTATTTTTGCTTAATATTACCTCAACAATGGAATTATCAGTGAGATTGTGTAAATAAAAATGGGCCAAGAGAAATAGCAAAACAGAGCAAAGCAAAAGAGCAAAAGAAAGGTAGCTTCCTCAAGAGAAGGATAAAAACAGTAAGAAAATTGGTTTTGCATAACAAATTTCAAACTTAAAAACAAAAACAAATCCCGTTATTACACACCTTTCGTGTCAGCAGATGACACTTTGGAGTCATTTCCTTTCTTGCCATTTTTTCCATTGGGAAAATATTTTTCAAATCCTGTTTAACACACATAAAAATAGCCAGGTGTATTAAAACAAAAACTGTTTTTGATAGAATGACAACTCACTTAGCAGGGAACAGATATTTATAAATGACTTTTCCAGTTAGTTTCATGTGCCACATTCCTCATACTGGTCCCCACAGATCTGTCAGAACTTGCTATTTAGGTCAAGACTCCAGTCTAGGGAATAGCTAGGATGCTACCAGTGACTGATGAGCAAGGGACATTGGTACACATTAACACTCCAAATCAGGAAAATAATATCTGAACTAAAAAGCTATCCAATAAGAGAGAAGCTAATTTCAGGACATAATGCTCACAGGGAAGCATGTCAACATAGCTTAATAATACAGTAAAACCTTGGTTTGCGAGCATAATTTGTTCCGAAACCATGCTTGTAATCCAAAACTCTCGTATATTAAAGCGAATTTCTCCATAAGAAATAATGGAAACTCAGACAATTTGTTCCACAATCTAGGAACTTTAATACAAAATATTGTATGTACTTGTATTGCAAGAACTCGCTCGTTTAGAACTACACTCCCGCAGCGTCAGAGAAGAACCATCAGCTCAGTTGTGATGATGTGAAGCATGTATACTGCATGCACTCGTGTTGTAAGACCTTGCTTGTTTAGAACAGTCACTACACTCCTGCAGTGTCAGAGAGAGAGAAATTGGCTCAGCTGTGATGTTGTGATGTGTGTATACTGTATGTACTTACATTGCAAGACATTAAAATTTAATAAAATGTTTTGCTTGTCTTTCAAAACACTTGCAAACCAAGTTACTTGCAATCCAAGGTTTTACTGTAGTTCTGTTGAGTTCAAACTGCAGCCAACACCACCTTGGTCCCATCAAGTAGGAAACAGAGAGAAGTGCAACAATGACATTTTAAAAATAATTAATCTGTCCAGGACAGATAATTTTTCACTTCAGATATGTGCTAATTCACTTCCTAACAGCATTTATTAAATAACAGCTCACATTTAGGAGTTTCTATACCTTTTGGTGGTCGTGAACAGAGCCTTCTATAAGCAGCAATTACATTTGCCAGAACAGTGTCACTGCCAGGAACGCCCCAAGAATTAACCTGTCCATGTAACTGAAAGAGGAAAGTTTCTGAATTATTTTAGTGCAGCACAAAAGAAATGGCAAGTGGCAACTGTCTTGCGATTACACAGTTCACAAATTATGTTGATATGTACTGGAAAACTATTTAAGAATTAAGCATGACCTAAAGATTAAGATTCAGGAATTATTTCCCTCATTTATTTTCTGATTTCTGCTTCATCTCTTCAGGAAAGGTAGGTTTGATTTTTACCCCAGTTTTGGTTGCTATTTTTGCTTTTCTTCTGTCCCTGCTCCTCAATGGAAGATTAGGTTTTCACCTTCGATCATCTTCTTTCTGTTAGTCCCTGGAGGATTCAGTACGCTAGGTATTCAATCCCTTCCCGCAATCCGGGAGTTGCAGAAATCCAAACACTTTTTTGAGCACATGCTCCTCCCAACTCAGAGAGAGAATGAGAGCCCCCTGTAGTTCAGTCCCAAAGTCAAGCAACGGACCTGAACAAATCCATGACAAGGAAGGGGGTACTGGGGAAGCTCCCCAGAAACATAAACAATTTGTGAACTGGTCTGCTCTGCAAAACATGAAAACAAGCAATAAACAAGCACAAAGCATCACAGAAAAACAATGAAGAACAATGTAGAACTAACCTGATGTGTGCAACAAGCACCCACATGAAGAATCCTTTGGTAATACCGTGTTTCCCCGAAAATAAGACCTACCCCAAAAATAAGCCCTAGCATGATTTTTGGGATAGGTCTTAATATAAGCCCTACCCCCGAAAACAAGTCCTAATTGCCACGCCGGCAGCAGCGCTCTCCCCCCCCCCACCACACAAACACCCCGACGCATCTCTCCCTCCCATCCAAATTGTGAGACCGAAATAAATACCTTATAACAAACTGGCAGCATCAGCAGCAATTTAGACAGGCTGCTTTGCAGCCTTCTTTCTATCTTCAAGGCGTTCCTCTGCCGCATTGCTGATGATGTCATCAGCAACGCGGCAGAGGAATGCCCGGGTGATAGAAGGCCGCGAAGCAGCCTGTCTAGATTGCTGCCGACACTGCCGGTTTGTTATAAGGTATTTATTTTGGTCTCGCAGTTTGGAAGGGAGGGAGAGATGGGTCGGTGGGGGGGAGGAATAGAAAGATGCTACATGGGGGGAGGGGAGGAGGGGAGGGATAGAAGCTGCAAGGGTTCTTCTGCCTCAGAATAGCTAGTCAGACAGACACAGACTGTAACCAGGAATCCCGCGGGAATCCCCCCTAACCCACGGGGACTCCCCTCTGGCCCACGGGACTCCCACGGGGATGAAAGGCATTGGAAGCTGGGTTCGTCCGTATAATATAATGGACACGTCAGCCTTAGTAAAAGAGGGGGTTTATACGTTAATTACCTGAACAGAAAACAAAAAAAGGGTTCCACCAAAGAGATTCCACAAGGAAAACAGCAGCGCAAACACATAAGAAACTGAGGAATTGATCCTGTCAGAAGTAATTGCTTTTTATGGGGTCGGGCAGGGATGGAGGTATTTCCTTGCGGGGATGGGTGGGGACGAAGAGGATCCTGACGGGGACGGGTGGGGACAGAGAGGATCCTGGCGGGGACGGGTGGGATTTCTGTCCCCACGCAACTCTCTACTTCAAGCCAAGGCACAGCACTGAATCCCTATTACTTGAACTAACATCTACAGTAAGATATCAACTCAGCAAAGGCAAGCAATCTTTTTCTACTACAATTTGACATCTTGGCAGCTTTCGATGAAGTGGACCATTTACTTCTCAAATTAAATGAACTTGGAATACAGGGTGTGGTATTACAATGGATTCCACAATTCTTAAAAAACAGAACATATGAAGTTTGGAAAGATGACAAAAAATCCCAGCAACGGAAGGCCAACTGCGGCACTCTACAAGGCTCTCCACTATCACCTAAACTGTTTAACATCTATTTGAGAGCTCTGGGAAATAATCTACCCTCGACCCAGGAACATATCCTCTCTTTTGCAGATGATATCTTCATTCTTTGTAAAGCCAAAGAATCCTTTGATAATACCCTAATCCTTTGATAATACCCTAAATTACTTGAAAAATACTAATCGACGACCTAAGTGCATGGATGATGAGAAACTTCCTCAAACTAAATACCGTAAATCAAAGACAAGAATATTATGGTTCAGAGACTATAATTCTCTATCTAGCACAGAACTAAAACTACAGGGGAGAGACTAAAGATAGAAAATACCTCCAAAGTACTGGGAGTTACACTAGACTCAAACTTAACGTTCAACACATAGCCTCTTTTACAAAGCTGCGCTAGCGGCTGCTATGCGGCAACAGCACTGAAGCCCTTTAAATCTCTATAGGCTTCGAGGCCGTTAGCACAGCGCAGACGCTAGTGTGGCTTTGTAAAAGAGGCCATTAATCTTTCTAGTGAAAAAATTCTTCTTTAAGATGAGACAACTAAGAACAATAAGACCAGTCCTAACCCAGGCCAGTTTCAGAACAGTAGCACAATCTGTCCTAATACCATACTTAGACTATTGCAACTCATTATATTGTGGCATTACAGAAAAAGAACTCAAAGAGACTACAACTATTCCAAAACACTGCCGCCAGACTACCGTAATTTTCAAAATGAATCGGTATGAGAGGGTAAATCCACTATTAGAACAATTACACTGGCTATGAATAGCCTGCATGGTTCACAAAGCGAACTACAGAGAAAACTCGGATGGACTAACCTCTGAAATTAAAGTCCCGTACAAATCTCTTCTCTCAATAATCAACCTCCTATCCTTCACTCCTTCCCTCAAACAACCACAAGATTGGGCTTAAAAATTTAATGTCAATAATTTGATTCAATTCTTATTGTAAACTGAATAGATTCCTTGTAGAGAATTGCAGTATATAAGACACTATATTGTATCATCAATATTATTATTCAATTTGCTCTTTTCCAGTTTGTCTGTAATATTACTATAAAGCTGTAGATGTACCAATTAACCTTGGGTTGATTTTATTCTGTATATAACTGATATATACTTCAGTGATTACTTTTTTATTTTGGTCTGTTCACATCAGATTTTTAGAATTTGTTGTGTTCTTTTTGTCACATTGGTATGCAACCTGTTTTATTATGAAGTCCATTTATGCTGAACTTTTGTTTGATAAGTTTCATTATTAATTACATCTTTTTTTTCTTCCTATATTTAATTTACCCCTTCTTTTATCAAGCTGTGTTAGAGGTGTATAGCACAGGCCAGAGAGGTAAGTACACCAATGCTCGTAGGAATTCTATGAGCGTCAGAGCATTTACTGCACCGGCTTGCACTAAAAACCTTTAGTGTAGCTTGATAAAAGCCAGCCTAAGAGACCACTAACAATCGAAGCTGCATTTTTACCTTTTGTGTGCTCAGTATGCAAATCGCATATTTGACATTCTACAAGTATTCTGGTATGTTTCCCTTTTTATATATCTCGTGTTATTTAATATGTATATTATTTAAATTTAGATGGATTTATAGATTTTTTAGTGTATTATGTATATGTTTTATTCATTTGTATAATGATTCTGTATATTTGTCAATACACCATTGATTTTATTCATATACAATTGTTGTTTGTTTTATATTTTTATATCATTTACAAATTTACCATTGACAAACTATTCTAATGATCAGATTTATTAGCACATTGGTAGTAGGTTTATTGGGATAGGGAGGGATATGTAAAATTTTTGGAAATAGGAATTGGGAAAAAGGGGGTGGGATTTATCATTTATGATATGATGTATTGATTGTAGTTACAAATGTCATATAATAATTAATTATATTTTATATGTTTCAATTGCTGTACGAATGAAAAACTAATAAATAAAATAAAATTTGAAAAAAAAAAATATCATTTATGTTTTGTATGTTTTTAGACTCCTGATGCAGGTCTTACAGTCAAAACATGGCTTGTGTCGAGTTATCATACTTCATTTCATTAAAGAATTTCTGATCAACAATTGGTTCCTCAATTGTCCTTTTTCGGCCCCTGGTGGACTTCTCGCTGATGTTTTGTTAACCAAGGTAAACAAAATTAATTTCAGCAAAGTAGAACAATGTCAATATATCAAAACACATTCCAGACTACTTACAGCCACCAATGATTTGTGAGAATATAAAGCACCCCTCCCCCCCCCCTCCAATTTTAGGTTATTTACGCCTTCAAAAGAGAAGCAATAATCATTTATTGTACTATTTACTTGGCGCCTCAAGAGAGCTATATAAGGCCCAAATTCACTAAGCTAACCGATCGGTTTGCGAGCCCTTTGCGACCAAATTTCCCTACAACACCATTCACTAAATCCTGTAGCGATCCAATCCTGACCCTCCCATGCAAATTAGCAAAACCCCATGCAAAATAGCCAATCAATTGATTCACTAACATTTGCTTGGCTATTTTGAGTCAGGTTTTACTACTGACAAACCGACCGCTGAGACCTGTCGGTAACTGAGTTACTGTCAGGTCTGCAGGTTTTTTGAGAGGCCTGCCTGTCTTTTTTATTCATTTTTTTCCATGGCACAGATATTTTGCGTGTGTTACACACGTAAAATATCTGCCCCTCTAAAAAAATGAATAAAAAAGACAGGCAGGCTCATCATAAATATCCCCATACACGGCCACCCCCCACCCCTGACCGTCAAGACCCTTGCCCTCCTTCTCTGCGACTGACACGGCACGGTCCTCGCCCCCTCTTCCCTGCATGGCCTACCCACCCCCGGCACCAAAAAGTTGGGAGCAGGAGGGGTGCTCAGTCCCTCCTGCTCCTAGGCCATTGTTTTGGCCAATCAGGGACTTCCCTAGACTCCTCTTTAAGGAAGTCCCTGATTGGCTGTTATTGGCTGTTATTGGGTGGTGGCCGGCCGGAGCAGCAGGAGGACTTTCCTCCTGCTCCTGAAGATTGGCACGGCGTAGGAGCAGGAGGAGAGTCTGGGTACCTCTCCTGCTCCCAAAGATGTTGGGAGCCTTGTCCAAAGAGCAGGAGGGACTGGGCACCCCTCCTGCTCCCAACTATTTTAAAGGTACCGGGGTGGGTGGGCTGGGCCCAACCGTCTAGGCCGACCAGGGGTGGGTGGCCTAGGAGCAGGAGGGACTGAGCATCCCTCCTGCTCCCAACTTTTTGGTGATCGGGGCCTGGGTGTGTGGGGGAGGGGGAGGGGGTGTCAGGCAGGGCCGGTGTGTCAGGCCGATGCCCGATCTCTCTTCCCTGTTGACCGGACTCTCCTGCTCTCTGCCGCCGTTCCTCACAATGCAGGCCCGCTTTAAAACCACAGGCCTGTGCTGCAGGGAACGGTGGCAGAGAGCAGGAGAGTCCGGGAGCAGGCAAGAGAGATCTGGGCATAGCAGGGCAAGCAAGAGAGATGGGTGTTGAGCCCTGACAGCAGTGACAGGAGGATGCTTCTCCTGTCAGGGTGTATGCATGAGCAAGGATCGCTCTGGCAGTGGGTAGGGAGCGTTTTAACGATCGTCCCCATTTGCATGCAGACCTTTACTGAATTCATTGGCCGGCATACAAACGGAAACGGATCGTGCACGGTTTGGAGGCTTAGTGAATTTGGGCCTAAGTTCAGTAAATTAAACGGATAACACCACATGTGCACCCAGCAACAACTCTTAAAATACCTGGATGTGAAAACACATTTGTTTTATAGATGCTTTTTAGCATATTCTCCCTGTATTACAAGCAGTGTATGTACCGATTTGTAGGCGAGTTTCAGATCAGCCTGCCTTCCACACTGCTTTGGGCCCTGTATAACACAGGACACGCACAGAAAACTAAACAGCAGGACATAAACTAAACCGAAAATGCATTAGTACAATTATTGCAAACAGCCAAAATGTTATGACAACACAGGAGACGCACATTACTCCATCTGACACATGAAAACGTTCGCCTTCTTGCTCTACACAGCGCTCCTCCCCAATCTCAAAATAATGTTCCGGGGGACGGGACGGGACGACATTTTAAATTCGCAGCTCCCACAACTCCTTGTTTCACTCACCCGCCGCAGGCAGGAATCATTGAACCCAGGGCCCCGACGCGTGAGTAGCCGCAGGAAAGTCCCACGCGAAGCTCGGCAACCCATGGGAAGCAGCAAGAGCAGGTGGCGCAGCGCCATGGCCGCCCGCGCGACCTGACCACTAACGGAAAGCTAGACGACTTCAGCGCAGCGACAGCCCACAAACTAACACGGTTGTTACAGTCTATACATTAGGAACAACCTTTCTGCACCGCGACCTCATTCTCCCTGACGACGCTAACCTGTTACGTCATCACAACCATCCAACCAGCTGGCGTACGTGGGAGCGTGGAACGCATCGGAGAGCAGAGAACAACGCTGGTTGGCTGCGCATAAAACTACGAAAGACGTTACGTGCCTGCGGATAAAAGAGCAATGTCAGCGTGATCAGGGTTTTAGCCGCCCGTTTTCTTTTTGGCGCGCACGCGCGTGGTATTTAAAGCTGGGAGGTAGGGAGATTTACGAGGTAGCTCAGGGTGTGAGATGCGAAAGTAAGTGCTGGCGGTCTGATTTTGAAGCGTCTGATTCAAGGGTAGTTTTGGGAAATTAACATTCTTGCTCATGTCTGGACAGAATGGGTAAGTTAGTGCAAAATATAGTATTTTGCAGAAAATAAAAGTTATTAGGTGCCATCGACTCATGTTAGAATCCTAGCGGCTGGATAAATTACACATTTTTTTTTTAAAATAGATTTTGTGCTAATCCAGCAAAGTCCTCCAGTTATTTTCAACGTGTCCAGTCATCTGGCTGCAGGTCGCCCTCTTGGCCTGGTTCCTTCGATCTTCCCAAAGCATGATGTCCTCCTCCAGTGATATCTCTCTTCTGAACGATGTGACCAAAATAAGACAGTCAACTTCATCATTTCAGCTTCTTTTTTTTTTTAAATTCTTTATTGGTTTTTAATCAAAAACAGTGTCATACAAATGAAAGAACAAAAGATATTCCACATATTCCACTATTATCTATACAGGTAACATAAATATTTAATAATTACATTTTCCTGCATATAATAATATCATAATATATCCTAATATACAATACAAATAAAGAATAAAGTTACCCAAATATCACTATCAATATTTATTCCCCTCCCTCCAACCCCCCACCCCCCTGGATGTGGATCATTTCAGCTTCTAGTAACATAGGGGTCCTTTTATCAAGCCACGCTAGCGGGGTTAGCGCGTGGGATATTTCATCACGCGCTAATCCCCCGCGGCCAGCTTAAAAACTAATGCCTGCTCAATGCAGGCGTTAGCAGCTAGCGTGGCAGGCGGTTTAATGTGCGTTAAACCCCTACCGCAGCTTGATAAAAGGACCCCATAGTCAGTGTGATCTCTTCCAGAATTGATCCGTTAGTTCTTCTGGTGTCTATCACTGCACGCATAAAATCCTCCTCCAGCACCAAGGCTCAAATGAGTCAGTCTTGTTTCTGTAGTGTCCAGCTTTTGCATCTGTAATTGACTAATGAGAAAATGAGTATGTGGGCAAGTTTGATCTTCATTTGGAGTGTTATTTCCTTGCCTTTGAATACTTCATTGAGAGTCTTCATTGAAGAGCAACCAAGTGCTTTTCTGAGGAGTATTTTCTTCTAGTTGCTTGTTTACAAAACAGCCCAGGAGATAGAATAGAAATTGTAAAGGATTTCAGTTGCCTTCAAACTCAAAATCATAATTTTCCTTGTTCATGATCTTTGATTTATGTTCAGTTCTAATTCTATGTTATGACTTTCAGCTTTGACTTTTCTCAGTAGATACAGCATATCTTCTATGCTGCTGGTGATCAGTGTTGTATTATCTGCATACAGGCTATTTAGATTTCGGCCACCAACTTTGAAACAGACACTTCTTCCAAATTTGCTTTTCTGAAGATGGCTTCACTACAAACGTTCAATAGGTAAGGTGACCAGATGCATCCTTGTCTGATGCCATGTTTTATTGGAAACAATGTTGCCATATTTAGTTCTATACAGTGTTACTCTACAGTTCTCAATACATGTAGTTTATCGTGATCCACACAGTCAAAAGTTAGTGCTGCCCGATTCAGGAAAAAAAATTTTGTTTTGATTCAGCCTATCGATTCAATTTGTCTGCCCAATTGGGTGTTTTTTTTTTTTTTTTTCAAACATCCTGGTGAGTTTATTTTATATTAACTACAACCCGGGAAAAATAATGATATTTAACTGTGATAATACATCAATAGGGTTTATTTTATAGCCTCTTCACCCCCTTTGCCCACTCCTACCAACACTGGTCCTGTGGTGTAAACAAAATAAACAAAAAATACTTTTCCTCTCTCTGTTAAATCCTAGCTCACGTTCGTGGTCTTAACACCAGCTCTGGATCTGACATATTGTAATCACAAAACAGAAAATAAAATTATTTTTTCTACCTTTTGTCTGGTCATTTTTCAAATCATGTTTGTCCCAGGCTCTGGTTGTCTTCTGATAACTCGCTTGCCAGGGTCTCCTTTCTCGGTGCTAGGCATCCATCTTCCATCTCTGTCCTCCCCTTCTGTTTCCCTTCCCCCCTCCCCAGAGGTCTGGCAACTTTCCTTTTTTTCCATCTCCATCCCCCTGCAGTTGCAGTGATGAACCCCACCTTCCCCAGATCCATCATCTCTCCTTTTCTCAACTACACTTTCATCCAGCATCTCTCCCTCCTTCCCCATCACCCCAGGATCCACCAGCTCTCCCTTTCTCTTCCTAATTACCCTCTCTATCCTCCCCTCCACACCATCCCTTGTGTCCAACTTCTCTCACTTTGTTCCTTCCCTCCCTAAATCCCATTGTCCATCTCTCTCCCTGTCCTGTTTTTAGACCCATTATTTCTTCCCCCTCCCTCCCCCCAAGTCCAGTATATGCACGTCACTTTGAACCCCCTTTCCCTCCCTCTGTGTACTTCTACATCAGCCCCCCCCCAAAGGCCTGCATGTTCCCCCAGCTTCCCCTGTCCACCATCCATCCTCTCTCTGAATCCCTTATCTATCATACCCAGCATCTCTCTTCTGTGTCCCTGTCCCTCCATGCCCAGCATCTTTTCTCTGTTTTATGTCTCTCCCCATATCCAGCTTCTTCCTTCTCTCTTCTTACCTCCTGTATTCCCTTCCCCAGGTACAGGCTTTCTTCTACTATCTCTCCTGCCATCTTACTCCCTGCCCACCTACTTTGGAGCAGTATCTGTCCCTCTTGTACCCTTCCCCCTGTGGTCTTGCATTTCTCTCTCCCTCTCCTTTAGTCTAGCACCTCTCCTCTACTTTCCTCCCCTTCTTTTTGGTTTAGTCTCTCTCTTCCCTTCACCCCAGGTCTGGCATCTCCTTTCCCCTCTCTTACTCTCTCTTGCCCCTTCCTCCTCCTCCCTCTGCACAGGCCTGGCAGCCATCTCTCAATCTTCAACATACAAGTATAGCAAATGTGTTATACTGCCCCCCCTCTGCCTCGAATGCCAGCTCCCCCCGTTTTTACCTTAAGCTAATATGACAGCCTGCAGGATCGCTGGTGCTATAGCAATCCCTGCAGCTACCGCTGTACTCTGCCGTGATCCTGCCCCTGATGTCAAAGGAGAGGTGGGACTATAGCAGAGAGAATGTGCTGCCGAGGATGACGGGCAGCTGCAAGGATCACTACAGCACCGGCAATCCTGCAGGCTGTCGTATTAGCTTAAGGTAAGAGCGGGGAAGCTGGGGGAACATGCAGGCCTTTCTGACTGACCATCTCCCCTCAAGCAGGAGCGGCAGCAGACGGGCAGCAAGAGGCAGCGCTGCTGCTTCTGTTTTAGGAAGGCATGGGGGGAGGGTCAGTCATCGAATCGGGAGGCAGATTTTTTTTTTTTTTAAATCAAATTAATTTTAATAAATTTATCTGATTCGAATCAAAAATCGGGCAGCACTAGTCAAAAGCTTTGCTGTTGTCTATGAAGCAAAAAAGTATAGGGGCTTTGCTTTTCTCCAGTATTCATTTAATACAACAATGTCTCTTGTTCCTTGACTTTTTCTAAAACCAGCCTGAACATTAGGTAGTTCTTGCTCAACATATGATTGTAGCCTTCATTGTATTATTTTCAGCAATATTTTGCTGGCATGTGGAATTAATGCAATCGTTCTGTAGTTGTTACAGTCCTTGGCATCATCTTTCTTCAGTACAGAAATGAACAGTGATCATCTTCTCCAATCAGTTGGCCTTGTTTTTTTCTTTCCAAATCTATTGACAGTCAAGTGAGGGCCATGATAGCAAGGTGCCGCATGAACGACTACTTTGGAAAATTGCGAGCCATGGAATCGAGGGTGAAATACTCACGTGGATTAAAAACTGGCTGGAGCATAGGAAACAGAGTGGGGGTAAATGGACAATACTCGGACTGGAAGAGCGTCACCAGTGGGGTGCTTGGACCTATGCACTTCAACATCTTTATAAATGATCTGGACATAGGTACAAGTGAAGTGATTAAATTTGCGGACGATACGAAGTTATTCAGAGTAGTGAAGACGCAGGGGGATTGCGAAGATCTGCAACGTGACATAATCAGGCTCGAGGAATGGGCATCGACATGGCAGATGAGGTTCAACGTGGATAAGTGTAAAGTGATGCATGTCGGTAACAAAAATCTCATGCACAAATACAGGATGTCCAGGGCGGTACTTGGAGAGACCTCCCAGGAAAGGGACTTGGGAGTTTTGTTTGACAAGTCGATGAAGCCGTCTGCACAATGTGTGGTGGCAGCGAAAAGGGCGAACAGAATGCTAGGAATGATAAAGAAGGGGATCACAAACAGATCGGAAAAGGTTACCATGCCGCTGTACCGGGCCATGGTGTGCTCTCACCTGGAGTACTGTGTACAGCACTGGTCGCCGTACATGAAGAAGGACACGGTATTACTCAAAAGGGTCCAGAGAAGAGCAAGTAAGATGGTTAAGGGGTTGGAGGAGCTGTCGTACAGCGAAAGATTAGAGAAACTGGGCCTCTTCTCCCTTGAACAGAGGAAATCGAGAGGGGACATGATCGAAACATTCAAGGTACTGAAGGGGATAGACTTAGCAGATAAGAACAGGTTGTTCACACTCTCTAAGGTAGGGAGAACGAGAGGGCATTCTCTAAAGTTGAAAGGGGATAGATTCCATACAAACGTAAGGAAGTTCTTCTTCACCCAGAGAGTGGTGGAAAACTGGAACGCTCTTCCAGAGTCTGTCATAGGGGAAAACACCCTCAAGGGATTCAAGACAAAATTAGACAAGTTCCTGCTGAATAGGAACGTGTGTTGGTAGGGCTAGTCTCAGTTTGGGTACTGGTCTTTGACCAGAGGGCCGCCACGTGAGTGGACTACTGGGCATGATGGACCACTGGTCTGACCCAGCAGCGGCACTTCTTATGTTCTTTGAGCCTTTGATTAATTAAATTGGAATACCATTAATACCAGGTGACTTGGTTTTCAATAAATTGCAAGAGGACCTTGTGGGACTTGGAGACTGGACATTCAAAATGGCAGATGACATTTAATTTGAGCAAGTGTAAAGTGATGCATATGGGAAAAAGGAACCCAAACAATAGCTACGTGATGCAAGGTTCTAGGTTAGGAATCACTGCCCAGGAAAAGGATCTAGGTTTCATTGTTGAGGATATGTTGAAACCCTCAGCTGAATGTGCAGTGGTGGCGGCTAAGAAAGCAAATAGAATGTTAGGCATTATCAGAAAAGGAATGGAAAACAAAAATGTTATAATGCTCTTGTATCGCTCTATGGTACGGCCGCACCTCAAATACTGTGTGTAATTCTGGTTGCCGTATCTCAAAAAATATATAGCAGAATCGGAAAAGGTACAGAGAAGGGCAATGAAAATGATAAAAGGGATGGGACCACTTCCCTATGAGGAAAGGGTAAAGTGGCTAGGGCTTTTCAGCTTGGAAAAGAGATGGCTCAGGGGTGGAGTGGAAAGGGTAGTGTGAATCGCTTGTTTATTCTTTTCAAAAATACTAGGACTAGGGGGCATGTGATGAAGCTAAGTAGTAGTAGATTTAAACCAGAGAAAATATTTATTCACACAACGTGTAATTAAACTCTGGAATACATTGCCAAGAATGTGGTGTATAAGAACCTTATTGTCTCTGTAAGGGCTGGCTTGGTGGTGGGGGGTGTTTGATCCTGGATAATCTCTAAGGTTTAAAATACAGTGGAACCTTGGTTTACGAGCATAATTCGTTCCAGAAGCATGCTCGTAAACCAAATTGCTCGTATATCAAAGTGAGTTTCCCCATATGAAGTAAGGGAAACTCGCTTGATACGTTCCACCTCCTCCTCCTTCCCCTCACCCCCCTCCCCCCCTCCCGAGGCTACCGGCACTGCTCCATCCCCCCCTGCTCAAACAGACATCGCACCCCCCTCTCCCCCCCCCGAGAACCGCATCGCACCCCCGTGCTGGAAACGGCATCCGCCCACCCGCCTCTTGCCTGGGCTGGGCTTTGAGCATCTGGGCATGATCAAGGCCTTCTGGCTCTCTCCGAGATCTCGGACCGACGCTGGACCCCTCCCAGAGGAAGTGATCAATCAACCATTTGGATCTGAGAGCCAATTACCTGGCACTGAAGGCGTTTGGAAGCACACTACAGAACAAAGCTGTGCAAGTGCTCAGACAATGCAACAGCAGTAGCCTATGTCAATTGGCAGGGGAGCATCAAGAGTGCTTCTATACGCCTGGAAGTTCAAATGTTTTCATGGGCGGAGATTCCACTTAATGTCTCTCTCAATGTCACATGTAGCAGGAGT
The DNA here is from genome assembly GCF_902459505.1 of Geotrypetes seraphini. Taxonomy (NCBI): domain Eukaryota; kingdom Metazoa; phylum Chordata; class Amphibia; order Gymnophiona; family Dermophiidae; genus Geotrypetes; species Geotrypetes seraphini. Next base: position 157,870,219 of record NC_047085.1, read on the forward strand.
GGACATTGTGCAAGCAGATTTTCTTAGCTGGAAGACCTTAGATCTTGCAGAATGAGCACTATCTCCAGAGGCATTCCACATTATTGTGAGTCGGGGGCGCCAGTGTTCATTTTGATGGCGATTGTAGCCAACAAGAAGGCAGTTTGGTTCTTCAGCTTGGACTCCCTGGTGCAACCACAGCCAAAGGCAGGGCTTCTATATGTCTTCCCTCCGTGGCCCATGATAGGCAGAGTCCTGCGAAGAATGTCCATACCAAGGGCTGGTAGCTATGGTTGCACCGAACTGGCTGAGGCATCAGTGGTATGCAGATCTCATCCCATATACAGAGGGACCAGAGGGACCAAAGTTTGACTACCAATCCATCCGGGGTTCTTCACATAGGATCCAATCGCCCTAGAGGATCTGGAATGCTTTGGTCTTAGTGCATGGCCCTTGAGTGCATAGCCTGGCTATTCAGACATGGTGATTGTCTGCTTCTTGGCTTGAAGGAGGGTGGCAATGTTAGATGCCTATGCAAAAGCCTGGAAGTGTTTCCAGGCCTGGTGCGCACCGACGAGTGAGGACCTTGTCTCCAATCTTTTTGACCCTAGCATTCCTGCAGGAGAGACTTGAAAATGTCCTGGCGGTTGGCTTCCTCAAAGTTCAAATAGCAGGTCTTTTGTGTTTCAGACAAATGAAGAAGACTATCTTGGTCTTGTACTCAGATATGGCCAGGTTTCTGCAGAGGGTTTGCACTTGTGTCCTCCAGTACGATACCCTTTTCCATCACGATCTTGTCCTGCCGGTGCTCACTAGAACTCCATATGAGCCTCTGGAGCAAACATCATTGTTAGACCTCATAGTTAAAAATGGCATTTTTTGTGGCAGTCACTTCAGCTTGTAGTTTGTTAGAACTATAGACGCTGTCATGTAGAGAACCTTTTCTCAGAATTTCAGAGTCCAGAGTAATACCGCATACTTCACCTTTCTTGCCAAAAATGGTATCTAATTTTAATGTTGGACAGGAAGTACCCGCCTTCACACCCTCTGGATCCAAGAAGGAGGTCAAAATCCTGAAATTCTTGAATGTTCGCAGAATGCTGCTTCGTTATCTGGAAGTGATGAATGAGTTTTGACTGTTGGATCATCTCTTTGTGCTGGCAGGTGCAGCCCGTAAGGGTCGACCAACTTCTAAGGTGACCATTGCAAGGTGGATTAGTATGACCATTTCTCCAACCTACATTGCGAGCAGAAAGCAACCTCCCATATCCTTAAAGGTGCATTCCACTAGGGGAGTAGCATACTCTTAGGTGGAAGCTACAGCAGTTTCCTGAGATTTGCTGAGCAGCCATGTGGTCCTCCCTCCTTGCTTTCACAAAATTTTACATGGTGGACATGGCCAAAATGAAATCCATATTCAGATTATTTATACTTTCAGCAGGCTCATCTGCCCCATTCTAGATTCCACATGCTTTGATATGTCCCAAGAGTTCAGGAATGATATGTCTGTTGCACTAGAAGGAAAGATTAGGTACTTACCTTGATAATCTTCTTTCTAGTAAATAGGCATATCATTTCTGAAGCCTACCCTGTCAGATGTTAATTAGCCTGCTTACTGCCTCAGACATGCCAGGAAGTCTGGTTATCTTGTTTCTTTCCTTTATCCAATAAGAACAAGGATAGAAAACACCACTACTACTACTTCTTAATGGAATCCAGGGGTTATCCGTCAGAGTCCTAAGACTGTTGGTACAGATTACACTCAGGTAGGTGGCCTAGTTTTTCACCTCACTATATGTTTCAATGGTTCATGTTTTAACTGTTATGTGATATGAGCAGAACAGACTTGTTTCTCGGGGAGTATCCCTGTATCTCTCCCTGTTATGTTTCCTCTCTAAGGCTGACTACTTATTTGATACAAACTGAGGAATTGCAGGGTAGCCAAAGTGATGGGAGGCAGAGCAAAAAATGGGGTTTTGAGGCTTTCTACACAAAATCTCGAGGAAGGGTTTGACTACCCAAGAGTTCAGGAATGATGTGCTTATTTACTAGAAAGATTATTATCAAAATACCTAATCTTCCCTTCTCTGAGGAGAAGCAGGCCTCCTATTCTCACAGCTGGAAGAAGTTATCTAGCAGAACATGGTTAAGTGCTATCCAGCTAATTAACCCCTCCCCCCTTTACAAAACTGTAGTGCTGGCCATGGCAGTAACAGTTCCGATGCTCATAGAAATTCTAAGAGTGTCAGAGTCGTTACTGCCGTGGCTGGTGCTAAAAATTGTGCTAAGATTTTGTAAAAGAGTAAGTAAACTGTAGAAAATTTTAGCTGTGCTGTACCACGCATTCACGGGTGCCTTTCTGCCCAACACGTGCATAGGCTGCGTTCCTTGCATTTCTCCTCACTCATGTATGAAATGGTATCTTCTCTTTGGATCTGCTGCCTTATTTACTTTTGTTTCATTTTAGTTTTCAAAGTTTCCCTTGCGGTCTTATTTTTTGTGTACTCGTGGCACACTTAAGTTTCCTTTATTTTTAAACCTCTTTTTGGGCAGGAGCCTTGTCCACAATTTGAGTGTGCCCTTTTCAGTTTACCATTGAGGAATTTTATTTGGCAGCAATTTTTTTTTGCACTGTCTAAGAAAATCCTCCAGTGGCTTTAAAAGATATTTCCAATGTAATCAGGTCATCTCATCATGGACCCGCACAATTGGTACATTGAGTGCCTTGAACTTGACCATGATCCTAACTGATGTTCTCTCTGTTCCCAAATGCAGACCAGAACTCAGAAGGCTTGGCAGGTTCAACTCAAAAAGCTGTTTAAATCCTCGAAGGTCAGTCCATCGACTTTGGCAATGGAAGCATTGACATTGATGGCTACCTAGGCATCAAAAACAACTGAGAGTGCACTAGCACTAAACATTGGGCAATGTTGGTCCAGGAACAAATCAGACTGGATACCGAGGATGCATATGGGTTCGACATTATCCTTCTCAGTACTGAGGGATCGTAATGCCAAGCATCGGGGATCAAAGCTGCAGTAACAGCCTCGTTTCGGGCATGTGCCTGCCACACCAGATTATGGCTACATCCTCAGACGAGGATGTATGCCACCGCTGTTGCTGGAAAGCACATATTATGTGTTGGATACTCTATATCACATCAGTCAGTCATAAGCAAGGTGTTGGCATATGCCGCTTCTGCCTGTGGGATGCTTTGGATCAGGCAATGGGTGGTAATTCAGCTTCCAAGGCCACTTTCAGCAGACTACTTTTTAAGGGACAGATGGTAAGGGTTTGGACGACCTCAGGGCCAGTGTGGCAGATTACTGTCCTAAGTCTCTGCCTGACAGCTAACCCACTGGGGAAAGCAGAGGCAATTTTCATTCTTCACTACGCTCCTACCAATACTACACTGGTGCCTCCGCTCAGAGATCATATCAGGGTTCCAGACAGAGATTTGGCAGCATCAGATGCCAGCAACCCTTGGGGACTTGTCAGCCCTGCCTTCAATAAGGCACAATGATGCCAAGGCAACAGTTGCACCCCCACACAATGGTGGAAAGCTGTTGAAGTTCTGGGGGGCATGGGAGCAAATTTAATTGGATTGCAGGGTTCTAGATCTTTTATGGGTCACAGGATTGTTCTTTTGCTCTCCCCAGATCTTTTTGTGGATTCTCCAGCCAGACAAGGAGGCCAGGGTCTGCCTAACAGGGGAAAGGCTGCTAGATATTCACATCATTGAACCAGTCCCCAATAAAGAATCAGTCACTGGCAGATACTTCATATACTTCATAGTGTCCAAAAAAGGCACCAGAGACTTAAGTACCATGCTACCACATGGAGATGGTCCAGTCAATAATTGTGGCTGTGGCACTGGTGGAATTCCTAGCCTCCCTAGATCTGATGGAGGCATACCTTCATATTCCATTTTTCTGGCCCACAGGAAATACCTGAGCTTCCATATCTTGCAAAGGCATTTCCAGTTTGTGGCCCGACCCTTCGGGTTAGTAACGGCTCCATGCACCTTTACCAAAGTGATTGTGGTGGTTGCAGCTCACCTCCACAGGATGGAAGTACAGGTACACCATACTTGGGCGATTGGCTGATCTGAGCTCTGTTTAGGGCGAGCTGTCTGCAAGTGGTAAATCTTCTACAGGATTTGGGCTGGATAGTCAATTTCAAGAAGAGTCATCTAGAACCGACCCAAAGCTTGGAGTATTTGGGAATCTGCTTCAACCCACCAAAGGGCCATGTCTTTCTTCCCAAACCATGCAAACAGAAGCTCAGGAAGCAGATTGCAGATCTCCTCGCAATGCAAAATCCCACTGCTTGGCATTATCTTCATGTCCTAGGCTTGAGGGTCATCACCCTGGAAGTAGTTCCCTGGCTGAAGACACCCATACAACTTCTACAGGATTCTCTTCTCTCTCCTGATGGTTCCCACAGGGTCATGCCTTCCAAAGGCGGATTCCCTGGTGGCTCCAGGTAGACTCCTTATTGAGGGGTGTTCCTGTCCAAATCTTTTCATGAGTGATCTGCACAACTGCTGCCAGCTTGTTAGGCTGGGGGGGGCCATTGTGGTGGAAATCCGGTGCAGGGCCATTGGTCCCTCCATCAGAGAAAATAGTCCATAAATGTCTGGATCCGCGAGTCATTCGGCTAGCAATAAAGGTGCTGGAAAAATCTGGAAGGTAAGGCAGTCGGTGTTCTTGGACAATGCCATTGCAGCCCCAAGAGTGCTCCATTACATCTGGAAGTGCAGACGTTGTCCAGGTGGGCAGAGGCTTATCTTCAGGCACTCTCCACAGCCGTTATAGCAGGAGTGGAAAACGTGCAGATCAACTTTCTCAGTTGGCACACCCTAGACCCTGGAGAATGGTCCCTGTCCCAAAAAGCATTCGTCCTCATTGTGTGGCAGTGGACTTGATGTCTACAGCCTAAAACAAGAAGGCAAATGTCTCTTCAACTGTAGAAGTTAAACCAGGAGGTGCAGGATTAGATGTGTTGGTTCAGCCCTAGCCAGAAGAGATAATGCTTTATGTGTTTCCACTGTGACCCATGGTGGGCCGGGTCATTTGCAGAATTGTGACTCACCGGAGACTTGTGATCCTAGTAGCCTCAGATTGGCCTCACTAGCCCTGGTATGTGGATCTAGTAAGACTCCAACAGAACAGATGCCTCAAGCTACCAGATCGTATGGGGCTACTCAGTCAGGTTCTAATCCACCTGGAGAACCCAGATTGCTGTGGTCTTATTGCTTGGCTATTAAGCACTGAGTCTTAGTATGCAAATGATATTCTGAGGTAGTTTCTACTCTTCTATAGTCTTACAAAGACTAGGAGACACACAATGAAGTTGCAGGGAAATACTTATAAAACCATTAGGAGGAAATATTTTTTTCACTCAGAGAATAGTTATATTTTCATATTTATTTATTTTTATACCACTTATAGACTTAAGTGGTTTACATTCAGGTACTCAAGAATTTTTCCTCATCTGTCCCAGAGGGCTCACACTATCTAATGTACCAGAGGCAATTGGGGATTAAGTAATTTGCCCAAGGTCACAAGGAGCAGTATGGGATTTGAACCTACAACTTCAGGGTGCTGAGGCTGTAGCTTTAACCACCTTGCCATACACTCCCCAAATATAAATAAAATATATATTCGGGCAACAAGATCAAGTTCTATCGCCCTCCCCCGATCTGTTTGTGGATTCTCCAGCCAGACAAGGAGGCCAGGGTCTGAGTCACAGTGCAAAGGCTGCTAGATATTCACGTCATGGAACACGTTGCCAGAGGTTGTGGTAAGAGCAGTTAATGGAGCTGGTTTTAAAAAAGGTTTGATAATTTCCTGAAGGAAAAGTCCATAGTCTGTTATTGAGATAGACATGGGGGAAGCCACTGCTTTTCCTGGATCAGTAGCATGGCATGTTGTTACGTTTTGGGGTTTTGCCAGGTACTAGTGACCTGGATTGGCCACCATAATGATGGGCTACTGGGCTAAATGGAACATTGGTCTGACCCAGGCTATTCTTATGTTCTGTGTTCTTAAAATGCCTTTGACTGTTGTGGCCTACACTAAGACCCAGAAGGCTTTTCAGCTATAGTATGTCAAGGATAATGTGGTTCCCTTCAAGGCTCCGTTTCTGGCGATTCTTGCATTTCTCCAGGCTGGACTAGAGAAAGGCCTGTTGGTGGCATCTCTCAAAGTACAAGTAGCAAGCCTCTCGTGCTTCTGAGCTCGAGTGAGAGAAATGTCTCGCTAATGTTTCATTCAGATGTGGCCAGATTCAAATGGCAATCTCAATATTTGTTGCCTGTGGCAACTCTTTCCAAAAATACTAGGACTAGGAGGCATGCAATGAAGATAAGTAGATTTAAAACACACTTGAGAAAACATTTCTTCACACAATGTGTAGTTAAACTCTGGAATTCGTTGATGGAGAATATGGTGAAATCAGTTAGCTTAGCAGGGTTTAAAAATGTCTGGATAATTTCCTAAACGAGAAGGCTTGGGGGAAGCCACTGCTTATTCCTAGGATAAGCAGCATAAAATCTGTTTTACTACTTGGGATCTAGCTAGGTATTTGGTTTGGTCACTGTTGGAAACAGGATGCTGGGCTTGATGGACCTTTGGTCTGTCCCTGTATGACAATTCTTATGTTCTTATTTCTTTCAAAGTATCTTCAAGTAGAAGTGTGATGGAGACCTGGGTAGTGCCAATCACCTGATGAGATTTGTTGAGCAGCTACTTAGTCTACTTTCCATACCTTTACAGATTCTACAGAGTGGACATGGCGGCTCAGGACGCCACTGCTTTTGGATCCTCAGTTTTGTGGGTAGGCTCATCAGTCCCATACTAGGCGTCTGCCACTGGTTTGGTACGTCACCTAGAGAACAGACTCCTATGTTTATGCAACATAATGGAAGATTAGGTTCTTACCTGGATAACTTCTTTCTGTTAATACACATAGGAGTTTGTACGGCCTACCTGCCTTCTGCCTCGGATAAATCTATAGACCAGAACTTTATTAGTCATATATAATTGCATGTACTCCAACTGACAGGAGAAAAACTCCTGACAGTTGGAGTACATGCAATTATATATGAATAATAAAGCAATAAGTTGTTGAGGACCTGAGCTCCATAGATTTGTATTTGTTACACACAGCAGGTTGGTTTGTTGGTATGCCTGTTATTAGTGCAGAAATGTATTGTTTCGGGGAATTTCCCTGTGCCTCTCCTTTTATTTTCTTCTGTTATAGTGGATATCGATTGCGTGGGTATCAACTGCTTTGGTACAAACTGAAGAGGGCACTATACTCCACTGGTGAAGGAGGAGAAGCTGATAAATGTGATGGACATCCTCCTGCAACAATTTGAAACCAGAGGATATTAACCTAGACAAACCCCTATGTGTAATAACTGAAAGGATTATCCAGGTAAGAACCGAATCTTCCATTACTCTATATTCTTCCTCTTGGGTATGGAAAAACAGAATGTTTCTGCATGGGTTACCATAAGCACCAGTTCTGTGGGTACTCAATCATTCCCAATATTTGGACCTCATCAATCTGAGTCTTTTCACCTGCTAGACTTAAATTATGAATCCAGTTTTGACCTGTCTAAAATATGTAAACCGTTTTCATTGTGTAAGCCACACAGAAAATGCTGTATACAAGTCCCATCCCCTTTACCTGAGCAAAACATTACTTTGGTAAGGAAATTCCTGTGATGGCAGTATCACTGCTTTCAAATCTCTTTTTTTCTCAGCCTACACAAAAGCCACTTGCTTGGATTTCGGTTTGGATCGGGGTAAATTTGTCATCATGTTGGGTTGTTTTATGTGCCAGCATAGAAGGCAGCCACTAAAACACTTTCAAAATTTGTGACTTGAAACAACTGCAAAGTGGTGATGTTAAATTTTGAAAGTGCTTATTTTTTTTTTCTTCTTTTTCTGCGCTGGCAGGCAGTTCTGATCAAGTCAAGGAAGAGACAAGCATATAAAAACAATCTGTTCTGAGCCCAAAAGTGAGACATGTCATCGAGGACTGATCATATCGTCAGTGAGGTAGCCAGTGGAGACAAAACAGGCACAGTCTCTTCCCTACTGCACTGCACATTAAAAACCCTAGGTTTTCTGATGATCCGTCAAGTGCCACTTTTGAAAGCCCTTACTGGTAAGATGACCACATTTTTATAACTGATGTGTGTATGTTTATTGGATGCTAAATAAGAACTCAGTTTGGGGAATTTTTGACTTGTTTGTTGATCTTGATACTTAGTTACACTGGAAAAGCTGCTCCTTCTCAATGATGGAGGGACTAAGAGTAATGGGGTGGTTGTGGATAGCAAAGGGGACTCAGGAGTCTTCTTTCCTCCCCTCCCCTAGCCATATGGGTCTGACATCACTCCAGTTCCCCCTGCTGCCAGTCTTCCACACATAGCAGAGAAAGCAATATAATCTGCTTCTGTACAATATTTTCCATCCATGCATCTTATTAACCAGACAGAAAATTAGGTTTACAATATACCAGCTGCAAGGCATAGCACCCCTACCTTTAGAATATAAACTCATACTTTCACATTTATGCTTAAATAATTAACACAAACAACAGTTAGGATGGAAATTAATTTTATTTATCCCTAAGTAATCTAGCATTTTAAATGGAAAGAGTAAAATGGAGGAATTATTCTCCTGCCACTACTATTGGGAGGAGATTCGTCGAGGCCCATAGCTCACATCAGTAGTTAGGGCATGGGGCAGAGGTCCACATGCTCTGGCAACCCTTTCTGCAAGTCTGTGTTTAACTGTTACCTAGGATATGTAGATCCAGTTCTGGATAAAAAGGAGCCAAAGGATAACCTAGGCCAGTAATTCTCAACCCAGGTCTTGAGAACAAACCAAGCCAGTCGTTTTCAAGATATCTGCAATGATTATGCATGAGATATATTTCTATACAGTGGAGACAAAGCATGCAACTATACAGTACTTTCTTTATACTGACTGCAGATATTCTGAAGACTAGACTGGTCATGTAGTGCCCTGAGGACCCATTTGAGAACCACACCTAGGCACAGATGAGTTGCTTCTGAGGTCTGTAACTGCACATGGCACTTCTCGTATATAACATGTAGCATCCCTAAAGTACGGTATATCTAACAAGACCTACGTTTATAATACAATTAGAAAAATAAAAGCTTTGAAAACCTTGTGGAAGTTCATTGTGCTAATCACACCTTCTCAATATCACGTTAAAGTTCACCTTAGCATGTACTCTTAAAGAGTAGCTTAAGGAGGCTTCAAATGTATTCAACCTAATAAACTATTATTACAGATAACAAGGACATAAAAATATAAGTCATTTTCATTGCTTAATATGCTCAGGAAACACAATTCCCATAGTCCAGTCAAGTGACAGTTTTCCAGATATTAATAAATATATTACAGGTATACATTCTGACACCAATATGAAAGTTTAAATATGTGTGACACCATGAACTTAAAAAAAGGGCAGCCATGTAAGGAAGCACAGAGGAGCAGTTCTCAATACAGGAAGGAGGACAAAACGGTCCCTGCAGGTTGAAAGATTAAAAAGAGAGATTATGTTGCCTCTCTCATCCTCTTCCCAGCCATCAGGCACTAACCTTCACATTGTACTGAGCCTGGTACCACCCATGCAAAATTATACAGAATACTGTACTACCCAAACCCAAGCATGCACCTTCCATTTTAGTACTCATCTTTTACTGAAATAAAGGGGGAATTTGGGGAAAGAAGGACAAAATTAACAGGGTTGAAGCCCACTAAGCCCACCAGGGTAGCGCCAACAAATTGATATCCTATCAACAAAATAGAATGTGACCTCCCATGTCATAACAAAGCCTGGATTGAGGGGGGGAGTGATGAACATCATATGTTAATACTTAATAAAACATGATGGAGTGACATAGCTTTATCTCATTACTTGTATGTAGATGCACATTTTTATGTATGTGTATGTATTTGTGTTTACAGATATACATATACACAAGCACATACACATCACTTATCTTTTATTTATATACAATGTCTTTATTACTTTTGCCAACATCCTTAGCAGCTACCAACCAAATCCAATACGGATACATTGAGCTCACTCTGGTGTTAAAAGGTGAAAACTGCACCTGGTATATAGGATGATAATTATAAGACTTTATTGCAGCCACTACTGGACATAACTACTGTTGAGAGACCTGCATACCACCAGTTCTGTTCTTGCTTAGGACACACGACTCATGCTATGAGTGCTAGCTATAGTACTGCAAAAGAGAAAAATGAGTTGTTATAAGAAAGAACAAAAACTACAAAAGCCCCTAACAGATGCAACCTTCAAGAAGAATCCAACACATATGAATTCAGATAGCCATCCACTGGATCGTATCCAAAACGTATAATGTAGCATTATACAATCTGTCATTTAATTTAAAAAGAAAAACAAAATATAAATGTAATACAGCAGAAAGGGGATGGCTTTCTTTTATGTTTTTATGAGAGGTTAAGAATCATGATCCACAGCTGGACAAAGTACCATGCTGGGCCTGAAACATAAAATTACTTAACTTTAGTCCTTAAAGCAGGCATTACACTTTCAGTGCCCTGTTGGGTTTCCTATGACATGTCTTGCTGCCTGTACCCTGGGAATGACTTAAGGGGCATTATGGTACTGAACTGAAAAAGACTGCCTAGCCTCATAACTTACGGGTAACAGTATAAAAAGGAACTGGTTCACAATGTTTGTTTTTTTCCAGTGCAAATGAGCAATTGGCTAACCCACTGTGAGCAGCAGCTGATGGGGACTCTTAATTGTCAGTCCCCAAAACTCAGCAGGTTGAGAAAAATAGCAATCCTCTGCAGCCTCAGATCTTCAAAGCTATAAACAAAAGAAGCAAAGCCACCACTGGTTTATCTTGAGGACAAAAGCTTCTTTAAAAAGGAGAGATGCTCACACCTCACTAATAGTCCTCTCAGAAGGGCAGTACTCTGTGGTCCCGGCTGATGCCAAGTAGAAGGACTGTGTTTTCCTTTTTAATCTGGCTCGCTTGTTGGCCAACACGAGACTGCGGCGGCTTGAACTGATGATTTCTGAAATAAACTTTTTGCAGTCCACACAAACTTCCATGGTACTCCAGTCCTCCATCAACTCTTTAGGAAACTGCCGGTCTTCATCAGATTTTTCCACCAACTTAGGCTTTGAGGATGATCTTAGAAAAGCAAGAAAAAAGAGACCAAGTGAAACCCAAGCTGAAGGTACCTAAACATTTGGTATTTGGATGCTTTAAAAGCACCTTCAAGGGTTGTATTTCAAAATACAAACATATCAGGCTATTTTCTTGTGATAGGATACAAAATACCTATTATTATAAATCATAAAATAAGTAAAACTTACTAACTTATCAGTAGCATATTTCTTAACCATGCCAATTATGCACTGCACAAGCACTGATGCTAAAAAGAACTTTAACAACATGGAAAAAGATGCAAACCATTAATCAGCTTGCTTTTTCTGCACTCATATATAGCTTTGGAACTACAGACCAATCTCATAAAAATCTTTGAGTACAAACACAAACAAGAAAAGTTCTCCATGCCCACAAGATAATTTATAAGAATCAGTATACGCCGAGACCATACATTCCTCAAACTAAAGGAGGCATGGACCCCATTGAAACAGATTATACATACAAAGCTTCTATCATAGATCTCCATGCCTAGTCATCACCACCAACAGACCCAAACAAGACAACTGCTCTGGATATCCCTTCCCCTTCTCTCCACCACAGTCCATCGCCCTCCCTTCTCCTCACCTTCCCTGTTTTCTTTAAAAATTGTTCTCTCCTGAAAGATCTACACTTATAGTGACATTCACACTGGAGTTTGATAGAAACTTAATTCTTCAAACTTACTTTAGACATATGAATGATACTTTTTTCGGTTCAACAATTCGAGTGTTTCCTGATATATCTCAAGTGACACAGAAGAGAAGAAAATACTTTTTGGTTTACAGACCAAGGGTCTTAAATTTGGTTGCATCCTTTGTGTTGAAATTTTCTGCTAAATGCTGTGTTTCATTAGAAGGAAAAAAATATTTCTTTTTTTGAACCAAACAACTGTTGGGGCTACAAGAATGGAGGGAGGGGATATTCAGGAAATTGTGGAATCATGTGGGAGTGACTAAGGCAGGGGTGTCCAATGTCGGTCCTCGAGGGCCGCAGTCCAGTTGGGTTTTCAGGATTTCCCCAGTGAATATGCATGAGATCTATTAGCATACAATGAAAGCAGTTCATGCAAATAGACCTCATGTATATTCATTGGGGAAATCCTGAAAACCCGACTAGACTGTGGCCCTCGAGGACCGACATTGGACACCCCTGGACTAAGGGAAAGGAGATGGAAAGTAAAAAAGAATGAGAAGGGTGAAATTTGAGTGGATGGAGAGGCAGGAAAGAAAAATGGGACAGAAGAACTAAAAAGGAAACATCAGTATATCAGAGACAGGTGTAGTCAGGGAATGAAACAAGACAGGAAAGAAGAGAAAAGACAATGGACAGCAACCACTGGAAAGGGAATTATCAGAAGACAAAGGAAAGCAGAAGAGAAAATGGGACTAACATGATGGAAAAATAAAATGTCAAGATAAAGGTAGAAAAAAGTTTTTTAATTTATTTACTGGAATATGTTAGCTTTGAGATATGTGTATCACAGATCTTTATATTGTACTCAGTGGCTTACCAGACAGCTGATGTGGGGGAAGGCATGGGCCCAGGCAAGAGCGCAGAAAGCACGCTTTTGCCAGCCGAAACACCGCTGGACCACCAGGCTTAAGGGGCTTTTAAAAAGGTACTATGGAGGGGGGGGGTTTAAAAGGACGGACGAGTGTTTTAAAAAGGGGAGGTCGTCGTCTTCGCTGTATAAGATGCACCGACATTTCCACCCACTTTTGGGTAGAAAAAGTGTGTCTTATAATCAACATAAAATCAGTAACTAAACAACAAAGAAGAAAGAAACCCCAATGGTTTACTGATAGGGTCTCGCGCCTCGTCAAGGAGAAGAAAAGAGCATTTCTCTCATACAAACGCACCGGGGAAAAAGAAGCAAACATTGAATACAGGACAAAGTCTGCAGCAGTCAAAACGGCAGTTAGGGAGGCCAAACTTCGAAGGGAAGAAACTCTAGCGAAGAACATCAAGAAAGGGGACAAATCATTCTTCAGGTACATTAGTGACAGGAAAAAGAACGCAAACGGGATAGTACGCCTTAGAACGCCAGACGGGAATTATGTGGAAACAGATTCTGAAAAAGCCAAACTACTGAATGATTACTTCTGCTCGGTCTTTACCTGCGAGGCACCAGGACACGGGCCACAGCTGGAAGCAATGCAAAGCAAGGAAGACCCATTTCAGAATTTTGAGTTCACACCAGCTGATGTTTACAGAGAACTGTCAGGACTCAAGGTGAACAAAGCCATGGGACCGGACGAGTTGCATCCAAGAGTGCTCAGGGAACTAGGCGATGTTCTGGCAAAACCGTTAGCCATGCTCTTCAATCTCTCCCTAAGTACAGGGAGAGTACCCCTGGACTGGAAAACAGCAAACGTCGTTCCTCTGCACAAAAAGGGTTGCAGAGCAGAGGCAGCGAACTACAGACCTGTGAGTCTCACATCAATAGTGTGTAAACTCATGGAAACTCTACTCAAAGGTAAATTAGACTCGATATTGGATGAAGGGAATCTAAGGGATCCCTGTCAACATGGATTCACAAGAGGCAGGTCATGCCAATCTAATCTTATAAGCTTCTTTGATTGGGTGACAGGAAAACTAGACTCAGGAGAGGCTCTGGACATAGTGTACTTGGATTTCAGTAAAGCTTTCGACAGTGTCCCACACCGTAGACTATTAAACAAGATGAAATCAATGGGGTTGGGTGAGAAACTAACTGCATGGGTCAATGATTGGCTGAGTGGAAGACTTCAGAGGGTGGTGGTCAACGGCACCCTCTCTGAGACTTCGGAGGTGACTAGCGGAGTGCCGCAGGGCTCAGTCCTGGGACCATCCCTTTTTAACATATTCATAAGAGACCTAACCCGGGGGCTTCAGGGTAAAGTATCACTGTTTGCCGATGATGCCAAACTGTGTAACATAGTAAGTGAAAGCAACCTCAAGGACAGTATGACGCAGGATCTGATCACGCTGGAAAACTGGTCCTCGACATGGCAGCTGGGCTTCAACGCTAATAAATGTAAGGTCATGCATCTCGGCAGCGGAAATCCATGCAGAACATACTCCTTGAATGGAGAAACGCTAGCTAGAACGTCAGAGGAACGGGACTTGGGGGTAATCATCAGTGCAGACATGAAAGCTGCTAAACAAGTAGAGAAGGCCTCATCTAAGGCAAGGCAAATGATTGGATGTATCAATCGAAGCTTTGTCAGCCGCAAACCTGAAGTCATAATGCCACTCTACAGAACCATGGTGAGACCTCATCTGGAATACTGTGTGCAATTCTGGAGGCCACATTACCGGAAAGACGTGCTTCGAGCTGAATCGGTCCAGCGGATGGCCACCAGGATGGTCGCCGGACTCAAGGGTCTCTCATACGAAGAAAGACTGGGCAAACTGCAGCTCTATACCCTGGAGGAGCGCAGAGAACGGGGTGACATGATTGAGACATTTAAGTACGTCACTGGTCGCGTCGAGATGGAAAACGATATATTCTTTCCCAAGGGACCCTCGGTCACAAGGGGGCACCCCCTCAAACTCAGAGGGGGGAAATTTAGTGGTGACACAAGGAAGTATTTCTTCACGGAAAGGGTGGTAGATCACTGGAACAAACTTCCGGTGCAGGTGATCAAGGCCACCAGCGTGCTTGATTTTAAGAATAAATGGGATATACACGTGGGATCCCTACGAGGGCCAAGTTAAGGAACTGGGTCACTAGCACTCAATGGGGTGGGTCAATAGAGTGGGCAGACTTGATGGGCTGTGGCCCTTTTCTGCCGTCATCTTTCTATGTTTCTATGTTTCTTATGGAGCGAAAAATACAGTAATTTATCTACCTGTTGCTATACCCCTCATCCTTGTTTATGAAGGTCCTCTGGAATATCTCCCATCTGCACTACCAAGCCCCTTCTGTTGACTCACCTGGACAAGTTCCTAAGTTGTCGGTGTTGGCTGGTGGATGGTTTCTCTGGTCTCATAAAACTGTCACTTTTCTGCAAAGCAGATGGTCCCAGAGAAAAAATGGGAAGAGTGGAATATGGCTTGGAGGGTAACCGCATCTGTTACAGTAATGACAAGAGTCAGAAACAGCTTTACAAACATTCTACGGCAGGGGTGTCAAAGTCCCTCCTGGAGGGCCGCAATCCAATTGGGTTTTCAGGATTTCCTCAATGAATATGCATGAAATCTATTTGCAAGCACTGCTTTCATTGTATGCTAATAGATCTCATGCATATTAAGAACATAAGAAGTTGCCTTCACTGGGTCAGACCAGAGGTCCATCATGCCCAGCAGTCCGCACCCGCGGCGGCCCATCAGGTCCATGACCTGTCAAGTGGTCCCTAACTCTTCCTATAACCTATCTCTACTTCTATCTGTACCCCTCAATCCCCTTATCCTTCAGGAATTTATCCAAACCTTCTTTGAATCCCTGTAGCGTGTTCTGCCCTATCACATATTCATTGGGCAAATCCTGAAAGGAGGGACTTTGACACCCCTGTTCTACGGTATTCTGGCTATCATAAAAATAAAATACTGATTTCTAATTTTTCAACTCACCTTCTTGCAACACTGTGAGCAAACTGGCCTGAGAAAGAACAACATACAGATTATCACACATACAACTATTAAAATATTGATAGTACTATGCTACGGAACAGCATATTTTACTATTCAGCCAAATATGAGTAATGAAAAATATTATTCAGCCAAATACAAATAATGGGCATTGAACAGTAACATAAATAATAGAAGCAATGTGAAACCAGAGATGAAGTTTATTTCAGTAGGAATCAACATAGCAGAGCCCCATATTATTTGTATTCATATTTAAGTCACTTTTGCCAAATACAAATAATTCAAGGCAACATTTGGGGGTCAAATCTAATCAAATATTCAGCACAATCTTACTTGTGTTATACTATACTCTCGAGGCAGCCTATTCCAGTCTTTGCCTAACAGAAAAGGCAGCTGGGCAAAGGAAAGCTACTGCATCTCAGAGGATAGTCAGAACTCATTCAACCTCTTATGACAAGGCATTAGAAACATTCTTACAATGCTGGCAGGGAGGGTGAAATCCTGAGAGAAGCAGCAGCTTGCTAATAATGCTTGGTATGTGTTCTACATGAATGTCATGTCCCACTCCATGGTCTGGGAGGTCACATTCTGCAGGAGTGGTTCCCCTGCATCATCAGATCCTTCAGTAACACAGATTGGCGGAGTGATGTTTGAAAATGTATGGTTTGCTTTCAAGGCTGTCCATCATGTACCACAGCACTGATGTCAAGCCATGCTGGGGCAGAAATTTGTGTAGAGGCCTCAAGTGCTTCGAGTTCATTCAGTGTGCAGATGAGAAAAAAAACACTTGCTAAGTTAGAAGTTTGACAGAGCAAGTTGAGAGTGGTTCAAAGGTAGACTTCATAAAAGCAGATAGTACGATGTTAAGATCCTAGGCAACAGGTGGAGGCTTAATAGATGGTTTTGTATAGCAGTCCTTTCATGAATCTTAATACCAAGGGATGAACAGAAAGTGGCTTCTTACCCAATGGAGAGTGAAATGCATTGACGGTACTAAGATGAACACAAACCGAGATAGTCTTTAGGTCTGAATGAGAGAGGTAAAGGAGGTTAGCCCAGAATGGAAGTAGACATTTGACAGATTCAATAGAATGGAGGCCACACCAGACAAGGAATCAAGTCCATATGAAGTAGTAACACTTTTGTGTGGAGGGTTTTCTGGATGCTTCAATGGTAGTTGAGACTGGAGCAGATAGTGTGTAGATATTTATGTGCTTGGTGACAGATACCATGCCATGAGTGCTAATGAGTGAGGGTTGGGATGAAGGAGAGAGCTGCCTTCTGTGTTAGTAGCATTGGAAACAGTTGCAACATAGGGTTCCTGAGTTGAGAGCAACAGAAGAAGAAGAAACCATGGTTTATGTGACCAGCGGAGTGCAATGAGGATCATGACAACCCGATCTTAGGAAAGTTTGAGTAGAGTTTTCCTGAGAGATATTGGAGGGAATGCATATAGGAGTCTGTTCCCCCAGTCTATGAGGAAGGCATTGGATTCTAGGCTATTGTGGGAATAAAATCTGGAGCAGAAGAGTGAAAGTTTGTTGTTGTGGGGGAAAGTAAAAAGATCTATGTCCGCTGGCGCAGGATGGACATGTTGAGAGACCACTGGTGAGGCTGAAAGAGTCTGCTGATTTTGTTTGCTAACATATTATGCTTCCCTGCCAGATAAACTGCTCAGGAATATCCCATGAGCAGTTGCCCAAGACCAAATCTGGATCACACCCATGCAGAGAGGATGAGATCCCGTGCCTCCCTTCTTGTTCAGAGAGTACATGCGACTTGATTGTCATTGCGGATGAGGACTGTTTGGTGAAGAAGACGGTCTTGAAATATTTGGAGAGCATTGCGTATTACTCAAAGCTCGAGGAGATTGATGTGGAGAGTTTTCTCGTGAGGAAACCTGACTCCCTGAGTATTGAGGCCATCAAGATGAACTCCCCATCCTAACATCAAAGTATCTATGGTAAGAAGTTTCTGATGAGGAGGAGGCTGGAAGGGGAGACCTCAGGAGAAGTTGGATGGAAACATCTACCACTGAAGGGAGTGATAAAAGTCTGGTGACTTGTATTGGAGCAGACAGAAATCCTGTAGCCTGAGATCACTGGGTTGATGGAGTCCATTGTGAGATCCTTAGATGGAGATGTACAAACAAGAGTGATGTGGACTTTTGAGGCCATGTGGCCAAGAAGACATAATATCTGACGTGCCTTTATGCATGGTAATGAGGACACAGGTGAAGAAGATTGTCAACTCTGCTGAGGTATAAAAGCTCGATCTTTAGTAGTATCCAACAGAGCTCCTATAAACCAATGTCTGGGTGGGTTACAGATGTGATTTTTGATAGAGTTCCAGCAGACAAACTGTTGATAAGATGGCATGTTGAGCTAACAGTGATGATGAAGCCTTGATCAACCAGTCGTATGGATAGGGAAATATGTGAAACCCCCATAAGCGGAGAGCTACAGCCACTACAAGGCATTTGGTGAAAACCCTCAGCACTGATGCTAGGCTAAAGGGCAGGATTTTGTATTGGAAGTGACGAGATCCAACTCGAAAGCGAAGATGATAAAGGGGATGGAACGCCTTTCGTATGAAGACTAAAAAGGTTAGGGCTCTTCAGCTTGGAAAAGAAACTTCGGAGGGGAGATATGATTGAAGTCTACAAAAACCTGAGTGGAGTAGAATGGGCACAATTTGATTGATTTTTCACTCCATCAAAAATTACAGACTAGGGGACTCGATGAAATTACAGGGAAATACTTTTAAAACCAATAGGAGGAAATATTTATTCACTGAGAGAATAATTAAGCTTTGAAATGCATTGCCAGAGGTTGTGGTAAGAGCGGATAGCATTGCTGGTGTTAAGAAAGGTTTGGACAATTTTCAGAGTCTGTTATTGAGAAAGACATGGGGGATGCGTCTTCGCCATTGTGAGCTTGTGAATCTAGCCGACCTTTGCAACGAAACGTCGGCAGGAACGGACGAGTGAGGACAGCATTTTTTCATTGAAGAACATGATTTGATGAATTATCCCTGCCTGAGCTAAGTCTTATTTTGAACATACACTATTTGGAAAACCAGGCAGGAGGGGGAGGGAGGCCGATAAGGTAGTTTCCCTTTCCAGTGCAGCTGATAAGCAGTTTGCTGGCAGCGCACGGGAATCTGAGGCACTGAAGATATATACCTTGTTTAAGTTGTGTTGGGCTAGTGTGTGGAACACTGATCACTGGTTCATATTATAATTATTGAAGTGACTTAGAGTTATTATATATAGTTAGAGTTTTTTCTCTCTGGACCCTACATATTTATTATTGATTTGGATGAGACTGCTTGCCCTGGATCGGTAACATGGAATGTTGCTACTCTTTGGGCTTTGGCCAGGTACTAGGTACCTGGACTAGCCACCTTGAGAACAGGCTACAGTGCTTGATGGACCATTGGTCTGACCCAGTAAGATATTTCCTGTGAGCAGATAGTATGGCTATGTGAGTGTAAGTTTCTTTGTGTTTTAGAGAGCAAAACCAATCATCCTTCTCCAATAAGGGCAGTATGATTCCCATAAAGCCCATGCAAAACATCTTCACCAAGTATTTGTTGAGAGCATTGAAATCTAGAATTGGGCGGAGTCTTCGGGTCTGTTTCAGTAAAAGGAAATACTTGGGAGCAGAACCTCTGACTTCTCTCCTGCAGAGGAACTGGTTCTATTGTATTTAGATGAAGAAGGGTCTTCTGGAGGGAATTGAAAAGAGATTCTCTTGATAGGTGGTTTTGGAATTTTTCAGAGTAAGTATAGCGCATAAATATGAGCCAGTACCTGGCGTACCTACTGATCTGATGTTATCAGTGTTCAGCAGTGATGAAAGTAAAGTAATCTGCTGCCCATGGGAAGATTTGGAGAGAGGTTTAGGGAAATGTTGGCTATGCTGTCCAAAAGGGAGTCAAAAGGACGACTGCTGTTTAGATTGAGACTGAGCCTGTGCTTTCTGTCCTCTCTGTTTAGACCGAAATTTCTGTTTCTTTGATCTAGAAGAAAAAGAAGATGGTTGATTGTAACACGAGGAACATCTGGAATTGGCAGAGTATCTGCGAGATGATGCGGAAGGCTGAGATGTTTGAGCTTTAGAAAGAGTTATATTGTATCATTATGCTTTTTGATTTTATCTGCAGCTTCTTCAATTTTCTCTCTAAATACGTCGTCGTTTTCCTTGCAAGGAAGATTGGAGAGATGCTCTTGAACTGAAGTTTCTAGATCAGAGACTCAAAGCCAGGCCATTCCATGCATTGCAATAGCTACAGCAGATGTTCTGGAGGAAACATCGAGAGCACTGAAAGCTGTGCAGGCCATAAACTTTCTGGAAGTAAATAAGTTTTTTAGAGAGCTTTTGGAATCATTTGAGTTGTTCTGATGGAAGGTATTGTTGAAGTCAGATAATTGTTTTAGTACAGATCTGAGATAAATGGACATATAAAACTGGTAGTCCTTTTAAGTAGCACTGAATATTGGAATACTAATATGCATTTATCAAAGAAATCTAATGTTCTGGCCTCTCTTCCAGAAGGAGTGGAATCGTAGGAGTGTGAACTACATGAATGCTTGAGGGAAGGTTTTATAACCAGCAAATGATGTTAAAGTTTAAGCCTGTCATTTTTTGGACATGTTTGTATTCCATACATAGAGGGGCATAATCGATAGTGTGCCTAAGTCTGAGGCTGGACGTTTTGTGCAAGATATCCACAAACCCAGTAGGGAAAATGTCTATTTTCAAAGCTGCCAAATGTCTATCTTTTATTTTTGAAAATGAGTTAGGTATAAGTTTTGGTCTACCTTTTTTGCCCATTTTCAAAAATAAAAACATCCACATTAAAAATGCACATAAGCAAGTTTTGTAGATGTACCCACCAACTACCTTGTCTGATCGTGGCAGAGGAATCCCCATCAGCAGAGCTGGTTTTGGGGATTCCTGGCGGCTCAAATGATGGGTATTCCCTCTGCCAGGATCAGCAGAGCTGTGGAGCTCTACACCATCCACCAACATTCCTGGGCCTCCCTCCCACAACCCCGGACCCACCTCGTACCTTCGGATGAGAAAACAACAAGAGGGAAGCCCACTCTATCCTGCTTACAGGGCTGCTTGCTGCAAATGATGGGGCGTCCCCCTCCCAATGCATCTTGGGATGCAGTGGGAGGGGCCAAAGGCCCTGATTGGCTCAAAATCATCTTTTTAACATACACAAAGAAAGAAAAAAAAAAGTGATTTGTGTCTGCCAGACATTCTCGGATAATAAATGCTGCACTGTTAAAGTGATTATAATAATATACATATTGGAAAAGAAACTTACCGTTTACAAAATTGGCAGGTGTAAGACCAGGTAAAGAGAGAAAACCTCTTTGTTCGACAACAGAAACACAGCTAAGAAATAAAACAAATGGAAAAGATATTAGGATGGGTAGTATATTCCTGCTGGAGTCTGCTGTACTGTTCTTTAGGTGAAACAGCAGAATATGGCATATAGAGACATTCAGTAAGGATGGGAGGGGCGGTAGGAAATCTCAAACTGGAGCCAGTAAAGGGGCCCAAGAAGAACAAAGATTGACTGGGACAGAATGGAAGAAACAATTTGCCAGACAGGCAGGTTGGTCAGAGTGTAAAGTGGAGGGTCAATGTCATACTCGGACTTTATCCTATAAGGGACTGGAACTAATGTTGCCCTACTAGCAGTGGTAAGACCTGACTGAAACACCCTGCCTATACAAGAGTCATTTTGGGTCAATACCTAGACTTGGCAGGCAGAATTCTTTTAAACGCTGGCTGTGGCATTTAAAAATATATCTGGATATTATTGTTGAATATCTGGGTATTTCACCAACCTTGGCTGTTCCCATTTACCTATATATTTATCCAAATACTACTGCTACTACTGGATATTTTCCGGCTCTGCTTGGGTCAACCCCCAGACCTTTCAGCATTATCCAGGGCAGGCTGTAATGATTTTCAGTAGCATTATCTGAAAAATGCTATTGAAAATTAGTAACTGGCCCTGGTCTGCATCACTTATCAGGTAGCAGGCATCCTTATCTAGACAATTGTTTTTACATATTGGGCTTAAGTTTAATCTAGGTAAATCAATATATTTATATAACACATTACAGGACTCCAATTTTGAGATTAATAGAGTAATAAGAAGCTGCTTTAGATTGGACAGGGACAGCCAAGACCGGATCTCTTAGAATTTCCAAAGGGCCAGAAAAGAGGAATGGACTACTACAGAAAGTCTAAGATAATTTATTTTTCTCCAAAAATCAATACTTCCAAACCCCAGGTAATGCAGATCAGTTCCTCTAAATCTCTTCCACACCAAATAAATGATTTATAATTATGTTTGATCTTAAATACTAAAAAAAAAAGTCTATTGAAAAGAATGAAGAACAAACTAACTTGCAATATTTTTAAAAAATTTTTGAAATTGAAGGTGTCTTTCTAATTTTATGCCACTATATTTCTTTAAAGAAGCTTTTAACATTTGATTTAAATTTTACAGTATCCTTTTTAATGCCCTCAAGGAATTAAGCAGCAACTAGCCCTTTCCTTTTGTATTTTTTCCTTATTTGTCTTTCGTTCCTATCCAAATTGTATTTCTAACCCTATTTCCTTTGGTCTCCCGTCTGTCTCATTTATCCCTTTTTAATATGCCAATTATTAGTTGATGTTTCTTTGTAATTGCTTTCTTTTTGTAAGTATTAATGGTATTGTTAATCTCTCTCTCTCTCTCTCTCTCTCTATATCTATATCTATATATATATTAAACTTGCTTAGAAATTAGATAAGCGATTAAATCAAATTTTAATAAAATCTTGAATGGTTTCTACAGAAAGAAATCAAACTACAGTACATGGTTTGCAGAAGTCTTATTAAGGGGTAATTTATTAATGGTTAGCACATGATATATGCTACAAAGTCCATTTTATTCCTATTGGCTCATGACAAATAGTGCTTGTTCAGGATCAATATGAGGAGGTTAAACAAGGCAACTGCTCTAGGTTTCCATGTCATAGGGGGACCCATAATTTGCCCAAATTTTAAAAAAAGATTCAGCCTGCAAGCTGGCTTGGAATCTGTTTCCCTTCTCCTCTCAAAACATTAGTCCTGAACCCCAGCAAATTTAGCAACAGCCCTATGTGTGCTAACCATTAATAAATGATCATTTAAATCTAGAATTTTCCCACAAACATCTCACAGTTCTTTTACAAAGCTTTGCATGCACAGATTTTGTCACAAAGGCCCTCTTTTATAAAGCTGATTACTGCAGCAACCCAGAATACTCACACTGAAGCCCAATGGAAATTAATGAGCTTCAATGCCATTACTGTGCAGCTTTGTAAAAGAGGGCCATAATGATTGTCCTATAAGAAGTTGCAGAAAATATATTGAGTCAAACCACACACACCATTTATTTACATATATTTTTTTCTATTTTTAGGAATTACATTCTGTTGAGGCTACAGACACCCAGTCCATTCCCCTGCTTCAGATTCAACAAAGCGAATTTAAATTTTGCAACACTACCCCCCCCCCCCCCTTTTCCAAAACCATGCTAGCGTTTTTAGCGCTGGCCACGGCGGTAACAGCTCTAATGCTCATACAATTCTATGAATGTTAAGAGTTATTACTGCCGAAGCCAGCGCTAAAATCCACGTTACGGTTTTGTAAAAGGGTAAGTGAAACAAAAATCACAAGAAAGCAGTAGCCAGGAAAATCAAGATGTGCTAATCAAAAGTAAAACTATTTGGCGGCTCTTAGTACATATTTATCCTCTTGTATTCAGTCTTTTGTACTCCAATGAATAAAGCTCAACAGAGCTAGTTGCCATTTCAAACTGATTTAATTTTTTTAACCAAAAGGGAAGAAATAGTGGACTTTATTATCTTTCATAGCCTTACAGTGGAGAAATAAAATAAAAACAAAAATGATTTAGTGGTGGTGTTGGTAGGGAGGTCAAAGGGAGTAATGGCTCCCAGGCTAGGGCTACCATATTTGCGGAGACAAAAATAAGGGACACAAGGGCTCTGATTCTACAAAGTGCATCCCGATTTTAGGCAGCTGTAGGCGTCCTACAGCTGTCTAATCAGCCAATCGGGATGCACGTTTAAAAAACAAAAATGCTCCCCAGGCAGGCCGCCTATATTGAAGGCGCCTCCGGGAGCTTAGGGAGGCCCGCAAGACGCCTAATCTCGCCTAAGGGCCTTAGGCTAACCTAGGCGGCCCTACGCGTCTCCCTAGTAGAGGAAGAGACGCTTAAAATGTAGGCCAGCAAGGGATCTCCCTGCTGCAATAAGTATAGCGGCTGCGGCCACCTGTCCCATCGCCGGCAGGAGGATGCCCAATCCTCCTGCCGGAACCCCCCTCCTCCCCAAACTGGTAATCGCTGGCTGGAGGATGCCCAATCCTCCTGCTGGAACCCCCCTCCCCCCCAAACTGGTAATCGCCAGCAGGAGGATGCCCAATGCCTGACGACCCCCCCCCCCCAACTAACCTCCCTCCAACTAACCTTTAAATGTTGGTCGGCTGGACAGGTCTTGCTGCCGTCCAGTCAACAGGCCCGCCTCGTGGAAATGAGATGGGCCCGCCCCTTCCCCACTAATCCTAAGGCCTGATTGGTACAGGTGCCTAGCCTGGGCCAATCAGGCCTTAGGATTAGTGGGGATGGGCGGCCCGCTATGCTTAAGGCCTGATTGGTCCAGGCTTCTAGAGCCTGGGCCAATCAGGCCTTAGATTTAGCGGGGATGGGCCGGGAAGGGGCGGGCCCGTCTCATTTCCACGAGACGGGCCAGACCCGTCCAGCCGACCAACATTTAAAGGTTAGTTGGGGAGGGAAGTTAGTTGGGGGGGGTCGTCGGGCTTTCCAGCAGGAGGATTGGGCATCCTCCTGCCGACGATTACCAGTTTGGGGAGGAAGAGGGTTCCAGGGGGGTTCCGGCAGGAGGATTGGGCATCCTCCTGCCGGCGATGGGACAGGCGGCCGCGGCCGCTATACTTATTGAAGCAGGGAGATCCCTTGCTGCCATAAGTATAGCGGCCGCGTCTAATTTAACCCGATTCTCTAACCGGCTTCTGTACCATGGACGCCGGTTACAGAATCGGGGTTTAGTGTAGGACCGA
The DNA here is from genome assembly GCF_902459505.1 of Geotrypetes seraphini. NCBI lineage: Eukaryota > Metazoa > Chordata > Amphibia > Gymnophiona > Dermophiidae > Geotrypetes > Geotrypetes seraphini. Next base: position 157,895,191 of record NC_047085.1, read on the forward strand.
TTCTGTATAGGACACCTCTCCTGGGCGTCCTATACAGAATCAGGGCCAAGAAATATAAATGGTTGCTACCTCCGCTAAAGAAATATTTAATTGTAGCAAATGTGTAAATGACTTTTAGTTAATGGATGCACATCAATCAGTGACCAACCTACAGTACAGAAGTAGACAGTCAAATTTCCAGATTTGTGTTTAACTGAGTCTGAGCCCAAGCGTATTTATCAGAAGAACGGCACAGGTGTAGTTTGAATGTTTCATTTAGGTGGGGGAGTAAGGGGGGCTGTGCCACATCTCATACATATTCATTATGGATATCTAAAAAAATAGACCAGCTAGGAACCCAATTTATTGGACAGTGATGATTTATTTTTCACCAAAATGAGCTAGCACCAAGGAAAGTTTGTCTCATTATTTATTTATATATATTTATTTTTATATATATATATATATATATATATATATATATATATATATATATAATCTTTATAGCCCTCTGACAACTAAGCAGGTAATAAAAAACACAATGGGCCCGATTTTCAGACCACAGTAGGCAGTCTGGCTACCTCATGTGGTCAGTAGCGAACCTGGAAATCCAATGCTGGGACTGTACCCAGTGACCAGCGTTGAATTTCCAGTCTATTCAAAGTCGCATTTGACATAGCCAGCCGAGCCAATATTCATTGGCTGACTGGCTAAGTCATAGCAGCCAAAGATAGACCTGCTGTTTAGGCTTTGAATATGGTTTTGCTTTGCTAATATTTACAGCCACAAAGCAGCAGGGCGAGTGGGGGTGGTGTGGGGCAGGCAGGCAGGCAAGAAAGCAAGGAAAAGGGAAGGAAAGACTGTGGTTCCTCCTGGTAGTCGCAGACTTGAAAGAAGTGGCTGAGAGTAGATTTACCCTCTCTTCTACGAAACTGCGATAGCAGTTTTTAGCACGGTGAGCCACGCTGAATGGCCCGCGCTGCTCCCGACGCTCACAGAGTTCCTATGAGCGTCCGGAGCAGCGCAGGCCATTCAGCGCGGCTCTCTGCGCTACAAACTGCTAGCGCAGTTTAATAGAAGAGGGGGTTAGCTCATTTGGGGAGGGCAATGACTCCTCCAAACTGCGCCAATGAAGAGCAGATATACTTCAGTTTTGGCTTTGCATGACATATGCTTAAAGTTGTGCTGTACAAACAAAATTTCTTTAACAGATTGAACCAGCAGGAAAACAGAGAAGATAGAAATGTCTTTCTCTCTCTTCAGCCCTCCTATGCATCCAGGCTGACTAATAGGCCAGAAATGGTTTCTCTCATGATGTGGGTAGGTGTGTTAGTTCCAGGCACAGAAAAGAAAAAGAGGATATTAGAAGACATATCTGAAAAAGTCCAAAAGGAGGACATGTATGGTAACCTTATCCCAGGTGCTAGCCTGAGAGGGACATTAGAAGAGAAATTGGAAAAGTCATCCATCAAATGAAGCTTGGTGTCTATGTGATGTGGTGTAAGTTGGGGAGTCATCAATTGTAGACTTTGGCCCTTTGGTGCTGGCTCATTCCTCCTCCCAAAAAAAAAAAAAAAAATAAATAAATACAATTTTTCTTGCTCAGTTACAGTTAGTTGGGCCCAAAAACATCATGAACCCAATGATGCACCACCTAGAACTATGAAACCCAGAAATGTTATCATAAAAAGGAATATGTGAATCAGATGTCAGTCTTTTTAGGCTTTGGGACTTTCGTTTGCTAACAAGACAGAGACTTTGGACAATTTGCAGTGACTGCAACAAAGGTGTACAATTCACTTTATCTCTGCACTTAACCAAGTTTATTTTTTACACCTCTATGTGTCTACTTTTTCTAAACATGGTTTAAGTTGATGCTTACAGTACATAAGAACATAAGAAGTTGCCTCCGCTGAGGCAGACCATAGGTCCATCCTGCTCAGCGGTCCGCACCCGCGGCGGCCCATCAGGCCCATTGCCTGAGCAATGGTCTATACCTATCTATACCCCCCAATCCCTTTTTCTTCTAGGAATCTATCCAAACCTTCTTTGAAACCATTTAATGTTTTCTTGTCTACAACAGCCTCTGGAAGCGCGTTCCATGCATCCACCACCCTCTGAGTGAAAAAGAACTTCCTAGCGTTTGTTCTAAACCTGTCCCCTTTCAATTTCTTGGTGCTACTAAACATTTCTGAGTTACATTCTGAACTCTGACTAAAGAGTTGGTTTCTAAAGGTTGTGTGAAATTGTATCCTATGAACATCTGTGGTGGTGGAGAGGTTAGGGGTAAGGATGCAGGCCCCTATCAGATATGCTGTGCGTAAAGATTACATTCTGTTGACATTAAAATAATATAGAAAGGCAGAGCATGAACTATGGTCAATGTGACACTGGGCATAAGAACATAAGAATTGCCGTACTGGGACAGACTGAAGGTCCATCAAGCCTAGTATCCTGTTTTCAACAGTGGCCAACCCAAGTCCCAAGTACCTGACAGAAACCCAAAGAGTAGCAACATTCCAGTACTAAGATTGTGACATCATAAGAACTGTTGAACTAGGACAGACCGAAGGTCCATCAAGCCTAGTATTCCGTTTCCTAGCAGACTCCAGAGAATCAATACTGGTCTCATCCACGTTGTTTTCTTAAGAGGGCTGGCAAATTGTGTTCTTTTTAAAATTTATTCTATTGTGTCAGCCTTCTCCCTACCCACCGGAGACCAATATCCAGAATGACCTAAGGGGGCATCATAGAAATACAAAAAAGTATTGTTTGGATTTCAATTTTGTATTAATCAATTTATTATTCTTCAAATATGGCTAAATTGACTTCTTAAATTCATTAATACTTTTTTGGAGTGGATGTCACCCTCTAGCATCAACAGAAGTATAGTAAAAGGCTAAAATATTTTAACTAAGAATATTAGTTTGTATTACATATTCAGATTTATCATATTTAATAAGTTACAACACCACAGTGTGATGACGCATACTATATCCTGGTCCTCTGATAGCTATGCCTACCTTTCCTTTCTTTAACGCATTGTAGACATCCTTGTACTGCTGGTACTTCTCTAGCTCTGCCTTCACCAGCACCTGCCGGATGTGCATTACCTCCTCGACAGTGAGGGCCAGGCACTCTACCGGGTAGCAGAATTCCTCCTGCAATTGAAGAACATGTCTCTCTCCGTCAACAACATTACAACAAAGCAAATTGTCTAGCCAGTCTTACATATTACCCAGCAACCAAACACCTTGAAGGTAAAGGGAAAGAATTCACTGATCAATAACTGAACAGCACCAGCTGATCTGTGAACATCATGAAGAGCTAAAAAGGCCAAGATAGTGGCGCGTACTGCCCAGTACCTGTTTCTGCAGCCCTCCTGACCCAGCATGTCCACCCTGGATGCTTTCATGGATATTAATTCCATTAAACCAAAGCTTACAGTGGTATTTTCACTTTCAGCTGCCATACAAGCTGGCATGTACAAGTCGTCCTATAATACTTCTGACTGGGAAATGCATCCAGAGCACATATCACTGGAAAGACTTCAGGTTGCTTCTCAGCCAAGCATGTCAAAGAATGTTTCTCATCTAGACCCTTGTTTTGATCTTTAACATTTCTGCTTTAAACTTTGACCTGACTAATTTCACTGTGGTTTGTAGTGTCTGAACTAGCCAGAAACAAACAGGTGAGGAACCTAATTGTAGACAACTTTTTTTATTTTTTTATTCAGTGGTACTTCACCAGTGGTTATGGGCATAGTTTGCAAAGGAAATAATTTATGTGTGAATAAGTTCAAGTCAGTTTAAGACAATTTTATGGCTCTTGCATCAAAAAATAGGAGCGTTTCCTTAAGGAAGCATATGCCAGACAAAAATATGCATCTTGAATAAAATTGTCCATTTGGTGAAACCTTTATTTTAATGGCAAAGATATTACTAGCAATATATGGACTAGCAGTATGGTTAACATTTCTGATTCTGGTACCATAGAATATTTCTGTAACCTATCTCTAGTCCACACTTGCACTAGACAAAAAAATATTAAGAAATTGATTTATAAAAGGTTGATCCCATTTTGTGCCCTTGGATGGGTAATAATATTGGAAAAAAAAAAAGTCATTGATAAAGCAAGAAAAGACAGAATGAGTCTTGAATGCTCAAGCAGTATGTGTGCCATGTACCTGCACCATCACATGTTGGAGAGGGAGTACATGGGTGTGCTGCCAGGCGTGAGTGCAGTAGCTAGTCCCGGTGCATGCAGTCTTTGCAGGGAAGCTGAAAAGAAAGCTATCCTTTGAGTCAAAGGAAGAATGAATGAGAATGTGTGCACAGGAATGCCCACCTTCAGCAGCATGACAGGTTTTAGTTCCAGGACACAGACCTGGTCAATATAAGCATATACACTGCAGGAGACCACTACACAAGACTTAAGGTCTAACCTAAAGCACCCAACACAGATGCAAAGAAGCACCAACCCAACTACAGTGCTCAATAAAAAAAAAAACACAAAACAAAAAAACACATAAAACTACAGCTGGTATATATATTTGACAAAACATACCCCTTTGAGGTCTATCTCCTTGACCTGTAGATTTTCCTAGTTTTGGAAAAAACAACACATATGAAGAGAAAGGAAAAAAGAAAAACAACGCAATAGCTCTCTATGTAGCTCTGACAGCAACATCTACTTAACTATCAACTGCCCTCTGCATACCATTTGTGTGGCAATACCACAAGAATCATATAAAGAGAACAAATTTATATCAAGTGATATTAAATTATCAGACCTCAAACACCCAAGGCACTACTTGAATAATTTTTCATGCCCTTACTGGGGTGATGTATTCATCATCAGTCTTGGTAAAGTGACGTATGCCCCCAAAATCTTTAATTTTAACTTATTTTATTTTTTATTTTTCACAGGCTCTATAACTATAAACAAAGTGCTTAAGGTGCTATGAAAGGAAGGCACTTATCTTAGGGCATGAAAGATAAGTGCCTTCCTGTACTTTATATTTATATTGTTATAGAGCCTGTGAAAAATAAAATAAATTAAAATTAAAAATTTTTTGGGCATATGTCACTTTACCAAGACCGATGATGAATACATCACCCCAGTAAGGGCATGAAAAACTATTCAAGTAGTGCCTTGGATGTTTGAGGTCTGGTAATTTAATATCACTTGATATCAATTTGTTCTCTTTATATGATTATTAGTTTTTTGAACAAATTTCATTTTTTCTTTGATTTAAGTCGAATACCACAAGAAGCCAAAAGGCTCCATTCAAGGTAAGTTTTGATGCTGATCACTAGGAGCCAGAAACCCCATTTCCATTCACTGGTTTCAATTCAAACCCTCAGCCGCAGAGTCACTGTGTAGGAAGATGGATGGGCTTTGCTCTCCTCTTGTAACAAAATTCATTTATCTAGGATTACCAGATGTCCAGATTTACCCGGACATGGCCTCTTTTTAGAGGACTGTCCAGATGTCTGGATGATTTCCTGGACTGGAGGGAGTCTGTCTGGGTTTTGGACTCTCTCCAGTCCAGTCCAGCCCCCACCCCAGAGTTGGGTCTCTTGTCTGAGTCTTCCCAGTCCCTAGTACCTTCTCTGGTGTTGCAATGTTTAAAAAAAACAACCAAAAACCAGCCAGCCAGCAGTCTGCAGCTTTAGCGATGAGATCCTTCTGATACTGAACTGCCCCAAAAGCTTTCACTCTGCAACGCTTCACACTGCAGCACAGTGCAAATAAGTAGGATTTAGTATGAACATAGTACAGTATTGTATGTGTATGTACGTAGGATGATTGATTATGATATAAATGTGTCTGTATTGAAATTCATCTCAGAAAACACTAACTCTGTATTGTAACACCATTACAAAAGCTCATATAAACCGCTCTGAATTGACTCCCCAGTCATCAGTAGCAGCATAGAAGCTTTCAATAAACAATAAACTTCCTGTTCTCGCCTAGGCAGGAAGCTGCCATGTGAAGACTTCTGAGGCAGGCCAACGGCAGAAGGATCACATCGCTAATGCTGCCGGCTGCCCAAAATTTTTAAATTGCACTGCTGGAGAAGGTACTCCAGGATGGCCTGGGTGGGGGCCTAGAGAGAGAGAGAGAGAGAGAGAGAGAGAGGCGGTGCTGGACAGGTGGGGCGGTTTAGGGAGAGACTAGCGAGAGGCAGGGGTGGGGTGGGACAAAGTACCATGGGTGGGGGCATGGGCAGGGTGAAGAATACTCTTTTTTTGACTTAGAAAATATGGTAACCCTATATTTATCAAACTTCACCTAAGTCTGCACTGCCTAAGCTGTTTATTCTAAATGCTGCAAGGAATTTGGGACATGATTCACACTTCCACATGCTCACCTAACTCCCTACATTCAGTAACAACCTATGCGCCAAGATCTGTGAGCCTATCTTAAATGCTGGGTTGATGAAATGCTACATTAATTGACATGGGCCTGACCTCAGTCCCTGGAAAAGCCTGCAGCATGCCAATTTGGCTGCAGTTTTGGCTTTTCCAGTTAATAAGGCCTTGGTAGCCAGGTACAAATCTTCTATCTAAAAAGCTCTGACTTAACACTTGTGTATGAAATGAGCATATTTAACTCGGAGACTGATCCAAAGCTGAACCTAAAACTGCCTTCTCATTTATGAAATATATATATATATATATATATATATATATATATATACACATACATACTCGTAAACTAAGATTTTACTGTATGTGTGTATGTATGTATGTGTTTGTATGTACATACATACACACATACAGTAAAACCTTGGTTTACGAGCATAATTCGTTCCAAAAACATGCTTGTAATCCAAAACACTCATATATCAAAGCAAATTTCCCCATAAGAAATAATGGAAACTCAGATGATTCGTTCCACAACCCCAAAACTTTAATACAAAATACTATATGTATTTGTATTGCAAGACCTCGCTCGTTTAGAACAGTCCCTACACTCCCGCAGTATCAGTGAGAGAAGAACCATCAGCTCAGTTGTGATGATGTGATGCGTGTACACTGTATGTATGCATATTGCAAGACTTTGCTTATTTAGAACAGTCATTACACTCTTGCAGCGTCAGAGATAGAACCATTGACTCAGTTGGGATGTATGTACACTGTATGTACTTGTATTGCAAGACATTGCTTGTATATCAAGTTAAAATTTAACAAAATGTTTTGCTTGTCTTGCAAAACACTTGCAAACCAAGTTACTTGCAATCCAAGGTTTTACTGGATATATATATATATATATATTTTTTAAATAAAATGGTCAATGAAGTTAAAAGGGTTAAAACTAAAGCTGAATTAAAGCCTAACAGTTCTTAAAATGAAGAATAATGAATCCCCTTGAAAGTCCTGTGTGCCCTAATGTATCATCAAATTCAAGTGGTTAATAAGTGGACTGTGATTTTAGCCCTATTAATTGTACTATTCCCTGAAGTGCTTTTGTATGAGTGTAGAAGTAGATGGACATTCTTGAACATCTCAGTTTGCTGAAAATTCAGCCTTTTATATTTAAGATACGTACAATCATATTAAAATAATACTCCTTTCTATTTTCTTTACCCTGTTTTAAAAATATAAACACACTGAATAAAATACACACTTATCATATCACACGGATTATTCTAACACTCAAAATTATATGTACAATTCTAAAATAGCATTGCAAAAAATTGATAGATGTGTGCAGAGAAAAAAAAGTGAACAATTTCCATGCTTAAATTTCAGAGACTACAAAAGGACACAAACCTCAATGCAACATTTAAAACCATTTTTCTTGACTTCTGAAGAAAGGCTTGTTTGTAGATGTTTCAAGTTTTAAGTCTAGGAGACACTGGCAACTGTACAGCACCTCTCAATGCTGGCTACAGGAGCGATTCTTGCTGAGACTCACATATCATTACTGTAATACTATTCAGTATATTGTAGCCGGCACGCTCCAGGCAGAGGGCCTGGGAATACTGGCCACAATCAAACTCTTGTGAGTTGCTGCATGTCTCACAAGGATAACTTATTTCCACGTTCAGTAAAAGGGACACCATCCAAACAATAGTTTAATGTTGAATAAAGAATTGTATTTAATCGTTCAAAACCAAAAAACAAACAAACCACAATAACTTGCTTGTCAGGATTACAAAAAAACTCATATACCAGTCAAGCACAAAGTTCAAAACAGTCTCTGGTTGAGAAACCCAAAAAAAGAGTCCAACTTAAACCAAACTCTCATTTAAATCATAGTCCAGGTGGAGTTCATAACCAAAAGGAAAGGAAAAACTTTTCCACCAAAATCAAAGTTACAAGACAGTATAAAAGTACTGGCTTCTTCAGCACCTCAAGGCTGGAAGTTCAGTGTGCTCCGTGTGGTCTTATTTTGCCCGAAATTAGGCACCACTATCCCACCACATAACACAGGGCTAACCCCACTGTCTTAGCACATCAAGCATGCTTCATTTCAAAAAGAAAACCACCATTTAGCTTTCAAGAATGGAAAAACCAAAATTTCAAAATAAAAGTCCTTGCTTAATTTAGCATATTACAAATCCACTCTTTAACTTGAGTTAGATTAATTCAGTCTGCAAAACCAAAAGAGTCCAAAATAAACTCGCAATCAACTCCAGCAATATTCAAATGATACTTGCTTTTGTGATGCAAACTTCCATAGGAGCATAATCAGGAGTCAGCCCAACACTGGCTTCAGGGCTTGTTTCTAACTCCATGGCCAACGGTTCCTCAGTCAGACTGGCAGGTGATTCTCCTCCAGCCTCAGTAAACTCCATGTCCTCTGGAGCTGGACTGCCATCAGGAGCTCTCAGCCCTGAGCCTTGCGACCTTCCCTGCTGCTGTTCCTCTCTGTTCTGATTTTCTAAGAGCCTAGTCTTCAGGGAGAACAGCTTGCAGCCCCGCCCCCAACCCTCAGGTGAAAAGGATTTCCTGTGATTCACCTTGTGATCCAGAGGGGGATGGGAACCCAGCACTGCTGCTTTCTTGCTCCCTCTACAGGCCCTAGAAGGAAATTCAGACTGAGTGGCAGAAAATGGGGAAAAAGGCAGATTATGGACCGTGTCAGGATTTAACCTAGAATCTGAGCTAGGGACACTCCTAGCAGGCATAGTCCGCTTATCACATACCTCCCCCCTTAACTCTCTGCTAGGGGTGGACCTGGTTCTGCCCAAATCTTTTTCCCCAACCCTGGATAAAGCATCCGCATTGGTTTACTGATTTCTATTACGGTTGCCCTTCTTTCCTGAGTTAAGAATTGGGCACTGAGGGATCGAAACCTCTCTGTTGTAACTCATGGGCCTGAGCCACCGCTTCTGGATCCATAAGAAGTAGGAAACCCTCTTCTAAGGAATCCACCCTAGATCCAAAGCCTGAAATAAGATCACACATTTTTTTAAGCTCTTCATTGCCTATCTGCTTAACCTGTAATTGTACCTTTTTAACCTCCTCACATACCTGGCCTACAGCACAGGCAATGTCATGTACAACTGGTGTAGAATCCTGATGTGCTGCTACCTGGCCTTCCATATGCCCAATCTGCTCTTTCAATCCCCAAGTGTTTTCTTTTAGAGATTGCAGATCCTCTTGGCAACGCTGGAAGTTCTCTTCCAGGGTAGACCTTAATAACTGGTCTTGGTATAAAAGAGCCTTTCGTAACTTGTCACTCAGACTCCCTTCAACCTCCTGAAACGCTTGCTGCCATAGCCGCTTCTGCTCCTCCTGACCCTGATCTAATTCCCGCTGCAGTTTCCCAAATTGTTGTTCGACTGCTCTTTCCATACTCATCCGGGCATCTAGATCAGATTGAGGGCTCTCAGGATCTACCAAACCCGTGGCTCTGACACCAGGCTCATCAGAGGAACCAAAACCTTTTCCTCCTCTACGTGTCGGTTGCAAATGTTTCCATTTTTCCAATTTAGGATGCCAAATACGTTCACAGATCAACTGTGCTATGCAATCCCCTTCTTTAACATGGAATTCTGTATCGGCACCATTTATTAGTAGAACAGAAACATTGCCCCTGTAATCCGGGTCAATCACCCCAGCACCTACGTCTAGTGAATGCTTTAAAGCTAGACCTGAGCGCGGAGCCACCCTAAGGTAAGACCCTGGAGGAGGAGATACCTGTATGTCGGTGGGAACTAAGATTCTTCCCCCACCCGGCACCACTACCTCCTTGGCCGCATAGATGTCGCAACCTGCTGCCTTATCATAAGCCTGAGTAGGTACACAAGCATGTTCAGACAGAGGAGCCCACCGGATCGTAGGCCTCCAACGAGAATAGGTCCTTCCTCTTCGCTGAGGAAAGTAACTGATAGGCCTATTTCTCCAGGGCTGCCGCTGCGGTCCTTCCTTTGCCATAAGCACCCGCCCCACTCTTCCTTCCTTAACCTGAGGTCTAAGGGATTCTTCCCCCTGAATGCCCTCCTCGAGGCCTGCCCAATCCCATCCCAAGACCAGGAAAGCCGGGGCATTGGGAATCACTGCCACATTCAGGGACCTTACATCTCCCTTGAACCTCACTGGAATCTTATATTGGGGATAAGAGTTCTTGCCTCCATGGACACAAACAATAGAGACCTTCGTGGGGTGTCTAATAAAGGAGCCAGCTTGCTTAATTCTATCCCAACACAGTCGGGACATCACTGACTGTTCTGCTCCCGTATCTAACAAGGCCTTTACTTTATAGCCCTTTATATGAACAAATACCTGATAGGGCTTGGGAAAAGTCTTGTCTCCCACCCGAGAAGTAGTCAGTGCCAGTTTCACCCTACACTGTTTTTGAAGATGTCCGGTCTTGCCACACCTGAAACAGGTCATAGGGTTTTTACTGGGGCCTCCTACCTCCTGGGCTTTCTTTGAGGTTCCCTGACTATTTCCCTGGGGCTTAGGATATCCTTCTCCCGCCCGAGTGAGGGGCCCCCTATGGATGGAAGTATCCCCTTGTGTGCCCCCACCAGACCCTGAGGAAGTGTTAGAGTCAATGTATGCCTCAGCCAACTCAATCACTTGCCCTAATGGGCGACTTCCCTGTCTCTGGATCCATGCCTTGAGGCTTTTTGGCAGAGCCTCTAAAAATTGCTCCAACAAAATTTCGGTAAGCATGGCTTGAGGATCTGAAAGACAGGGTTGTAGCCATCGCTCCACTAACTTCCTCAGCCTGTGCAACAAAGCTTTGGGCCTTTCTTTATCCCCTAACTGGGCACTCCTGAACTCCTGTCTATAATGTTCCCTCGTGTAACCCAGATAGTCCAGGATGTGGTTTTTAATGGCTCTATAATTGTTAGCAAGCTCAGGGCTGAGAGACTGATACGCTGCCAATGCTGCTCCAGCAAGACATGGAATCAGCCTCATGGCCCATTGTTGCTCCGGCCAGCTGGCCGCGACTGCCATCCTTTCAAAGGCCATTAGGAAATCATCGGGTGCGGATTTTTTTTTTTTTTCCCACACTCGAGAGAGAGCTAGTCCCTGCTCCTGCCCACGCTACCAACCCAGAATCCTCAATCAGCTGTCCCCAAGGTACCCTTACCGGACAGACTGACGAGTCTGAGCGTTTGGGTTGATAACAGGCACGGCCTTCAGGTACACAGCTGGGCTCCCTCGGTTCCGGTCCCGGTTCCACTTCCACAGATTTCAGCTGCCACGATCTCCTCAGAGGTCTTTAACTTGCTGCTTCACTCTTCACAGCACAGTCCATCAAAGGGCTCCAAAATTGAAACAACAAATACTGTCCCTTATCACAGTCTCTCATGAAGGCAGTAAAAATAAATCCCAAAACTGATACCACGTATGTAGCCGGCATGCTCCAGGCAGAGGGCCTGGGAATACTGGCCACAATCAAACTCTTGTGAGTTGCTGCATGTCTCACAAGGATAACTTATTTCCACGTTCAGTAAAAGGGACACCATCCAAACAATAGTTCAATGTTGAATAAAGAATTGTATTTAATCGTTCAAAACCAAAAAAAACCCCCACAATAACTTGCTTGTCAGGATTACAAAAAAACTCTCATACCAGTCAAGCACAAAGTTCAAAACAGTCTCTGGTTGAGAAACCCAAAAAGAGTCCAACTTAAACCAAACTCTCATTTAAATCATAGTCCAGGTGGAGTTCATAACCAAAAGGAAAGGATAAACTTTTCCACCAAAATCAAAGTTACAAGACAGTATAAAAGTACTGGCTTCTTCAGCACCTCAAGGCTGGAAGGACAGTGTGCTCCATGTGGTCTTATTTTGCCCGAAATTAGGCCCACTATCCCACCACGTAACACGGGGCTAACCCCACTGTCTTAGCACATCAAGCATGCTTCATTTCAAAAAGAAAACCACCATTTAGCTTTCAAGAATGGAAAAACCAAAATTTCAAAATAAAAGTCCTTGCTTAATTTAGCATATTACAAATCCACTCTTTAACTTGAGTTAGATTAATTCAGTCTGCAAAACCAAAAGAATCCAAAATAAACTCGCAATCAACTCCAGCAATATTCAAATGATACTTGCTTTTGTGATGCAAACTTCCATAGGAGCATAATCAGGAGTCAGCCCAACACTGGCTTCAGGGCTTGTTTCTAACTCCATGGCCAACGGTTCCTCAGTCAGACTGGCAGGTGATTCTCCTCCAGCCTCAGTAAACTCCATGTCCTCTGGAGCTGGACTGCCATCAGGAGCTCTCAGCCCTGAGCCTTGCGACCTTCCCTGCTGCTGTTCCTCTCTGTTCTGATTTTCTAAGAGCCTAGTCTTCAGGGAGAACAGCTTACAGCCCCGCCCCCAACCCTCAGGTGAAAAGGATTTCCTGTGATTCACCTTGTGATCCAGAGGGGGATGGGAACCCAGCACTGCTGCTTTCTTGCTCCCTCTACAGGCCCTAGAAGGAAATTCAGACTGAGTGGCAGAAAATGGGGAAAAAGGCAGATTATGGACCGTGTCAGGATTTAATCTAGAATCTGAGCTAGGGACACTCCTAGCAGGCATAGTCCGCTTATCACAATATACAGTGGTGCTGAGAAAATGTTTGTGACTCCCCCTAGAATGGTTTGTACTTTAGCACAAGCTATACTTCAAACATGATTAGATCCTAATCTTAAGCATACCGGTGAAGGTGATATTATGGGGGGTGGCTTTGCTGCAAAAGGGCCTGGATGGATTACCACTGTTGATTGAAACATGAATTCTACTTTATATCACAAAATTTCAGAGGCTAATGTCAGGCCACCCCCAGCAGTCCATGAACTGAAGCTGAGCCAAAAGTGGATCATGCAGCAAGAAAACATGCAGCAGCATGCAGCAAGAAAACAACCTCAACATTAAAGTCCTATCCAGGCACTCCACCCCGCACCTAGACCTTCTTGCCTGCCAACTCTCTGACAATTCTCTCTCAGGAACCTTGAACTGCCTACTATGCTATATCACACCAGGAAAATGGAACACCTCTAAACAAGAACTAGAAGAATTTATCTTCCAGAACTCCTTATCTTCCCCACGCAACCTGATCCTAGGAGACATCAATCTCCACCTAGAAGACCACACCTCCAAACAAGTAGCAGACATTCTTTCATTCCTCAACACCCTATCTTACCAGATACTCAATCCTGAACCCACACATGAAAAGGGCCATCAACTTGACATTGCCGCTTACACATCTCCCAACCTCAACACACAAAACATCCACATCACCAACGGCTCTTGGAATCCAACCTTATGGTCCGACCACTACAAGTACACCTTCACCATCAACTGGGTGCATAACATCATCAAACCTATTCCAAGCACAACCAGCTTCAAGACCAGACAGAAAATCGAACCCACCACCTTCTGGGACACCGTAGACCCAGCATTAGACTTAAACAACCACAAGGAATTCATAAACACATGGCGTACCATTAGTGAAACCACTTTAAATAAACTAGCACCACTAAAAACAAAAAACAAAATATGCAGACCATCAGACAAATGGTTTGACGCCGAACTCCTACACCTAAAGAGGCACTGCAGACAACTAGAAAGGATATGGAAAAAACAGAAACAAGACCACATTAAAACAGAATGGAGATCCCAAATAAAACAATACAATATCAAACTGAAGGAAAAACGAAAAGACTATTACTCCAAACTCATAGGCACTGAAAAACCAGACACCAAAAAACTTTTCAGCATTGTAAAAAACCTCACGGATACCAAACCCTTCCTCGCCACCCAAGGAACCCAGACTCCAACAGCTTCACAACTATCAGAACACTTCAAAAATAAAATCATCACAATCAGAGCCACATTCAACAATTCACAAAATATCATAGAAGAGGTACTAACAAAACCCACAAATGACGATGCAATCTCAGCAGATAGGACCTGGACCAACTTCCCAACGACACAATGGTCAGACCTGGACCGGCTGTACAAAAAATACAGCAAATCCTCCTGCGATTTGAACAACTGTCCTCCTTACCTACTAGCTACAGCATCCACCAAATTCATAGCTTGTCTCACGCTATGGTTGCAAACCACTCTCAGGGAAGGTCAGTTCCCTCCGGAACTTGGCGAAATCATAATCACTCCCATACTAAAAGACCCCAAAGGCCCAATAGACAACCCAACAAACTATAGACCAATCGCTTCTCTCCCACTATACATCAAACTCATAGAGGGTCTAGTAGCACAATATCTATCCAACTACCTAGAAGACCACCACATTCTGCATCCAACTCAATCTGGTTTCAGAGCTAATCACAGCACAGAAACATTACTGGTATCTTTACTAGATATAGCCAGACAGCACCTCAGCAAAGGAAACAAGTTACTAATCATCCAACTCGACCTTTCAGCACTTTTTTTAGTAGATCATCCAATACTTCTCCAGATACTAGATGCCATAGGTATAACTGGTAAAGTACACAACTGGTTCCAAGGATTCCTTCAAACAAGATCATATAGAGTTAAGTCAAAAGATCTTTTATCCGAACCCTGGACAAACCCCTGCGGAGTACCACAAGGATCCCCACTATCGCCCATACTATTCAACCTCTTCATAGCTTCCTTAGGCACTGCCCTAGACGCCCTAAATATAACTTCCTTCAGTTACGCAGATGACATAACCATCATTCTCCCATTTGACATCCAAGACCCCATCTCCAAGGGACGCCTGAAAACAACATTGGAAACCGTAGAAAAATGGATGACGAACCATAAGCTGAAACTGAATGCGGAGAAAACCAAATTCCTACTACTAGAGAAGGAACAAAAACCATCACTAACAGAACTGGAAGTAAACGCAATCAAATATCCTATACAAAGCACTCTCAAAATTCTAGGAATACAATTAGACAGACGCTGCACTATGCAGACACAGATACACAAAATCATACAGAAGGCATTCTTCACCATGCGAAACCTAAGAAAAATAAGAAAGTTCCTTACCAAAGAACACTACAAGATCATTGTACAATCCCTCACACTCAGTACTTTGGATTACTGCAACAGCCTCTACCTACCATGCCCAAACTACATGATAAAACAACTACAGACCATTCAGAACACAGCCATCAGACTCATCTACTGTCTCAGCAAATATGACCACATCACCCCCGCCTATGTAGACTCTCACTGGCTTCCGATAAAAGCTAGAACTCAATTCAAGTTCTATTGTCTTCTATTTAAAGTAACCCATGGAACTGCCCTCTGTTACCTAAACAACCGCCTATACCGTTACCACTCATCCAGATCGAGGAGAACTCAAAACCTATTCATATTCCCCCCTCATTATGGTACCCGACGTAAGAAACTATACGACAGCCTTCTAGCGACACAGGCAGCGAAAATTGACCCCACCATCACCAAACTAATGATCAACACAACAGACATCAAAGTGTTTCGAAAAGAAATCAAAACATTTCTATTCAAAAAACACGTCCTTACTAACTAGTCTCCTCCCCTTTCGCACAAGCTCTCCCTCTCCTGAATATCACATTAGTCAACTCCTAGAACCTTTCCCTCCAAAAATACTAAGATTCCTAAATAAGCATTTACCTCACAATCCAACAAACTTCTTACGTCATTGTTAGGTAATTTCTCGTCTGTAACCCGCATATACTGATATTCTCCACTATATCCTGTAATCACTTGATTCTCTTAAATGTAATTCTTATAATTGAATGTTATTCTTATAATTGAATCCTCTACCACACCATATAAAGTACATGAATCACGGTTATTCAATATCTCTAGTTAATCTATTAAGTAATATCTCTAGATAATCTGTTATGTAATTTCTCTGGATAATCTTTGTTTTGCAATTCTCACGGTAATGTCCAGATCTCTTATAATTTGTAATCCGCCTAGAACCGCAAGGCACAGGCGGAATAGAAATCACTAATGTAATGTAATGTAATGTAATGTAAAATGAATCTATATGCTTAAATAAGTCTATTAAAGAATGACTGAAGAGATTTTATGTTTGGATTGGCCAAGTCAAAATTCCAACCTAAATCTTACTGAAATGTGGCAAGATCTGACATGAATTACCGTATTCATATTAAGGATGCCCTCAAGTATCAGAGTTGAAATAATTCTGTATGGAAAAAAGACCCAAAATTCCTCAAGGATGATCAAAGAGATTAATTAACAGTCAGGAAATGAAATGAAATTATTGTTGCTAAAAGAGGTGCCACCATTTACTGAATTAAGGATCACATAATTCTCTGTCAACAAGCAGGAAGTAATCAGACCACTATAGGGCAACATGAATGGAAATGTTCCCTCAGAGCTCAGAACTAATATAACATTCTAAGCATGTATGACCCTTCCTACACACAGTGGTCTTTTTTTGGGCGTTTTCTGCTCTATCATATTCAGTATTTCATATGTTTAAAAATAAATGCATACTCTATAACTGATTGGTATTAAAGCCCTACATTAGCGGATATTGATGATACAGTTGACTGGGTTGGAACATCAAGCCATCTCCCAAATGGACTCTAGACAAGGCACCTTGTTTATTCAATGTTGGTTACTGTTTTGTAAAACTATGACTCACTCAGCTTGAAGTAGATTGTTGAATTAAGTTTGATTATTTGCTGGATAATCCTGTGTTAATGATGCTGTTGTTCTGGGGAGGAAGGGGTTAGGGAGAGGTGGATGGGGGGGATTGAGTTTTGTAGATTATTGTGTCATGAAGTGTTTGTACTTTTGGTTTGTTTGTTGGAAATTAATAAGCATGATTTAAACATAAAGGGGCTCATAACTGAAACAGCAATTCATCTAAAATCCCACCCAAATCGGCACTCGGATGACCTAAAGACAGATCGTCCAAGTGCCGATAATCGAAATTGGTTTTAGACTTATCTAAAAACAGCTTAAGCCTTTTCATTGCCGCTGTATGCCCAGAGCTGAAAGGGACATTTTAGGAGAAGTGCTGAGGGCGCGATTTGGGCAGGATGTGGGCTGACCTAGACTTAGTTGTACTGCAAGTATAACCAAAAGTTTAACTAGACTGCCTAGATGTAGTGACTTAGGTGATCTAAAAACAGGCCTAAATGCCCAGAAGGTGTCCAAAGTGACCAGATAACCACTGCAGACACGAAGTACAGACCTCCCCACATACTCCCCCAGTGATCACTGACCCCCCCCCACTGCCATAAAAATCAGAATAAAAACATACATACCTGCCCCAGAACATCAGCACCTGGCATAGGAAAGCCTAGTAGAGCTGCACAGAGGTGGCTTAAGTAGTCTGTGGGGTGGGCTAGTGAGCCATAGAGAGGAGGACCCAGGCCCATAAGCCACTCTAACCACTACACTCATGGTGAAGCATGTGCACCCATCCAAAAATCCCCAAACCCTATTGTACTTTCATAAGTTTAAAAATAAATGTATAATCTATACTGATTGGTATTAAAGCCCTACATTAGCATGATTTAAACATAAAGGAGCTCATAATTACTCTGGCTCGGCCCAAAATTAGAACACCTGCCCACCCTCTTTGCACTACCCTCAGGCGCTGCACTGCAGCTTGAATTCTCAAGCAAGGTCCTTGGCATCATTATTGATTCTTCTCTCTCCCTCAATGACCACCTCAACTCCTTGGCTAAATCATGCTTTTTCAGCCTCCACATGCTGAGGAAAGTAAGATCCTATTTCGCCAACAACATTTCACCGTCCTTGTCCAATTCATTATCCTCTTCAAATTAGACTACTGCAATACCATCTACTTAAGCCTATCAAAAAAAAGTCTTCAAAGACTCCAGCTAATCCAGAATACTGCAGCCAAGTTGATTTTTGCAAAACGCAAGTCTGACCATGTCTCCCCACTCTTAGCCAAACTTCACTGGCTCCCAGTGATTTCTAGAATCCATTTCAAATGCTCCTGCCTGACTTTTAAGATCATTCACGGCATCCATCCTCCCTTAATCCCACTATCTTATAACTCCTCGAGTCCTGACTTCTACCAGACTCGCCCAAAGGTATAAATTATCCATCCCCTCTCTACACGGTATTCGCTATGTAGGCAAACTGGGAAAATCCCTTCTCTTCAGAATCACAGGTCTTTGGAACAACTTTACTACCCCGCTGCGGAACCTGGGCTCCCTCCAATTATTCCGCAAGCAACTGAAAACCTGGCTTTTCACTAAAATGTAATTCTATCCCCCATTACTCTTCTCTTCTATATATAAGTTCATGTAAACCTTTTTTCCCTTCTCTTTCTATATTTTAAGTTCTTGTAATCTGTGCCGAGCTCCACAACATCCGTGGAGATGATGCGGTATATAAACTTAAGGTTTAGTTTAGTTTAATACTGCCATATAGGTTGCACCTGCAGCCATAAGGGTGGTAGACAGGTGGGTCTAGTAGGTTTTGAGGGGCTCACCATGACCTATAACGGAGTGAGAAGTTTATGTGGCATTCTTTTTATGAAGTTTGCAGCAGTGCCCTACTACTCTGTTGCCAAGTCTGAGTGTTCAGTCCATCACTTTGCTGACCCCTCCCATGTCCAAAAGGCGTTTTTGACTTGGACACATTTTGGATGAGAATGGGGTATAAAGATAGATGACTTAGCAGTCTGGATGATCAAACTGTTGAACGTACAAGTAGACGATTCTCAAAAAAAAAAAAATTGGGGGATGTATTTTTCGAGAATGGACATGTCCCGACTTTGGGCGACTAGCAACTTAGGCCCAAAATAGACTTAGATGTATTTTTTGATTATGCCCCTCAAAGTGAATTAGAAATCAAAACCAATTAAATGCAATAAAAAAATAAAAGATATGTATTACTTTAATATTTTAATTGATTGTCATGCCCGTGGAACACGGTGAAAACCAAATCAGGCTTTAGGCTATGAACAGAATGTGGAAGAAGAATCCAGAAATTCAGCATCATGTTAGGTGTCTCATCTGTTAGGACGTGGAAAATAACCGCAAGTACTCCAAAGGATTGCCTCAATAACCTTTGTAATCACAATAAGGCATAAACTGCTTCTACTTGCCTTCACAGTGACTTCAAAGAAATTTCTTGGTCTAAAGGGCAACTGTCTTTGGTGAAGCCATTTGACATCCCTTTTGCAACATCTTCACCAAGCAAAAAGTGTCAATTAGTACACAATGCTGATGTATTCCTGCCCAAACAAGAAAGTCTCCCAAGCCCCAAGGTGGAAACTGAGATAAGGGGGAGAGACTACCTGTAGAAAGGGCAAGGAAAATACCACTCCACCTAAAATACATGTGTGAATTATTTAGAGAGCCCTCAGTCACACAGCCCTCCTCCGGACCCCCAGAGGAAAACGGCTGCCACTGGCTTACACCCAGAAAGGTGTCAACTGTGAAACATCCCCGGGCTCTCTGTGAATTTTAGTGATAAATAACACAAAAGTGCTAAAGAGTGCAAGCAAAATCAAAACACCCTCGCTACAGGTAGTCTCTACCCCTGATCCAGGGGGGCCAAAAAAAAGTTCAATTTCAACCATGTAAAGCCAAAGGAAGGTACTTAGCTTCTCTAGAAAATGCAGCCAGCAGGTCACCAAACGTCCTACGGGACTCCGTTTCGGGGGTGAACACCCCCTTCTTCAGGAACAACTGACGCTAAGCAGAAGCCTCAGAATCATCAGGCTACAGCAATTTGGCAATAGTAGAAAATGGCACCTTTCTGGGTGTAAGCCAGTGGCAGCCGTTTTCCTCTGGGGGTCCGGAGGAGGGCTGTGTGACTGAGGGCTCTCTAAATAATTCACACATATATTTTAGGTGGAGTGGTATTTTCCTTGCCCTTTCTACAGGTAGTCTCTCCCCCTTATCTCAGTTTCCACCTTGGGGCTTGGGAGACTTTCTTGTTTGAACTTTATTTCATCTCCCATTTTTCGGGTTTTGTTAGTATTCAGATGTATTCCTGCCAACATCAGTGCAGAGGGTTTGCTAGTCTTCCAGTGCAGATGCAGTTTCTTCAGTGCTGATCAACACAGGCCATTTTTAGTCTGACACAGCACCCTGGAGTATCCTGTGCAGTGATTTATCCAGCACAGACATTTTGTTCTCCTATCATGATACACGGTTGTTGATGATCCTCCAAAGCCCTTGAACTTTCAATCCAAAGATGTGAAATCCACTGGCATCAATTGCAGTGTTAGTTGTGGGGATGAGTCTTCCTCATCAGTTTTGTTGTGTATACCAGAACAACTATATTATCTTTGCAAAGATTTTTAATGACTTTGTCAAGAGCTGCTGCAAGGATATATCAGGATCAGGTCTCATTGGAGACTTCTATGTGTAAAAGAGTTACCCCGGTAGAAGAAGTGACATTAACTACCTCCTTCTTCCATAAAGTATCCTTGAGGATTATCCAGAAATTGCTGAAATTACAGAAGTATCATCTCCAGAAGGGGAAAATTTTTCTACATGAGCAATAACTCTGTATGGGCAAACTCCAGTTAGTATTCAGCCTGTCTCTAAAATAATGAATTTGAAGTATAAATTACAGCTAGTGTCAGGATTCTACAAATACAAGCTTCACATATTTCTGTGGTAGTAGATACTTTCTTGGAAAGTATCTGCAAAGTAGCTAGGTGGTCCTCTCTTCATATCTGTACCTTCAACTGAATAGTATTGACCAATGTGGTTTGTTTGATTTTTTTGCAATTCTCACAGCATCATCTGACCAGGCCATCCCTCACCAAAGCAGAAAATCTATAATGGAGTGATTCTAAATTTAAGGGTCATCCTTTGTGTGCCTGATTAATTTCTGCTTGTTGATTGAAAAAAATAGTTGCTTATCTGTAATAGGTGTAACGGTAAGCAACTTTGCTTTTTTCGCACTAGGATATTTATTGTTGAACCTTTTGTTGCATACATAAAATATATCCTTTTACCTGATTTATTTATTCAATGAGGTTATCTTTTTGTCTTAACAATTTTTAAGATTAGAATCTATTATAATGCTATCTACCTGGGGTTGCCTAAAATGGTTTAAGGAAAAGATGCAACGAATACAGAACATGGCAGCATATATGGAAAATTATGGAACAGATCACTCCTTTACTTTATACATTGCATTGGTTACCCATCAAAGTTTGCATGCATTATTGTTTGGCTTTTAAGGTTATTAGAGGGATAGGGAGGGCCTTGCCAACTTGGCATTCATTTAAAGCAGTATAGTCTGAGCAATAGTGGGTTGGTGGCCTTGGAAATTTGGCTTTACTAGTGCCAAAGAGCCTTTCAAATGTTGATTTAGGGTTTGGAAGGGGGGCTGGGGTTGGGAAAGGAATGATTGATTTTGGGAGAGGGAGGGCAAGGGGAAATGAAGGGTGTACACACACATACTACTGTCAGAAGAGAAAAGTCATTGGAGAAGGACATCATATTTGGGAAGATTGAAGGAACCAGGTGAAGAGGGCAACCTGCATTCAGATGACTGGACACATTGAAAACAACCATGGGGATGACGCTGGAGGACCTTACTGGACTAGTACAAAACCAATTTCTTTTTAGATTAGTAATTCATCAAGTCACTGGGACTCGAACATAAGTCAATGGCACCTAACTAATACACATACTACATATGTGTATGTATATAATTTTTTTTCCATACTGGATGAAATGTCATAAGTAAAAGGAAGTTTACCTGCCAAGTATTTCTTTCCAGATTGGAGTGCATGCTTTTACAAGGAAATCAGAAATCTAGAAACCAACTAGTTATGACACCTGAGAGAACTAAAACCATTCATAAGACAAGGATGAGAGTTATTATTTGGGGTGATGTGATCTTTTGGTAGACACCTCTTGCTCCAGACATATGCACAGTTAGCCCTTACCCTAGTGCTTCATATGGTTTCTTTTCCTATGTGAATTTCTAGTGCTGCACTATCCAAACTCAAGAACTGCAGAGGTGAGAGAGTGCCCTCTGCTCCACTCACCAAAAATGACTTATGTTGCATTGGAAGTTTGCTGTCCTTTCAAGGCAGATCTACTTGTGCACATCAGTTGATTTGGTGATCTGTGCAAACATCACACTCTCCTACTACTCTACTCCCTTCCAAATCTCAAAATCAGAGTCCACAATCATTAATGCAGTACCACAGCTTAGGTTATGATCCCTCTAAGGGTGATGTGAATGTGGAGATTCATTTGCAAAGCCAGCACAGAGGGTGAAAGGGGCAAAGAGGCAAACCTTAGGGTGGTTTCACCTGCTGGTATATGTTCTCTCACACAGATAGCATATAGCCCTGGCCAACCAAAACACAGTGGCTTCAAAAGGGTGAGAGCCAAGCAGAAAGGCCACTTGTATGGTAGAGAGGAGTACTCGGAAAACCATCCTTGGAAAGAAACTGGTTATTCTAAAAATCTGAACAGGGAATAGAGAAAGAAGACAGTCTCAGTATGGAAGTAATAATTAAACTCTGGGTCTTGCACACAAGGAATGGAAAAATGTATGAGGAGATAGTAGACCTGGAAACCAGCACATGGGACTTCGCGAGAATTCACAGGAACCATTAAGGAAGCTGCTCAGCACTGAGCAGCAGTGCAAAATCGCACGCCTGCTCGTGCTTTTTCTCAGCGGCCGAAGACATGGCAGCCAGTTAACAGCAGGGCAGGAACTTGGAAAGTTTGCTCCTGCCCGCTGAACCTCTACCAACGATCATCAGTAGAGGTATGAGCCTGAGTCTAGGAAAAGGAGGGCAGGAGGGTGAAAGGCGGCGGCAGCCTGCAAAAATCCCGGTTTATATTCGAGTAGTAGTGACTAAGGGCTCCTTTTACAAAGGTGCGCTAGAGTTTTTAACGCACGCACCAGATTAGCTTGCGCTAGCCGAAAAATCTACTGCCTACTCAAAAGGAGGTGGTAGCGGCTAGCGTGCATGGCAATTTAGCGTGCGCTATTCCGCACGTTAAGGCCCTAGCGCGCCTTTATAATAGGAGCCCTAAGTCATTGGATGAAGTCTCTGCTATAGTGGCTAAGTTTGAGCAATGTAGCCAAAAAGCAGGAAGATCTGACTAGGGATTATCACAGCTTCAGAATTTGGAAGGAGAAACTAAGTTTTCAAGGTGGTCATCACAAAACTGATTCAGGATAAAACAACGAACAACTGGAGAATCATAACAGATACCTGAATTTGTGTTTTATCGATTTTCTTAATCCCACTGGGATAACCCCTACAGAAGCATTCAATAAATATTTGATTGAAGTGTTTAATTTTACCTCTGATACTATTCCTTTGGAGTGGAGGAGTGGCCTAGTGGTAAGGGCTGCATCCTCAGCACCCAGAGGTTGCAGGTTCAAGCCCAGCGCTGCTCCTTGTGACCCTGGGCAAGTCCCTCACCACTCCATTACTCCAGGTACGTTAATCAGACTATGAGCCCACCAGGACAGAAAGGGAGAAATACTTTGAGTACCTGAATATAAACTGCTAGGCTATAAGCAGTGAATAAACATTGAAATAATAAGATGTATTTCAGGTTTGGAGAGGATCAATCTTCAGAGGTTCCAGGGCTTAAAATCTAAGGTAGAGAATGACACGGTGGCGGTTTACCCACGGCCACCGCGTTTAGCCACGGGTAACCCGCCAAAACGGGGAACAAAAACTAGCAGTCGCTGCGGGGACGGGGACAAGGCCATTCACCGCCCCGTGGAACGGTGAATGGTCTTGTCCCCGCAGTGAGGCATGAAGGATCGCGCGGTACCCGCAGCCCACACCCACCTGCCCAATCGATCCTAGTGATTAGCCAGCTCTCTCCCTTCTCCTCACCTTAGTTTGTAGGTTTTCTTTTTCGGCGACCCGCACGCTATCAAAGAGCCGTGCACCCGCTGCTGCTCAGTTTCGATCTTCTGCTCTGACACAACCGGAAACAGAAGTTGCAGCAGAGCAGAAGATTGAACACTGAGCAGCCGCGTGTGCGCGGCTCTTTGGGAAAGCGTGCAGGTCGCCGAAAAAGAAAGCCTGCAAACTAAGGTGAGGAGAAGGGAGAGAGCTGGCTAAACGCTAGGATCGATTAGGCAGGCGGGTGGGGGCTGCGGGGACCGTGCGATCGCCTGTGTTCCCGGCTCAAACTGGAAGGAGGGAGTGAAAGGGAAAAGGATTCTGGGCCAAGGGGATGAAGATGGAAAGAAAAACCCACAGCAGGAAAGAAAGGGAAGGACAGGCAGGTGAGCTAGATGCTAGAAGCAGGGGGGGGAGGAAGAAAGAGGGAAAAAAGCTAGATGGGGTTGAAAAGAAGAGACACACTGGTATGGAAGAGGAAGATAGGGGAAATCTGGACACAGGAAGGTAACAGAAAGAGGAGAAATTATGTGCATGGGGCATAGGGACAGAGACATAAAGGGGACATGCCATGGGGATGGTATATGGACACCGGGGGGGGGGGGGGGGGGGGCAATGGCAGATACATAGGGGAGATATTAGAAATGGGGAAAATAGGAGCACAGAAGCGAGATGATTTGTGAGGATGTGACAGGGACCGAGCTCGCAGGCTCCAGTGGCATGCACAAATTACATTGTAACGTGCCATGAAAATAAGAGGGAGGAAAAAGATAGATAGACCACGCGAGAGGAGCTGAAGGGTGGTAGAAAGGAACAGATGGTAAAGGAGGGAGGGAAGGGTGGTGGTGGAAAGGAATAGGACAGACATTGAAGGAGAGTGGAGAGGAACAGACCTTGAAGGGAAATGTGGAAGACAGAGTGGGAAGAAGACAGATGCCAGACTATGGGGGAGTGGAGGGAAGAAGATGGGTGCTAGACCAATTGGGAGGGGGGTGAAGGGAGAGGCACAGTAACAGCAAATGGAAGACGCAGAGAGAAGACACACAGTAGATGGAAGGAATTGAATGAGAAGATGTGGAAAGCAGAAACCAGACAACAAAGGTAGAAAAAAAATTCTATTTATTTATTTTTTGCTTTAGGATAAAGTAGTATATTAGTTGTGTTGATAAAAATTTATAAACAAAGCCCTGCCAGCTGAACATCTCTTTCTCTAGTTCAGCAGCAGGAATAAGCTAAATATTACAGTACTAAGGCTTATATGGATGCAGCGGGGACGGTGATGGGGCGGTGAATGGGATGGCAGTGGCGGTGACGGGGCGGTGAAAGGGATGGCGGTGACGGTGACGGGGCGGTGAAGGGAACGGCGGTGATGGGGCGGTGACGGGGACAGATTTTTTCCCCGTGTCATTCTCTAATCTAGGGCATTTGATTGGTTTTCTTGAAAATGACTGTGGATGAAACCTCCAGAGTGTTTGAGCAAGATTTGAATGGGGTTTTGCAAAATTCTCAAGTTCAATTTATGGGCAGAATTGTTTGGTTATAGAAACACAGGAACATGATGGCAGATAAAGGTCAAATGGAACATCCAGTCTGCCTATCCGCTGTAACCATTATCTCTTCCTCTTTCTAAGAGATTCCATGTGCCTAAACTATTTCCTTCTGATGTTGCAAAATTTAAAGCCTTCTTACCAATAAGACAAGAAACTAAAGACCTGGGTGCTTCCTTTTTATTAAGATACCATATATACTCAAATATAAACTGATCTGAATATAAACCGAGGTAACCTTTTTTTTCCCCCAAAAAGGAGGGAAAAAAGGTTGACTCAAATATAAACTGAGATTAGAAATGTGGGCATGTGAGTTTAATTTGTCAGGGATCATGCCATAAATAATCACCAATTTTTCAGCTCGGGCTGTTTCAAATCCCCAAAAATTCAAGGGGAGCTGATAAATATCTTCCTACTTGGGGCCATAACACCAATCAAAGTTTCTGGACTTCTATCCCCACCAGAATGCCTGGCCTCAGCCACACATACAGCAAACAAAAAAAAAAACCCTCTTGAAATACAAATCTACATAGTAAAAGTACTATTGTACACAAACAAAACCCTAATATTCCAGACTCTGCACACAGTACACCACAAGAGAAACAGAAAGAAATGCATTTCTTCCTGAATAGTCTAAATATAAAAACAACAGATGTAAATTTTCAAAACTGACATTTTTCAATCACTAAATTGAAAATAAAAACATTTTCCCTACCTTTGTTATCTGGCAATTTTATTTTTCTGATCTTGTTCCATCTGTGCTCTTAACTCTTGTTTCCAAGGCCTCCTTATGCATTTGCTGTTTCTTTCCTCTCCTTCACTTTTTGCACTACCATCATTCTTTGGCACTGATTTTCATATTCAGTTTTCTTCCTTTTTTCTGCCTCCATCTCAGATCTATCTATCTTTGCAACTCTTACCCCCTCCTCTCCTCCATCCCTCTCTTCTCCCCCACTTCCATTCATCCATCTGCACCATCTCTTTCCTTTTCTTTTCCACCCATAGAAACATAGAAATAGACGGCAGATAAGAGCCACGGCCCATCAAGTCTGCCCACTCCAATGACCCTCCCTATCTATCTTTGCGGATAGATCCCACATGTTTGTCCCATTTGGCCTTAAAATCTGGCATGTGCACCATCCTTCCTCTTTTACTTCCCTCCATCCATGTGTACCATCTCTTCCCTCCTCTTCCCCTTTCCTCCATCCATGTGCATCATCTCTTCCCTCCTCTTCCACTTCCCTCCATCCATGTGCACATCTCCTTTCCCTTTCTTCTTGCCTTTCCATCGCCTCCATCCATGTACCACCATCTCTTTCTTCTCCCCTCTATCCATGTGTCCCTATTCCTCTACTTTCTGCCACTCCAATTCAGCACCTCTCCCTTCTTCCTTCCTCCAGTTCCCCCAAATGCTCTCCCCACCCAGTTCTAAAGCCCCCCACACCAGAAAAACTACAAAGAGGTCACCAGCGCAGCTGTGATCCTCTTGCACCACCTGCAGCCTCCTTCTTTTGATGCGTGCAGTGTTCATCTGGTCAGTTTGGGCACCTGTGTGTTACTTAGACCCTTCAATATCACATCTAGTACAAACTTATAAGTTCTGTCCAGGATGTCTTACAAAATGTTTGATTATTGCTGCAAGACGTCCATGTGTAACCCATCTTTGACACTGCCCAAAGCATGCCCATAACATGCCTCCACCAAGTTCATCTCCTGCTCTGAACGTACAGAGGCTGGAATACCTTGCAAGATGTACAAAAATATTATTTTGATTATTGGCACTTGGACGTCCTGGCAAATAGGATGTCCAAGTGTTGATTTAGGATGCTTTTTGGATGTATATGCTTGTTTTTTTAAATTATGGGCCCTTTAGGCACTTCTATCCTTCACTACCCACTGCCCCCCCCCCCATCCCTCAGACTGACATCAAACTTTCAGTTCTGCCCAGGAAGTGGACGCCAATGCACTGTGTAGAGCTTATGCGGGACCGGCTCAAGGCTTGCTGGACTCCTTTGAGAATCCTGCAGAGTGATGATTCTCCTTAGGTTTCTTTACCTATTCCAAGTATTACTGATGATTCTTCCTAGGTTTCTTTATCTATTCCAAGTATTACCGATAGAAATTCCAAAATTTTATTTTCAAAAATGGAATAGTATGATAATGAGATTTATTTGGGGAGGAAAATGTCCAAGAGTTGGAAGATATGCAATGTTTAAGTCTAAGGCAGAAGGTGGATTAAGGTTACCTTCTTTGGAGAATTATAAAGCGGCACAATTGAGAGCAATAGCTGAATGGCATCCATATCCACCTAAATTACGGGTAAGAGTAGAACAAGAAATGCTAGAAGGGGTAGAAGGTATTAGAGAACTAAAACACCTACCATGAGTGGGAGAAAAAGAATTAATGAATATAAGTAACCCTTTTAGCAGATGTTCTATGAGAATATGGAAAAGTTCGAGGAAAAAACTTTTAGGAAGAGAAAAAAGTATTTTTTTTCTCTCCTCTCTTATATGTGCGAGATTTTATACCAGGGAGAGAGGGGGGAATATTTAAAAAGTGGGAGGCAAAAGGTCAGAAATGTTTTGGACAATTTATTGATGAAGGGGAAGTTAAAGCTTTTACAGACCTTAGGGATCAATATCAATTGGAAGCAAAAGATCTTTATCCTTATTTACAGGTGAAAAATTATATTTTGATATATAAGGGGATGGATAAAGAAGTCTTAAAGAAATCTGAATACGAAAAGGGAATAGAAAACCCAGTTGTAAAAGGATATATTTCTTGGTTATATAGAATTATACATGATGATAAGGAAGTAAAAACCTCATATAGGTCAACAGACGAGTGGGGTGCAATTGTAAAACATCTTTTCCAAATAGCCAAAGCAGCCTCATTGGTGGAAAACGCTATTAAAACTTTTAGGACGATGGTATATTACCCTGGTTCTAATTAGCAAATACACTAAGGAAGATAATGCTGTTTGTTGGAAAGAGTGTGGTGAAAGAGGCATGTGGTGGAATTGCCAAAAGATCTGGAAGTATTGGGAGCAGGTATTTTATTATGTGAGTAAGTTAATTCAAATCCCACTTAAAGTGAATGCTGAAAAAGCACTGCTGAGAGTAGGATTGGAGGGGCTAACATCCTCTCAATCTAAACTCATGGATTTGGCATTTATAGCTGCTCGACTGACATTGGCTCAGCAAAGGCGTACCCCAAATATACCCACAATTAAAGATATGAAAGACCGTTTAGGAACAGTGTGTGAAGAATATAGATTATCAGCCCTTTTAACAAACCAATGGACGAAATTTAGAGATATTTGGGAGAGGTATATTGAATTGGAAAAAGGATCTTTGAAATATTTGAACTGAACACCAGCCTAATCTTATGATTTCGGAAGTAGGGGCGGGATTGTTTTAATTGTTGGGATGATAAGATGTGATAATTTATTAGTTTATTATACTGAATGAATTCTATGTTTTGTAATGAAATTATGATATTAATACTCCAATTGTTGTTAAAAATTGTTATAATTATTAAAATAAAAAAGGAGAATCCTGCAGAAGGCAGGAACCAGCAGGCCTTGAACATGCACAGATGCTCAAAGCCCCTTTACAGCCTAGCATGGGAGTGATAGTGTCGGCTTCCTGAGCACTAGAACTGTAAATACAATGTTGGTCTGGGGCAGGGGATTGTAGGTAGTGGAGGACAGGAGTGCTGGGCATCGGGGGAGGAGAGGGGAGATAGCAGTAGTGTTGGCTTCCTGAACACTAGAATGGTAGTGCCACGTTGGTCTGGGGCAGGGGATTGGAGGAGGTAGTGGAGGATAGGTGTACCGGTCATTGGGGGGTAGGGGTGGAGGATAACAGTGCCAGTCATCGGAGGAGGATAGCAGTGCTGGACATCAAAGGGGGGGGGGGTCTTCAGGTGGGGAAAGGAGGATAACAGCGTTGGTCATCAGATGGAGAGGTGAGGAAAAGGCATCATCATCAGGAGGCTCGAATATAAACTGAGACCCCCATTTTTTTGACCCCAAAATCTTGGTTTATAATTGAGTATATACGGTACCCAGGTAAATGTTGCATTTATTATTCTGGATCTAAATATTTGTTTTATTTACCTGAACAATTGAGAGGTTTTTTTTCAATTCTGGTTGATAGCATTCTATGATGTCTGAATTTTAGGGGATAACAACATGCTACTGCCTTTTCCTTAGATTTATTTCCTTCTTTTTCTGATCTCCCTTTCCCCCATAATGGTTCACTGGTGAATGGTAATTAGCAGTATTTTTTTTATTTATTTATTTTTGTTTGTTAGGATTTGATTTTCTAATTTGTATTCTCTTTGATGCTGTTCTTGTTTTTCCTTTGCAAGGTAACTTGTAAATTTGTACTGCATAAATAAATAAATATTGACCTGAACGTAGGGCAGCAGTCACTAAGATAAGCTTACACAAAGGTGCGCTGCTAAGTAGTGCATGCTAATGTTGAGCTATAGGATTAGAATGGGAGACTTGGCATTTAGCGTACACTGCTTAGCGGTACACCTTTGTAAAAAGACCCATAAGAAGTCTGGTTGTCTGGCAGGATCGTACATCGTCAAAGTTACTGACTGAATAATCCTAGTTATAGACCAATACCACTAGATGGCACTGTTCAAATGTTAACAGTCACTGAACTTCTCTCCTAGTCTCATTAGAAAGAATTTATTAATCAGGGACCATATATCAATTTGATTAGATGGCAGATCAAAAGGCAGTGCCAGAAAAAGCAGGACTGCTAAATTATCAGTAATTCATAGTCTCTCACCATGTATGAGACTAGTGTTCAAGTAGCATCCAATGTATTTTGATTTGTCTTGGAAACTGAGTTGCTTGCAAATCCCTCTCTTCTACCTTTGGACAATGGGGATCTGTTTTACACTGCTGCTCAATGTTCCCTCTAAACTGGCCTGGAGTCTTCTACCTATAATGCTGCCAATGGGAGGTACTGTTTCAGTACTATATTTTTAATAGGAAGGGGCATTAGGGTTGACCAGAAAAACCTAAAGATGGAAAAACTGCAAATTGAATTTTTTTCCATGAATTTGATTGTGCTTGAACAGAAAATAATTAAAAAAAATTTTAAGCCCATCCTGAGGTCAATAAAAGCCATTAATTACATAAAGCTCAATTTTTCTTAAAATTTGCTATTATTTTTGCTTAATGGAGCAAATTTCTTGATATTATAGCTATAGCTTTTGTTTTCACACTCAACAATGATAAAAAGACATTTTATGCATTAAAAAAACCCATTAGCAGTATTTTATTAAATGAACCTTCAATATCTGCACTTTATTGTGGAAAATAACAGAAATTTAACATACTTGGCTAAACACATACACTTTGGTTTAGTCATTTACCAACAGTATTGCACACACTCAAGCATTCAATGTCTTCTTGAGATAGGATAAAGCTTGTGATGCTGTTCAATTCTTTGCAACAAGGCCTCACGCTGCACTGGGTCTGTGGTGATGCCAGTGGAAAAGTCAGTTCAAATACAATGTGTCTAGTAGTCCTGAACGCTAGGGTTATTCATCTAAACTCGCAAGTTGCTTGCAGAATGATGTTAGTCATCTTATCAACTCTGCCTCCTTCCCAATTAGCTGCTCCTGCTCCCTCAGTTTTTCTTCTGCAAGCAAGTTGCTCAAATGTGTTTCTGATCTGCTCTGTGGTTTTATTTTTTTGGGGGGGGGTATTTCTTTGGTTTTACATTTTAGACTTGGTGCCCAGAGATTTCCACTTGCTTAAAGTTACCATATTTGTTAAGCCAAAAAAGAAGACACCTGATGCTGCCCCGGGGCCTGCCCATGCCCCACTCCATAGTGCCCTGTCCTGACACTGCATCCCACCAGTCTCACTCCTATACTGCTCCTCCCCAAGTGCAGTGTCTCTCTTTTTCTCTCCAGCTCCCCACCCAGGCCACCCCAGAGTTGGGTATGGCTCTCCAAGTCTCCCCTGTCCCCAGTACCTCCTCTAGCACTGCAATTTCAAAACTTCGGGAAGCCAACACTGCTAGTAACATGACATGCTGGCATCAGCCTGCCACAGAAGCGCCTCTCTAAAGCAACTTCCTGTTTCCACAGAGGCAGGACCTGCAGAGAGGTGGCTTCTGGGGCAGGCTGATGGCAGCAGGCTCACATAGTTGAGCTGCCGGCAGCCCTAAGAAAATTGAATTGCAGGGTCAAGGAGGTAAGAGGGGAAGAGCCATTGGATTCCTTGTAAGCTGGCCCTGCCAAACTAGCTTCTGAGGGTTGGGTCAGGGGCAGGACAAGGGCGGAGCCAGGGATGGGGTAGGTGGGGGCATGGTCATGTGTCCTCTTTTTTAAGTTAAAAATAATATGGTAAACCTACTCTAAGGACTCTAAGATACTAGACTTTGACTTGTAAATACCCCTACAGCTTCTGGAAAAATGGGAGGGCTCTCCTGACCAGTGACCTAATGGAGGAAGAAAACCCTTCTTGGATTGAAATTATGGATGATAAAAAAGAAAAAAAAAAACCTCTCAGGCAACTTTTGTATTTTTTTTGTCTTTGGCTCCTGCTTCCCCAGCCACCACAGCCATATATTAAAGGGAAGAGAGCCCTATGCTAGTCACTGGCAAAAAGTGGAAGGAGTGAAAAGTACTTCCATCCATGTGCACCATCTCTTCCCTCCTCTTTTACTTCGCTCCATCCATGTGCACCATCTCCTTTCCCTTTCTTCTTGCCTTTCCCTCCCCTCCATCCATGTGCCACCATCTCTTTCTTCTCCCCCTCCATCCATGTGTCACTATTCCTCTACTCTCTGCCACTCCCATTCAGCATCTTTCCCTTCTTCCTCCCTCCCCCCAGTTCCACCAAATGCTCTGTGAGTTTGATCAAATCATTTACTGTCCTTTACATAAACTGTTCCAAGACCAATCAGTGGAACTATATAGTATGCTTAGCATTGTGTGCAAGTGATTACAAAAAACATTTTAAATGTAATGATGTCCTGAGTAAGAACTCAGCAGCTTATTTTTCCACACAGGATGAAGACATAATGGTAGCTCTTAGCATCAAAGGCTGCTCTTAGTGCACAGTGCTGTACTTACGAGAGATCTAGAACTTTGCCTGGAAGGAGGGAAGAACTGTCGCACGTTAGTGGGTGTTTCTTTTTCAATCGAATGTCTTCTCTGTGGTCGCTGCCTCCTCTCAGGCTGTGGGGTGGAAGATATGGGCAGGAACTTTGGCGGCACTAAAAATTTAATCAATGAAAATTAATTCCCTTGCAGCGTACAATATTCATAGGTGAACTGCTTTAGCCTCTACAAGCAAAGTACAAGCAACACTTTTGCTGCAAATCTAGGGGCTCAATCATCAATAAGGGGAAATATGCAGTTATGTCCAAGGGACTTTTTAACACAGTGCTCCATGAGGGTAATTTTCATAAAAGCACATATCCACTTAAACACTGCTTTAGTTGCAAAAACAGGGTTGTACAAAACTGCTTTCTCTTTTTATACAGTATGTGCAACTTGTATGGGCATGCATTTACCTGGCCAGAGTAGAACTACTCCTGGGAGCAGGGATGGGGAAGGAGTTAAGCACTTACATGTGCAAACAGGCTGGAACACAATGATCACAGACACTGACTAGCTGAAATAAGGAACTTTCTATAAACCTGAAGGAGTGACACAAAAAGCCTTAAAGAAAACAGCAAAAGAAAAAGAACAAGGAAAAAAGAAGAAGAAACCAAACAAGGGAAAATAAAATAAACAGAAAAAGTTACAGGAAGGAAATGAGGGACAAAAAAAAAGTAAAGTGAAAAGAGACAATGTGTAAAGCAGCGGTTCTCAAACTATGAGCTGTGGCTCCCTGGGGAGCCTTGAATGACATATAGGGGAACCACAGATTATTCTTATATTAGACATCTTTTACAACAGTATTTCTCAACAAGCAGTACCGAGACGCTTGTTGGGGGTACGCGATAGGGCTGCCCGATTCATTCAAATTGATTCACCAATTCACTTTGGTGAACCGATTTGAATGGATTTGTTTCTTCTGGGTCAAAGCAGGAAAAACGGTGCTATTCCTGGCCAGCCCGCTGGGGCCTTCCCTCTGCCACGTCCCTGATGATGCGGCAGATGGAAACACTGGTGGGTAGGCTGCCAAGCAGCCTGTTTACCACTGCTGTTTAGATCAGAGGCGGGGGGGGGGGGGTGAATCAGCACTGAATTGGAGGCAGGGGGCCGAAACAGCATTGTATCAGAGGCTGGGTGGGGGGGGGGCAAATCAACACTGAATCTCACTGCAGTATTGGCAGCAATTCCTACACGCTGCCTGCCGTTGACTCAGAAGTCTCTTCACGGTAGAGGGGAGACTTCTGGATTAGTGGCAGGCAGCATGTGAGAGTCACTGCCGATACCGTGATCCAAAGAAGCAATCCTTGGAATATAGGTAAGGGGAGGAAGGATATCTAATGGCACGGGAAGAGGTAAAAGGAAGAAAATCTGGTGGCACAGTGGGAGGAGAAGGGAGGGTGAGAAGAAGGAAAGATGGGGGAGTAGAGGGAGACATGTACGGTGAGGGGGAAAGATGAAATTGCAAATAATGGAGGAGAGGACGAGAGAGATGGTGCATGGAGAGGGATAGAGATTTGACATAGGGCACAAGGAAGGGAGAAAGAGATGTGTTGGACATGGGGGCAGATGACAGGGGGAGAGGTGGAAAGGGAGAAGAAGGGCGATGTTGGATCCAGGAGCAGAATGAAGTGATGGAGAGATACACAGAATTCTGCCAGGAGTAATTAAGAGGTAGAAAAGGGTGAGAAGAATTGTTGGATATGCTGGTGGAGAGGGACAGATTGAAGGAGATGCAAGGGGGGAGGAATATTGGACATAGTGATGGAGGAAGAGATGTGGTATTGTGCTGGAGATGGGTGATAGAAGGAGAAATGAGCATGGGGCTGGTGGGCAATGGTGAAAAATGCTGCACATGATCCGTGGGATGAGAGAGGGAGAAATGTTGGATGTGGCAGTAGAGGGAGTGGGAGAGATGCACCCTGGATCTCTCTCTTTCCCCACTCCATTTTCAGTAAGGAAGGGAATGACAGAAAGACAGTGAGAGAGGGAGACATGTTGCCAATGGGGGTAGAGGAAAGAGGAAGAAAAGCTGGACTCATGGAGGAACAGAGAGAGATGTTGGTTGGGGAAGGGAATGAGGTCCAGAGGAGAGGAAGCATGCAAGAGGCTGAAGGAAGTGCAACCAGACTCATGAAATCACCAGACAACAAAAGTAGGAAAAATGATTTTATTTTCAATTTAATGATCTAAATATGTCAGTTTTGAGAATTTATAACTTCTGTCTATATTTTGCACTATATTTGTCTATTTTTCTATTTGTTACTGTGATGACATTGCATATTTTAAAGTCATCTGCCTTGACATCTTTGAAAAAACCCGAATATAAATGATAATTAACATTTTCTCTGCGTATAATGTGCTTTGTGTTTTTCATTTTGTGGTTACCATTATGTATTAATAAGATATTGTGTGTATATGAAAAATGAATGGAAGAAATTGCATTACAATTAGTACTATTATTATGGGGGTGGGGTCAGGGGCAGAGTCTGGGCAGGTCTAGGGGCAGAGTTTAGGAGGGGGTACTCAGCTGATATTTGTTAGACTTACCCCCTCTTCTACAAAATCGTGCTAGCAGTTTCTAGCGCGGGTAGCCGTGCTGAATGCCTATGCTGCTCCCAACGCTCATAGGAACTCAATGAGTGTTGGGAGCAGCGCGGCTCTCTGCGCTAAAAAACGCTAGAGCGGTTTCGTAGAAGAGGGGGTTAGGAGGTACTTGGCTTGAAGAAGTTGATAAACTCTGTATTAGATTACAGAACTATCGTTTGATCTGGGGAGCCGTGGAAAAATTTTGAAACATTAAGTGAGCTGTGAACAGAAAGAGTTTGGGAACTACTGGTGTAAAGTAAGGAAAGAGAAAAAAAAAATTGAACATAATTTCTAAAAGATTCCTTACCCTTTTTGATTGTGGTTGCTTCACACACAGTCTCTTCTGCCTGATGAGATGCACTGCTGGTGCTTGCTGACTGCTGCACGGACTCTTCCTGCAGAGAGGTAAAAAGAGGAGGGCTAACAGTGCCTCTAAGAAACCTCCCACCAAGAAAAAATTGCCAAAATAGAGGCCAGCCTGTCCTGTGTGAATGTAAGAAGGGCGCGGGGTGGGGGGGGGGGGGGGGGAGAGGAGGGCGCAATCTGCCTCGGGCACAGTGTTCCTAAGGGCGCAACACCCCTCCTCCTCTCCACCCCTCCCACTTGCGTGCCCCTTACATTCCCCCATACCTGTTTTACTTCCCCTGCATGAGGTTACCTCCCGCGTCGGCATTGGTGCTCTGACATCACTTCCGGGATCCGCGCCTAGGAAGTGACATGAAAGGGCGAGACGATACCAACATGGGTATGCTGCTCATGCCGGAGAAGTTAAAAAGGTTTGGGGAAAGGGAAGGGGGCGTGCGCCAGCAAGGGGGGGCGGGGAAGAGGGCAGTGGAGGGACACTGGAGCCTGATATCAATTCTCAGCACAACGGTAGAAACTATTCTACACAACTAAACTGCTACTAAGAATTAGTCGGCATGGTTTACCAACAGCAACAAAAATATCTTGCCTTAATTTATTAGATATTTTTGAAGGTCTAGACCAGGGGTAGGCAGTTCCGGTCTTTGAGAGCAGGAGCCAGGTCAGGTTTTCAGAATATCCACAATGAATATGTATGAGATGGATTTGCATGCATTGCCTCCTTGAGATGCAAATCTATCTCATGCATATTTATTGTGGATATCCTGAAAACCTGACCTGGCTCCGGCTCTCGAAGACCGGAATTGCCTACCCCTGGTCTAGACCAGACATGGGCAACTCCGGTCCTCGAGGGCCGGAATCCAATCGGGTTTTCAGGATTTCCCCAATGAATATGCATTGAAGCAGTGCATGGAAATAGATCTCATGTATATTCATTGAGGAAATCCTGAAAACCCGATTGGATTCTGGCCCTTGAGGACCGGAGTTGCCCATGTCTGGTCTAGATAGATGTCTGGTCTAGATAGATGAAAGTGAGCCTCCTGATAATAGAGAGGCATTTTAGAAAGGATGTACAACTCAGAATATGGATGTCCAAAGTCAGTACATCACAAATGGTCACCCATCTCATATGAATCTTAGAAAAGGATACTACTGCCTGTTCTAAAATGCATGTGAGATGGCCATCCATGTGCTGGAAGCCTCCAGCATGAACATTCATTTTACAGACTGAAATGTCCAAATTATGAATGGGGAAAACAAAGGACTTAGATGTCTAAATGCAACAAAGGAACATCCATTTTATAACATGGCCACACAGTCATCCATGCAAAGCAGAGGGGTAGCCTAACGGGTGGAGACTCAGGGGACCCAAGTTCAAATCCCACTTCATCTGTTTATTGTTTTTAAATTGTGAGCCCACCAGAGACAGAATAATATTACTGTACCTGAATGTACACCATTTCAATAGCCTTCAGGCTTGTAAATACCTTATACATTGAGGAATAGTAGTATTATTCTGTCCCCGGAGTCAGTGGCGTAGTATGGGGGGGATGGTCTGCCCCGGGTGCCATCTTCGTAGGGACATGGCGTCCGTCCTCCTCTCTGCACCCCCACTCCTTCCCCTCCCCTCCCCCACACTTCTGCACATGCATGCCGATTCTCCTCCCCTGTACCTCTGTTACGTTCCTGGCATGATCAGCAACTCTCAACCTGCTGTCACGTCTGCATTGGCTCTTCTTCTGATGTCACTTCCTGGACCCGCATCTAGGAGGTGACATTAGAGTGAGAGCCCACATAGGTGTGACAGCAGATTGGGGGTTGCTGTTCTTGTCAGGAATGTTACAGAGGTATGAGGGAAGTGGCACACGTGGCAGTAGGGGGGGGGAGAAGCGGGGAGGGTGGAGAAGAGGGCAGGGAGGGGCACCTACACCCCGGCCGCCTCTCACCCTCACTACGCCACTGCCTGGAGTGTTCACAATTAAAACATAAAAAAGAGTTTAAGTGGTTAGTCCACTGCACAACTTGTATGCTGCTCTATTAAGAATGCCCATAATACCTGAAGTTGTCATAGAGCCTGGTATCCTTTGCTGGTTTCTCATTGGGCGAGAGGAAGGTGGACAGCAACCAGTGGAAGATTAAGGAGGTGTTGTGCCTTTGTACCTCCAGTGGACAGCTGCTCAATCAGAGCACCTTTCTGTAACCTACATGTGCCAAGTACCAGGTATAAATACAAATCTCCATCTTTTTAGACATGGATGACCATATTTTGGTCCCTTCCTAAGTCTTGTCCAAAATATGCCCAGACTATGCCCCCTTGCCATACTACAGTGTTAGACATCCATATCCTGCCTTTGTAAAATTTGGATTTCTATGCAATATGTACAACAAATGCCAGTTTTCAGATGTCTAAAACAAGAACAGTACTGTATTTCTAAAATAACTACCATAGTGTATTTAGATTTGCAAAAGGTATCTGACCAAGTCCTTCGTGAGAGGCTCTGCAGAAAATCAGAACGCCATGGGTCAGGATTCAAAGTATGATTAAAAGGGTCAGTTTTCCACATGGAAAAAAGTCAATAGTGGAATACTCCAGGATCTGTACTGCAGTAACTGTATGCTCCTTAATATATCCAAGTTTCCAAATTTATTTATAGTTTGATATACTGACTATCAACATGTATCTGGTCGGTTTACAATGCTAAAAATTTAAGTAATAAAATGTAAAATTAAAATGGGGGGGGAATGAGGACAAGACTATGACAGAGACATTGACAAAATAGATACGAGAGATACTGGGTGGAGGGAAAGATTTGAAATTACATCAAAAAATAAAATTAAAGGGAGATAAGATGAGAAAGGAAAGGGAAGTCGCTTCTTAAGAGCGGTTCTCATGGTTTGTAAGGTATGGTTGGAGAAAGAATCTTGGTAATCATCTTGAAATAGAAAGGTTTTAAATTTAATTTTGAATTTGTCAAGATAGTTTTCATGATGGAGATGTGATGGCATAGCATTCCAGAAGACAGGGACTGTGGCGGAGATGGGGTTTCTGGTGTAGAAGAGTTCTTTAATCGGGGGAACAAATTAATTCAACATTGTTACAACAGAGGCTTGTGAGGAATTTTTGAAGGATGTTTAGAAGCTAAGAGAAGATGCATCTAAATGGCAGATGAAATTTAATGGGGACCACTGCAAAGTGATGTATCCATTGAAAAATATCCCCAACTATAGGTACAAAATGTTAGGTTCTGTGTTAGAAGCCACCAGCCAAGAAAAAGATCCAGAGTTATGCTGAAATTTTCAACCCAGTGTGCCATGATGGTTAGAAAAGCCAATAGAATGTTCAGGATTATTCTAAAAAGAATGGAGAACAAAACTGAGAATATCATTAAGAGACTCTATAGGTCCAGTACATTTCTTATTGACCAATTTTGGAAAATAAATAGCAGAACTAGAAAAGTCCAAGTTCATTAGTTTTTATATACTGCCTATATCAGTGGTCTCAAACTCGCGGGCCGCATGCGGCCCCCCAGGCACTATTCTGCGCCTGCAATCTGCATGCGATGATCGAGAGTCGGCTCCCTTGCTACGGTCTATTTTCTATTCAAAGCCGCGGGTGGTGGCTCCTCGCGTGATCTGCGCCTGAGTCGTAAGCCTCTCTGACGTCAAGACATCAGAGAGAAGGCTTCTAACACAGGCGTGCATTGCGCGAGGAGCCGCCTCCCGTGGCTTTGAATAGAAAAAAAGACCGCAGGAACGGAGCCAACTCTCGATCATCACGTCCATGGAAAGAGGGAGGAGAAAAAGAAATGCTGCTGCTGCATGGGGGAGTGGGGAAGAGAAAAAGAAATGCTGCTGCTGCAGCATGAGGGGAGGGGGAAGAGAAAGAGAAATTCTGCTGCTGCTGCACGGTGGGAGAGGGAAGAGAAAGAGAAATGCTGCTGTACGGGAGAGGGGAGAAGAGAAAGAGAAATGCTGCTACACGGGGAGGGGGAAGAGAAAGAGAAATGCTGCTGCTGCTGCACAGGGGAGGGGAAACAGGGGAGGGGGGAAGAGAAAGAGAAATGCTGCTGCATGGGGGAGGGGGAAGAGAAAGAGAAATGCTGCTGCTGCTGCACGGGGGAGAGGTAACAGGGGAGGGGGGAAGAGAAAGAGAAATGCTGCTGCTGCACGGGGGAAGAGGAAGAGAAATGCTGCTGCTGCTGCTGCATGGGGAGGGGAGAAAAGAAAGAGAAATGCTGCTGCTGCACGGGGAGGGAGGAAGAGAAAGAGAAATGCTGCTGTTGCTGCACGGGGATATGAAATGAGTTTTCTTTCTTGGTTCTCAGTCCACTGCTCTAACCCATTAGGCTACAGGGAAAGCACCTACCATCAGCATGCTTACCAGTTATCTGGTTACTGAATTTGGCAGCTTAGAAGGGAATTCTGCAAGCCTTGCTTTTGTCCAAAAGTATTTAAACTGTGATACCTAAGCACTGAGTTTCTGTATACCAGATAATTTGAGCAAAATGTTTTAAATCAGCAAGTTCTACAATGGTGCCAATTGAGGGCATATGAGAGGCCAGAGTCTCAGAGTTATTAAGTGGAAAACAAAGTGAAAGCCTCCCCTCACTCATTCATCCCAGATCCCTGGCTTAGTGCTGTAATGAGTGTGTTTATGTAATCGGTAGGATTTCTGAAGCAAAAAGGGAGAGACATGCTTCAAGATTTAGGGATTAACTAAGGATAGTAATTTCCATCCTGCTGCCACTAAAGTCTAAAAGAAAAAAAAACCCTAAGTAACACTTCAGCCTCTTTCAGTAAAATAAAGCATGGAAATAAACTTTATAAAGATTAATTTAAAAAGATAAGAATATTAGAAAATAAGAATAGCCATATTGAGCCAGAACAATGGTCCATTTGGCCCAGTTTCCAACAGTGGCCAATTCAGGTCACAAGTACCTGGAAGAAACCCAAATAGTAGCTTTCCCTATGTCTGTCTCCATAGCAGACTATGGACCTTTCCTCCAGGAACTTGTCCAAACCTTTCCTAAACCCAGCTATGCTAAGTGCTGT
The DNA here is from genome assembly GCF_902459505.1 of Geotrypetes seraphini. NCBI lineage: Eukaryota > Metazoa > Chordata > Amphibia > Gymnophiona > Dermophiidae > Geotrypetes > Geotrypetes seraphini. The sequence continues at coordinate 157,936,118 of NC_047085.1, forward strand.
TACTACATGCTTTGGCAATTAGTTCCAGAGCTTAACTATTCTTTGAAAAAATATTTCCTCTTGTTTGTTTTAAAAAGATATTTCCATGTAACTTCATTATTTGTCCTCCGGTTTTAGTACTTTTTAAAAGGGGGAAAATTGAGTTTCTCTGACCTATTCTACACCACTCAGGATTTTGTAGACCTCAATCATATCCCCCCTCAGCCATCTCTTTTCCAAGCTGAAGAGCCCCAATCTCTTTACCTTTTCCTCATATGAGAGGAGTCCCATCCCTTTTACCATTTTGGTCACTCTTCTTTTAACCTTTTTTAAAATTCCGTTATATCTTTTTTGAGATCTGATGACAGAACTGTGCATAATACTCAAGGTGAGAACACAACATGGAGCGATACAGAGGCATTATAATATTCAGCACAGTTACTTACCGTAACAGGTGTTATCCAGGGACAGCAGGCAGATATTCTTGACTGATGGGTGACGGCACCGACAGAGCCCCGGTACGGACAATTTTAGAGTGATTGCACTCTAAGAACTTGGAAAGTTCTAGCAGGCTGCACCGTGCACGCGCGAGTGCCTTCCCGCCCGACGGAGGCGCGCGGTCCCCAGTTAGGATAAGCCAGCTAAGAAGCCAACCCGGGGAGGTGGGTGGGACGCAAGAATATCTGCCTGCTGTCCCTGGATAACACCTGTTACGGTAAGTAACTGTGCTTTATCCCAGGACAAGCAGGCAGCATATTCTTAACTGATGGGTGACCTCCAAGCTAACAAAAAGAGGGATGGTGGGAAGGTAGGCCATTAGGAAAACAAATTTTGCAAAACAGATTGGCCGAAGTGTCCATCCCATCTGGAGAATGCATCCAGACAATAGTGAGATGTAAAAGTATGAACTGAGGACCAAGTAGAAGCCTTGCAGATTTCCTCAATAGGAGTGGAACGGAGGAAAGCTACAGATGCTGCCATAGCTCGAACTCTATGGGCCGTGATGGAACCTTCCAGTGTCGGTCCGGACTGAGCATAACAGAATGAAATGCACGCTGCCAGCCAATTGGACAACGTACGTTTAGAAACAGGATGTCCCAATTTATTCGGATCAAAGGACAAAAAGAGTTGAGGAGTTGATCTGTGGGGCTTAGTACGCTCCAAATAGTAAGCTAAAGCCCGCTTACAATCCAAAGTATGCAGAGCCTGTTCTCCAGAATGAAAGTGAGGTTTTGGAAAGAAGACAGGCAGAACAATAGATTGATTGATATGGAATTCAGAAACAACCTTAGGGAGAAACTTTGGATGTGTACGCAGAATCACCTTGTCATGATGAAAGACTGTAAAAGGTGGATCAGCAACTAGTGCATGGAGCTCACTGACCCTCCTGGCAGAGGTTAGGGCAATAAGGAAGAGTACCTTCCAAGTGAGAAACTTGAAAGAGACAGTAGCCAAAGGTTCAAATGGAGGCTTCATTAAGGCGGAAAGAACCAAATTGAGATCCCAGATTACAGGAGGGGCTTTAATAGGTGGTTTCACATTGAAAAGACCTCGCATGAATCTGGATACCAAGGGATGAGCTGAGAGAAGTTTCCCCTGAACTGGCTCATGAAAAGCTGCAATAGCACTGAGGTGGACTCTGATGGAAGTAGACTTGAGACCAGAGTCAGACAAAGAAAGCAGATAATCCAACAAAGTCTCCACTGCAAGGGAAGTGGGATCATGATGATGAAGAAGACACCAGGAAGAAAACCGTGTCCATTTCTGATGGTAACATTGCAGAGTGGCCAGTTTCCTAGAGGCATCCAGAATGGAACGAACAGGCTGAGACAAAAGAGTATCGTGTGCAGTCAGCCCAAGAGAAACCAAGCTGTCAGGTGCAGAGACTGAAGGTTGGGATGCAGAAGGGTTTCCTGATGTTGCGTAAGCAGAGAAGGAAACAGTGGAAGAAGAATAGGCTCCCTGGAACTGAGTTGAAGTAGAAGGGAGAACCAATGTTGTCTGGGCCACCGTGGAGCAATCAGAATCATGGTGGCTTGTTCCCTCTGGAGCTTGAACAAGGTTCGTAACATGAGAGGCAGAGGAGGGAAAGCATACAGGAACAGATTGGACCAATCCAGAAGAAATGCATCCGCTGCCAGACAGTGAGGAGAGTAGAGTCTGGAGCAGAAGTGGGGCAGCTGATGATTGTGAGGAGCTGCAAAGAGGTCTATCTGAGAAGTGCCCCACTGAGCGAAGATGGACTGTAGAGTGAAAGGATTGAGCGTCCACTCGTGAGGCTGGAGAATTCTGCTGAGATTGTCCGCCAAGGAATTCTGTTCTCCTTGAATGTAGATCGCTTTCAGGAACAAGTGGTGATCTGTGGCCCAAGCCCAAATGTTCTGGGCTTCATGGCACAAGAGGCGAGATCCTGTCCCACCCTGTTTGTTGATGTAGTACATCGCAACTTGATTGTCGGTGCACAGCAGGAGTACTTGAGGAAAGAGAAGATGTTGGAAGGCCTTGAGGGCATAAAACATCGCTCTGAGTTCCAGGAAATTGATGTGATGCTTCATTTCCTGGGCTGTCCAAAGACCCTGAGTCTTGAAGTCGTTCAAATGAGCGCCCCATGCATAAGGGGAGGCGTCGGTGGTGATGACAAGCTGATGAGGAGGTAGATGGAACAGAAGACCTCTGGAGAGATTTGAGGATATCAACCACCATTGTAGAAACTGACGAAGAGATGATGTCACAGATATGTGTCGTGAGCAAGGATCCGTCGCTTGGGACCACTGGGTAGCTAGGGTCCATTGAGGAGTGCGCAGGTGAAGACGTGCGAAAGGGGTGACATGAACTGTGGAGGCCATGTGACCCAAGAGTATCATCATTTGCTTGGCAGAGATGGAACGTTGAGGAAGCACCTGCTGACATAGACATTGAAGGGTCTGAAGACGGTTGGAAGGCAGGAACGCTCTCATGAGGACCGTGTCTAACACCGCTCCAATGAATTGAAGCCTCTGAGTGGGGATGAGATGGGATTTGGGTAAATTGATCTCGAACCACAGGATCTGCAGAAACAGGATGGTTTGATTGGTGGCTAGGAGTACAGCCTGAGAGGAATTGGCCTTGATTAACCAATCGTCCAGGTAAGGAAAGACCTGAAGGTGGTGAGAGCGTAGAAAAGCAGCCACCACAATCAGACATTTGGTGAACACTCTTGGAGAGGATGCAAGACCGAAGGGGAGCACCTTGTATTGGTAATGACAGTGATTGATCATGAAACGGAGGTACTGTCTGGAGGCCAGATTGACGGGTACATGAGTGTATGCCTCTTTGAGATCGAGGGAGCATAGCCAGTCGCTTTGATGGAGAAGAGGATAAAGAGTTGCCAGAGAAAGCATCTTGAATTTCTCCTTGACCAAGCATTTGTTGAGATTGCGAAGATCTAGGATGGGTCTGAGATCCCCTGTTTTTTTGGGGACCAGAAAATAACGGAAGTAGAATCCCTGCCCCTTCTGATCTAGAGGAACTTCCTCTATGGCGTTCAGGAGGAGGAGGGATTGAACCTCCTGAAGAAGGAGAGAAGACTGAGAGGTGTTCAAAGCAGACTCTCTTGGCAGACTTTGTGCAGGACGTGTCTGAAAGTTGAGAGTAGCCGTGGCGGATGATGTTGAGGACCCACTGATCCGATGTAATGTGTTCCCAACGGCTGATGTAACAAGAAAGACGTCCTCCTATGGGTCGAGGGAGGTGGGCAGATGGTGGAATACTGGCTATGCTTTGGAGAACCACGTCAAAAGGGTTGGGTAGACTTTTGTGGTGGAGGAGGCTTCACCTGTTGCTGCTGGGCTGGCCTAGGCGGTTGTCGCTGTTGTGGGCGCTGATGTCTAGGCTGTTGAGTAGCTGGTGGCAAGGGACGAGCAGCATAGCGGCGCTGGTAGGCGGATTGTTGGCGAAAAGGCCGAGCAGGTGGAGTCTTTTTCTTAGTCTTCAGGAGAGTATCCCACCGAGTCTCATGGGCAGACAGCTTTTGTGTAGTGGAATCCATGGACTCTCCAAAGAGCTCATCACCTAAGCAGGGAGCATTTGCTAGGCGGTCCTTATGGTTTACATCGAGCTCTGAGACTCTGAGCCATGCCAACCGACGCATGGCAACAGACATAGCCGTGGCTCTAGAAGTCAATTCAAAAGTGTCATAAATTGACCTAACTAGGAATTTGCGTAACTGGAGAAGAGAGGAAGAACAGGCATGAAAAGCAGATTTCTTGCGGTCAGGGAGGTACTTTTCAAAAGCAGCCATGTTTTGAATGAGGTGCTTTAAATAAAATGAAAAATGAAAAGCATAGTTCCCTGACCTATTGGCTAACATGGCATTTTGATATAAACGTTTGCCAAATTTGTCCATGGCCTTTCCTTCTCTGCCAGGAGGGACTGAGGCATACACACTAGCTCCCGCTGATTTCTTAAGTGTGGATTCTACCAAAAGAGACTCATGCGGGAGCTGAGGTTTGTCAAAACCAGGAATGGGGATAACCTTGTATAAGGAGTCCAATTTACGAGGAGCTCCTGGTACAGTCAGGAGAGTCTCTAAATTTTTATAAAAAGTCTCCCGTAAGATGTCATGGAGAGGAAGTTTGAGAAATTCCCTTGGAGGCTGGTCAAAGTCCAGAGCATCAAGGAATGCCTTGGATTTCTTAGACTCAGCCTCCAAGGGAATAGAAAGAGATTCACACATCTCTTTTAAGAAAGAGGTAAAGGATGTGGAATCCGGTTTAGAAGAGGGATCAGCAACAAGTTGATCCTCTTCATCAGAGGAACACTCACCCTCAGACAGAAAAGGGTCTTCAGAGTCACCCCACAAATCAGGGTCCCTAATATGAGAGCCACGGTCTCGAGACTCTGGAGTGGAGGGTTCCAGGTGTCGGGTTTTGCGCGCCGACTTACCCGACCTCATAGACACGGTACCGGGAGATGGGACATGCTGCGTCAGCACCGAAGTCTGCACCGCCTGGTGTTCAGCTCTCGGTTCCGGTGCTAAGATTGGCATCGAAGTCGATGAAGCAGTGTGAACCGGTACCGACAAAGTGGATGCCGATAAAAGAGGGCGCTCCACTGTCAGTACCGGTGGCTCAGACCGGACCGGGACTGGAAGGCTCGGTGTCAAAAGTGCGGGAAGGAGTTGTTGTAACTGCTCCTTAAGTTGTACTTGCAGGACAGCAGCAATCCACTCGTCCAGCGAAGGCACCGGTACCGCCTTTTTCTTCTGCGGTACCTGTGGTGCCGCTCTACGCTCCGAGGATGAGGAACCCGATGTTGAGGGGCTCACCTCAATAGGAGCGGAGCGCTTCCGTGGGCGCCTCGAGGTCGGCAGGACTGGACTCGCTGCTACTGAGACCGGAAGATGCTCCAACGGGGAAGGCTTCTTAGCCGGCTTACCTGCAGGATGCGACGCTGGCGCGGTATCGACGAAGTAGGTGCCAACTGGGATGGGGCCGATGTCGGTGCCGGTGCTGCGGAATCAGACATCTCGGCGCCAAATAACAACCGCTGTTGGATCTGGTGGTTTTTTAGAGTTCTCTTTTTTAAAGTCGCACAGCGGGTGCAGGTGGACGCTCGATGGTCAGGACCAAGACACTGCAGACACCAGTTGTGCGGGTCTGTGAGTGAAATTGGTCGAGCGCACCGCTGGCACTTCTTAAACCCGGGTTGAGGGGGCATGAAGGTAAAAACGGCTTCTGCCAAATCGAAAGCCGAGGCCTCGATGGTGGCAACAGGCCCCGCCGGGGCGAAACCGAAAAAATGAAAAAGAAAACAAAATTAGTTTTTTTGTTTTTTTTTTTAAACAAAGAAAAGAAAAAGAAGGAAACAATATTTCCAAACAAGTTTACGCGAGCGGGAAGGCGAAGGAACAAAAGTTTTCAACAGCCGTTGAAACGTGCGTCTTCTTAGCTCCGCGGAAACTAAGAAACTGGGGACCGCGCGCCTCCGTCGGGCGGTGCGGCCTTCTAGAACTTTCCAAGTTCTTAGAGTGCAATCACTCTAAAATTGTTCGTACCGGGGCTCCGTCGGTGCCGTCACCCATCAGTCAAGAATATGCTGCCTGCTTGTCCTGGGATAATTGGTCTTACTTACCATCCCTTTCCTAATAATTCCTAGCAACCCATTTCCTTTTTTTGCCACCGCTGCACAATCTTTGTCTTGGGTGCTGACTAGCAAGGTGGACCCTAGCATAAGTTAACTATAATTTGGATTATTCTTCCCAATTTGATATGTGTAATTACTTTTTATTGGCCTAAACCCATATCCATATTAAGCCATTTTTTATTTGCTTTGAATTGTTTTGATCATTTTAGTTTTGAATGCCTTATGTTCTTGAATAGTTTTAAATTTCCTTTATGGTATACTGCTCATTGATCTGGTCATGAACACTGTTCCTCCACTGGGGGGGGGGGGGGGGGGGCGTTGCTCGTCTTTTTTTGTGATGGGATATATTGTGTTGGTCTCTAGATTTATATTTTATGGCTTGTTCCACTAGTGTGGCTCTCTTCATAGAAAATTAGAGCTTACAAAGGAGCAGGAGCCTTTTCCATGTGATAAACTGTGGGTTCCTCTGATATGTGCTGGTACAGTCTCCATGCTGTATGCTTTTGTGTTAGTTTCTTCTATTTGAGTTTCTGTTTAAGGTTTGTTTCTTATCAGTTTGTGCTACAAGTCAAGTAGATGCCATTAAGCTAGGGTAAACCTTGCTTGGGAGGATTACTTTAGGTAATTTTAGAGTTTGTTTGTGGAATCAAGGTTGGGACTAGCAAAAGCAGAACTATTGGCACAGTAATCTACTCACTCAGCACTCTCTTTTCATCCAATAAGGCAGTCTGGGCCAGAAGCTGCAGTTCTGAACCAAAAGATTTACTTAAACCCGGATGATGTACAACAACAGATAAATTCAGCACCAACTAAATACAGTCAGTAGTATAATAAAATAGTTTCAAGCATTTATAGTCCTGAGTAGGTTTCCTCACAAACATTTTGCCTTGATAGAGATTCTGGGGAAAAAAAAAAAAGAGTCCTTTGTAGAGGCCTAGCCAGATGGTGAATTTTGGGTGGCCCAGCAAATGGAATGGTTGGCATGAGATATACCCTCCTTGTCTCTGCTCCTCACCCCTCCCTGCCTGCTGTCTGCCTTGCCTCATTACACACAAAAAATGAATGCCTTGGTTTGTGGTGATTCCCAAGATCCATCAGCTGAAGACATCCTCAGTCTGAACCTACAAGCTATCAGAACAAATGTCCGTCAGCGGCTGCACTTCCAGCTGCTAATGCTGTCATCCCCCAAATTTTCATTTCTTGCACAGGAACCGAGTCTGCATGAGAACTAAACATGCTTGGTGTGCCAGTATCGGCAGCTGGAAATGTGGCCTGGGGGTTTGGGTGGTGGATGTTTTTGGCTGACAGGGTTTTGTTTTACAGTTAAAAGTACAGTAAGTTTTAAATAAATTAAATAAACTCTAAAAAACAATTTTGTTTGCAAATCATTTTGGAAATCACTCTCATTAGGCTCTTTTTTCCCTTTCTGTTATCATTCTGCAGTTTAAAAAAAAAATTACTGTTAACCGAGTCGAACTCCTCATTTGGTTGATGACCCGGTATATAAAGCCAAGTTTTAATTTGGTTTAGTTTAAATTACTGCCTAACACTGCCAATGGTTGAAGGAGCCCTAACTACACTGAATTACAATAGTCCAGTCTAGAAGTGACCACATCAGGAGCACTCATTCACAAATTACATTTCTCTACATAGAAAACTGTAGGTGAAGATATTAATGTTTTACTATAGCCCCTACCTGTCTCTGTACTGTCAATTCCAAATCCACTCAAACTCATAAAACCTTTACTTCTGTTTTCTGTGCAAATTTCACTCTACCTACTGGGATTTCTGGACAAAACTTGTTCATCCATGGTTTCCTAATGCATACAAATCCTCTTTTGGAGCAGTTCAATTTCAGCTATGCAACTGTTTAAGCTTAGTAATGCAATCTCCTCCTCATTCACAATTCAGTTGTATATCATTTGTGTACAAAGTGCTTTCAGTTCCAAAAGAAGCATTCAAATGTTCCAAAGTGGCAATGTAGAAAATACTGTAAATAAACCAAGCAATAGTGAAGAACTGTGAAAGATAGCTGACTTCAGAATACTTTTACCTAACACCTCCCTCCTTAAAATACAGTGTGATCTTGTCTGCAAGAAAGAAAGAAACCACTCATATGCTTTTCCTTCCAATGCCACTGCCCCAAAAGTGCCTCAATATAACATTAATATCAATGGTATCAATGTCAGCCCCAAAAATCTAAAAGCAGCAGGACAGTACAAAACTCCATCTAACCAGCTCTGTACATCATCTATCATGGGAAAGAAAACAAACTCTGCATTATGCACAGTCGTTGCATGCTAAGGGAGAGCTGGAGTGAAATCAACTTTGGAGGTATGAAGGCTTACATTCAGACCTTCAGGTCTTGAAGTGATATACTGAACCTTCACCATTCTGGGCTAAGGAGTTGCAGCTAGTGAATTAGATCTCACACCTGGAAGTGGAGTGGCAGAGGTTCACTTTAGGAGGGGGAAGGCATAAATGGGAATTATTTAGGGATCTACTCTGTCATCAGTATGTGGGGGGGATGATGTTAGGAGTATTGAATGATATTAATTACATGTATGTCTGTACAAAGGGGGAAGAGGTGTTTGCATACTCAGGTAAGGAAGATACTGTGGGAATTCCCTGCATTTCAGCCATTTGCATCCTTGTCAATTATTTCTCCTTTATCAATAAAGTTAGTTCAATTAATTTACTTTATAATTGACCTTTATTTCCTTGCATTAAGGAGGACTAACAATGTATCCATAATACTTTATTAGTAAGATAATGAATGCACTCTTTCATCCTTTAGAAGAAAATGCTTTGAAAAAAACATGTTACACTGGCAAAAGAGAATGTAGAAGAGATGGCTCAGGGGAAATATAATATAGGTCTATAAAATACTGAGTGGAGTGGAACAGGTTGCTTACTCTTTCCAAAAATACTAGGATTAGGGAGCATGAAATGAAACTACTAAATAGTAGACTTAAAACAAACTGGAGAAAATATTTCTTCACTCAACGTGTAATTAAACTCTGGAATTCGTTGCTGGAGAATGTTGTGAAAGTGGTTAGCTTGGCAGGGTTTAAAAAAGGTTTGGATAATTTCTTAAAAGAGAAGTCCATAAGCCATTATTAAGATGGCTTGGGGAAATCCACTGGTTATTCCTGAGATAAGCAGTAGAGAATGACACGGGGAAAAAATCTGTCCCCGTCACCACCCCGTCACCGCCATCCCCTTCACCACCCCGTCACCGTCACCGTCCCCGCAGCATCCATATAAGCCTTAGTACTGCAATATTTAGCTTATTCCTTCCTTATAAATCAAAGTTCTGGCTGCTGAACTAGAGAAAGAGATGTTCAGCTGGCAGGGCTTTGTTTATAAATTTTTATCCACACAACTAATATTCTACTTTATCCTAAAGCAAAAAATAAATAAATAGAAAGGGGTGGCAAACAAAAATTATTTACTTTTAAATTCAATAAAATTATGTTTACTAGAAAGCCTCTCGCATTTTTTTTTATTGAGAAGGTAATAGCAGAAGTCAATAAAACCTATTTATTGGCCAAAAGAAAAATTTTGTTCAGAAAATTATGGATTGTTATACCAAGCTTTTCTACACATTAAAAACTAGAAACTAGAAACTCGAAATTGAGGAATGACTGAAATATTATTGTATGTACATACATATACATATCCCGCAAAAGGGAAAACCAATAACCCGCCACCTGCCCCCCACCCACCCCCCAAAAAATGAATCAACCCACACAGTACCTTTGCAAACTATATAACATAACCAATCAATTCTCTACGTGTGCGGGTCTTAGAATAGACTACTAGACAGAGGAGGAAGGGGAGGGGACAGGGAGCACATAGAGAGTGCTCGCGCGCACATACCCAGACTCCCTGCTCCTGGATCCAGGGCTGCAGGCGCGTGTTCAGGTACTCCGTCATCCAGCTCGCTATGGACTCCACGAGTGGCACCATCTCGCGGTTGACACTCTCTGCGCACAGCACGCCGAACTCCAGGAAGGCCACGATGTGCCCCCAGTTCACACCATCTCGGAACAGTTCGTCGGCCACGGCGGTGAATCGGGCCCGCGCAGTGCAGGGCGTGATGTGCAGCTGCTCGGATATGTGTGCAAAATTGCGCTGACAGCGGCGCAAGAACTCGTTGTCCGAATGGCGCAGGGTGCGGTGCAGTAGCTGAGAGGAGGCGGCAGCGAAAAAGAAAGCTGGCAAACTCGGCATATAAGGTGAGGTGGAGGGTGGGAGCTGGCTAAATGGGCGGGTGGGGGCTGCTGCACCGCGCGATCCTCGATTGCCTCACTGCGGAGACAAGACCATTCACCGCTCCATGGGGCGGTGAATGGCCTTGAGCCCGTCTCCGCAGCGACTACTATTTTTCTTTCCCCGTTTCGGCGGGTTACCCGCAGCTAGCCGCGGGTAACAACCACCGTGTCATTCTCTAATAAGCAGCATAAAATCTGTTTTTCTCCTTGGGATCTTGCCAGGTATTTGTGACCTGGATTGGCCACTGTTGGAAACAGGATACTGGCTTGATGGACCTTCAGTCTGTCCCAGTATTGCACTGCTTATGTTCTTAACTAACAAAGTAGTTGGTTAGAGGTAGAGATCATAGCTTAAAAGGCAGATTTTGGAGGAAGGGCGAGAAAAAATTGGCAGGAGGGATGTCTACTCCATCCGGCCATGCCAACCCCGGCTGTGTAAGAAAAACTTGGCAGGAGGGTTGCCCGCTCCCTCATGCCAATGAGCATTTATGGGCATAATGGGCATTTATGGGCATAATTTCTATTTAGCAAAGAAAACATCTACCTATAAGAAAAGGATACTATAAAAAAAATTTAACTGGTAGCAAAGAAGATAATGGTTTGTCATGGTAGTTTATTGGTGAAAGAGTGCTTAACTGAGACAGAATGAACGGCTACAAGACCAGCAGAATGTGTGGTTTGTAAGCATATTAAAAAACAAATCTCAAGGTGTCCAAGAGTGCCAAGAATAAAGGTTTCACATCTCCCTGAATGACTGGAAAGGAAACTAAAGTCAAATATCAGGTCATTCAGTTCATCTAAGGATGCTAACAAATTAGAAATGGCCTGACAAAAAGACACAGTGGAATAGCACTAATCTTGAGATATGAATAATCAGCACCTCTAAGGAAGAGAAGATATGTCACTGTAATTCCTCAGATTTCACAGAACTCCCCCCTCCCCCCCCCCCCCATTTAAGAGATCAGTACAGTACAGCGATGGTGCGTCCACATCTGGAATACTGCGTTCAGTATTGGTCGCCGCACCTGAAGAAGGACATGGCGGTACTTGAGAGAGTCCAAAGGAGAGCAACGAAAATGGTAAGAGGGCTGGAACACTGCTCATACGCTGAGAGGCTGGGGCTCTTCTCTCTGGAGAAAAGGAGGCTCAGGGGAGATATGATAGAGACCTTCAAGATCATGAGGGGCATAGAGAGGGTGGATAGGGACAGGGACAGATTCTTCAGACTGAAGGGGACAGCAAATACGAGGGGGCATTCTGAGAAACTGAAGGGAGATAGGTTCAAAACAAATGCAAGGAAGTTTTTCTTCACCCAAAGGGTCGTGGACACTTGGAATGCACTACCGGAGGAAGTGATCAGGCAGAGTACAGTACAAGGATTCAAACAGGGATTGGATGGATTCCTGAGGGATAAAGGGATCGTGGGATACTGAGGGAAGAGCTGGGATGTAACACGAGTATAGGAAGTTAACCAGGTAATGAGTATAAACCAACCTGGTCGTGCATGTGCAAGACCGGAGGGCTAGGACTTTGATAGGAAGGCAGGACTTAAATGAGAAACCAAGGTGGCAAGGGAGCCCCTTCTGATGATTCAGATAAGTCTTGACCTGTTTTTGGGCCACCGCGAGAGCGGACTGCTAGGCAGGATGGACCTGTGGTCTGACCCGGCAGAGGCACTGCTTATGTTCTTATGTTCTTATGTACAGGTATGGAATCCAGACTCACAGGATGGGGTGATATCGTATTTACGCCAATTAAGCCCACCGTAGAGTTAAAATAGTAATCTAAGCAGTGCTTTAGAAACAGATTGTGAACCAGATAGGATTTATTTTTTTATATTCATATTTCTATACCGTTCTCCCAGGGGAGCTCAGAATGGTTTACATGCATTTATTCAGGTATTCAAGCATTTTTCCCTGATTGTCCTAGTGGGCTCACAATCTATCTAATGTACCTGGGGCAATGGGGGGATTAAGTGACTTGCCCAGGGTCACAAGGAACAGCTTGGGTTTGAACCCACAACCCCAGGGTGCTGAGGCTGCAGCTTTAACCACTACACCAGCTTCTTTTCAGGCTATGATGAACATCAAGAAGTGACTAGTGCAAAGACAGAAAGCTTACAGTAATGACGGTCACACCTGGGAGGCAAGAAAATTGGCCATAGATAATTTACCTGTTACTTAGTGCCATAGTCCCATAGAAGTCTTGGCCAGTATTCAATTTGAATAGGAATTGATAGAATATCAAGGAAATCCAAATTAAGTAGATATAAAATATATTCAGGAGTCATTAGTTTGGATGTCTATAATTTGGATTCCTAAAATCTGAATTTAGACATGTATACAAATCTACACTTGCTCTGAGAGTGTAAATGTGTGCATGTACTCTGTGCATTTATATAGCTATTTTTATTCTTTCCAACTCAATGGAATGTCTTTATCTGTCTGTCTGGGAGCAAAATAACTCTCCAAAAAATTTAACAGAGATGAAACTTGGCATGAGGAAAAAAATAATAAAAAGACACAATGAGCTTGAATATGGGCCAATTTGGACAAAGTTCCAGAAAAATAAGAGTACTCCCCCCTTCCCAAATGTCTCAATGCATTTCTATGGGAGGAGTTCTAGCTCCTGTAGCATACAGACATTAACAGAATGGGATGGACCTTGGAATGTGGGGGGGGGGGGGGAAGGTAAAAAGACACAGTGAGTTCTAAAATGAGCCAGATTGGATGGACTGTAGGTTTCAGAGAAATGAGCCCTCCTAAAATGGCCCACTGCACTTCTATGGGAACAGGAGTTCCAGCTTCTGTAGCATAGAAACTTAAACAGAGTGAAAAGAAGCAGTTAGAGAACAGAGCAAGGCAGTTTAAAGGGTGGAATGACTAGCTGCTGCTTTCTTACCTCCGAGTCTGAGCTCTCCAGTTCAGCCAGGGTTGGTGCCTTCAGAAGTCTCTTCCGCTGGACTGTCACTTGGGTAATGTTGATGCCACTCACTTTAGCTTGTGATGGCAAAGCACCATTGGCAACCGAAGTTTCTGCTAATTTTCGTGGGGATTCTGGTGTTGATACATCTGACAAAGGACAAAACAGCATTAAACTACAAATGGCAACCACTGAAAGCCCTACAACACACATGGTCAAACTCCAGGTCTCAAAAGTCAGACAGGCCTGACACTCAGGATGCACACCGCAAACATTCTTGCAGTGACATATGTGTAGATAATGAGCCTGTTCTGAGTAAGGACACGCTGGTAACTAGTGCACTCCGAGCAGAACGAGGCCCTGCTCTAATCCAATGTTTCCCAAGTCGGTCCTGGAGTATTCCCTTACCAGTCAGACTTCCAGGATATTCATAATGAATATACAAGAGACCGATTTGCACACAGTCTCCATTCTATGCAAATGGCTTTCATGCATATTCATTTTGGGTATCCTGAAAACCTGGCTAGCAAGGGGGTACTCCATGACCGACTTGGGAAGCAATGCTCTAACCAAAGCTCTGCTCAATTTTCAAATGTTGCTTCTCTTATAAATAGAAAGACACCTCTGAAAACTCAAGTCCAGAGAAACCTTTCAAGTTAAGACACCAAAAAAGGAGACAAGCCTTAAAGGAGATTTACCATGATCTTGGAACTGCGACTGTGGAAGGTGGTCATTACAGCACAGTCAGAAAAATGTAATATATTTTTAAAGGTTTTATGTCACCATTCTGTATAAAATTTGAGTTGGCACAATTTACTATTCTATAATTACAGTGATAGATGCTTTTAATCTAATATAATAAAACGGTAAGCCACGCATGTGCACTCCCACTGCGTGCGTCCATTTTCCGTGAGATGTAGGGCACCTCAGGTAGGAGTGCGCATGCGCGCGAATCTCTCTGGCTGGTCGTCGGTGTCTTCTTCGCTCCTCTCCCCGGCACACCCAAACCCCCATTCAGCCTCCCATCTGGTCCTCCCTTCGGCTCCCTTAGTCCCTTGCCGCCGCTCCTCTTCTCTTCCCGCCCCGACAAACGTCCTTACTCCAGCAGGGGCAGCAGCACTCTAAACATGCTGCTTCGCAGCCTGCTACTGCCCTGATTTGCTCTGCCCGACTCTTACTACTAATGCCACTTGAAATACTATGAATGCATATTGTGTTGCTGTTCGTGAACTACCACAAGTGCAGTCAAGAGGCCACAAAAGTTCTCCTTTAAGGGATGTAACCACAATAGCCCAAAGCTGAGGAAAACTGCAAGGAAACGGAGCGATTCTTACAACACACTTGTACTGCATATATTGTTAGACTATTTAATTATGGGTCAGAGCACACACAGCTGAAAAGAACAGAGAGGATGAAACAAAACTATGCAATTTTAATGCTCTAGCATGAAAGGGATTCTGTGAACAGCTGCATAAAGTCACCAAGCAATTTATTAGATGTGGAGGAAGAGAAGAGTCTCCCACGCAGACAGATAATCAGACTCTAGTTCCCATTAGTACTTGGAAGAACTAGTTTTTATGGGAACACATTGGATGCTACAGGAGGGAGACCAAATGTATGAATAATTGCCATAATTCTTTAAAGGGCCCTTTTACTAAGCTGCATTAGGTGCTAATGTATGCCTAACGCTGCAAAATTAGCCTAATGCAGGACCTGCTAAAGCGTTCCACATTAGTTTTATCATTTGCATGCACTAAGGCCCGGATTCTCTAAACTGGCACCAATTTTTTAGGCACCCAAGCTGTGTAAAAAACGCCATAGAAACAAAGTTTTTAAATGAGTTTCAAGGTGCCTAAAAATGATGCCAGAATGGCCTTAGGCACTTTAGGCCACCTAATGCCACTGTAGATGTGGCTAAGGCTGGAAGTATAAACTAAACAGGATCGGCAAGTAATATGGAAAGAGGAGGACACCTCTTACCATAAACCCGAGAGAGAGGGGGAGGGAATGAATGAAAAAGTCTATTAATAACCCTGTTCCACTCAATAACCCTAGCAGTGAAAGAGACTTCCGGATCAGGGAACTATAATGCGTTTACAAGACCTTGGTAAGTATCCCCCGGGCTGACAACCCTAGTGAGGACTATTTAAAGCCCGAGTGAGTTCGCCCGACACATCACAATGTCTCTTCTTTTAAATAATAATGTGGAACAAAAATAAAAACAAAAAACAGTGAAAAAATGTGAGCAAATGTAAATAAAATTCATTTGTCTCCCTCAAAATTCAGTAACATACATCCAGTGAAAATGTCCCAGCACAATGAATATATATATAAAAAATCTGTATGCATGAAAGTTCAACACATGAAGAATTTAAACTTATCTGTGTTGAAAGAAAAATCCATGGTTTATCCAAGGAAAGTCCGTGGTTTGCCCGACAGAGCTCTGTTTTGCTGCCTTCTTCAGGAGCCGAACCCCCTCCAAGTGGTCTTTCATAACATTATACGCTCTCATCATCATAGTTCCCTGATCCGGAAGTCTCTTTCACTGCTAGGGTTATTGAGTGGAACAGGGTTATTAATAGACTTTTTCATTCATTCCCTCCCCCTCGAGTTTATGGTAAGAGGTGTCCTCCTCTTTCCATATTACTTGCCGATCCTGTTTAGTTTATATTTAAGTTTTCGGCAGCTTTAGGTTTTTTTGTTGTTTTAAAGCTGGAAGTGGCATTAGGCAGCATAAAGATCAAAGTAGATGTGATTTACAACAAAACCACTGGAAAACCCTGGCCTACATTTCCGGCACCTATCTTTGACGGAGGCTTGATTCTGTACCTGGCACCATCACGTGATTGGCATGTGATCGGCGGCCCGTTAGAGAATCTGGATCTAAGTGTGTGGTAATTATTTTTCAAAAGTTTTTTGAGGGGGCATGCCAGAAGTAAAGTGGGGGTTTCCTGTACTAACCACTTTGCACATCTACATTTTCATGCACTAACTGGTTAGCTCACATGGGAGTCCTTTTACTAAGGTGCGGTAGCTGATTTAGTGCATGATAAATGTTAACGCGTCCATTATATCCTATGGACGTGTTAGCATTTAGCGCGTGCTAAATCAGCTACTGCACCTTAGTAAAAGTACCCCATGGTAATTTTTTTTAAATGTCTGAGCAGTAATGGTAACATCAGCATGTAGACATTAATGAAAATAATAGAAAAAAGGCTTTTTAATGGCTGCAGTTTAAATGGTCTTAGCATGCGGGAAAGACCCATGTAAAGGGTATGCTAAGACCTATTCTTACTACAGCTTAGTAAAAGGATCCCCAAATTCCCACCAAGAATGATTCTTCATGTTTTCATCCCATTGGCTCAACAGGACAAATCACAACTAAAAAAACAAACAAACCCAAAAAGGAATCAAAAAGCCCACGACTGGCATTAAATGCCTGATTGTTCATGGCATCTTCTGGTTACTCCACCATAACACAAGAATGCAGGTCTCACAGATGTCCACATCGAAGAAAAAGTGGTAAGGCTTACAGGCTTGTTAAATGGGATGAGGCTGGTCAGAATTCAAAGGAGCTTTTGCATGTAAACAAACGGTCAAGGTAAAATGAAAAAAGAATTGACAAACACAGGTCAGATAGCAATCAAGTGGCTCTGCTGAATTTATGTCTTGTAGAGATATACATCATACACCAACTGTTCTGCTTCAAGGTCAACAAGAAGCGAACCAGGGCCCACAGAATCTTTCATTACTGCTAAAATATATCTATGAGCAGAGAGAGATATCTTTCCCTTCCTCAAATTTTTGGGATAGAGGCAAGTTTTTATTAAAATTTGATATAATCGCTTATTTTGTTTTACTAAGCAAACTACATTAATAATAAAAGTCATTAAAACATACAAAAAAAGAAAGCAAACTCCCACATACTATTACAATAGTAAGAACTTAATATAAAATAGACATACAAACCAACTAATACAAAAGGGTAGAGGGTGGAACTACAATTTGGTTTTTTAAAGTTTAAAAGAGTAACATATATAGAAAGTAGGATAGGGTAGGGGTATGAAAGAAAATTAAAAAGAAACAGGAAGGTTTAGGAGGAGAGAAAAGAAAGGAGAAATGAACGGGAAAGAATAGAAGTGCTGGATGCCCTTTTTTTTTTCCACTGAAAGACCATTGTGAGGATGGTTTTGAAATCCTCTCCATGAAGCCTTATTTTGTGCTGTGGACTCAGTATATTATGGTTGCATTCCGCAACCTCAGTTTTTCTGAAAAAAGTTGCCTTCTATGGGCTTTAGTTTTGTCTGGTTTCAGTGACAGCAGAAAAAAATGTGAGATTATCTGTTACTTCACTTACAAGTCATATCATCTTTCACGGTACGCAAAAGACTGCTCAGATTTATGAAAGTTACCAATGACAAACTACTTGCTTTATATGGAATCCTGGAGAAGTTCAGAGTTTGCGTGAATTTTTTTCTGTGAATAAATTCACTGAGAGTCAGCACTTGCAAACATCACAGCGATTTCACAAGGACAAAATCTAATTTAGCAGCCACTTCTATTGTAAAGAGCATGGGTGGGATGGGGATGGAATGGGGAGAGAAGAATAAAACCCTAAAATGACAAAACACACTCATCAGGCTTTAGACACCAGATTGCTTGAGTAGCTGTGCAGAGAAGCTTGCATACTGTACCACACATGGGTATTAGCAAAATGAACTGCCTGTTAGTCAACAAATGATATGTTTGGTTAAGAGAACAAAGAAGTCCTCAAAGATTAACTGAATTGTCAATCAACAGCTGTTGGATGACCACCGGCAGAGTTTCAGGGCAGAGTTGGAACTATTTGGGCATCTAAACCACTCCAGAGGTCGCAGACGTTTTACAGGATTCAGGGAAAAGAAGGTCAATAGAGAGCTGGGGGTTCATTATTCCATTAAAAGGACCCTTTGTGCTCTTTAGAATGAGAGGAGTCTTCCTTTGCTATGTTTTAATATTGTACACCAACAGGGAGAATTTCAATCTAGTAGATCTTGGGATTATGCTAGGTGAACAAGCTCATTTTAAGTAAAAGCAATACAACAAAAATATCCACTTTCATTATATTTGGATCCAGTTTCAATTCATGCTGCTGCCTTTTTGTATATTTGCTTATATAAAAGTAATTAAAATATCTCAGGGGCCCTTTTACTAAAGCTTAGCACGCGCTAAATGTCACGTGGCCCATAAGAATAAATTAGGAGAAGCAGCATTTAACACGTGCTAATATCTATTAACGCACGCTAAGCTTTAGCAAAAGAGCTCCTTAGTCATTTCTTGAAAAACAGAGAAGGGGAAAAATAAAAAACCACAAGAACAAGAGAAAGAAAAGCAAATTACCAAAACACTGGAAAATTCACATGACTTGAAAAGGGACATTTAGCAAATGGATGAAGAAACTGAGAGTCTTCCAGCAGTCAGTCAATGAGATCAGAGATCAGGTTAATGAATTTTAAAAGTAATTGGTAATTTCACTGACTAATTTATGCCTTTTTCTGGAAATTAAATCACCTAAGCCCATATAGTTTGCTCAAGAGACTTGCAGGACAAATCCGACTCTTGGAAACTCGAACAGAAGTCATGAAACTCCCTCATTAAAGATAATCAAGACCGTATAATATCCCATGGCTTACTGAGACACTGCCGTACCCCTCATTTATGGTAGTAAGTAGGGCTGTACTGAATATTCATATTCAGTGCCCCGAATACATTATTCATACTCAGCTGAATAGTGATTTAAATTAGAATACAACTAATCCAAGGCTATACTGTGTTAAATCCTACTGAAATAAACACGATCTCTGATTTCATGTTGCTTCTTTTATAATTTGTTATGTGAAAGCTCAATGCCCATTATTCAAATTCAACTGAATACCACAGATGGGCTCTAGTAGTAAGTTCAAGAAAAGCAGAAGAAAATCCAAGTGTACGTAGTTCCCAATTACAGTAAGTGTGCGTATGAGAGGTTTCCCGACTTGCACACTGGATTCAATACTCTGCTTCTGTGGTTGGTTTGGTTGCCTGCAAAGCCTGACTTGCAAACATTCACAGTGCAAGAAGACAACATATGTTTCTGCTGGCCAAGATGACAAAAAGCAAAGATACTTAGCTGTAGCAGGAGTTCTCCAAGGACAGACAGGCATATATTTTCACATGTGGGCGATGTCATCCACAGAACCCAGTATGGACAATACCAAGCGCACTCTCATTACATCTTTAGGTAATGCCCATACCGCGAGTATGCAGGTGCCTTCAGTCAGCTTGCGGGACCTGCAGTTTTGTAAAAGGGGGAGGGGGTATACCAGAAAGGCACCAAAACAAAAGTTTGACGCATTGAGGAGAGACTGAAAAAAATACAGCTTCTCAGATACATGGAAAACTTAGAACTGTCAGTTCAACGCACCGATGTTGGGAGGGAAGGCACCTGCATGTGCATGATGTGGGCACTGCCTAAAGATTTAAGGTGACAGTGCACTTGGCAGTGTCTACACAGGGTTCCATGGATAATGTCACCAACATGTGAGAATATACTGTATGTCTGCTTGTCATCAGAGAATAAATATTACAATACATAGCAGTGCCAGAAGATCATCCACCACTTAATAAAAAGATCATGATGAAAAATTTATTTTAACTTCATTAACCCAGAAGTCTATGTCATTTTTCATCACAATGGAACTCCTTGCTAGTCGCTAGCAGAAGACATTCCAGTGTCCCTAGATAAAATGGACAGTTTCCCAATTTAATCTGGCAAGTTCTATTAGGCCCACACGAAGAATACATCTGTTCACCTGCCACTACAAAAGATTCCTGCCCAGAACCCTCGCCTTCCAGGCAGGCAAATGGAACGATTGACTGAGTAACGTAATCACGCACTCCTCAACCTATCTCAGTTTTAGAAAATTGATAAAAACGAGTTTGCTCAATCGATTTGTAAACTAAGAATTTTATAGCACTGCAAATTCAACCATTAACCTTAAGAACTATATAGCTTTCTACTTCTTTCATTATATAAGATTGTATAGATGCCTTTGAATTGTTGACCTCTTCGCTGATTATCCAGCGCTTCTTGTTATAAACCGCCTCAAACTTTTCATGGCTTTGGCGGTATATAAAAATAAATTTATTATTATTATTATTATGGGGCAACATCCATGACCTACATTCAATCTGCTGCATCTTGAGTCTCATTTTAACTACTGAAGTAAGCAAACTTGGAGGGTTCAGGTTCTTTAATACAAAGGGCCAATTTGTTAAGTGTGGCTTCTTAGATGTATAACCCAGTTCAAAGAAAACCAAAAAAATTCTGTGGAGTGACGATGTTCCCAAATGGACTTTATTTGAAAGTATCAAAGTTCCAAAGGTACACTAAAATCATCCTCGTAAAATAATTCCA
This sequence comes from Geotrypetes seraphini, assembly GCF_902459505.1. Classification (NCBI taxonomy): domain Eukaryota; kingdom Metazoa; phylum Chordata; class Amphibia; order Gymnophiona; family Dermophiidae; genus Geotrypetes; species Geotrypetes seraphini. The sequence goes on from NC_047085.1 coordinate 157,956,854, forward strand.
TCCACATAAAAGTAAATCATCCACATAAGAGCCCTAAAGGACCTAGTCCGCTAGGGATACAGGACCCAACACGGTCCGCGTTTTGACAAAAACCCAGTTCTACAGAGAATAATGATGCAGGAATTGAGACATCCAGATTGGGATGTTCTGCAACAGATCCTATTGTAAAATACTATAAGGATGTGCAAGTATGCATGCATTTGCCAGCTTATCCAATGGGAGCATCAATTTTAAAAAGCTACACATAGGGAAATGAGTCCCGATATCCCCCAAATTATAACTACCACGTACATGATATTAGGTTCCACATTAGGAGACACCACTGAGGAAAAGGATTTAGGCATCATCATGGAAAATACATTGAAATCTTCTGCTCAATGTACAACAATGGCCAAAAAAATCAAACAGAATATTAGAAATTAATAGGAAAGGAACAGAGAATAAAATAAAGACTATCATAATATGATAAAGAATATCTATATTGCTCCTTGGTGAGACTGTGTCTTGAGCATTATGTGCAATTCTGGTTGCCGCATCTCTAAAAAGATATAGTGGAACTGGAAACTACAGAAAAGGGAGAGAAAAACAATTAAGGGCATTAATAAAAATAATAACTTTATTTTTATATACCGCAATACCACAAACAGTTCAGAGCGGTTTACAGAGGAAGAGACTGTATACAGACAGCGATATTACTTTTGAAAACTTTTGAAATTACGTTAGCATGTTAAGCTTAATCAAATTTATCTGGAAGTGATTTAGATATACATCAAGACAGAAGTGGGGTCAGAGATATTTATCAAAGAGATAAGTTTTGATTGACTTAGTTTGATAAGAATGTGCATTTGAAATTAAGTTGGTTAAACATTTATTCCATTTGCCTGCTTGGAATAATAATGTTCTATCAAGGAATTTCTTGTAGATGCAGCCCTTCAAGGGTGAAAAAGCGAACAAGTAAGCACTACGTATAGAATAACTCTCATATGAGAAAAGGCTAAAGAGGTTAGAGCTCTTCAGCTTCAGAACAAGACAGCTAAGAGGAGATATGATAGAAGTTTATAACATCCTGAATGGAGTGGAATGGGTAAATGTGAATTGATTACAGCAAGAATAAGCAGTGGCTTTCCCCAGGTCTACCTTAATGAAGGTTTATTGACTTTTCCTCTGAGTTTGTTCAGCTATGCTAACGATATTACAATAGTCATCCCATGTTGTAAAACGCTATCCAACTGTACTCAACTTATTGAGTCTGCTAAACACTAGAGAATGACACGGGGGAAAAATCTGTCCCCGTCACCGCCCCGTCCCCGGCGGTTTTAACCAAATTTAAAGTCCAAATTACTATTAATTAATTCAAATAAGTGCATTTAAGATATAAAATGCCAAAAAAACCTTTAAGGGGTTGTCCGAGTTAGGTAAAAAAATATAGCACTGTAAATCTGATAGTCAGCAATATATACATAAGCTAAGCAAGTTTTAGGGGAAAAAATTCTATTTCCTCATTTCCCTAATTCTCTTCTGGCCCTTTGTTGTTATTTGCAGGTAAACAATCTGTGCCCCTCCCCCCTGAAAAGGGGGCGAATACAAATGCTGCTCTGAGTGACATGTCTGACTACTAGGATACTCAGCAGCATGCTGTATGTGTAAGCCGCAGCCCTGAGTCTGTGCTTTTAATGGTAGAAGGGGTTAATATTTCCAGAGGAATCCAGTGGGAGGGAGACTCGGGGCAGATAGCAGCAGCTCCAGTCAGTGCAGGGGGGCGTGGCCAGCACTGTGACGACTCGTATAAAAACAAAGAGCTGCTCTCTCCTGCAGTCCACACTTGTGCACAAATCATCATCAGGTTCTTGGTTCTAGGTTATTCACACTTTTATCGCAGTTCATGTTAGCTCGTCATTCTTCAACCGTTATGTTATGGCTCCGCGAAAGTGTATTAATTCGCCAGACACTTTCTGTTTCATCTGTGGTGAAAATACAGTGTTGAAGCAACAGCAGAATATTACAGACTTTGTGAAAAAAGTATACTTCGCATGCTTTGGACTAAAAATTGGAGATCAAGATAAAGTTTGGGGTGCCTCATAAAGTGTGCAAACGGTGTGTTGAGGACCTCTGAAACTGGTTCAAAGGTAAGAAAAAATATTTCCGTTATGGGATTCCTATGGTATGGCGAGAGCAAAAGAACCTTAGTGACGACTGTTACTTTTGTTCATGCGATGTGAAAGGGTTTAATTCCAAATGGAAGCATTCCATTTTATATCCCAATCTTTACTCAGCAATTCGTCCCATCCCCCTTGGCACAGATATACCAGTACTCAAGTCCCCTGCTACCTTGGAAGAGATACCTAGCTCCGATGAAGGTGAAGTCATACCTGAACCAGATGAATCAAGTTCTTACTTTGAAGATGATACAAGACCAAAATAGTTTTCTCGGGAGGAGATGAATGATTTGGTAAGAGACTTGAATCTTTCCAAAGATGCCGCCGAGTTACTCAGATCAAGGCTGAAAAGCAGGAATTTATTGTTGCCAGGAGTGTCATCTTCATGGTTCAATTAATTGATCTTATATCAAGTTTTACTTCCAAAGATATTATAAAAATATTACTCTTCAACCAATGTTATTTATATCAATTTAAGACATTTGTATGGACCTTCTGTTTGTAACTAGGCACCACACTGCCGGTTACTTTATTCTGCATCAGTCCAGATTTAATAACTTCATTGACTTTATTTCATTCTGTATTTTTTCTTTTCTTTCATGTATTTGGATTTTTTTAAAAACGATGTATCAATTGGTTTTTTTATATATAACTCAAGCCTAATAGTTTTCATATTCCTATTAGCGCTTTGATTATAGGGAACCCGTCACTTATCTTAACAGTAGACAGTTCCTCCTGCACCTCCCCCAACATGCATGTATGAACTCAATGAGCGTCGGGAGTGGTGCAGGCCATTCAGCGCGGCTCCCCACATTAGAAACTGCTGTCACAGTTTCGTAAAAGGAGGCCTAAGTTTCAACTTAGATATCAATATAAATGTGTTGTTCAATTAGAGAATACTATGTACATCATCTTTGAGTCATCTCAACTGAGAGTTTTCCTGGAGTAAAGGGAATCCAGCCATGGATACATAATGGTCTTCTTAGGAGTTGGGCTTTAGGTATGGTGATGGTTGTATTCTCTTTTTCTTCTCTTCTCTGGTTTGTGATTCTTGGTTCTCCCTCATTTGTGGTCTGATTATCATACATTTCTAAATGTTTTCTTTTGGATATGGTTTCCTTATGTTTTCATTTCATACTTTGTTTTGATGTATATTTTGAAATGCAAATTTAAAAATAGTTGTTTTAGAGCAGTGGTTCCCAAACCTCTCCTGGAGGTTCCTCAGGTTTTTCAGGATACTCACCATGAATATTCATGAAACAGATTTGCATGCATATTTCTCTCATGTATATCCATTGTAGAAATCCTGAAAACCTGACTGAAAGGGGTTCTCCAGGACAGGCTTGGGAGCCACTGCATTAGGGTATGCTGCTCTGTTTTCGGAGAAATGGTATACAGCTACAGCAATAAGTTACTTTTTTCAACCGCACACTCCAGCTTCTGCTAGCATATCTAGCTGTAACCTAGACTAACGGAGCTTCAATATACTGGTACTTCTCTCAAGGGCCAAAACGATAATTCTGTCTGGCCAGTTAACAAGAATATTTGCCCTCTCCTATAGATCTGGCACCTATTGTATGCCCTCTAACTGAATTCTAAAAAAGTTGTGTTTTCTTTTTGCACTAGGTTTCCACTTCTTGGTAAACTGGACCATGATATAATAAGTCTTCATTAAACAGCTATCTGGCATTATTCCACTCATTTTATAACTTCCTCCCACCTCCTGTCTTGTCTAGTCCAGGTACTGCAGTAACAATCATCTGCCAGAGGCTACATACCATGGAATATTTTGGACTCTCATGTTATGTGCATCCATAATCTGGCCAGTAGGTGCTACTGTTGAACAATGGCAAAACTGCCTCCTCAATTCCTGAAGCAGAGTCTGGGTATTTGACAAATCATTGCTTTTTTTTGTTGACAATTCTAGTTTTGCCATATCTTGTCAAGTATTAATATTTAGGTCTGTTTCTGTAACTAACTTTCTGCTTTTTTTTTTTTTAACCTCGACTTTTCTGCCATCTCTCTGAAATCTAGCTGAATCTCTGTTTTTTTTCTTCTGATCATCAAGGAATAGAAGCCCATTGAGTTTCTTCATCACATAAGCTTTCACACGCACATAGATGGATGAGGGTTTGCAAAAGCTACAAGAACCACGTCAGGCGCTGAAGCAACTTTTTACCTGACAGATCAAAACTGTGAGACATACTAAGCGGCCGCATTACTGGAAAATAAACAACAACAAAATTGTTAGGCAGGAGAATAGAAAGAAAAAAAAAAGAGAAATGTGTTCAGACAGTTAAGATTAGGTAGTTCAGTGGAAATGGAGCAAAGCTGAAACCTATGCCCTTACAAAAATGTTAAGTTTAACTACTGAAATGATTTTGCTAGGAAATGCAGTAGAGTGAAAGTAGAATAAAACAATCATAATTATCATGGCACCATTTTCTGTACTCAACAACAACACAAAGATTTTAACATTTACAAACAGTTAAACAAACAATTCAAAGATAACACTGCTTGCTTTCTGGAAACCAATCACAACATTGCACAGCATACAGTTGCTAAAAGCTACTTAAAACTGCCTCAGTGAAGAAAAAATTGTAGATATTTCTTTATAGTGATATAAGTGCGTGTGAACCAAAAAAAGGGGCCGGAAATGAAGAACGGTACAAAGTATTTTTGTGATTGATTAGAAATATGTGCCCAACTCTACACTATTCACTCATTCAAGCACTGCATGTTAGTGAAGTTATGCAAGTTAATGATTGCTAAATACAGTATAAAAATAGTGTTAAAGTTTAAATTGGAAGGTTATGGAAGGGAGCAGGCCTTGAAAGCCTTTTAGTAGTTTCTTTGGAGCCCAACAAAAGTTGAAAGAGTCAGAATTCCTAAAGAAAGTGTGGCAAAATTTTAAAAAAGGAAACGAGGATGGCTTCTTAAAATTTTGTGATGGCCATTCTGGTTATCATTTGAACTAACAAGGTTTTCTCCTTCCACCAGGCTGTAAGGAATTATTCAAAATGTGTAGCTGTAAAGATTTATATGCACAACTGTTCCCTTACAAAAACGAATTGCTTTGGAGTTAGCATGGTTGTTTGCTTCCTGAGTCGGCCAAGGTTGAAGTTCCGGCAGAAGCAGTGTTCACATGCCTAGGACTGGAATGGGGGTGAGGCGAAGAAAGCTATAGTCATTGCACAATAGAGACACCTACAAAAGTCTTATTTAGGCTCCTGATCAGTGGAAAAGCGAGGATTTCTGGCATCTGGAGGCTGTTTATATTTACTTCTACCCTCCCCCCACCACAGTCACTCAATTCCAGTTGGGAGCACAATGGACCCAGTGCTTCTCCAATTCATTCTTGCTCCCCATGTATTCACAGCCCAGATCAATTATTTGGCCCATATGGTGCGACATAGTTCACGGTTCAAGCTTTGAAAAAGACAGAAGAACTGAGAGCAGAAAAAGCAGGTTAAATACCTAATGTGACCATACGTCCCGTTTTGAACAGGACCATCCCGTTTTTAGATAGATAGTCCCGTTGTCCCCAAGCACAGCTTCGGGACGCCGAAATGTCTTATTTTCAGAAAGAGAGCAACGGGACATTTCAGCATCCCGATGCTGTGCTGTGCTGAAGCTGCGAGTCAATCACAGAGTCTGAGCTCTCTCCCTGCTTCCCCGCCATCACCGCAACAGGGCCAGGCCAGGTGCATGCAGTGACTGCACAATGGCCATCCCACAAGCCTTCCCCCTCCCCCCCCCGACATCAATTCTAACATCAGAGAAGAAGTCCCGGGCCAGCCAGGCATCGATTGGTTGGCCCGGAACTTCCTTTCTGATGTCACAATTGACACTGGGGGAAAGCTTGTGGGCTGGCTCTTGTGCAGTCTCTGCATGTGCCTGGCCCTGTTGCTGCGTCGGTGTCGGGAAAATAAGGAGAAATTGGCGGCATCAGTGGCGTGCGGGGGAGTAGGCAGGGAGAGAAAAAGAATGAAAGAAAAAGTTAGGGGAGTGTGGCGACAGTGGCTTGGGGAACAGGGAGAGAGAAAAAAGAAATGAAAGAAAGAAAGGGGGGGCAGGGAAAGAGAAAGAAAGACAGACAGAAAGAAAGAAAGGATGAACAGTCAGAAGGAAGTACAACCAGAGACTCACCAGACAACAAAGGTAGGAAAAATGATTTTATTTTCAATTTAGTCATCAAAATGTGTCAGTTTTGAGAATTTTGCACTATATTTGTCTATTTTTCTATTTGTTACTGAGATGACATTGCATATTTTAAAGTCATCTGCCTTGATCTCTTTGAAAACCCCCAAATATAAATGATAATTTACATTTTCTCTGCATACAGTGTGCTTTGTGGGTTTTTAAAATTATTTTATGGTTACATTATGAATTAATAAGATTGTGGGCACATGAAAAATGAATGGAAGAAATTGGGGGCGGGGCAGAAAATTAGTAGATGTCACATTTTGAGGAAAAAAATAAATGGTCACGTTAAGCATACCTGGCCCATCACACCATCAACTTTACTCTTATGCTGTTAACTGGGTTCAAGCCATGGGACATCAAGGACACAACAAAGATGAGAGAGGCAGGCAACAGATAGTGTGCCAATGAGCAGAGGGACAGAGACATTGCTAAGCCAAAAAATGTATTTAGTCCGCTAAAAATGCTTTCCTTTCTTTTCTTTTCTTTTTACTGCACAGTCACATGCAGAGGGCAGCTGAAGATCTAAAGGTGGCTGGATTTTAAAGCTTTAATTTTTGAGGGCATTAGCTTTGCCTATGGATTAAGACTAGCAAACATTTTTACACATTTTCACTTCATGGACACTGGATCACTAAAGTTACTCAGTAACACGTTTTTTCATCACACTTCAAGAAAACTCTGAAAAAAGAAATAATACCGCAAATCTCAAACTCCACCTCTCACTAAAGCCAACTACCCCAAACAAATAACCTTACCCATTTCTTACTCTTTTTGAAAACGATCAATTTTTTTTTTTTTTTTTTTTGTAAGTTCTTGTTGCAATACATCTTGGATAATTCTTTTGTAATCCGCCTTGAACTGCAAGGTAACGGCGGAATAGAAATCCCTAATGTAATGTAATGCAATACTTGATGGACAATTTTCTGGCCTAAGTATTACAAAAGTTATTTTTGGTATGGCACGTTGAACAGGTGAATTTGACTCCTTTGGCTGCATGAGTTATGTGACAAGTGTGATACTGCATATGGAGAGAACCGAGCCCGAGCCGAACAGTTTGAGCATTCCAACAGTCACTTTTGCAGCAATCCCTTTCATAGTGCACACTTCCATGGAGACAGGGGAGAGCTGTCCTACTGCTCCCACCCATGATGTAGGCCATTGATGGCTAACCTTTTTGAGCCCGAGTGCCCAAACTGCCGCACAAAACCAAAGAATTTCCTCAAAGTGCCAGCACGTCAATTAAACCTTAATAACAAGATTTTAGTATCTAAAAACTCTTTATAAAGTTGCCTGAACTATGTAACATCATTTTTAAAGGTTGGAATCTTTGTATTGTCAGAGAATCAATTTGATTCACAATCCTTTGGTTTTCATTTCAATTTATTGGCAATTTATAATGTTTTAATGATTTCATTCAATTTAATGAATTTAGGAAGAATTTTATTCAGTTACACAATATATTTTAAATGTATTATTCACATAACATGTCAAATGAATCCTGAGTAAAAAAAAAAGATAAACTTCTTAAAACTGTTAACTGTGTCAAGACTCGGTGTGTATTCCCAAAGAGTCTATACATGTTTTTTTGTAAAATTTACAATCAAATTAGAAAATAGTTAAATCATTACATTTCTAATAATATGATGTAAAGAAAACAAAAGAGCTTTCAATTAAACCAACTGTTTTTATTGGAAATTCCAGATTGGAATACAACAGTGCCATGTAAAGTCCCTTTTTTAAATAAAATCTTTAAATAATATTTAAATAACTTAGAAAGTGTCTTAACTGCAAACTGAAAATACTGCTTCATGTAAACATATGCATTGGGCATGCTCTGAAAAAAATTAATGTGATTTTTGTTGTTGCATGCATGCTGATAACTTGTCAATCCTTGGCTCATAGTGCGTTAATTTCAGAGCAACACATGCAGCACTCATGTCATCCGTTAATCTGTTTCTAGCATCAGATTTTATATGATTCAAAGCCGAAAACAGCTGCTCACAAGCATAGGATGACCCAATCAAAGTAAGAAGAGCAATCCCAAGTGTTTTCATGGACTTAAAATTGTCTGGCAGAGAATTCCACGCTTTTAGGATTTCATTTTCAGAACTGCTAGCAGTGATTTCATTTGTCACCCTTTCACACTCAATACGTTCAAGAGCCGCACGCAGGTCATTGAATTTACTTTTCCAGATAGAGCTTTCTTGAAATTCCAGTAGCTCCATTTCCAAATTTTGAATATCCAACCACTGTAAGCAGGAAAGATCAAGATCTTCAAATGTGGACTTTTCTGGGGAAGTTATAAATGAAAGGGTTGTCTCCATCTTACGGAACTGAGAAAATCTTTTACTAAAATTCTCCTTTGCTTCGGCTACAATGGTGGAATATGCTTTGTGGATTTCCTGGTGTTTTTTATGACTGTCCACAAATGTTGTAGAATTATCCAAATGTATTTTTAGGTTGGGAAAATATTTTAGCTGTCCACTCTCAAGGTCTTTTTCAAAAACATGCAATTTTCTCTCAAAAGCTTTGATGTCACTAAACATGCTTTCTGCTGTTTTTCCCATGCCTTGTAATTTTTTGTTTAGTACATTAAAGTGGTTAGTAAAATCTGTAAAGAACATGAGGTTGGTAAGCCAGGCCATGTTGGTGAGTTGAGGATAGTCTTCCCCCTTTTCGTTCATAAATAGCCTAACTTCTTCCAAGCAGGCCACAAATCTCTCTAACACTCGTCCTCTGCTCAGCCACCGGACATTATTGTACATCAGTAAAGTGTTATATTGTGCCTGAACCTCATCAAGAAGGGCTTGAAATTGTCGAAAATTAAGAGCACGCGCCATGATGAAGTTCACCATTTTTGTTACATCTTTGAGGACATCGTCAAGTTTTTTGCTGCTTTCTTTGGCGCAGAGAGCCTCTTGATGTATTATGCAGTGAAATTGAATCAGTGGATGTTTTGCTTCCTTAGCAAAGAAATGAATGAATCCTGATGTTGTCCCCACCATGCTAGGTGCTCCATCGCTAGTAACTGAAACCACTTTTTCTGGACTTATGTCTAGTGATGAAAAAGCCTCCATCACAGCATTGTGGATATCTATCCCTTGTGTTCTTCCAGGCAAAGACAGCAGTTTTACCAGCTCTTCTCTCATGATGTCACCAGTAGCATAACGCAAAATGAGCGCTAGTCTTGCAGGTTAGTAATATCTGTACTTTCATCCAAGCACATGGAGTAGAAGGGTGCTTTTTGTAAGTCGCAAGTAAGCTGTTGACTAACATCAGCAGCCATTCGCAGAACCCTATCTTTTGCAGTATTTCTGCTTAGCGGCATCTCAGAGATGCGCTGCACAATTTTATCCTTGTTTTGGAAATCATGGAAGAGTGAATTACTCCCAGCCAAAATTGCCTTTTTGATAAAATCTCCATCAGAGAGGGGCTTACCATGTTTTGCCATGCACAGTGAAATTTGAAAGTTGGCAACTGTAAGATGATTAGTTTTTGAAAGATAGTTGCTAAAACTAAGAGACTGGGAGTGATATTTCTTTAATTTTCCTACAAGGAACTCTTTTCTTTGAGCTAAACCAAGTTCAGCAACACTGTTATGGTTGGTCTCAAAGTGACGTTTGACACTTGATGTGCGACACTTTCATTACACATAATACACAATGCTTTCCCACTGCGTTCAATCACTCCATATGTCTCTGTCCAGGCCTCTTGGAATGGTCTTCCACTATCTGTTTTTGCTTTTTTTGCTGTACTCATTTTCTTTGTTCAAGACTTCAAGTCTACAAAAAGATAAAATTTGTATAATAAAAAAAATCTAATGAAGTGCTGTATACAAATCCGTCCCCATAAAAAAATATGTGATTGGGGAATTTTACTAATTGTAGACATCCGTTTTGGTCAAGAAATATACTGTCCGGGTAAAAACCGGACTTGTGCAACCTGAGTGTATGGGAAAAGGACTTTTATTTTTCATTATTGGAGCCTTTGTTATTTTATTATGATGTTTACAAAAGCACTGTGAAGGGCCACATATACACTTTACTGTTTTTTGCTATATTGAGTTTTCCATAAGGTACAGCGCAGAGGATTAGTGTGTTGGTTGTTCACAGAGAGCCCAGCCCTCCTCTCAGCTTACTGAACTTCTCTATGCAATCATCATAAGCAGCTTTTTTATTTCCTCGAATTTAGCATGTCCCCCATGGAAGATACAGAGGTTTTTACAGAGGAACACATTATTAGACACATTAACATCCCCCCATATCCTCACCTCTCTAGCATGGGAGCACTAGGAACTGTTCCTGATTACAGATGTCACATGTGGAGTCACACTACAGCCTCACTGAGTTCCTGTGACAGACTCAGTGTGAAGCTTCTCTTCCTCCCCCCACTTCCCCCTCACACACTGCCTGGCTCATAGGATACTAAGGGGAAGACAGGCAGGCTAAACATCCACTCACAGGACTGCAGCCAGCACAGGAGGATGGGCCGCAGCCCACCGGGACAATGCCCGGTCCTCCCAATGGCCAGTCCGGCCATGTTGCCAGGTGAGCTGCAAAGCAGACACCGGCACACTCGCCTCCCGCCGCGCCGTATATCTTAATTGCGGACTAGAGAGTTGCGCGGGGACAGAAATCCCACCCGTCCCCACCAAAGTCTCACCCGTCCCCACCCGTCCCCGTGAGGAATCCCACCCATCCCCACCCGTCCCCGTGAGGAATCCCTCCGTCCCCACCCGTCCCCGCGAGGAATGTCCTCCGTCCCCGCCCGTCCCCGTGAGGAATCCCCTCCGTCCCCGCCCGTCCCTATAAACTTCAGAAATAGTTATTTCATTTAATTATGCTACTGAATTAAAGGCTCTGGTAGAAACCCATTTACAAATAAGCAAAAAGACTTTATTAATTTGGAAATATTAATTGGGAAGAATACACACTTTGTAAACGGGTTTCTACCAGAGCCTCTTTTGTTTATAAATTTTTATCAACACAACTAATATACTACTTTATCCTGAAGCAAAAAAAAAAGAAAAAATGAAATAGAATTCTTTTCCTACCTTTGTTGCCTGGTTTCTGCTTTCCTCATGTTCTCATTCAGTTCCTTCCATCCACTGTCTCTCTTCCTTCTGCGTCTTCCATTTGCTGTTACTGTGCCTCTTCCTTTCTCCCCCCTTCCAAATTGGTCTGGCACCCATCTTCTTCCCTCCGCTCCCCCCATAGTCTGGCATCTCTGTCTTCTTCCCTGCCAGCGTCTTCTCCCCACTCTCTCTTCCCCATTTCCTTTCAGCATCCTTCTCCCCCCATCTTCCCAATGTCCTGTCAGCGTCCTTCTCCCCCCTCTGTCGGCACAGAGCCGAACGGAAGACTTCCATTCGGCTCTGTGCTGCAAGCAGAGCAGATAGGGAGAAAAGCCGCGCGACTTAGTACATCCAGCCCCGCAGGAACCCCGCAGCCCTTGGAGACGTCCCCACGGGATCCCCGCGACCCTAGGGGGCGTCCCGTGCAGCTCTCTATTGCGGACCTTCCCGCGTGCCAGCTGCAAGGCCTTCGCGTGCCATAGGTTCGCCATCGCTGGTGTAGGCAATGGGTCCAGGACAGTGGCTGAAACGTTGGTTTCTACCTGACAAAAATGCAGTGAGACCTGAAAACCTGTAACAAGCACAATGCCAACTGCAGAAACCCCGACAGAACATCTAACCCAGCTCCACGGGGAGAACATCTTTAAACCTACCAGAGACCTTTCCATTCTATGGACTTTCACAACAAAATTCAAATTTCTGACCAACTGACTTTGCCGCCAAAATTCAAATTGGTGGACTGCCCTGTTGCTAAACAGGTCAGAGAACCCATTATTTCCAAGTCACACTGCAGACTTCAGAGCAAACCCTGAAGAAAGCCGCAGAATGATGGCTGAAACGTCGGTTTCTACCTGACAAAGACACAGCGAAACCTAGAAACTTGCAACAAGCACAATGCCAGTTGCGGAAACCCTGAGAGAACATCTAACCCAGCAACATGGGGAAAACATCTTTAAACCTACCAGAGACTTTTCCATTCTATGGACTTTCAGAACAAAATTCAAATTTCTGACCAACTGAATTTCCCACCAAAATTCAAATTGGTGGACTGCCCTATTCCCAATCAGGTCAGTGAACCCACTATTGGGGGGAATCTACCTGAGAAAGTTTATTTGGGAGACAAGAGGAAGTGTCAAAATGGCATTGTGAGGCTCAAGGATGAAGAGGACAAATATGCAGAAACGGATAAGGCTAAACTGCTTAACAATTATTTCTGTTCTGTTTTCACGAATGAAAGAATGGAGGTAGGACCACCGAAAACAAACACAAATGGGAATGGATGTGTGGTAGATCAGGAGAGATTCTATGAAGACTGCTTGCGAGGAGCTAACTAAATTAAAAATAGACATAAAAATTGCCGCTGCTGGGTCAGACCAGTGGTCCATCGTGCCCAGCAGTCCGTTTCCGCGGCGGCCATTAGGTCAAAGACCAGTGCCCTAACGGAGACTAGCCTTACCTGTGCACGTTCTGGTTCAGCACGAATCTAACTGTCTTGAATCCTTGGAGGGTGTTTTCCCCTATAACAGCCTCAGGAAGAGCGTTTCAGTTTTCTACCACTCTCTGGATGAAGAAGAACTTCCTTACGTTTGTATGGAATCTATCCCCTTTCAACTTTAGAGAGTGCCCTCTCATTCTCTCTACCTTGGAGAGGATGAACAACTTGTCTTTATCTACTAAGTCTATTCCCTTCATTATCTTGAATGTTTTGATCATGTTCCCTCTCAGTCTCCTCTTTTCAAGGGAGAAGAGGCCCAGTTTCTCTAATATCTCACTGTACGGCAACTCCTCCAGCCCCTTAACCATTTTAGTCACTCTTCTCTGGACCCTTTCGAGTAGTACGGTGACCAGTGCTAGACGCAGTATTTCAGGTGGGGGAATACCAAGGCCCGGTACAGCGGCATGATAACCTCCTCTAATATGTTCGTGATCCCCTTCTTAATCATTCCTAGTATTTTGTTCGCCCTTTATGCAGCTGCCGCGCATTGTGCGGACGGCTTCATTGATTTGTCAACCAGTACTTGCAAGTCTCTTTCCTGGGGGGTCTTTCCGAGTACCGCACCAGACATCCTGTATGCGTGTATAAGATTTTTGTTACCGACATGCATCACCTTACACTTATCCACGTTAAACCTCATTTGCCATGTCGCGGACCATTTTTTGAGCATGTTTATGACACGTTGCAGGTCTTTGCAATCCTTCTGTGTCTTCAGTACTCTGAATAACTTTGTATCGTCTGCAAATTTAATCACCTCGCTTGTCGTACCAATTTCCAGGTTGTTTATAAATATGTTGAAGAGCACGGTTCCAAGCACCAAACCCTGTGGCACTCCACTCGTGACGCTTTTCCAGTCCAAGTATTGTCCATTTACCCCCCCCCCACTCTCTGTTTCCTATCTGCCAACCAGTTTTTAATCCACATGAGTATTTCACCCTCTGCACAAGTGCAAAAGAGGAGCTTGGGAATTTCAGGCCAGTTAGTCTGACCTAGAGGTCTGCACGGGAACGGGGATTGCAGGATTCCCGTGGGAGTCCCGCAGGAATCCCCCCAACTCACGGGACTCCCACGGGGACCCCCCCTCTGGCCCATGGGACTCCCATGGGGATGGAAGGCTTTGGAAGCAGGGTTCGTCCATATAATATAATGGACACGTCAGCCTTAGTAAAAGAGGGGGTTTATAAGTTAATTACCTGAACAGAAAACAAAAAAAGGGTTCCACCAAAGAGATTCCACAAGGAAAACAGCAGCACAAACACAAAAGAAACTGTGGAATCGATGATCCTGTCAGAAGTAATTGCTGCTTTTTGTGGGGACGGGCGGGGATGGAGGTAATTCCTTGCGGGGATGGGTGGGGACGGAGAGGATCCTGACGTGGACGGGTGGGGACGGAGAGGATCCTGGCGGGGATGGGTGGGATTTCTGTCCCCGCGCAACTCTCTAGTCTGACCTCGGCAGTAAGAAAACTAATGGAAATGCTTCTTAAGTGGAGGATAGCAAGATTTCTAGAATCGAATGCACTGCAGGACCCAAGGCAGCATTGTTTTATGAGACACAGGTCTTGTCAGACAAATTTGATTGACCAAACAGTTGGATATGGGAGGGGTGCTAGATGTAGTGTACTTGGATTTTAGCAAAGCCTTTGACACGGTGCTGCATCGGTGGTTGATAAATAAACTGAGTGTCCTCAGTATAGGACTTAAAGTGATGGACTGGATTAAAAACTGGTTAAGTGGAAGGAGATGGAGAGTAGTGGTAAATGGAGTTTGCTCAGAGGAAAAAGATATTGTTAGTGGAGTGCCACAGAGATCTGTCCTTAGGTTGACTCTTTTTTAACATCTTTGTGAATGATAATGCGGAAGGTCTGTCTAGTAAAGTTTGTCTTTTTGCAGATAATACCAAACACTGTGATAGGGTAGACACTCCAGAGGGTATGGATAATATGAGGTGGAATCTAGCGAAGCTTGGTCAAGTAACTGGCAATTAAGTTTTTATGCTAAAATGTAGGGTCATGCACTTAGGCTGCAAAAATCCAAAAGAAAGGTTTAGTATAGGGGGCAAAGTACTTCTGTGTATGAAAGAAGAGCAGAACTTGGGGGTGACTGTGTCTGATGATTTTAAGGTGGCAAAACAGGTAGAAAAGGCAATGGTCAAAGCTAGGAGGATGCTAGGTTGCATAAGGAGAGGAATGGCCAGTAGGAAAACAAGAAATGATAGTGCTGTTGTACAAGTCTCTGATGAGGCCCCATTTGGAATATTGTGTGTAATTCTGGAGACCTTGAAAAAGATATAAATAGGATTCAGGCAGTCCAGAGGGCCACTACAAAATTGGTTAGTGGTCTTTGTCATAAAGCATATGGGAACAGACTTATAGACCTCAATTTATATTTTGGAAGAAAGGCGGGAGGAGAGAGGATATAATAGAGATGTTTAAATATCTCCATGATATTACTGTATGGGAGTGGAGTCTTTTTCAAATGAAGGAAAACTCCAAAAGGAGAGGGCGTAGGATGAAGTTAAGAGGCGATAGGCTCAGGAGTAAAGTAAGGAAATACGTTTTTACAGAAATGGTGGTAGATGTGTGGAATAGTCTCCCGGAAGAGATGGAATTCAAAAAAGCGTGGAGATCTCTTAGGGCGAGGAGATAGTGGATGCTGTGGATGGACCATTTGGCCTTTATCTGCCGTCATGTTTCTGTAATATATCTCTAATATCTGCATAGTTTGTTTATTGCTATATTGTTTCTTTCCTTTTCTAATAACAACTTTCAACATCTATATAGTGATCCTCTGTTTATCCCATGCTTTCTTGAATTCTGTCATTGTTTTTTTTCTACACAGCCTCCTGCAGAAAGGCAATCCAGGCATCTGCCATCCTTTCTATGAAAAAGTATTTCCTGATGTTGCTCCTGAGTTTCCCATCCTCAAACCTCAATTCATTACCTCTAGTTCTACTGCTTTCCCCTCTTTGAAAAAATTACTTTTTCATATTAATATATTTTAAGTATTTAAATGTCTGTGTTATTCTCCCCCCAATCTCTTCTTTATTCTAGTGCAGGGGTAGGCAATTCCAGTCCTCGAGAGCCAGAGCCAGATCAGGTTTTCAGGATATCCACAATGAATATGTATGAGATGGATTTACATGCACTGCTTCCTTGAGATGCAAATCTATCTCATGCATATTTATTGTGGAAATCCTGAAAACCTGACCTGGCTCCGGCTCTCAAGGACTGGAATTGCCTACCCCTGCTCTAGTGTATACATATTGAGGTCTTGAAGTCTTTTCTTATGCATCTTTTAGCACAAGCCCCATATAATTTTTGTCACCTTCCTCTGAATCACCTCAAATCTTTTGATGTCCTTAGAGAGATACGGCGTCCAAAACTGAACAAAGTACTCCAAATGAGGCCTCACCAATGACTTTCTTCTACTGGCTATGTAGCCTAGCAACCCTCTGGCTAAAACCACTACCTTGTCGCATAGTTTCACGGCCTTAAGATCTTCTGACACAATCAACCCAATCCCTCTCCCAATCTGTGCTTATCAGAAAAAACTCTGGTCCCCAGCTGAGGACAGCTGTGCAATGACTATTTTTAAGTGAGCTGGAAGGGAAGATAAAATAAGGGGGAAAATCCTAAGTCTAAATGAAGGCTTTTGGCGCTATAGCTACAGAAAAGGTGAGCCCACCGGGACAGATCGAGAAAAATGCTTGAGTACTTGAATAAATTTATGTAAACCATTCTGAGTTCCCCTGGGAGAAGAATGGTAGAGAAATTTGAATAAATTAAGAGGTTGGTTCTGATTAAGCTGGAAGCCAAAAGGAGCTGAAGAAAAACTGGTGGGCCACAATAAAGCAAATTTAAAAACAATGGAAGGCATACTAAATCAGTGGCAAAAGCATCACTGTGAAGAGAGATTTTTAAATTCCCATTTTGTTGAGACAGATCCTGTTCTTTTAACTAAAAAAAAATAAAAATAACACGTGCACAAGTGCAAAACCTGAAAAACAGAGAAAGTACATCACAAACACTTTTCTTGTTAAGCAAAGTAACATTGCATGCTACTTCACTGTGAATATCCAAACATTACAATACAATAAACATGACCCTCCAGAGAGGAGACCGCATTTGTCTTGGGTTTGACTAGACTGGAGCATAAAATCTGCAGCTGCTCTGCTCTGCTTATTTCGGGGAATTCTGTGCCTGAGGCTCAAGCGGGATACATGCATATCCTCACCTAGCTTGCTGCGACGGATCTCATCTGGTGAGACAGGGCGCAATTTTCTTTCTGCTTTGATTTCCTCTAGTATCCTCTCGTGGAGGCTCCGTGGTCGTTGTGGAGTCGGCTTTAGTTTTCTAGCAGCAACCTTTTTTAATAAAAAGAAAATTTTTTATTAATTTTCCAAACAGTGCAATATACTTATTAGCAACCAGAGAATAAAGCACAGAACGCACATTCAACTTATAAATATATTCATACATTATCTTTATCCCACACACCCTTCTATTAAATAATCAGTAAATCAATAATACATATTTTTACTTTCAAAATCCTTATCTTATATAATAATAAAGTATTCCCTCTCTCCACCCACCCGCCCTGGATATGAATAGAAGTACACCAAATTAAAAAATCAAACCAACCATTTATACTGCATTCATAAAAGATGTCAATGGTTCCCAAACCAATTTAAATATATGACCATGTCCTAATAACTCCGCATACATTTTCTCATTCTTATATGTGGAGCATAAATTTGCCTACCAAAAAGAGAAATTAAGACAATCATGATTTTTCCAGTTATGCATTATCATCTGCATAGTAGTCCCGGTCATGACTAAAAGAAGACGACTTTTGAAACAATCTATCGGGGGTTTAACATGTAATAATATTCCGCATATGACCAGCTCATATGTTAATGGGAATGAAAATTAAAGTATTGCATTAATCTGTTCCCATATCGATTTCCAAAAACTGAGAACAACATATGATCCAGCATCCCTATGTCTAGATGACAATGCCAGCATCTATTAGATTTAGAACTGTCTAATCTAAGTAACCTAGAAAAATGGGGAGACCCAATGATCCACAGTGAAACAAAAACAAAAACTGTGGATACAGATGTTCTGGAGATAATTTACTAAACACTGACATATAAAACCATGAAAATTCTGGAGATAATTTATTAAACACTGACATATAAAACCATGGAGCAGATTTGCATGCCTTTCATTTCCATTAAATGCAAATCTCTCTCATGCATATTCATTAGGGCTAGCCTGAAGACCAGACTGGCCTGGTGGTCCTCCAGGACAGAGCTGGGAACCACTGATCTAATATATGAATGCCTGCCTGCATCCAATGCTTCCAAAAGATCCCAGAACCGCCTATTTGAATCTTGGAGTTTACCCATAGTGATTGACAAGTGAACTTCGCTACTGGAATATCAGTTAATTTATCAATAAATTTCAAGGTTTTCCAAGTATCAAATAAAATTTTATTGTCCTTAGCATATCTAGGTAATTTGATACTCAGTACATGAGACAAATCGCAATGGGGACATAATTTGCCATTCTAAATATAACCAATATGGGAGATTTTCCTTGAGCTCGGGGAGGATCCAATACATACCCTGACGCATTATATAGGCTTTGGGAAATTTGGGAAATTTACCCCACCCACCACAATTAGTTTTTGTAGTGATAATAAAGCAACTCTCGCAGTTTTACCCAGCCAAATAAATTTAGTAAGAATACTATTTATCTTTTTCAAGTTAACTTTCTACTGAAAAGAAAAGAACTGCATTACATACGGGATTTAATGGCGGCCGGGATCGAATGAAGTCCAAGATTATTTCGTGGGCGCTCTTTTTTAATCGAGGAGGAATATCACCTTGCACCTGCCAAATAAATCAAGAACAGACTTTGTTTCCATTTACTGTATCAAGACCACAAGGACTAAAGAATACTGTTCTGGGCTTGAAGAGACAACCATAGTAAAAGCTACTGTGTACCATCTGTGAGGATGGCAGTGCCAGCCATCGTATGATAAAACAAAAGAGGAAGTCAACTGTAGACAATTTGTTTTCACAAATCATTCCAGAAGGCTCATTGTCACAGTAAAATGTACACACTACCATCCCCATTTTAGCTCTCCCTCACATGATTTTAAAAATGCAGCCTGTTTGAATTTCAACTGTATTTCAGTACAGTGTTCAATCTCAGAAGGAATAGCACTGCAAACAAATTGTCAAGAAAGTTAAATAAATGAGGAAATTACATTACATTAGTGACTTTTATTCCACCATTACCTTGCGGTTCAAGGCGGATTATATAAGAGGTTATCTGGACATTTCCAGAAGTGTTACAGAGTAGAGCGGGGTTACTTCGGGGGATTGAAATGCTTCCTGCGGCGTTAGTTTGTCTTGCTGGATTTCTTGAAACTTTGCAGTGACACTGTACACAATATAAAAATGAAAGTGTTCTCCTTATTTGGGATATTAACAGGGAGCTAAGGGATTCATGGTTGCCAAAATCTTTTACAGTCAAACCTCGATTTACGAGTAACCCGGTTTGCGAGTGTTTTGCAAGACGAGCAAAACACTCAGCAAACTTTTGACTCGTAAACCGAGCATTGACTCGATTTGCGAGCCCCCACCCGACCTGACCCGACCGCGGGAACCAACAGTATTGCTCCCCCCGAGGCCACCGGCGCTTCTATCGTCTCTTCCCCCCCCTCCCCGACTGGCTCTGTCCTTACCCCTGCACCGCTGGTGATAAAAGTGCCTGCTGCCAGTCTGCTGCTGAGCCTTGAGCAGCAGACCGGCGGAAGGCAATTTTATCACCGACGGTGCAGGGGTAAGGACAGGGCCAGTCGGGGAGGGGGGGGGAAGAGGTGATAGCAGTGCCGGTGGCCTCGGGTGGAGCATGGGAGTCGGGGTGCGTCCGGCAGGAGTGAGCCAGCACTTGAGAATCCCAGCAGAGGGGGTAGTGGCATCCGGTGGGGGGGGGGGGGGGGTGCAGCGTCCGGGAGCGGCAGAGCCAACAGTGTCCAGTCGGGCTCTGTGGCGGCGTTTGCTTAGCGAGCACCACTCGCAGTGAGAGGCAGCGAACAGCAGCAGAGGAGGAAATTGGAGGAGCCGCGTGGATGGGTCTGTGGCAGAGGCAGCTGTGGAGGCGTCCCTAATGGTAATTAAGTTTTTGGGGATGTGGAACAAATTGTTCAAGTTTACACTAACTTTTATGGGAAAAGTTGATTTGATATACGAGTGTTTTGATTTAAGAGCATGCTTTATGGAACGAATTATGCTCGTAAACCAAGGTACCAGTGTATATGGTAATTAGGGGAAAAGCAGAGTGTATAGATAAATTCTACAGGTTGAAAGAATGAATGAAAACAATTATCAACCACAAACAAGCGAACAATTTTTTTCTAGATGTTTTGATCATTCCTTCAAGCTGGGTGTGGAAGAAGTCCCATCCCATGACTTTCACAAGCGCCTCTCACAGAGGCCCTACTAAGACAGGAAAACAGCTCAGAGACAGAAAAGGCTAACTTCAAACCTTTCACAGTTTTGTTCCCAGAATAAGCCTTCACCCTTCAGGAAGGAGGAAAAAAACCCAGTATTATTCTGCATTATATTCATGTCCACTAAATAAAATCAGTTGGAATTAATAAAGATCACCTTCAATGTATGAATATCCACAGAACCAACACGCCACAACAGCAACGTTGGGAAGCAACAGCAGCAAACCTCAAATCTACTTACCATATGCTGCTTCTAGAGGTAAACAGTACTTTACACAAACACATAGGAAACAGCATAAGCAGCGGAACGCTGCTTTGTTTGGGGCCCAGGAGCTCCACCTTGGCGCGCAACCTCTAAACCAGGGGTGTCCAACCTGTGGCCCCCATGGCCGCATGCGGCCCCGTGAAGTATTTTGTGTGGCTCCAGTCGAGGGCAATGCAGTGTTTTCCTCTGCTGCCCCCGGGTGTTTACTGTCTTACCGGCTCCCTCCTCTGTCTTGCTGCAGCGTTTGCGCGGCCCCAGAAAATCTTTTTCAGTCAATGCGGCCCAGGGAAGCCAAAAGGTTGGACACCTCTGCTCTAAACAGTTCCTGAGTTCCTCTCGGGTGCTTAGGGATAGAATCTTCTGGTATAAATGATAACAAAGGATCCTTTTCTTCCATTGGTTTTTCACACAGGCTTTGCATTTGAAGCCAAGCTTTTTGTTCACAAGCCAATACTGAGAGAGTGTCATTCAGTCAATCTATTCTTAGGAGATTCAACGGTACTTCTGTTGCTCTGGGAGCCCTTCAGGTTTCAAACAGACTATTTTACTTTAGACATAGCATCTTCATCATTATACAGCTTGGATATATGCATCACAGACAGAGTGCAAACACACATGGTGATGTAGGAGAATTTTAACAACAAAGATTTATACCTTTCAAAAATAACAAGACTGTAAATGTATTTTCCATATCTTTTAAATTTATATAAATTATGAAGGTGAAATAATTCCACCGTTAAAATAATTTGTCATGGCACTACTGACAGCTCAGGACCTCTGCTAGCCATATGCAACTGAAGGAGCCATGTTCTGCTTCAACCAAGGAGACCAAAACAACATGAAAATGTTGCAGTCACACAAACTGCTATTTCTCAATAAAACTGGACTATCTGAACAACCGAAATTAACCGATACAGATAGAAACAAAATTGTCTGTAGCTTCTATGGTCTTGACAAACAATGTATTCACCCAAAAAGCACACGCTGGTCAACATGGTGTCTGCCAGAAGCCATCTCTCAGCATCTTACCTCTGCTTGGTTAGAAGGAAACGGTGTCTTGTTTTTTTAAAATTTTATTTGTTGACAAGCACATACATATGCTTTGAAATACAATGGTTCATGAGGCTAATGCCAAATTGGTATATTTTCAGAAGCAGGAACATCATAGTCTTGGGGCTCCTTTTACTAAGGTGCGGAATAGCGCGTGCTAAATTGCCCCGCGTGGTAGACCTTAACGCCAGCATTGAGCTGGCGTTATTCTAGAAGCGTACTGTGTGGTGTAGCATACAATAATTTTGTACATGCGCTAAAAACGCTAGCACACCTTAATAAAAGGAGCCCTTATGCTCTGAAATGATCTTCTCTTTCTTATCTTCTATTATCCATTCCCCTTTCCCGCATTTCTGTTCTTCTAGCTGAGTCTTGCTATCTATTTAATGGTTCAGCAAATTTTTCAAATCTCAATTTTTTTTGCATTTAAAAAGGCCTCCCATACTTTATGAAACCTTTCACATTTTTGTCTCCTAATGACAACAGTCTTACTCGTCTCATATTCCACATTCTGTTAATCACAGTTTGTACATAAGAATTGCCGCTACTGGGTCAGACCAGTGGTCCATCATGCCCATCAGTCCGCTCACGCGGCGGCCCTCTGGTCAAAGACCAGTGCCCTAACTGAGACTAGCCCTACCAGCACACGTTCTTGCTCAGCAGGAACTTGTCTAACTTTTTCTTGAATCCCTGGAGGGTATGACAGCCTCCAGAAGAGTGTTCCAGTTTTCCACCACTCTGGGTGAAGAAGAACTTCCTTACGTTCGTACGGAATCTATCCCCTTTCAACTTTAGACAGTGCCCTCTCGTTCTCCCTACCCTGGAGAGGGTGAACAACCTGTCCTTGTCTAAGTCTATCCCCTTCAGTACCTTGAATGTTTCGATCATGTCCCCTCTCAATCTCCTCTTGTCTTACCTTGCAGATAGAATTTCTTCCAATTAACAGCTGGTTTGCTTGTTGCCACTACTAGACACAATACACCTGATGACAATCTATTTAAAATGTAGAATTTAAGATCCCTCACCATGTCTATCATCTCCTTGATAAGATTCCTACCTCCCATCCCCAGAAATTCTATACTACTGGACAGTCTCACCACATGTGCATAAAACTCCTAGCTTGTCCACACCTCTGCCAATACTTCATGTGCTTCCCTTGAAAGATTTTGACTTATTATTGAGGAGTGAAATATATCCTGCATAACAATTTATAGCCATTTTCTAATAAAGAGGCTGAAATAGACAGTTTAGTTAGTTAGTTATCAAATACAAGCAAATTTAAATAGCACCCTAGTTTCAAAAGGCAACCATCGACTCGTGTTTGAGTTCTAGCAATTTGATGAATTACAGATCTAAAAAGAGATCAGTTTTGTGCTAGTTCAGTAAAGTCCTCCAGCATCTTCCCGATGGTTGTTTCTCAACATGTCCAACCATCTGATTGCAGGTCTCCCTCTTTGCCTGGTTCCTTCGAACTTCCCAAACATAATGTCCTTCTCCAAAGATCTTTTTCTTCTGACAGTGTGACCAAAATAAGACAGTCGTAACTTCATCATTTGGACTTCAATCAGTTTACCTAGTGACAATTCTTACCAGTTAGTTTCACCCAGGCCAGATCCCCATACTTAAAACATGTTTTGGAGGTTCATTTCATGACAGCACTAGGGAAGCATACACTGTACATATTTTTGATAATAGCCCTTTTGTCTCTGAATGTTTCATAAATAATTCCTTATAAGCTGACCCTTTTTTGAATTGCACGGCCTTCTCCTAAGAGGCCCACTTGGAAATTTCTTCCAATCTGTATACCGTATACTCTTGCTCAGCAAATTGTATATCTATAATTTTGCTTCCTTAATGTTTCCGCACTCTGTATTTCCTCTGACTATCTGCACATTGTAACTCGTTGAATGTCCAGCTCTCTTGATTGTAAACCGCCTAGAAGTCGCAAGATTGTGGCGGTATAGAAGAATAAAGTTATTATTATTATTCTTTGCTTAAATCGTCTATTGCTACCACTTCACGATATAGTGTCATATCTGTAAATACTGAAACAACTCCTTATATCTAATCCCAAATTGCTGTTTTAATTTCTCAAACTGGATTATTTTTATCATCCATGACTGTCTTAACCTGCACAGACCCTCATCCTGCTACCTGGAGAACCCTCCGCTCTACCCCACGATGATGCCTAGGTAGATGTCCATATTAATGCAAATAGGTTCCAGGATTGAGAATTTCTTATCCACTAGCAAATTTACTATAGTTGGCATCCCAAATCTCCAATATGCATTTAATAAATGTATTCTTCAACTATGCTAATGATTGTATTTTAGCAGATAACCTAGTTAATGCTGCCAATGGGGCACTTATCTTGCTTGATCCTCACCCAACTCATTGCTTACTCTCATTACATATTCCCTCTACTCCAGGGATCTCAAAGTCCCTCCTTGAGTGCCGCAATCCAGTCGGGTTTTCAGGATTTCCCCAATGAATATGCATTGAAAGCAATGTATGCACACAGATCTCATGCATATTCATTGGGGAAATCCTGAAAACACGACTGGATTGTGGCCCTCAAGGAGGGACTTTGGGGACCCCTGCTTATTCCATACATGCACTAAGTTGTGACGCTTGGTAATATCACTTCAAGACAGGCACACCCAACTTTCCCTTCCCCATCTGATTAATTCAGAGAACTCTCATGCTTCTTCTTTAATTTAATATGTTTTTGCCTCAGCTCTTGTACTTCATTTCTTTTCTTTCTTCAAATGAATACTTTCACCCCTTCCCACAAAGTGTAATGCTGCGTCTCTATAATCATAACACTGAAGGCACTCTTGAATTTGTTCCTTGATCACTTTACTTAACTTTAGCTAGTCCAGCATCTATCGTTTAGTTTCTATAAGGGAGCATATAGGAGACTGTCATTGTCCATTCAAGAAACTCCCTCTCTGGACCACCTTAAGGATTCAGGTTCTCCAGTACACAACAGAAAGGGGCAGAGTTCAAGCAGGGCAGATACCAGTATAAATCTGGCACTAAAAAGGAAGCCCAGATGTCAAGTAGCCCTTGGAGACAGTCCAGTATTATCTGTTGGAGTGACACTTCTTGCTCATCATGGACCACAAATCCCTCAAGTGGATGGCTCACCACAAGGAGTAACAGGCAAACAAAGAAAGCCTCACCTTAGAATATCAAAGTACAAAAGAAAGGCAAGGGAGGTGTCCTTTCAACCAAAAGTAAATCTTTATTATGTCAAAAAATACAGTCCCAACAAGGATCCTGGTTTTGGCATGTGCAAACGCCTTCCTCAGGGGACGCTACAAAACATGTAAAACACAAGTAAAAAAACATTTAAATTATACAAATAAAATAAAATATCTAAGAATAAACATTAGAGTGACATGCATGTGTGAAATGTAGTGTAGGATGAATGTCAATGTAAACTTAAAATCTTCAAAAATGAATGGTAAGTGACCATAAAACAGTTTGAATACATGGACTATGGCAGTTTGAACTATGGCATGTTAAAAACACAACGAAATATACTTATCACGTCTACACGTGAATGCTAACCATAGGCCAAGCTAAAAGCATTGGATAAAACACTGACATTCATCCAGCCTACTTTGTTGAAAGTGAAACGAGTGGCTGGAGAAACAGAAGAGAAGCTAAAACGTAACCATGTAGAGGGAAAATATACATAGTGAGCAGGGCAGGATTAATTCTTCGAGGGCCCCTAGGCACCAGAGTATGCTGGGCCCCGCCCATGCCCCGCCCCCATTTATCTGTTTTCTTATTTACTTCTTTATTTCCATTTGTATTTCTTTTTTTTTTTAAATTCAAAACAGAGATTAGCATACTATGCAACCCCCAAACATCTCTGAACAAAACCCCCCTTCCTTCCCTTCCCACCTACTTGCCTAGGACTTTAACTCTAAACCCTTTCCATACATATATAAGAGTGTTCAAATGCATTGTAAAGCAATAATACTATCCGAAACATAAGTCTATATTAATAACCAAGTTTGCAACTCCTCTCAACTGCCTCACTCTGTCGTCCAACTGTAACCCATATGTATATATAAAAATACATACATATGGGTAACTACTCTAGTATGTTCCACTCCATAACAAAACAACAAGGCAAGCATTCCAAAGAATCCAAAGTGGAACAAAAGAAGATCGGCAGCCAATAAGGAGATTCAAATCAGGTATATTCAAGGTGCTCCCAGGAACAATGCCTGATGCATTTCACCAAACAAGGCTGGTCAACGCTAACAGAAAACCATGTCTTTTATACACACAGGACACAGAACCACCTCACCCAGTATGGAATAAGTAATCACAAACTAAACTCCCTCCCTCCTTTTTACAAAAGCACGGAAGAGGTTTTTAGCGCTGGCTGGCAGGCTGAATGTTTTGTGCTGTCCTGACGATCATAGGAATTCTGTGACCATCGGAGCAGTGCAAAGCATTCAGCATGCTTGTGTTATAAACTGAAGGAACGGTACAGTTTAGGGGTGAAGAAACAGTGGTGCATATCCCCCAATACTGAACAAAATATAAAGATAGCAAATGTAAATTTGAAAAAAAGAGAACAAATCATTTTACAAATTAACAAATAAAAATAAAACAAAAAATGGAAAATAAGGTACCATTTTATTGGACTAATACATTTTTTAATTAGCTTTCAGAAGTCAAACCCTCTTTCCTTAGATCAGTAAAGCACAGTTACTTACCGTAACAGGTGTTATCCAGGGACAGCAGGCAGATATTCTTGACTGATGGGTGACGGCACCGACGGAGCCCCGGTACGGACACTTTTAGAGTGATTGCACTCTAAGAACTTGGAAAGTTCTAGAGACCGCACCGCGCATGCGCGAGTGCCTTCCCGCCCGACCCCGACGCGCGGTCCCTCAGTTAAGATAAGCCAGCTAAGAAGCCAACCCGGGGAGGTGGGTGGGACGCAAGAATATCTGCCTGCTGTCCCTGGATAACACCTGTTACGGTAAGTAACTGTGCTTTATCCCAGGACAAGCAGGCAGCATATTCTTGACTGATGGGTGACCTCCAAGCTAACAAAAAGAGGGATGGAGGGAAGGTTGGCCATTAGGAAAACAAATTTTGCAAAACAGATTGGCCGAAATGTCCATCCCGTCTGGAGAAAGCATCCAGACAATAATGAGATGTAAAAGTATGGATTGAGGACCACGTAGCAGCTTTGCAGATTTCCTCAATGGGCGTGGAACGGAGGAAAGCTACAGATGCTGCCATAGCTCTAATTCTATGTGCCGTGACAGAACCTTCCAGCGTCAGTCCGGACTGAGCATAGCAGAATGAAATGCACGCAGCAAGCCAATTAGATAGCGTACGTTTAGAAACAGGACGTCCCAATTTATTCGGATCAAAGGACAAAAAAAGTTGGGGAGATGATCTGTGGGGCTTAGTACGGTCTAAATAGTAAGCTAAAGCCCGCTTACAATCCAAAGTATGAAGAGCCTGTTCCCCGGAATGAGAGTGAGGTTTAGGGAAAAAAACAGGAAGTACAATAGATTGGTTGATATGGAACTCAGAAACAACCTTAGGGAGAAACTTTGGATGTGTACGTAGAACCACCTTGTCGTGATGAAAGACAGTGAAAGGTGGATCAGAAACTAGTGCATGGAGCTCACTGACCCTCCTGGCAGAGGTGAGAGCAATAAGAAAAAGTACCTTCCAAGTGAGAAACTTGAAAGAGGCAGTAGCCAAGGGTTCAAATGGAGGCTTCATCAAGGCGGAGAGAACCACGTTCAGATCCCAGATCACCGGAGGTGCTTTGAGAGGTGGTTTCAGATTGAAAAGACCTCGCATGAATCTGGAGACCAGGGGATGAGCTGAAAGGAGTTTCCCCTGGACTGGCTCATGAAAAGCCGTAATGGAACTGAGATGAACTCTGATGGAAGTAGACTTGAGACCAGCAGTAGACAGAGAAAGCAGATAATCCAATAGAGGTTCCACAGCAAGAGACTTGGGGTCATGATGATGTAGGAGACACCAAGAAGAAAACCTCGTCCACTTTTGATAGTAACATTGCAGAGTGGCTGGTTTCCTGGAGGCGTCCAAGATGGAGCGAACAGGCTGAGATAACAAAAGATCAGTTGAAGTCAGCCCGAGAGATACCAAGCTGTCAGGTGTAGAGATTGCAGGTTGGGATGGAGGAGGGTTTCCTGATCTTGTGTAAGCAGAGATGGAAACAGTGGAAGTAGAAATGGATCCCTGGAACTGAGTTGAAGTAGAATGGAGAACCAATGCTGTCTGGGCCACCGTGGTGCAATCAGGATCATGGTGGCTCGTTCCCTCTTTAATTTGAACAAGGTCCGAAGCATGAGAGGCAGAGGAGGGAAAGCATAAAGGAACAGATTGGACCAATCCAGAAGAAACGCATCCGCTGCCAGACGGTGAGGAGAGTAAAGTCTGGAGCAGAATTGGGGCAGCTGATGATTGTGAGGAGCTGCAAAAAGGTCCACCTGAGGAGTGCCCCATTGTGCGAAGATGGACTGCAGAGTCGATGGGTCGAGAGTCCATTCGTGGGGTTGGAGAACTCTGCTGAGCTTGTCCGCTAAGTAGTTCTGTTCTCCCTGAATGTAAATCGCTTTCAGGAATAAGCGGCGCGAGGATGCCCAAGACCAGATTCTCTGGGCTTCCTGGCATAAGAGGCGAGAGCCCGTTCCCCCTTGCTTGTTGATGTAGTACATAGCCACCTGGTTGTCTGTGCAAATTAGAAGGACTTGCGGAAATAGAAGGTGTTGGAAGGCCTTGAGGGCATAGAACATTGCCCTGAGTTCCAGGAAATTGATGTGATGCTTCTTTTCCTGAGGAGTCCAAAGGCCCTGAGTTTGGAACTCGTTCAGATGAGCTCCCCATGCATAAGGGGAGGCGTCGGTGGTGATGACCAGATGATGAGGAGGCAGATGAAACAGAAGGCCCCTGGAGAGATTTGAGGATATCAACCACCATTGCAGAGACTGACGAAGAGATGATGTCACAGATATGTGTCGTGAGCAAGAGTCTGTCGCTTGAGACCACTGGAGAGCCAGGGTCCATTGAGGAGTGCGCAGGTGAAGCCGTGCCAGGGGTGTGACATGAACTGTGGAGGCCATGTGACCCAAGAGAATTATCATCTGCTTTGCAGAAATGGAGTGCTGGGACAGAACCTGCTGACAGAGTGATTGGAGGTTGTGAAGACGGTTGTCCGGCAAGAAGGCTCTCATCTGGACCGTGTCCAGTACCGCTCCAATGAATTGAAGTCTTCGTGTAGGCAGAAGGTGAGACTTGGGTATATTGATTTCGAACCCCATTAGTTGTAGAAATAAGATGGTCTGGTTGATGGCCAGAAGAACAGTCTGAGATGAAATGGCCTTGATTAACCAATCGTCCAGGTAGGGAAAAACCTGAAGGTGGTGGGAGCGGAGAAACGCTGCCACCACTACCAGACATTTTGTGAACACTCTTGGAGAGGAGGCAAGACCGAAGGGGAGCACTCTGTATTGGTAATGACAGTGATTGATCATGAAGCGAAGGTACTGTCTGGAGGCCGGATGAATTGGAATGTGAGTGTAGGCCTCTTTGAGATCGAGAGAGCATAGCCAGTCGTTGTGATCGAGGAGAGGATAAAGCGTAGCTAGAGATAGCATCTTGAATTTTTCTTTGACCAAACATTTGTTGAGATCTCGTAGATCTAGAATTGGTCTGAGGTCTCCTGTTTTCTTGGGGACTAGAAAATACCGGGAGTAAAATCCTTGCCCTCTTTGGTCCAGAGGAACTTCCTCTATGGCGTTTAGAAGCAGGAGGGACTGAACCTCCTGACAAAGGAGGGCAGATTGAGGAGTGTGCAAAGCAGACTCTTTTGGTAGACTTTGGCCCGGAAGGGTGTGAAAGTTGAGAGAGTAGCCGTGGCGGATGATGTTGAGGACCCACTGGTCCGAAGTGATAACTTCCCACCGGCTGAGAAAGAAAGATAGACGTCCTCCTATCGGTTGAGGGAGGAGAGGAGATGGTTGAACGCTGGCTATGCCCTCGAGGATCAAGTCAAAAGGGCTGAGTCGATTTTTGTGGAGGAGGCGGCTTAGCTTGTTGTTGCTGCTGAGGCCTAGGTGTTTGCCGCTGCTGTTGACGCTGCCTCCTAGGTTGCTGAGTGGAAGGCTGTAAGGGACGAGCCACAAAACGCCGCTGATAGGCCGTTTGCTGTCTGAATGGCCGTGAAGGTGGAGGTTTCTTCTTGGTCTTAAGAAGGGTATCCCAGCGGGTTTCATGAGCCGAAAGCTTCTGGGTCGTTGAGTCCATAGAATCTCCGAACAGCTCATCCCCTAAACATGGGGCATTAGCCAACCGGTCTTGATGATTAACATCAAGCTCAGAGACTCTGAGCCAAGCCAAACGGCGCATGGCTACAGATATGGCTGTTGCTCTAGAGGTAAGCTCAAAAGTGTCATATATAGACCTTACCATGAATTTTCTGAGCTGGAAAAGAGCTGAAGAGCACTGATGGAAAGCCTCACGATTCCCCACAGGAAGGTACTGCTCAAAGGAAGCCATGGTGGTAAGGAGATGCTTTAAATAAAATGAAAAATGAAAAGCATAGTTACCAGAACGATTAGCAAGCATCGCATTCTGGTAAAGTCGCTTACCGAACTTGTCCATGGCTTTACCCTCTCTGCCAGGAGGGACAGAGGCATAGACACTAGCTCCCAAGGACTTCTTGAGGGTAGATTCTACAAGAAGAGACTCATGAGAGAGTTGTGGTTTATCAAAACCAGGAATGGGGATTACTTTATAAAGGGAATCCAATTTGCGAGGAGCTCCCGGGATAGTAAGAGGAGTCTCCAGATTCTTGTAAAAGGTCTCCCTCAGGATGTCGTGTAAAGGGAGTTTCAAGAATTCCTTTGGAGGCTGGTCAAAATCAAGAGCGTCCAAAAAAGCTTTGGACTTTTTAGACTCAGCCTCCAAAGGAATGGAAAGAGATTCACACATATCTCTTAAAAAAGAAGAGAAAGAGGTGGAATCAGGTTTGGAGGAAATATCCTGGAGAACAGGCTCGTCTTCCTCTGATGAACACTCCCCTTCTGACTGAAGAGGTTCTTCAGAGTCGCCCCACAGATCAGGGTCTCGAACATGGGGACCACGGTCCCGAGACTCAGGGGTGGATGGTTCTCGGTGTCGGGACTTCTGTACCGACTTACCCGACCTCACCGACGCGGTACCGGGCGATGTTATCGGTCGCACCGGAGCCGATGTCTGTACCGATTGGTGATGAGACCTAGACTCCGGTGCAAGGACAGGCATCGATGTCGATGAGGTCAAGTGTACCGGTACCGAAGGAGTGGTTGGTGACAATACTGGGTGTTCCACGATCGGTACCGGTGGCTCAGTGGGGACCGATACCGGAGGGCTCGGTGTCAGGAGAGCTGGAAGGAGTTGTTTGAGCTGTTCCTTCAGCTGTACCTGCAAGATGGCCGCAATGCGATCATCAAGGGAGGGCACCGGTACCGCTTTTTTCTTCTGCGGTACCTGCGGTGCCGCTCGACGCCCCGGAGATGAGGAGCCCGATGTCGAGGGACTCACCTCAATAGGGGCGGAGCGCTTCCGCTGGCGTCTCACGGTCGGCAGGATTGGGCTCTCTGCAATGGAGACCGGAGGACGTTCCAGCGGGGAAGGCTTCTTAGCCGGCTTACCTGCATGCTGCGACGTCGACGCGGGATCGCGTGGCGTCGATGAGGTGGGTGCCGACGAAACAGGTACCGAGACCGGCGCCGAAGACGCGGGGTCGGACATGTCGGTGCCGAAAAGCAGTTTCTGCTGTATCTCTCGATTTTTGAGAGTCCGCTTTTTCAAAGTGGCACAGCGGGTGCAGGTAGAGGCCTGATGTTCTGGACCCAGACACTGAAGGCACCAGTTGTGCGGGTCTGTCAGGGAAATAGGCCGTGCACACCGCTGGCACTTCTTGAACCCGGGCTGGGGGGGCATGAACGTAAAAACGGCTTCTGTCAAATCGAAGGCCGAGGCCTCGATGATGGCAGTAGGCCCCGCCGGGTCAAATCAAGAAACTTGACAAAAACAAGAGAAAAATTTTTTTTTTTTTTTTTTAAAGAAAGAAAAAAGGAAGGGCAAAAAGAACCCGAGAAAGTTTACGCGAGCGGGAAGGCGAATGAAAAAAATATTTCAACAGCCGTTGAAAATGCGACTTCTTAGCTCCGCGGAAACTAAGAAACTGAGGGACCGCGCGTCGGGGTCGGGCGGGAAGGCACTCGCGCATGCGCGGTGCGGTCTCTAGAACTTTCCAAGTTCTTAGAGTGCAATCACTCTAAAAGTGTCCGTACCGGGGCTCCGTCGGTGCCGTCACCCATCAGTCAAGAATATGCTGCCTGCTTGTCCTGGGATAAAGTATACTACTGTTACAGTATCCTGTCCTGACCTGAGGAAGGAGAATTTGGTCTCTGAAAGTTAGCCAAAAATATATTAAAATTAGTCCAATAAAAGGATCACCATTTCTATTTCTAAACATTTATCAACACAGCTAAAATACTACTTTATCCTAAAGCAATAAAATAAAAAATAGACTTTTTTTTTTCTACCTCTGTTCTTATCATTCGCTTCCTTCTATCCAGTGTCTGCCCTTTCCAGAAAATCTCTACCTCCCTCTGCCATCTCTCCTTCTGCTCCCCCTGCCCCTCTTTGGTTTAGCATCCATCATCTTCCCTCTGTTCCCCCCATGGATAGACATATCTCTCATTCCATCTCTCCTTCTCTCCCCCCTGTGGTTTTTAGTGTCTCTCTCTTCTCATTTCCTCCACTCAGATCTGATATTGTCTCCCCTGTTTCTGGGAATTCTCTTCTCTCTTTCCTTTTCTTCTCTATTTCCTGCCTCCGTCTAAATTAAATTATTTCTTATTTTTCAGTCCTCAGTTTCCCTCTTTTCACTGTGTCTACTCACAGCTTGCCACCCCTTTCCTTCATCCCTCCTCTATCTCACTAACCCTATCTTCTTCCCCCCATTCATCATGTGGGAAAGCAGCAACAGTGGTGAGGCAGTGGTGAGGCAATTCCACTGAAATTGTGGGACCGACCAAGGGACAGGGGTGGCAAGGACATGAATGAGAGGAAGATAACCTCTAGCTCCTCACCGCTGCTGCTTTCCCACATGCACCTGATGCTGACGGCACAAGTTCTTCCCACTTCCATCATCTGCCCTCTTCTCTCCCTCCCTCTACCCCAGGCAATTCCATCAGTTATCCTGCCCCCCTCAGTGAATTGCCTGGGTAGAGGGAGGGAGAGAAGAGGGCAGATGATGGAAGTGGGAAGAACTTGTGCCGTCAGCGTCAGGTGCATGTGGGAAAGCAGCAGCGGTGAGGAGCTAGAGGTTATCTTCCTCTCATTCATGTCCTTGCCACCCCTGTCCCTTGGTCGGTCCCACAATTTCAGTTTCCAGCATATCCCCTCCCTCCATTCTTGTAGCCCAGAATCTCCTCTCCTGACATCTCCCTGTCCTTTTTCCTTCACTATCTTCCTATCCCATCTCTATTCCCTTCTGTCCCTCTCCCCATGATCAATCATCTCACCACCTCTCTCTTCCCTCCCCCTCAGGGTCAAAGATTGCTTCCACTCTCTTTCCTGTTGTTCTCTTCCCCCTGTCACTCTATGATCTAGCACCCCTCCTGCCCTTGTCCAATATTTTCCCTTCTCTCCCTCCCTCTCATCCCATGCTCCAACATAATGTACTTCTACTGCCCTTCCATCTTCCCCTCCCCACTCATTTACTGCTTTCTCCTGCCTTTGCCGAACCCCCTTTCCCCCGCAGCGTTTGGCAACACCGGGGCCCCCCCCTCGATCATAGAAACAGGGCCCCCCACCCCCCTCAATCGGCGAAACAGGGCCGGCGACTGCTTTCTCCCACCGCTGCCGAAGCCTGTAAATAACTTTAACACACGCCGCGGGGCTCTAACAGTGCGCGTGCTGCCGACGGCTTCCTTCCTCCTTCCTCCCCCCTCATGAAGTAACTTCCCATTTGGTTGACAGAGGAGGAGGGAAGCCGGTAGCGTCACGCGCACTGTTAGAGCCCCGCGGCGTCTGTTAAAGTTATTTACAGGCTTCAGCAGCAGCGGGAGAAAGCAGTCGCCAGCCCTGTTTTGCCAATCAAGGAGGGGGGGGGTCCAGTTTCGCCGATCGAAGGGGGGGGGCGGTGTTGCCGATCGCTGCGGGGGGACCGGGCTGTCGCCGTCTGAATTTTTTTTTTTTTTGGAGTGGTCTCCTTCAGTGGGCCCCCTTAACCATTTTGGGCCCTAGGCACGTGCCTACTTGGTCTAGTGGTTAATCTGGCCCTGATAGTGAGACAGACAGATTGGTGATAATATGATGAATAGAAAGTCAAGTAAATACCGTGGCATGACAAAAAGGGGTGGGGGCTGCAAAAGGATTTCCTGAAAACAGACGGCATGCCTAGAGACAATCTAAAGGCAAACCAACCACAAAAAAAGGGGGTAAGATGCAAAACAGCTCCCATAAAATTGACTCAAGTGCACAGAAATAAAACTCATATGGTGAACATACATCATACCTGGTTAAAACCAGTAATCGCTATGAAATGAGTGATGAAATGAGTGTGAGCAAACTCAAATCTAGAAAAAAGAGAGAGAGCCGTGCTTACCTTAGCCGTGTAAACCTGAAATGAGTTGTGAACATTGGCAACGATGTCGGAGAAATAGAAGGGGTGCGATGTACTGACGTATATTAAGTCTGAGAAGCAACGTGTTGACGTGGCCGATTTGCGCGAGTGACGTGTAGACATGATAAGTACCCGTAAACACATACCCATTGTTAAGTGTGAAGTGGAACAGCATCATTCGGTGGTTTCTCAGCCTCTAGTCCTTTTTGAGGTGCAACATCACATGGGACAAGATCATGCAAATGCTGATTTTTTTTTTTTGTCTTGGGAGGTGGATCCTTCTGATATAGCAGGTGCTCAACCCGGCTTGACTGAGCTGAGGAAGAGGGTATGTGAGGATGTCTATAGGAAACAACCCCTCCCCCCCTTAATGACACTCCTTCACAGTGGCAGAACTTCCTTAAAACTCAGTCCCACCCAGAGTAGAAGTGATATGGGAGGAGTAGAGCCAGGAGGGCATGGTTCAGGAAATATAAAAGCTCAGGGCATAGCCCATAAGGAAGCCCATAGAAAAGCAGCGATGCCCGAGCGTATATACCTCCACCACATATGTGTGAACTGCAACTGCAATTTTCAGGTAGGCCAAGTTCAACTCGGGACCTTGCAGACAGCAATGTTACTTACCGTAACAGTTGTTATCCAGGGACAGCAGGCAGCTATTCTCACTAGTGGGTGATGTCATCCGACAGAGCCCCGATATGGACGTCTCACAAGCATGTCTTGCTTGAAGAAACTCAGAAGTTTCGAGATGCCCGCACCGCACATGCGCCAGTGCCTTCCCGCCCGACGGTCCGGGCGTGTCTCCTCAGTTCAGGTAGCTAGCAGAGAAGCCAACCCAGCGGAGGTGGGTGGGACGTGAGAATAGCTGCCTACTGTCCCTGGATAACAACTGTTACGGTAAATAACATTGCTTTATCCCAGGACAAGCAGGCAGGTATTCTCACTAGTGGGTGACCTCCAAGCTAACCTCAATGGGATGGTGGGAGAGTTGGCAACTTAGGAGAATAGATTTTGTAACACTATTTGGCCAAACTGTCCATCCCTTCTGGAGAAAGTATCCAGACAATAATGAGAGGTGAATGTATGAACCGAGGACCAAGTGGCAGCCTTAAAATCTCCTCAATCGGTGTCGATCTGAGGAAGGCTACAGAGGCTGCCATTGCTCCGACCTTATGGGCGGTGACCTTACTGGGAAGGGGTAATCCCGCCTGGGCATAGCAGAAAGAGATACAAGCTGCCATCCAGTTGGAGATGGTGCGCTTTGATACAGGTCATCCCAACTTGTTTGGATCAAAGGAGACGAATAGTTGAGGAGCAGTTCTGTGTGGTTTGGTGCGATCCAAGTAGAAAGCCAAAGCACGTTTACAGTCCAGAGTGTGAAGAGCAGATTCTCCAGGATGAGAATGAGGCTTTGGAAAAAACACCGGAAGTACAATGGATTGGTTGAGATGAAATTCAGAGACCACTTTAGGTAGGAACGTTGGATGAGTGCGGAGGACCACCTTGTCATGATGGAAGACTGTGAAAGGCGGGTCCGCCACCAGGGCCTGAAGCTCACTGACCCTGCGAGCAGATGTGAGGGCCACAAGAAAAACCACTTTCCAAGTGAGAAACTTTGGTGGAGCCTTGTTGAGAGGCTCAAAAGGAGGTTTCATAAGCTGAGAAAGGACAACATTGAGATCCCAAACCACAGGAGGAGGTTTGAGAGGAGGATTAACATGAAAAAGTCCTTTCATAAATCTGGAAACCACAGGATGAGCAGAGAGAGGTTTCCCTTGTAGAGGCTGATGGAAAGCCGCAATAGCACTCAGGTGGACTTGTATAAATGTCGACTTGAGACCAGACTGAGACAGGTGTAAAAGATAGTCCAATACAGAGGATAGGGAGGCTCGTTGAGGCTCCTTAGAATTGGAAACACACCAGGAAGAAACACACCATTTTGGGGAGTAGCATTGACGAGTAGCAGGCTTCCTGGAAGCCTCCAAAACATCCCTCACCACCTGGGAAAACTGGTGAGGAGTTACGTTGAGAGGAACCAAGCTGTCAGGTGGAGAGACTGCAGATTGGGATGAAGCAGAGATCCCTGATGCTGAGTAAGCAGTGAAGGAAACACTGGAAGAAGGAATGGCTCCCTGCTGCTGAGTTGAAGCAGAAGGGAGAACCAAGGTTGTCTGGGCCACCGAGGAGCAATCAGAATCATGGTGGCATGGTCGGACTTCAGCTTGACCAGAGTCTTTTGAATGAGAGGAAAGGGAGGAAACGCATACAGAAAGCGATTCCCCCAATCCAGCAGAAAGGCATCCGCCTCGAGACGATGAGGATCGTAGATCCTGGAGCAGAATTGAGGCAGCTTGAAGTTGTGGGGAGCCGCAAAGAGGTCTATTTGAGGCGTCCCCCATTGTGCAAAGATCTGATGAAGGGGCTTGGAATGGAGTGTCCATTCGTGAGGCTGGAGAAGACGACTTAGGTTGTCCGCCAAGACATTTTCCTTCCCCTGAATGTAGACAGCTTTGAGGAAGGCATTGTGGCGAACCGCCCAATCCCAGACCCTGAGAGCTTCCTGGCAGAGGGAGGCCGAGCCCGTGCCCCCCTGCTTGTTGACATAGTACATGGCTACTTGGTTGTCTGTGCGAATGAGGACCACCATGTCGTGAAGCAGATGTTGAAAAGCTTGAAGAGCATTGTAGATGGCCCTGAGCTCCAGAAGATTGATCTGATGGAGTCGGTCCGCACCGGTCCAGAATCCCTGAGTGCGAAGCCTATCCAGATGTGCTCCCCATGCATAGGTCGAGGAATCGGTCGTGAGTACCTTCTGGTGGGGAGGAGAATGAAACAGCAAACCTCTGGATAGATTCGAAGAGGTCATCCACCAAAGTAGAGACTGCCGAAGAGCAGGAGTGACGGTGATGTGTCGAGTCAACGGATCCGACACCTGACTCCATTGAGACGCCAGGGTCCACTGAGGAATTCTGAGATGGAGTCTGGCCAACGGCGTCACATGAACTGTAGAGGCCATGTGGCCCAGGAGGACCATCATGTGTCTCGCCGAGATGGACTGGCGAGAAGATACAGACTGGCAGAGATGAAGAAGAGCCTCCATGCGCTGAGGAGGGAGAAATGCTCTGAGACGTATGGTATCCAGAATCGCCCCAATGAAGGGAAGCGACTGCGTAGGGTGCAGATGAGACTTGGGAAAGTTGATCTCGAATCCCAAACTTTGCAGGAACAGAATCGTGGACAAGGTCGCCGAGATGACCTCCGAGGCCGAGGGAGCCTTGATGAGCCAGTCGTCGAGGTAGGGAAATACCTGAAGACCCTGGTTCCGGAGAGCCGCAGCTACCACTACCAGACACTTTGTGAAGACCCTGGGAGACGAAGACAGACCGAATGGAAGCACTCGATACTGCAGATGCAGATGTCCCACTCGAAATCTGAGGAATTTGCGAGAGGCCGGATGAATGGGAATGTGAGTGTAGGCCTACTTGAGATCCAGAGAGCATAACCAGTCGTTCTGCTCGAGGAGGGGGTAAAGAGAAGCAAGGGTCAGCATGCGAAACCTCTCTTTGACTAGGAATTTGTTGAGGACCCTGAGGTCCAAAATGGGTCGCCCGTCTTCTTCGGAACAAGGAAGTAC
The DNA here is from genome assembly GCF_902459505.1 of Geotrypetes seraphini. Lineage (NCBI taxonomy): Eukaryota > Metazoa > Chordata > Amphibia > Gymnophiona > Dermophiidae > Geotrypetes > Geotrypetes seraphini. The sequence goes on from NC_047085.1 coordinate 157,994,960, forward strand.
CGGGAGTAAAACCCCTGATTCAGTTGGTCCTCCGGGACCGGCTCAATGGCCCGAAGCCGGAGCAAAGCCTGAGCTTCCTGAAGAAGAAGGGCGGCCTGCGTCAAGTTGGAAGGATACTCTCTTGGAGGGTGGTCTGGAGGGACCCGCTGGAATTGAAGAGAGTATCCCTCTCTGACGATAGTAAGGACCCAGAGGTCGGTGGTTATGGCCTCCCATCGATGATAAAAATGATGGAGACGCCCTCCGATGGGAAAAACAGGGGGAGGCAGAACGAGACTGGTTATGCCCTCGACGAGACAGTCAAAAAGGCTGAGGAGCCTTAGGGACAGCAGCCGGCTGAGACTTCGGCTGACCCTTCTGAGGAGGCTGCCGTTTCGCAGGTTGTCTCGCAGGTGGAGCTTGCCTCGGCTGATAACACCGTTGATAGATCAACGGCGGTCGAGAGGGTCGAGACTGTTGAGGCTTAGGCTTCGGCCGAAGAATGGACTGGAAGGACTTTTCATGATCAGACAATTTCTTCGTGACTGTCTCGATGGATTCGTCAAAAAGATCCGCCCCAGCACACGGGACGTTTGCTAGTCGGTCCTGAAGATTCGGGTCCATGTCAATGGTTCTCAACCAGGCCAAACGGCGCATCGCCACAGAGCAGGCCGCTGCTTGGGCCAAGAGCTCAAAAGCATCATAGGCAGATTGCATTAACTGAAGACGAAGCTGGGACAGCGAAGCAACCACCTCCTCAAACCGAGCCTGGGACTCGATGTAGGGCGTGAACTTCCGAAGCACAGGCAGAAAGAATTCCAAGTAGGTGGCAAAGTGGAAATTGTAATTCAGGACTCGGGAGGCCATCATAGAATTCTGATAGATGCGTCGACCAAACTTATCCATGGTTCTGCCCTCGCGGCCCAGAGGCACGGAAGCATACACTTGACCAGGATGAGACCGCTTGAGCGAGGATTCGACCAGGAGGGACTGATGAGAAAGCTGAGGTCCCTCGAAGCCCTTATGATGCACCGTGCGGTATCGAGCATCCAATTTTCCAGGAACCGCAGGAATAGAGTAAGGAGACTCAAAGCACCTCATGAAGGTCTGATCGAGGAGCTTATGCAGAGGAAGGCGCAAGGACTCGGCTGGAGGACGAGGCAAGTGCATGGTATTGAGGTACTCCTTGGAGTATCGAGACCCAGCATCAAGGGTAATGTCCATGTCATCCGCCATTTGTCTGAGAAATGAGGAAAAAGACAGTTGGTCTGCCAGCGCCGGTCTTCGAGAAGGACTAGAAGAAGACGAGGCATCGGGCTCCACCGAGGCCTGTGAACAGCAGGGCGAGTAAAAAACCTCGGGGTCCTCGAACTCCGGGCCCGGAGGAGGAGACCTAGCCGAAGCAGCATACCCCATTCGAGGCAATTTTTTCTGAGACGAGACGGTTGAGTGCCGAGAGGAATGCCTCGAGGAGTGTCTGGATCGATGCCCCTCTCGGTGTCTGGAAGGGGAGCGAGCCCGCCTGTGAGAATACTTGTCCCCAGAAGCCTCCAAGGAGCAGATCGGACTCGAGGCCGTCGATCGGAGAGGCGGAAGAGTCGGAGCCTCCCCAGAAGCCGCCCAGGTTTGATAGGGGGTTCGGAAGAACTCGTCCTGCTTCCTGCTATGCCCAGGACTGGGAGGTCTCGAAGGGGGACGCCACACCGTGTCATGGGGCGGGGTAATAGGCTCCAAGGGAGGCAAGTCGCCAAGGGAAGCTTTCCTCGAGGGGATAGGCTCCAAGGGAGGCATATCGCTAAGGAAGGCCTTCCTCGAGTGAATCTGTTCCAAGAGAGGCATGGCACTAACCGAGGATCGCCTCGAATCGGACACCGCCCGCCGCTCCTCCTCGCCGAGCAACGAGGTTGTGCGGCGCTGCGGCAGAGGAGGAGGAGGGGGCGGCCCGCCCCTTGGAACCGGAACTTGGAGGTCACCTTGGATCGAGGCAATCAGCCGGGGTCCCATGGTGGACATGAGTTCCACAAACTGAGCCTCTAGAAGGGACTTCAGCGAAGCCGATATGGAGGGATCCGCACCAAAAGGGGGCCCTTCCGCACGGTCTCCGCGCTCTTTCGGTGTTGTGTGCTTCTGCTTGCCAGTCTTCGGCACTTTAAGCACCACCAGTGGAACTGTAGGGGTCGATACCTGTTCCGAGGAGACGGAGGAAGGCACCGGCACCGAGGTCGAGGCAGAAACCGGCGTGAACGATGCCGGTTTCAGAAGGCCCGAAGCGGCCGGGGAGGCAGAGGGCTTCGCCGACGGAGTCGAAGCACCAGTTGATGTCGAAGCTGAAGGATCCAACGAAGCTTCCATCTTGAACATGGACTCCCACAGCAGACAGCGGCGCTTAAACGCACGCGCCGTTAGAGTGGAGCAAGGCCGGCACGATTTCGGAAGGTGATCAGGACCCAGACACTGTAGGCAGCGTCGATGCGGGTCCGTAAGCGAAATCGCGCACTGGCACGTGCTACACTTTTTAAAACCAGTGATCGGCCGGGACATAGGCCGGAAAATCTCCGCCGCAAGGTCGAAGGCGCGGGGCCCCAGCCCCGCGGCCGACCCGGTGTCGGGCGAAGAAATTTTTTTTTTTTTTTTTTTGAAAAAAGAAATCAAAGAAAGAAATAAATGCTTGGGAGAGCCAAAAAAACCCAACCTGCGGCAAAATAGAAGGCAAAAAACAGATTCAATGGGCGCAGAATTGAAGTAAACTTCTCAGCTCCGCGGAAGAAAAAGAACTGAGGAGACACGCCCGGACCGTCGGGCGGGAAGGCACTGGCGCATGCGCAGTGCGGGCATCTCGAAACTTCTGAGTTTCTTCAAGCAAGACATGCTTGTGAGACGTCCGTATCGGGGCTCTGTCGGATGACATCACCCACTAGTGAGAATACCTGCCTGCTTGTCCTGGGATAATTGTATCTATGGCCTGGCTGAATTGGTAACTATGAGGATTTGGACCAGAGTCAAACGACATGTGCTACCTTGCTGATAAACAGTAGTGCATGCCCTGGCCCTACAGGAGCAGGCCACGAGAAAACATTTTTACATCTAAAAACTAGCTTTATGTTTACTTTCTCTCCCACCTGTGAATTAAAGAGGAGCCCCCTACCTGACATCTTTAATAAATATAATTTCTGTCTATCTTAACCCACTGTATAGCTCCATTTTATCTGGGCCCGTCCTTGTCCATGTTGAAAAAAGACAGTAGTTTCATTTAGAATGCAGCATCATATAAGCTGAATGAAAGAGAATTGTGATTTTTGTGTTAGTCAACTTGGATATGTGAAAATAAAGGTCAACAGTCAAGCTATAGGTGACACCTTCCTATTGGACTAACTTACGTTTTCAAGAGTTATCCTCTCTTCATCAGTCAATAAGGAAACAATAAAATTATCACTGGTTTAAATAGTACAAACTCATCCAGATTTTAGATTTTCTGCATGTGTAAAACAGCTCAGGGAAAGGGGTTGAGTTGCATATCTAGACAACCTAAAAACTAAATGAGTTGGTCTTATTTGAACTCAGCAAAAGTGCATTGTTTCTTTGCTAAGCTAATGAAGGCAAAATACCTTTCAACAGATTGTCAAAGATGCATTTAGTTAGTTCAATATGAAGGTGTCACATATAAGCTGAAATAAATTTTAATGAAATTTGTACATGTTGTGAGCCATTTCCTCCAGCATACACCAAGATGAGCATAAGAGAGTTTTGCTATCTGACAAACTGGAGCAGTAATTCTGAAATCTTAATATTTCAGCAGCTTCTGGCAACTTGCCCTATACCACATACAAATCATTAAATGACACATAAAAGGAATAGGTGATTTGAACAATGAAACATGATAAAATAATTTCTTTACAGTGGGTATTTCCTGTCTGGGACTGCTGCCATAATTTCCTTTTTTGGCATAGGGTGCAAAACAGTATTACATGCTTTACAAACAGGACAATAACCAAGTCTGTAACAAGCATCAATTCGTACTGTTGGCAAGTGAGATATGACTTGCTTGGTGATTAATATAATGTATTCCTGAAGAAACTTGCTGTAGGGGAGAAAGGGGACATCAAAGAATCATCAAATGACAAAGGTGTGCAGCATGACTACGTGTAATTAAACTCTGGAATTCACTGCCAGAGAATGTGGTGAAATCAGTTAGCTTAGCGGGGTTTTGAAAAGGTTTGGATAATTTTCTAAAAGAGGCCATTATTGAGATGGCTTGGGGAAATCCACTGCTTATTCCTAGGATAAGCAACATAGAATCTGTTTTGCTACTTGGGATCTGGGTTGGCCATTGTTGGAAACAGGATACTGAGCTTGATGGACCTTCTGTCTGTCCCAGTATGGCAATTTTTATGTATCCACAATTAATCAGCTGAGCCTAAAACACTGGCAGCAGGCACCCAGATATTCACTCTCAACTATAGCCTCTTTAACACAGAGCTTTAATGGTTTAATTCATCTATTCTATAAAGCATTCAAAGGTCAATAAAACCACTGTGCACCCAGACTAAAAGCCAGTTTTGACAGCAGAGAAGGACACCACCCTTAGCCCCCAGTCCAGGAGACTCAGCTTACCATCACCTTACGCAGTGTATAGCGTTTGGAACGGATGTCATCCATCAGCATCTCGTAGGGAGTCAGCTCATACTCTATGGAAAGTGGGTTGTACTGACGCTCCTGCACCTTCTTTAGCTTTACACCGTTTCGTAAATCTCGCATCACCTGTACCCAGAACCGGGCCTGGAGAGTCAAAGAACATCATTTCAGAAACAGTGTTTCTTAGTATTTCTAAATTCATCATTCCAATTTTAGTTAGATGATTCACAAAAGAAAATAATTATAAATTATTACAAATTTTACTCTATAACTAGGCACCTCTTTTTAGGTACCCCAATGCTGTGCAGTTAAGAGCCTGTTCTATAATGGTATTTGGATGCCTAGATTCTGTTATAAATTATCAGTTATGACCTGATTATCAGTGTGCCTTACAGTTATATGCCTGCAGTTATACAAGCCACAGACCTGGCATAACAACAAGTGAGTAAATGTGGCAAGGGTGTAAGTAAGGATACTATTCTCTAAGCCCTACCCTTGCTCCGCCCATGTATATGTCCCCTCTTGCATTTATGTGCTGCACTCTCAGAGAACAGTGCTTAGTCATTTTGATGCCTCCTTCAATACAAGCAGAAGTGTGCACTTACTGTGAAAGTGCCCATATTCTATACATTTACTTGCATAACTTATATGTAAATGTAAGCATGCTGTTATACAATTGATATTTATATATACACACACACATATCACAGGGCTCAATTTGTAGACAACAAAGAAGTAGAACCAATGGTAGGGCTAAGACTGGAAATGAAAGTGAGGCCGGAACCAGAAGTGAACTTACTCCTACACACATTTGTGGATAAAATGGAAGCTGATATGTACATATACTTGGAAAATTCATACATTTAATTATAATAATAATAATAACTTTATTTTTCTATACCGCCATAGTCAGGCGACTTCTAGGCGGTTTACATTGTAAGAAGGCTGGACATTCAGCGAATAACAAAAGGTCTTAATACAATACAATAAGTCAACTTACAATACCGTACCATGAGTCTAAATACAATACAATACAATACATTACAATGAGTCTAAATACAATACAATACAATGAGTCTAAGTACAATACCTTACAATGGGTCTAAATACAAACAATAATCTAAGAGGGAAACTTACGTATTAATTGGAGTTCTATGGTTAATTAAAGAATGCTTAAAGAATTTCACCAATAGTAGAACAATTTTGCAACATTATGAACAAAATCTTGGACTAATCAGTTGACTGGAAGGCGACAGAGGGTAGTGATTAGTGCTGCCCGATTCAGGAAAAAAAATTTTGATTCGATTTCAATTCAACCTATTGAATTGGTTTTTCGATTCGATTCGATTTTCCTACCCAATTGAGTGTTTTGTTTTTTTTGTTCAAACATCCTGATGGGTTTATTTTACCGCCTCTTCACCCCATTTGCCTTCTCCTAACCACACTGGCGCTGTGGTGTAAACAAAATAAACAAACAAAAAAGACTTTTCCTCTCTGTTAAATCCTAGCTCACGTTTGTGGTCTAACACCAGCTCTGGCAGGATACACGTTTCAAATCTGACATATTGTAATCACAAAACAGAAAATAAAATTAGTTTTTCTACCTTTTGTTGCCTGATCATTATTCAAATCTTTTTGGTCCCAGGCTCTGGTTGTCTTCTGATAACTTGCTTGCCAGGGGCGCCTTCATTTTTCTTTCTCCGTTCTAACCATCCATCTGCCATCCCTGTCCTCCCCTTCCGTTTCCCTTCCCTCCCCAAGAGGTCTGGCATCTTTCCTTTTTTTCGTCTCCCTCCACAGATCCACCTTTTCTTAACTACCCTTTCATCCAGCATCTACCCCCATTCCCCATCATTCCAGGGTCCATCATCTCTCCCTTTTTGTAACTTTCATTCCTAAATCCCATGGTCCATCATCTATCTCCCTCTCCTCTATTTTTAGAACCATTATTTCTACCCCCCAAGTCTGGCATATGCGCGTCTCTTTGAACCCCCCCCTATCCTCCCTCCCTCCATGTACTTCTACACCAAGGCCCCTCTCCCCTAAAGTCCTGTCCCCCCCTTAAAGGTCTGCATCCCACCCCTGAAGGCCTTTCCCCCCCTTGAAGGTCTGCATCCCCCACGAAAGTCTGCCTGCCTGTCCCCTCCTTTGTAGGTCTGTCCCCCCCGAAGGCCTGTACCTCCCCCTGAAGACCTGTCCCCACTTGTAGGCCTGCCCCCCCTGACATCAGAAGAGGGGCGGGACCGCTGCAGAGGAAACAGCTCCGAAGAAGTGCAAAGATCGCAGGTTATCAGTGCGATTTTATAAATTATTCTATGTGAGATTGGTAACCAGTGTGCTTTTTGTAACAGAGGTGTGACATAATCATATTTTTGTGAATTGGTAATAATTTTTATTGCTGTATTTTGTATAATTTGTAGTCTTCTCAGGTACATAAACTTTGGAAGTTGGTGGCAAAGCCTTTTTTGGCATATTGTGGGTCTCCATTACATATTTTTTCAACAATATTCACTTGCACACATGTTGAAGAACTTAGGAAAGTTGATCAATCTCAGTTTTATTAGTCAAACCTGAGATGCTTCTTATCATTAGATCTACAAACTTCTATAACCTGAGGCAATATATATATTAATTTTTCATATTTCTTCCTGATTTCATAGAAACATAGAAAATGCCAAAGAACATATGATCTATCCAGTCTGCTCATCCATGCCATCTATTATTTCTTCTCTTTGAGAACCTATTTGCTTGCTTCATCTGCACCATCAACACTAGAAGGCCATTCCATGCATCCACCATCCTTTTGAAAATAAGCATTTCCTCAGATTGCTCCTGAGTCTATCCCCTTTAATCTTTATCCTATGCCTCCTCATTCCAGAGCTTCCTTTCAGTTGACAGAGACTCGCTTCCTGTATATTTATGCCAGAGAGGTATATAATATTTCTACCATATCTCCACCTCTGCTGTCATTCTTCCAAAGTGTACATGTTGAGATCTTGTCCCCATATACTTTATGACAAAAACTACTGACCATTTTAATAGCTGCCCTCATGACCAACTCCAACCTGCTTAAATCTTTTTAATGGTATAATCCCCCAAATTATACACAATACTCTAAATACTCACCAGAGACTTATACAAAGGCACTATCACTTCATTTTTCCTGCTGGCCATTACTCTCTGTATGTATCAAAGCACCCTTCTGCCTTTTGCTGTTGCCTTTTATACCTGTTTGGCCACTTTAAGATAATCAGATATGATCACCACAAATTCCATACTTTTTTCTTGCACAGAAATGCTTCTATCCTTATACTGGACATTCCTTTGGATTTTTGAGGCGCAAATGCATGACTCTGCATTTTTTACCATTAAGTCTTACTGCCAAATTTTCAGGATTCCCCCAATGAATATGTGTGAGTGAGTGAGTGATACAACAAAAGGTGCTCCTAAGAACACTCCCTCACTGGTGTTAGAGTTAAAGCCACCTTATAGCAGATGATGCTAACCTGATGAGTCAAAGCCTAGGTCAGAGGGGTAAAGCTCAAATAGGGAGATGGTTAAATGCCCTGTGGCAAATTAGACCAGAGAGGCCCCAAGGGATGAGGTCATTTGAAGGGAGAACCACCTTGTCATGGTGAAATACTGTATACGTTGGGTCGAAAACCAATACCTGAAGTTTGCTGACTCGATGAGCAGAAGTGACAGAAATCAAGAAAAACACTTTCTAAGTGAGGAACTTGAGAAGAGTAGACGCTAGTGGCTCAAATGGTGGTTTCATCAACTTGGCAAGGACTACATTAAGATCCCAGACAACTGGAGGTGGTTTTAGCGGAGGTTTGTCTTTCAAAAGTCCTTTCATAAACTTGGAAACCAAAGGATGAGTGGCCATTGACAGGAGCATGGAAAGCACTAATAGCACTGAGATGGACTTTAACCAAAGTGATTTTGAAGCCAGAAGTAGAAAGATGGAGAAGATAATCCACAACTGAAGGAAGTAAAGAGAAGGAAGGTTCATGGTGATGAAGAGTACACCAGGAAGTAAAACGTATCCACTTCTGTTGATAGCATTGCTGAGTAGATGATTTTCTGGATGTAGTAATAAAGGCTTGAACAGGATCAGAGAGATGATAATCTGTTGAAGTTACACCGAAAGGTGTATCAGGCTGTCAAGTGTAGAGATTGCAGACTGGGATGCAACATGGATCCATGACTCTGAGTAGAAATGGAAAGATCTATAATAGAATTGGATCCTTGACAATCATCTGAAGTAGAAGGGAGAACCAAGGTTGTCTGGGCCACCGAGGAGCTATCAGAATCATGGTAGCTGATTCTCGCTTGAGTTTGACTAAAGTTTTCAGAATGAGAGGGAATGGCGGAAATATAAACAGAAGCTTGTTCGTCCAATCCAGAAAGAATGCATCTGCCTCGAGACACTGCGGTGAGTACTGTCTGGAGAAGAATTGAGGCAGCTTGTGATTGAAGAAAGAAACAAATAGATCTATCTGTGGAGTTCCCCATAACTGGAAGATGTGAAGGAATACTTTGGAGTTGAGTCCACTTGTGCGGCCAGAGGAATCTGCTGAGTTTGATGGCAATTACATTCTGTTTCCCTTGAATATATATAGCCTTTAGGAATATGTTGCAAGGGATTGCCCAATTCCAAATGTATTGGGCTTCTCAACAAAGAGGAAGAGAGCCCGTGCCGCCCTGCTTGTTGATGTAATACATCGTGACTTAGTTGTCCGTTCGAACTAGGATGACGTGGTTGGAAAGAGAATTCTGAAAAGTATTGAGCATCTCAAATAGCCTTTAACTCTAGAAGGTTGATATGAAATTACTTTTCTTGCAAAGTCCAGTAACTCTATGTCTTGAGGCCGTCCAGGTGAGCCCCCCCAAGCATAAATGGATGCATCTATGGTGAGGACTGGAAAGATTGATGGAATTCATCCACCACTGAAGAGATTTCTGAAGTGGTGAAGCGACATTGATCCTTGGGATAAGGGGGTCAAAGGCTTGAGACCACTGAGATGCAAGGGTCCACTGAGCTGTTCTGAGATGTAGATGAGCGAATGGGATAACATGGACTGTGGATGCCACATGGCCTGAGTAGCCTCATCTGTCTGGCTGAAATGGTCTGCAGAGTGGAGACTTGATTGCAAAGATGAGTCAAAGTATCTTTTTTTTGTTGAGGAAGATAAGCCCGTAACTGATTGGTATTGAGAATGGCTATGAAATGGAGATATTGTAATGGTTGAAGTTGGGACTTTGGAAAGTTGACTTCGAATCTAAGTTGCTGAAGAAAAGTAATGGTCAGTTCGGTTGCTAAGTAAATTGCCTGAGGAGATATGGCCTTTATTAGTTAATCGTCGAGATAGGGAAACACTTGGGAGACTGTAAGTACAGAGAGTTTCTGCCATGACTACTAGGCACTTTGTAAAAACTCTTGGATAGGAAGCATGGCCGAACGGCAGAACTTTGTATTGATAATGCTGATGAGCTATCTGGAAACAGAAAAATTTCCTGTTGTCGGGATGTATGGAAATGTGCATGTAAGCCTCTGAGGTCTAGAGAGCACAGGCATTCGTTTTGATCTAGAAGGGGATATAATGTCTCTAGGGATAACATGCAGAACTTTTCTCTGACTAGATATTTGTTGAGATTACGGAGGTCGAGAACTAAATGCAGACCTCCCGTCTTCTTTGGAATTAGGAAGTACCTGGAGTAGAACCCCTAATTTTTCTGAGCAGAGGGGACTTTCTCTATGGCACTGAGTTGAAGAAGGGACATCTGCTAAGATGTAAAAGAGGACTCTCTTGGAGGGTGGTTTGGAGGAATGGATTTGAAATGAAGATGACTCCTTGATGACTGTAAGATCCCTTGTAATGATGGAAGACATCCTCTGATGGGGAAGAGGAAGAGGCTATAAAGTTGGGATATTGACTATGCTCTCCAGAAGCAGGTCAAAAAGATTGAGCCAGCTTCTGAGTAGCTGACAGTTGTTGTTTCTGAGATTTCTGCTATCTCTGTCTCTTTTGAGGTGGTGGTTTAGCAGAGGAAGAAGAGGCAGGATACCGTCTCTTATAAGTGTAAGAAGTCGACTTTTTGAGCACGCTTAGCAGTTTGAGACTTCTTGGGTTTGTTCAAAGTGTTCCAACTCTGCTCATGCTAGGTAAGTTTCTGTGTGGCCATTTCAATCTTTTCTCCAAAAAGTTCCTCTCCCACACATGGTATGTTGGCCAAGTGGTCCTGAAGATTTATATCCATGTCAGAGACCCGTAGCCAAGCAAGCCTTCTCATAGCCACAGCCATGGCAGAAGCTCTGGATGAAAGTTTGAATGCATTAAAAGCAGCACATGTCATATACTTTCTGGTTTGTAGAAGGCAATGAGTGATGTGCTGAAATTTAGGAAGATGGGCAGTCGGAATATATTGTTCGAAGACTGTCAACTTCTTAACTAACTGAAATAAAAAGACAAAGAAATTATAGTTTAAAACTCTGTTGGATAACATAGAGTTTTGGTATAAACAACAGCCAAACTTGTCCATGGTTCTGCCTTCATGACCTGGAAAGGCCGTAGCATAAACTCTGGAACTAGAAGACTTCTTAAGGGTGGAATCCACCAGCAACGACTGATGCTGGAGTTGTGGTCTATCAAACCACGAGCAAGAGATGATTATATAGAGGAAATCTATCTTTCTAGGTGCTATAGTGATGGAAAGTAGAGTTTCCCAGTTCTTTAGGAGAACCTCTTTAAGAAGATAATGAAATAGAAGCTTCAAGAGTTCCTTGGGAGGTTCAGCAAAATCCAATGTCTCCAGGAATTCAGCTCTGGGTTCCATGTCTGCTTCTAATTTGACAGGAAGATCTTTACCCAGTTGTCTAATGTATTTAGTGAAAGAGAGACCTTCAGGAGGAGATCTCCTTCCAGGAGGCAGAGGAGATGGCTATGATAGTATCTCATAAGATTCAGGAGCTGACATGGTAGCTTCACATTCAGAATCATTATGAGTAGAAGACAAATCAGGGTCCTGATCTAGATTAAGAGAGTCTCTGTGATGGTGGTACCGATCTGACAAAGTTGAAGATAGAGATCGTCGGTACCGAGAAGAATGCTTTGAGACAGAGTATTTTGAAGAAGAGTGTCAATGTGAATGTCGATGCTTCGATGATGATCGCTGATGCCCCGAAGAACAATGTTGGTGCTTCAATGAGGATTTCCGATGTCCTGATGAAGATCTCTGATGCTTCAATGTAGAACTCCAATGTCTTGCTGGAGAACGAGAATGCTTTGAAGGAGAGAATTGGTGCTTTGATGGAGATCGGTGCTTGGAAGAAGAGGAACATCAACGCTGTGAATGAGAGCGTCGATGCTTTGAGGAGGCAGAAGGATGCTCTGAAGAAGCGTGTCAATGTCAACTAGATGAGCATCGATCAGAAGCAGAACGACGCTTAGAAGCAGAGTATGAAGTGGTACCTTGAGGCCTATGAGAGCTATGCTCGAGCTGGGTCGGTACCAACAGAGCTGGTGTAGGCACTGATGTGGAGAACAGTTTGAAAATATCACCAATCTCCTTGCACAATATGTCATTGACATGGGTTCGAAGATCCTGCACCAATACCTGAGACTGAGTGGGTAACGAGGGGTGGGAGATATTGAGGAGGATACATGCCCAGAAGACACTGTCTGCATAGAAGATCATTGGCGTCGGCATTTGGCCTGCAACGCTGTTTAAGAAGCGATTGGCTTCTTAGCAGGCTTCCCCTAGGCAGGGATATCCGATGTTGATGCAGGCATTGGTGGTACTGAAAATCGGGATTTTTCTAGTGAATCTATGACGGTACTAAAAAGTCTCTCCTGCTGGAGACGTCAGGCCTTTACTGAACGTTTTTGTAAGGTAGAGCAACGGAAGCAGACCTGATGTTTAGGGCTGAGGCACTGAATACACCAGCTGTGTGGATCAGTGATAGAGATGTGGCGCTGATACCAATAGCACTTTTTAAACCCGCTTAGCGTCTTACAAATGGATGGGAAGATTTGGGTGGCAAAGTCAAACTCAATTTTAACTGAGGAAAAGCTGCTGAAAGGGGGGAAAAAAAGAGACCCAAAGGACTCAAACAAGGCACGACGGGAACGGAAAAAAATTAACTATTTTTCTTTTTTTTACCTGAAAGAAAGTTTAAACTAAAATGAAACAAAGAAATGAGACAAGGCTCAAAATTTTAACGCGCTGAAGTAAAAGCAATGCAGCACAATAAAACACAACTTCTTCACCTTGAGAAAAACAAAAAACTGAGGTACCTCAAGCCTACATTGGGCAGGAAGGCACTCGCGCATGCACAGTGCGGGCAGTCTGAAAGCTTTTAAGCTCTTAAAGTGCCGGTGCACTTTTCAATGTCCATGCTGGGCTCCGTGGATGACGACTCCCACATGTGAGAATATGCTGCCTGCTTGTCCTTGGATAATACTTCTATGTCTCTTCAGATCTTGCAGCATATTTCTGCCATTGTGCTTGCCTTAAAATCTTCTATGCACTTCTCTTCATTGAGGCAAAATAGTTAATAACCTAGTTACCATTCATTTTCATATGCTCTGCAAACTAACTCCTGAACTGAGTCCTTTTCTTCATCATGTACCTAGTAACATGTGTGCAGATGCCTTGTTAACCACAGTCTTCGGCCTGCAGGAGTTTCTGCATCAGCCCCTCAGTTATCCATTTTGCAGAAAGGCTCTTGATGTTTGTATTGAACTAGAATCAGTGCTGCACACTAGGTTTCAACTAGTTTCAGTAAGTGTTTTTGTTCACTGATTTGTAATAAACAATTGGAAATTATAAGATTGAATCTTCATGTCTTGGATGCTGAGCTGGTTTATATCTCACTGTTTAGTACTACAATGGAATATGTCATATGAGAACAGCACAGCTTCATATGATATGCATTAGCTTTTTCTGTGCAGCAGATTGGCAATTATCACCTTATTTAAACCTTCTGTCTCTTCCTTTTTACACTCTTTCCATAATCCTCCAGCATTCTGGCAGTGGTCTATTCAAATATATGTCCTGCTGCTACTGCTGTTCTCTGTTCTACTATTAAAATCTATTCAAATCCCTGGCTAATAGCCTTTGGCAGTTTGGCACAAGAGTATGCACAGTTAAACACTAATCTACTATCAGTCACCCTGAAAAGTGCAAAGCAGCCTTTTTTTTTTTTATATATAATATTTATTTATTGGGCATAAAAAATATCAGACAGTACAACATCAAGCTTGTATATGGCAGCAACATCAAAATTGAAACAAAACCCAAAAAGCATCGCCAATACATGAATAGATATCATCAAAACAGCCCAATACAGCATTTTATTCTTAACCCCAATCCGCCCTCCATGTGAACCTCCCGTCTATTCCTTCTCCTCCCCTCCCCCCCCCAAGAACTCCCCAAACCCAACCCCAACCCAAACCCAGACCCGTGTGGTGCATAACACTTGGCAAGAAGACATACCAAGTAAAGTGTAGAAAGAAAGAGAATAAGAAAGAGAGTGCGAAAAGGAATCAGGACATACGTCCCAGCACAGGCCCTGTGAAGTACAGAGCTCACGGACCCCCACCCCCACCTCAGTGTCCCATCGCTCAATTATTCAATAGTATGCTTCGTTCCCTATGAGAGAGGGACATCCAGTACCCCTCCCACACATCCTGAAATTTGGCCCACCTACTCTCGTCATGGGACCCCACCATCTTACGCTCGATCAGCGCCATTTCAAATAGGGACCCCTGCCATTGGGGAAAGGATGGGCTAGAGGAAGCCCGCCAAAATATTAAGATGGTCCTCTTAGCCAGGAGTAGAGCCTTAAACACCAACAATTTTTGTCCCCCAGAGCAATTTGAGAGAGCCGTTCCGTCGTAGAACAGTGCTACCTCCGGGGTACATGCTGGGAGCGTAAGGGAGAGGGAGGACAAAAAAGCCCACACTCGCTTCCAGAAACCCTGTATGAGAGAACATCCCCAGAACATATGTCCCAGGGTGGCGGGAGTCACTGAGCATTTGGGACAGTGCTCGTGCTCCGCAAAGCCCGCTCTGTAAGCTCTCCGAGGGGAGATGTACGTTCGCTGAAGGAATTTATACTCCTGTTCTCTGTGTATCATATTGCAGGAAAGGGAGCGCAGGAAACCAAAACAATGGGAAAGCAAATGGGGTGTAATAGTACAGTTCAGGTCAGCGCTCCATGCCCCAGCCAAGAAAACAGCCCTCTCCGAAAACAAGAACAGCCCCAGCTCAGTAACATAAAAACGCAGGCGCGGAGCAGAATCCTCTCCCAATGCTAGGCAGCGACCCAATCTCTTAGCCGCCGCTGCGCATCGGTCAGCCCCCTTAAGCCCAGCAATATAGTGACGAAGCTGTCCATAACTAAACGTATCCACTCGATCTAACCCATATAAGGACACCAGTCCCTCGGCGGATATAATAACCCCATGGTCATCAAGAACATCTCCCACTCTCCGAATTCCCCGCAAATGCCAAAGTCGAAATACCTGATTGTCATTACCCGGGCTGAACAGGGGGTTCCCGGTAAGCGGCAACAGTGGAGAGGCATTGTAAGGTATACTCAGACGCTTACAAAGCAATTTCCAGATGATTCTCATATATGCCCATACCACGTGTCTCCGTTGTATTAGGTCTAACTGGGCCGATGGGGCATGCAACAAGAACAATCCGGAGACCGGATATAAAAAGTCCCGTTCAACGGTAAATGTCAAGAAGGAAGAGCTCTCTAAACACCAATCTCGGAGCAGTCTCATACCACACGCTAGATTATAAGCTCGTAAGTCCAAAAGACCGAATCCGCCCTGTGCCTCCGGTAGCATCAATACACTCAGGGGCAATCTGGGCCGCCGACCCCTCCACAAAAATATCCGCAGGGCTCCATATAACTCATCTAGATCCGCCCGGCGCAACCAAAGCGGCAGAGTCTGTAGCAAATAGAGCCAACACGGCACTATCATCATGTTATATAAGAAAATTCGACCTGCCATGGAGACTGGCAGAGCTCCCCATAGGCGGAGGCTCTCAATAGACCGTCGAAGTAGGGGTCGGACATTGATCTCATATAGGCGAGATAACGACGCTGGGATGAAAACTCCCAGATATTTTACCTGTAAGGAGGCCTCCTTCATGGGGAAATCTGACCAATTATGCGCGATACTTAAATGGATAGGCAAAGCCTCAGATTTAGATACATTAAGCTTCAGACCCGATAGTGCTCCAAACGAATCAAACAGGTCCAACAAAGGGGAAAGATGAGCAACCGGATCGGTGAGGAGGACCATGATATCATCCGCGAAGGCCATGCATCTCAAGGATGAGCCCCTCATCTCCACTCCCACGATCGAAGGATGGGTGCGGATACCCAATAATAGAGGTTCTAGAAATAAGATGTAAAGTAGTGGGGACAAAGGGCAGCCCTGCCTAGTGCCTCGCCGCAGAGAGAAAACCGAGGATGGTTGCCCATTGACCAGCACCGCAGCTTCCGGATTGGAGTATAGTGCTTGTAGAGCCCCCATAAAAAACCCCCCAATCCCATATCGTTGTAACAAGGGGAACAGAAAAGCCCACTCCACCCGGTCAAAGGCCTTTTCGGAGTCAAAACTAATAGCCAGAGCTCGCTGTTCCTGGGAAGTGCAATGGGCCAGTGCAATCAAGAGCTTACGGACATTATGACCTGCCTGTCTCCCCTTCACAAAACCCGCTTGTTCCACCCCTACCAACGATGGAACCATAGGGGCCAATCTATTAGCCATTATTCGGGCTAAAATTTTTAAGTCAACGTTGATAAGTGAGATAGGGCGGTAAGACTCCACCAGAAGCGGGTCTTTACCAGGTTTAGGTAAAACTGTTATCAACGCCCGATTGGATCCCATCGGAAACTGTCCCCCGTCCACTGACTGTTGAAAATAGTTTCGCAGCGGGTCCGCCACATAGCCTTGGAGTATCCTATAGAACTCCCCACTATAACCGTCCGGGCCCGGGGACTTACAGAGAGGAAGAGTCTTTAGTACCCCCAATACCTCCTCCCGAGTAATTACGGTGGCCAATCTGTCTCTATCCTCCTCTGAAAGGCTCGGTAGGGGTAGAGAGTCTAAGTAGTCTTGAATCTGAACATCCTTATCCACCACCTCCGCCGAGTAAAGGTTACTATAAAATGTAACAAAGAGCCGTTCTAAATGGGATTGTGCTGTCACTAGTCGTCCCCCGGCCTCCCTGAGAGAGGTAATGGAAGAAGACCCCCTCCGCGCCCTAGTTAACTGAGCCAGCATTCTACCCGGCTTGTTGCCAAAGCGATGTAACCTATACTTATAGTAAAAGAGGGTCTTTTGGGCTCGTTCATGTAAAAGGGCATGGAGCGCCGACTGCGCCATCCGAAATTCCCGTTTATGAGATCCCGTAGGGGACCGCAGGGCCAAAAGCCTGCTCTCCCTAACCTTGCGCTCAAGGGCCAGAATCCTGGCCGCCAACATTTTCTTTTTACGAGCGCAATATGCCAACACCGCACCCCTAAGCACCGCCTTAGCTGTTTCCCAAAAGAGACATCCATCCCCAATATGCTCCCCATTGAATTCTGCATAATCTCGCCACTGTTGCTCAAGGAAAGTTTTGAATTCAGGGTCTGAGTACAATGCTACAGGAAATCTCCATTTACCCCCTCCACCCTGTTGGCCCCCTGTCAAGTTCACATCCATCCACACCGGAGTGTGGTCAGAAATGACCAGCGCACCTATTTCTGAGGTATATACTGCTGAAAAGAAAGAGCGAGACAAGAAGACAAAATCAATTCTAGATGAAGAATCATGTGCTCTAGAGGAATGTGTGTAGTCTTTTTCATCAGGGTGCAGAGTTCTCCAAACATCCACCAAATTCAAAGCATCCATCCACGCCCTTAGCCCATTGTCAGATCTACCCGACGGCCGGAGGTCTCCCCTGACAGAATCCAATACGGGATCCAAAACAGAATTAAAGTCCCCCAAGAATATCATAGGGACCTCCGGCGTCAGAGAGACGGACATCAGAATCCCCAAAAGTTTCTTGTAAAAGGCTCGTTGGGCACTATTGGGAGCATATACTGAGACCAAAAGCACCGGCCTATGGGATAGCTTGCCCTGAACTATCACATAATGGCCATCTGGATCTGAAATAATTCGGGAATGTTCAAAGGGTATCGCTTTATGGATCAGTAAGGCCACCCCGGCCTTTGCCTTAGGGGAAGAGGCTGAAAAGCATTGCCCTACCCACGACCTTTTCAATTTACCATGTTCTACTTCACTAAGTTTAGTCTCCTGCAACCCCACAATATCTGCCTGGTGTCTTGCTAAATGTTGTAAAATCTTAGTCCTCTTAATAGGAGAATTGATTCCCGAAACATTCCACGTCACACAGCGAACTCCTCTCTTAGGGGACATCCCACACAAAATTCATGTCCACTTTCAAACCATAGAAAGAGAAACTCGTTGCCAGGAGTCCCAGCCCTCCCCCTAGCAACCAACCATCCAATCCCCTTTCATCCATGTCCACGTCAACACCACACACATCCCCTCCCTCCCCCCCCCCCTCCCAGGACCCTCACAACCCCTCCCCACCCTACCTCCCCCCTTGAAATACCACCACCACGCCATGGAGGGCTTACAGAGGCCCAGTCCCCCTCCCCCGACCCATATAAACAGTGCCCCAAATATTCCCATCTCTAAAGCACAACATAGTAAACCAGAATTTAACACATAAATATGTCTATTCCCCATCCCAGCTAAGTTAACAAGCCCGGGTGTCCTCACCGAGTGCAGCCCTTAAGCCCCTTAGAAAAAACCCATCTAGTGAGTACTGATAAGCCAGCACTTAGCATATGAACATAGTCTCACAGACCCTAGAGCCATAGAAACAGCATACATCAAGGCAGTCCCACTGAAAGCCCTGGAAAGGGGCTCACCCGTTCTTCAGCAGCCTTAGGCCGCCAGTCACTGGACGCCAGGAGCCAGCGCGCCCCTTCAGGTGCGAGCAGCCAAATCAGGATACCAGGCGTTCAGCTGCGCGCGGGCCGCCGCACTCGTGTCAAACACTACAGGTTGTCCATTGTAAAGAACCCGAAGTTTGGCTGGAAATTGTAGGGTAAACCGCAACTGTTTCTCCACCAAGATTTTGCAGACGGGCGAATAGCCTCTCCGCAGGGCCGCCACCTGCGCCGAGTAGTCCTGAAACAGCAGAATCCTATGGTTCTGGAATAAGAGTTCTTTCCGTTGTCTAAAGTTCTTCAACAGCAAATCCTTAATAGCAAAATTCAGGATGCGTATGATCACTATTCTGGGTTTAGGTGACCCCTCCTGCTTTCTGCCCAGTCTGTGAGCCCTCTCAATCCTGAGAGGGCCGAAGGTAGAGGCTAAAAGCAGCTCCTCCGCTAGCCATTTTTCCAGCACTGTATGTAGGTCAGAATCCAGCACAGTCTCTGGGATGCCTACCAAACGTAAGTTATTTCGCCTGGAGCGATTCTCCAGGTCTTCCAGCTTGTCTGATGTGCCTTGGACTGTACATTTGAGCTGACGCAGTTCTTCCTGCACCAGAGTGAGGGAATCTTCGGTAGTGCTCACACGCTGCTCCACCTCAGTCACCCGGTTATTGAAGGTAGTCACTGAGGCTGAGAGTGATGCCAGGGATTCGGTAACCTGATCCAGCCTAGTCCCCAGTGCCAGAACCACCGCCTCCGTAATTCGTGCGACCATGTCCTCGCACGTGGCTTCCGCGGTCTCCGGGGCGCCCGCCATTTTGTTTTCGGCCCCCACTCCCGGCTTCGGTTTTTCGCGCTCCTTTCTGCCGCCTCTAGTTGCCATCTCCGGGGTTCCTTTTTGGACAAATTTGTCCATATAATTGCTGGCTGGTTATGAAGCAATTTGGGGTATTTTCGCATAGAGAATCTTGTTCAAAAGGGCCGGTGCAGAGGGAGAACAGCGGAGCTCAGGGGAAACACGTCTTCCCTGCGCTCTGCACGGCCACGCCCCCGCAAAGCAGCCTTTTAACACAGAAAATTTTAATAATTTCAATGAGCTTTTATGGGGTAAGAAATTATTGCCAGGACTGAAGCTGAAACTGCAAGGAACAAGGTTAGTTCTTGTTGCACCTCCAACTCTCTGAACCTACCAACAACCTGAATATGTAAAACTAGCTAGAAAAAGTATATAATAATTAGCACTATTTCCCCTTCACCCAAATCAGAGGGAAGGCTTCTGGCTCAGCCGTGGGACATGTGTAGGAGTCGCCGCTCATGACTTTGTGAAGAGAAATGATTGTGGTTGGAAGGAGAAGGGAGCTGGCCAGAAGAAGGTAAACACCCACGGGAGGAAGGCATGTACTTGGGGCACAGAACGGAGGGAAGGAAGGAGGGAAAGGGGTGAATTGGTACACGGGAAGAAGGGAGAGGGGCATGTTGGGACACCAAAAGTAGAACGAGGACCCCCATTCTTAAGTACGAGTCCAACATAAGTCAGATGTTCATAAAATGGGGACTGCCTGCATCACTTACAGAAATGGATAACACTATTATGTTCTTCTTTATATGTTGTTAAATGTTGTATTTTTATGCAAATCTTATTAATAAAAATACAAAGTCCAAAAAAATTCTGTCACAGATGTGTGAGCCACCTAAGTCCTAACTCTCATCTCTTTGTCATTCCCTCTATAGTCCCCTACTCTATCTGGCTTATCATTACCTCTTAAATTCCCTACCTGAGCAGCATGTATAGATTCACCCTTTTGTCCTGTTTGTCTGTCATAATTAGATTATAAGCTCTTTCGAGAAGGGACTGTCTCTTGAGTGTTTAATATATAGCACTGCGTGCATCTGGCAGAGCTATAGAAATGATAAGTAGTAGTAGTAGACTGGTGTATTCACTGATTTAATCATTCCCTTGAGAGGCTTAGTCACAATGCCCATGTCCAGCATGCACGGTCTACAGGTGGAGAACATAAGCTGTGCAGTTAAAAACACAAAACTGATGCAGCTAAGACTGGTCAGTTTAAATAGTAACACTGAAAATGACCACTGTAAATGACCGTTTTGACGCTATGGTGGTTGAATGTTTATGAGAGGGAGTGGGAACCTTGATAAAGCCCATCAATTTGCACGGGCAAAACATGTCGGTGTGTTTATACAAACTCCCCTGCACATCGTCTTGCTAAAAGCTAAGTACTTTTAGTATTTATAACTTATTTATAATTAAAACGCAAGAAGTATAATAGAAAATATATGCTGGTTCCAATGAGGAGTGGGAGCGTAAAGCCATGCCCTATGAGAAAGTTTGAGTGCATGGTGGCCCGCTGAGGAACAGTGAAGAAAAATAATTGAAAAATAAATTATAAGTGTGAATGAAGGTTGGTAACGCTGCGGGATAATTTCTCTCAGCTGAATTGGACACTGTAAATGACCAGCATGGTCCATCTAGTCTGTCCAGAAAGGTGGCTAGCTGGCTAAATCTCAATGGTGAAAGATAGACTATCCTTTTAGGTGGATCTATCTTAAGAACATAAGAATTGCCGCTGCTGGGTCAGACCAGCGGTCCATCGTGCCCAGCAGTCCACTCACGAGGCGGCCCCCAGGTCGAAGACCTGTGCCCTAACTGAGACCAGCCCTACCTGCGTTCGTTCTGTTTCAGCAAGAACTTGTCCAACCTTGTCTTGAATCCCTGGAGCGTGTTTTCCCTTATGACAGACTCCGGGAGAACTTAGCCAGCAAGTTGCTGAATACTAGCAGTGACTGGCTGTCACATGATATTGCCAGTCACCAGCCAATCTGCTAAGCCAGATATTCAGTGGGAGAAGGCTGTTTAAATCTCCTGCTAAATATCATGGGATAGCTGGCTATGCACTATTTAGTCATCCAGAAGCTGTTCCCAGCTAGCTAAGTAGCACTGAATACCAAGCCCAATATGGATAAACTGTGGAGAAGGGGGTTATAAAACAAACACTAGGCAGCTAAAAAAGGTACACTTCCCCCTCCATATTCGCTGGGGTTAGGGGCAGAGCCGGCCCGCGAATATGGAAAAACCACGAATAATATTCAGGCCGGTTCTGCCCTTATCCCCGGCTCCCCATGGCTATTTTAAGCCTCCCCTTAAGCCTTATTTGGTGGTCTAGCGGGTTTTCAGGCAGGTGCGATCTTCCCACGCTCCTGCCCCATGCAGATCGCTCACAGGAAATGGCTGCCTTGAACTCCCTTAGTCTCTCGAGCCTTTTCCTGTGAGCGATCTGAACGGAGCAGGAGCGTGGGAAGATCGCTCCTGCCTGAAAACCCGCTAGACCACCAGGTAAGGCTTAAGAAGGGGGCTTATAGGGCTAAAAAAAAGCCTGAAAAATTAAAATTTATTTTTTGGTCAAAAATCGCAAATAACTGAATCCGTAGATATGGAATTCGTGAATAGGGAGGGGGAAGTGTATATCTCTTTTCATAATGTAGTGTTGTTGCCATGTTAATCCACAGTAATAAATAAAAATAAAACAAGAAAAAGGAAAATAAGGTGATACCTTTTTTTATTGATGCATATTCTTATTAAAAACTTGATCAAAGTGAAATCGAATCACTCAGTTCTGGAAAAATATAGCTAGCATGTGGCCATGAAAAAAGAGAATTGGTAACTATGGTGAAAAATGTGAGTGAAAACTATAAAGGAAAAGAACAGCTCAATTGAAAGAGAAACTTTAGAAAAAAAATGAACAGAGCACCTGGAGGTAAAGAAAGAGCATCACTAATTTGACAGCCTTACCCAATCTGCATTTTTCAGTTCATCGAGGTCTATGCAGTATCTGTCACTCATTCCTTTGTCCATTTCCTGAATCCTCCTGAGATTCTACCAATGAAGAGAAAAGGACGAAACAGCACTTAGACACCTTCATTTGTAACACAGTGTTAGTAAGTCTGCTATGTCACCCATGTTTTCATCATTGTAAAAATGCATGATTGACATGCAACAAAACTTTTAGAATTCAAAAGGATTCGCATCTGCAGTAGCCTAGGTGCTGCTCTTAAAATAGATAGCTTTACATTTTGGAGAAAAGCCAGGTTTTCAGATGCTTTCGGAATAATTGGAATGAGCCTAGGTACCGCAGTGGGGCAGGGAGGTTATTCCAAAGCTCAGTGAATTTGAAGAAAAGGGATTTCCCTAATTTACCTGCATACATGACGCCTTTTAACGAGGGGAAAGATAGTTTGAGTATGTGGCCGGATCAAACAACTTGTAATCTAAAACCCAAGTACAGCACATACTGTAACTTCATCTATGGATGACTGCTACAGAGTTTTTCAATAACATAATAAATGACGGCAGATAAAGACCCAAATGGTCCATCCAGTCTGCCCAAACATACACTCTTCATAATTTAATTTAAATTGTTCTTTCTCTTAGATATTTCTGGGCCAGAAACCCAGAGCTCTGCCCGGCACTGTGCACAGGCCCCATCTACTGGAGTCTCCATCAAAGCCCACACTAGCCCATCCAAACCATCCCAGCCCATCCTCAACTGAATGGCCATATACGGGACACAGATGTATTAGTGAAAGAAGGAAGATAAAAAATGGAACTGCAAGATTAAAAGATGCTATGAACCGATATGTGGAGAGTGATGAGGAAAAAGCAAATGTGCTAAACAAATACTTCTTTTCTATGTTCATGGAAGAAAATCCTGGAGAAGGACCGAGGTTGTCTGGCAAAGTTACACATGAGAATGAAGAAGATACTGCCCTGTTCAAGGATTACCTTGCCCATTCCCTCCAGCATTTCTGGAAGAAGTTTTTAGAAAATATACATTAAGCAGGTCTACAATAAATTGTTTTCTAACAAGCCCATAGAAAGAGTGGGAGAAACTTCTATTAGCCATGATGCCTGGACACCCTGATATTTTTAACATATAGAATCAGAGTTCCTAGTGCCATCTTTCAATGAGATAGTAAATGGAAAAGGAGGATGCCTTGTAAAAGATCATGTGCCACCAGCACTGACTAATTGACTGTGTGGTGAGATCATCCTAAATCCGCCCAACAAACTCATCCTAGCTTTCTGAGCTGGGCTGGAACGCCCCAGTTGGGACCTGAAGTTCCATGTGAGGACTGGCATTTAATGATAAGAAATACATAAACAAGAGGGGCAGCAACTGCTGTCACCAGGTCCCACACTGGAACCTTTATCTACAACTGGTAGATCCTCTTCAGATTCCCCAAAGCCAGCTCAATCCAGATTTAGAGCTAACCCGAGAGACAGCATAGTTGTAAGGTGGTGTGTATTTGCTAACAATTAGAGAATGATACGGTGGTTGTTACCCGCGGCTAGCCATGAGTAGCCGCGGGAAACCCGCCGAAATGGGGAAAGAAAATATAGTGGTCGCTGCGGGGACAAGGCCATTCACCGCCCTGTGGAGCAGTGAATGGTCTTGTCTCCGCAGTGAGGCAATCAAGGATTGCGCAGTCCAGCAGCCCCAACCCACGCGATCGCAGTGTTCCGCCATCTCCCTCCCACCACCTCACCTTAGATGCAGAGTTTGCCGGCTTTCTTTTTCGCCCAGTCGTACGTGGCTGCTCGAATTCTTCAATCTTGTCCTCTGCTGCAACTTCCTGTTTCCGGTTGCGTCAGAGGAGAAAATTGAACAGCTGAGCAGCCGCGCATGCACGGCTTTTTGAAAGCGTGCAGCTGGGTGAAAAAGAAAGCAGGCAAACTCGGCATCTAAGGTGAGGTAGAGGGAGATGATGGAACGCTGCAATCGGGCTGGAGGGGGCTGCTGGACCGCGCGATAGGAAGGAGGGAGTGAAAGGGAAAGAGATTCTGGGCAAAGAGAAAGAAAGAAACCCACAGCAGGAAAGAAAGGGGAGGGCAGGCAGGTGAGCCAGATGCTGGAAGCAGGGGGAAGGGGAAAGAGGGAAAGAAGCTAGATGGGATTGAAGAGAAGAGACACATTGGTGTGGATGAGAAAAGTTGCCAAATTAGAACGGTGTAGAAACCTCTAGAGTTTTTATAACACTCTTTATAATTCAGTGTTGAGTAGTGGGAAGGAGAGGCAGACAGACACCATGGTCGTCGTCATGCATTAGGGCAGCTATACAGTCCTAAAGAAAAGCACTTATAGGCTTTCTTTCAATAAGGAGAAAGTATGAAGCTTTCTCATCTTATTTTACTTTAAGTCCTTGTCCAAAGATCAGGTCTTTAGCTCGTACTTAACCTTAACCTCAACCTATGTTTAGTAATACATACCAAGTGTTCAAAATGGTTAGTGGTCTTTGTCATAAGGCATATGGGGACAGACTTAAAGATCTCAATATATATACTTTGGAGAAAAGGCAAGAGAGGGGGAGATATGATAGAGATGTTTAAATACCTAAAAGGCAGAAATGCGCATCAGTTGAGAGTCTCTTTCATTTGAATGGGGGCTCCAGAATGAGAGGGCATAGGATGAAGTTAAAAGAAGTAATCTTAGAAAATACTTTTTTACAGAAAGGTTGTAAATGCTTAGAATAGGCTCCCAGTAGAGGTGGTGGAGACAAGGACTGTGTCTGAATTCAAGAAAGTGTTGGACAGGCACATGGGATCTCTTAGGAAGAGGAGGAGATAGTGGGATGCTGTGGATGGGCCATTTGGCCTTTATCTGCCATCATATTTCTATGTTTCTATTCAGTGAAATTAGTGCAAAATATCTGTGCCTTTCACATTTGATATGACCAGTCACGAATTTGCAGCTCTATTACCTAAATTCAGTACACATTTTGCAGGAAGTCTGCAGATGCTGCTGTTGGTCTGTACTATTGTGTTTTCATGCAGGACACTGCAAATCTGCAACCACAGGGTTAAGCTGACACGGTTGCAATGTGGAGAAAAGAGCCCGCTTTGCTTTACAGATTCTGTTGATCTGCCTAATAAAGGCACAACTCAGACTCCAGAACCAATGGAACCTGACATTAGTGCCAGAAGGATGTTGCTTAGGAACCAAAAGGGTTTTTCACAGGCTTTTGAAAAGAGATCCAGTCTGAAGGGAAAAGAAAGAAGGGATATTCTGTCCATCTAGGGCAGAGGCCTGAGGGGTACCACCTCGAGCAGTTTGCTGAGTACACACTGGAAGCAACAATGATCAGAGACAGAGTTTCAGCCTGTAAGAAACATCTAGCAGAATCATGAGCGGAGCAACCCTCCCTCCTTCCTGCAGATAATGCAAAAGAGAAAGAAGGGCCAATGTAATAAGCAACGCTGTCCTTTAGCAGTGTTTCTCAACACGCAGTACATGTACCCCAGGGAGTACGCAGTCCGCCTGTTGGGGGTATGCGGGCTGGCCGCTGCCCGGGATCTCTCCCTGACTGGCCGCCCCCCCGGCTGAAGCCACCACCGCCGTTGCCGATTCTTCCCTGCCTCTTTGCCCGCTGCACCCTCCACCCCCAAGCTCCATCCTCCATCGCAATTCCAGGCAGGGATGGGCCAGGCGCGTGCAGGGACTCCTTGCAGGCCAGCCCACAAGCTTTTCCCCCAATGTCAATTCTGACTTCGGAGAGAAGGTTTCGGGCCAGCCAATCACTGCCTAGCTGACCCGGAACCTTCTCACCAACGTCAAAATGACGTCTGGGGGGGAAGGCTTGTGGGATGGCCATGTGCAGTCGCTGCACGCGCCTGGCCCATCCCGTCCCTGCTAGGGGGGGAAGTGTGTCGGGTGGCAGGATCAGTTTCGGAGGTGGTGCAGCTGGTAGGGAGGCAGGGATGAATCGGCTGCGGCGGGAGGGATCGGTTGGAGCATGTTGGGTGGTAGGGTCGGCTTCGGGGGTGGTTTTCTATTCCCTTTGTACTGTACAATTTTTATTCCAGTTTGGGTCTGAAGTAAAGAATATAGCTTGTAAACACAGGGCAATTGGAGGCGAAGTGCAAAACTTTCACCTCTGTTATGATCCCTGATGCCCCAAGAAGGCCCAGAACTCTGCCAAAGCTCTAAAAAGCAGTTTAGCCAAAGTATTTTGAAGATACTGGAGACTTAATATATCTATTTACTGAATGAGATACGATGTTGCATAGATGCAGGCTATCATAGATTTACTTGATCTTAGCACAGAGTTTGATCTAGATCAGTGTTCTTCAACCTTTTGACACCTATGGACCAGCGGAAATAAAATAATTACTTTGTAGACCGGCAGTTGAAGAACACTGGGGCTAAGTCATGCCCATCTCCACCCAATCTCCACCCCAGACCTCGTCCCATAATAGAACTAATTGTAACACCATTTTTTCCATTCATTTTTTCATATATAGACATCTAATATAATAAAATGCTAAGCACGCATGTGCACTCTTACCGCCGTGTTAACTGATCTGTAGTTCCGTGGTCGGCAGAATGCGCATGCGCGCTTACCACGCATCTCTCTCTCTCTCACAGCGGCTTGCTGGCTCTGGCCCTCACTGTAAGTTCGCAGCCGTCGTTGCCCCCTTCCCCCCCCTTTCCCGGCGCACAGGAACCCCCATTGACCCTCCCATCACGAGACGCACAAACCTCCCGGCTCCAGCAGCGGCCGCATCACACTAAAGACGCTGCTTCGTGGCCTTCCCATGCTCTGATTTCCTCTGCCACATCTCTGATGACATCATCAGAGACGCCAGCAGAGGAAATCAGAGCATGGGAAGGCCGCGAAGCAGCGTCTTTAGTGTGATGCGGCCGCTGCTGGAGCAATTAGGTTTGATGGTCGTCTTGCAGTGGGAGGGTCAATGGGGTCGGCTGCACGGCAGCGATAGTGGCAGGAGGGGGGAAGAGGGTTCTATTGCATGGGGGGATGGCTGGCAGGCAGATTGGCTTCAGAGGGTGCGGGAGGGACAAAGTGTGGAAGGCAGTGAGGGGGGGGGAGCACGGAAGAGAAGCTGCTAGACCGGGGAAGCAGGGAAGAGGGACCAGGGGAGCAGGGAAGAGGTACTGCTGGACCGGGGGAGCAGGGAAGAGGGACAGTGGGAGCAGGGAAGTGCTGCTGGACAGGGGGAGTAGAAAACAGGTGCTGCTGGACAGGGGGAGCAGGGAAGAGGTGCTGCTGGGAAAGGGGGAGCAAGGAAGAGGGGCAGGAGGAGTACGGAAGAGGTGCTGCTAGACAGGGGAAGCAGGGAAGAGGTGCTGCATGTGGTTTCTTGTTCCCTTTCCTTTTGTGCCCCACAGTTTGTTTGTATCATGGATAAATATTGTTGTGCTTTATTACTTAGAAGATACTATTTAGTAGATGCTGCTGATTGTTGGTATGTCTTAATGTTACGTTGCTTTCACTACTGTCCACAGTGTTTTAAATTATTTGTATGTGTAAAGTGCTTTTTCTGATTTGCTCATGTTAATTCACTGTAGTGCACTGTTAATGTTTAAAAATCAATAAAGAATTATTAAAAAAAAAAAAAAGGAAAGAAACCTCTACCATGGCTTAGTAAAAGGGGGGGTGTATTTATTTAAAAAACATCTATTCCACTTAAAACCTAAACAGATGACAATAGCACATATATAAATTATTACATCAATAAAACATCAATTCATCATAAACATCAAAACCACCACAATATGATTAACTACCAGATTATCCTTAAAACAAAACAAAAAAAATTTACAATTCAAATAATTTGCCACACAGATCTGCTGCAGACATCATCCATTCTAATGAAATGTCTTAACCCTTTCAGGACCAAGGGACATATTTGTCCCATAACTTTAAAATCCTATAAATTTTGATTGGGATAGTCTACAGTTCTAAATTTGATATGTACGGATTCCATATGATACTGGCTTTATGTAAACAAACTGGTTCCGACATTCATTCATTAGCGTCGTTGCCAGATTGACGAGAAGATTCACTTGCCACACTGTCCATAAGCCAGAAGTGTGATTTTTTTTTTTTTAAAAATAATGATATTTCACAAAAAAAAATCAATTTTTTGGCATCTGCAAGCCCTTTTTACCATAAAAATGTCGTCAAAACCACAAAAATTGGCCTACGATCCTTATGGTCCTGAAAGGGTTAACAAACAAATGAGTTTTTAACAAAGCTTTAAAAGACTTCAAATGTTTACATAATCTTAGAGCCTGATAAGTAGACCAGCCACTTAAATTGCTACTGCTCACGTTTTCATATAATGTGTCTCATTTACTGACTCAACAGATAGCCTCATTGCTGACTGAGATTGCAGGGAGTGAGTTGGCAAATATTTCTTCAAAATTTGTGTCAAACACCAAAGTGTTACCCCATAGACCACGGGTGTCAAACTCAATCACATAAGGGGCCGAAATCTAAAACATAGACTAAGTTGTGGGCCAAATTTTTTATTAAGAAACTTAGGGGTCCTTTTATTAAGGTACGCTAACCGATTTAGCACGCGCTAAAAATCAGCATATGCTAAATGTGCACCTTAATAAAAGGACCCCTTAGTCTTAGTAGAAGCATAGGGTTACAACCTCTCCAACCCCATGCCGGCTCTGTGATATAAGCAAAATAAATAAAAAAGACATTTCCTCTTTCTTTTAGGTCCTAGTTCACGCTTGCTGTCTAAAACCAGCTCTGGCAGGATACATATTTCAAATCTGACATACTGTAATCACAAAACAGAAAATAAAATTATTTTTTACCTTTTGTTGTCTGGTCATTATTCAAATCATGTTGGTCCCAGGCTCTGGTTGTCTTCTGATAACTCACTTGCCAGGGTCTCCTGCCCATTTGTCGTTTTCTTCTTTCTCCATGCTAATCATCCATCTTCCATCTCTAGTACAGGCATTTTTATCTTATTTACTCTTGGGAATATGAATTAAATAACAGCGGGATCTGGATAGTCCCGGTTACCGCCCCTCAACCACCCCACCCCTTCACCCATTGCCCCTCTAAGAATTCCACACACACTCAGATATAGAAAATAGCCGCAGCTCTATTTATTGATTAATAATAATAACCAAATAACTAAAATAACATTGCTTATTAAGCATCAATTAACAAATTCATCATCAATTAACATCACCAAACTCCTCCCGAGCTACCAGGTGTACATAGCAACATATTGCCCCCGACCCTGCCACATCAGCAAGAGTCTGAGGGGTGGCATGACTATATGCCTCTTTAATCGAGTCACTTGACCCCCAAGGCACGGCTTCCAGCCAGCCCACGGCTCATCACCAGATAAACCCCAGCACCCAGTAGCTCGAGAGACCCGCCCTCCCGAGTTACCATCATCAGCCCACAACACGGGTGGGTGGGTGGGAAAAAAAACGCCCTGGAGAACCCTGGAAGGAGCCAGGTCCTCCAAGGTCCCGGCTTTATAACTTCACCCCCGCATCTTCCGTCACCCCCATCCACCAATCCCCTTACAGCCTCCCAGTGGGAAAATTCCCCTGCCCAATCCTCTTTACCTACAGCCCTCCCAACACTTCCCCTTTCCCCACTGCTAGCTTGTCTCAACGGACGACACGTGGGCCTCCTAGACCTGTGTTACACTACGCCTGTCGAGACAACCTCTCGGGCTACACTTACTAGCAGGATCTGGATAGTCTCGGTTACTGCCCCTCAACCACCACTACACCTTCACTCATTATCCCTTCTAACTAAGAATTCCACACACACTCAGATATGGAAATTAGCCGCAGCTCTATTTATTGATTAATAATAATAACCCAATAACTAAAATAACATTGCTTATTAAGCATCAATTAACAAATTCATCATCAATTAACATCACCAAACTCCTCCCGAGCTACCAGGTGTACATAGCAACATATTGCCCCTGACCCATCAGCAATAGTCTCGAGGGGAGGCATGACCACTCATCCGGCGATGAGCGGTGGGCTGGCTGGGAGCCATGCCTTAGGGCAGGGGTGTCAAAGTCCCTCCTTAAGGGCTGCAATCCAGTCGGGTTTCCGGATTTCCCCAATGAATATGCATGAGATCTATTAGCATACAATGAAAGCTGTGCATGCAAATAGATCTCATGCATATTCATTGGGGAAATCCTGAAAACCCGACTGGATTGCAGCCCTCAAGGAGGGACTTTGACACCCCTGCCCTAAGGCATGGCTCCCAGCCAGCCCACCGCTCATCGCCGGATGAGTCCCAGCACCCAGTAACTCAGGAGACCCGCCACAGGTCTGTAAACAATACAGTCCCTCCCCCCCCCCAATAAACAGAGCTATGTCTAACACCTGGTGTTAAGGAATCTTTCGCAACAAGAGGCAAAATCATTCAGCAAAAGATCCCATCCCATTGCCGATAGGTGAACCCCATCCCTGTGGTACAGGCCATCACAGGTTACATCCACCCAAGAGTGCAGAATCTGCACACCCCCTTGACTCTCCACCCATTTGCCTACTTGCCGGTTCAGCTTTGACAACCCCCGTGTCCAACGGCGAGATGCCAAATAACGGGGGCGTGGCACAATGTCAGACCATACTAACATCACCCCAGGGAACCAATCAAGTATCATCCTCAAGTTGTCTTTAATGAGATTAATCAAGTACTTCCCGGGCAAGGCATCCACATCGTTCCCTCCTAAGTGAACCAAAAGGATATCTGGACGCCGTGCCTGAGACCGCAAATCCCACAACAACGTCAGCAGCTGGCTCCAACGCATCCCTTGCTGGCTCAACCAGGACACATGGATGCCACGATGTTCCAGTCCAAGGTGACGGCCCCCTGGGCGTAGAACTGCACGCTCTCCAGCCAATTGGACAAATGAATGGCCCACGATCCACATAGAATAACTGCTGCGACCTGAAGCTGAAAGAAAAAACAAATCCTAACAGCAAGAATCACAACTACCCACCCCCCCCAACAGCAGCCCCCTTATTTACCAGGTCCCCCTCTCTCTACCCAATCCTGAGATGGCACTCCCCTGCCTGATATATCCCCGATAGGCATCCAAAACCCAGTGACCCAACCACTGGATGCCTTCTGCGGACATGCCAGCCATGCTAGCACTCGTGGCAGCACCAATCCGAAATGAATGACTCCCAAAGCAAGCTGGACTCTCAACGCAGCGCATCAAAGCCAAATGCAGCACTGTCTGAAACTCATATCTCGTAAGAGGGGAACTGTCAGCATGCACAAAATCAGACCCACCCATGGGATGAACCGCAAGGTAAGTACGCAGCCACAGTACCGGACAGAATGGAGTGCCATCCACCTGATGCAGCACAACCCACTGACTGAGACCCCGATGATCAGTCTTGGAGCTGACAATATAAACCTCAGCAAAGAGTCCCGGACGCAAACGTGCTAAATGAATAACCCACGAGTTCCCTCCCGGTACGCAGGGCTGACCATGAGCTCACTAATGCACTGAAAAACACAATGGAGAAGGCAGCCTGAAACAAACAAGCCTCATAAGGTGAGGTCGTCACCCCAGGCAAGCCCTCCAACAATCGGAGGAACAACTCATGCGTAATCGGCAACTGGGAGTCCCAGCAACTGGGCAGTACACGCCTCAGAACCCTCATCATATGCTGCACCAAGAACCCAGTAACTGGGCAAGCCCAGCCCAGAGCCTGACAGAAAAAATCAAAACTCATTACGCACCCCCATGAAACCTGGGCCTAAAAAGATGCCAGCATGAAATCCTCCAACAAGGACTCGGCCACGTTGCCCGGGTACCAACCCCTAGTAGCCAAGAAAGCTGCCACCATCCAGAACTCCACGTTATAGTGCGACCACATCGAAGCTGCTACCAACAGACAGAGCATCTCCCAGACTCTTTCCCTACCAGGCTCCACAAATGCACTGGCATTGGCGAACCTTCCGCCTGAGCTTCGGGCACCAACTGATGAAATTGCAAAACCGAAAACGAGATAAAGCGTCAGCAATGCCGTTCTGCAATCCCAGGACATGGCACACACAGATGTACAAATTAAGTCGCAAGCAGCGCAACACTAACTCCCGCATCAGCTCATTTATTGCCAAACATCTCGCAGCCTGTCTGTTAACAACTTCCACCATCCCCAGGTTGTCACTCCAGAACACCACCCTCTTGTCCCGCTAAGAGGCCGACTAAAGTTCGCATGCAACAACCAGTGGGAACAACTCCAATAAGGTGATATTCTGAGTGATGCCCAACCGCACCCACTCCTCAGGCCAGCGCTTAGCACATTAGGCACCCCTACAATACAACCCAAATCCAACACCTCCTGCCGCATCCAAGAATAACTCCAGTTCAAGGTTAGACACGTCCGGTGCTTACATTGGCAACATCCCATTAAAATCACTCAGAAAACAGGCCCACATGCGGAGATCGCCCGCACTCCAGCCGAGAGACGGAGAAAATGAAGCTGATCGCAAACGCCGGAAGTGACAAGCTAATAGCAAACCAAAATCATATGGATGTGAACGACCCAAGACATTCGCCAGCCTCATGAATGCCCACATCCAATTAACGATAAACCGCGCCACCGAACAAGGCTTAGACTCCCTCTTCTCACTTTCGATTTCTTTCAGCTCCACCTGTGAGCCCTACCTTCTATGAGCTGGAAAATATCCAAGCATGACCGCCTACAAATTTTCCAACAGAACTCCCGTAGAACCTTCTCCCAGAACTCCATGAGGGCTACTAGCGCAGGCGCACCCCAAACCTCCCCACCTCCCCTTGCTGAAGTTTCCGCCCTAGCGCCCCACAGAAGAAGACGAAGAGGACGAAGAAGAGGAAGACCCAGAGGAAGACTCCCCATGCTGTCTACGCCTAGCTTTCCATTGCCTAGTCTTCCCATCCCCAGTAACCTTAGCAGGCGCCACGTTACCCAAATCCGTGGATCCAGAAGCGCTGTCCACCACACCAGAGATGCCACAGGAAGCAGTCCCCACAGCAGATGGGGTCCTCTGTGCTGAAGCCGAAACGCCACTAACAGCAACCCCGGCCAACAATGAAGAACTCCAAGCATATCCAGTGACGCCACCACCAGCAGCCACTAAGTCCGCAGTGGATCCCATCGCCACTCCACTTGCTGATCCCACACTGCACAGCCTCTCCGACATTCCAGCGACGCTGCCAGCACCTAGTCCTGTGGCTGCTGTCTCACGACCACCTGGAGTCATCAATGAAACCTGCGGAGACCAAACAAAATCAGGAGCAGCACCTGGAAAAACACCCCCTGGCATACATGCTGGCACCCTCCATCCAGGCCCTTAGCACCCACCCGGAATAAAACCCATGGACCAATTCTGGGGACACACCCTCCCCTCCCTACTAGCCGAAGATCCGGCCCCCAAGAGAGTGAACCCCAACCACGTCCCACATGCCAGGAAACACACCAGTCCACAGACCCACCTACAGAGGCCTACCCAACATCCAAAACACTCATCCCCCCTCCCAATACCAAAAACACCCAGGGAACCAGATGCCTCTCCGCGGGATTCATCCCGAGGCTCCAACGAAGCAGCCCTCGCAACTCCTGCCCCAGCTGCCTCTGACTCACCACACCCCATTGAAACTGCCACCGAAGCATCCTACGATGCCCCGCCCCCACCCAAGCACACAAGCTGCGGCCCAACTTGCCCTGCCTGCACCTCACCGCCGTTCGCGCATCTGTCCCCTGCTCTAGCCAACCACCTCTGCTCCCCCCGAACCGGCCAGGACAATCATGGAGAGAACCGCAGTCTTCGAGCGCTGCTCAGGCCACACCTGCTCTTCCCGCCGGCCCACACCCACATGCTCTAATGGTTCTTCAGCAAAGGACTCGCCAGCCAGGAAAGAAATCTCCACCTCATCCTCCGAGGGACTGACCTCCGCCACACCGCCCGATGCCATCCGCTGCACACAGGAGCAAGCAGGACCCGAAAACCAAACCGTACCGCAAACTCCAAATGCTCAGCAAACACGAACACAGCCGCGCACAAAAAAGCCGCCCCTGAGGACCCTGGAAGGAGCCAGGTCCTCCAAAGTCCCGGCTTTATACCCTCGCCCCCATGTCGTCCGTCACCCCCATCCACTAATCCCCTTACAGCCTCCCAGCGGGAAAATTCCCCTACCCAATCCTCTTTACCTACAGCCCTTCCAACACTCTCCCCCCTACTGCCAGCTTGTCCCAACAGATGACATGCAGGCCTCCTAGCCCCATGTTACCCTACGCCTGTCGAGACAAGCTCTCGGGCTATACATTAGAAACCCAAAGCTCATTAGCCTTTTTGTTTTCGTTTGATTGCCATTCAGAATCAAATTAGCGCATGCTAAATCAAGTCTGCAGGAGCTGAATATTTCATAGCACAAACACTATCCTATCCTCATGCTTGAGCACCTTATTGGGCACATTTATTTTGTGCAGATGTAACTGCCCGTGCTAAACTGTGATCAGAGTTTAATCCGTTCCCATTCTGCCGCTTCTTTCACCTTTTAACCCTCAAGGACGAGTACTAATTAGCCCAGCTTGTGGTAGAGTGCTTTTGTAGTAAAGAGATAACATTGACGGTACGCGGTTGGTTTGTGAACATTGCTGAGGTACGACGAGACGCTAACGCGCCGCCTCGTAATCTGGAACGCACGGGAAAAAGTGTCTTGGGATTGGCTGAGCTGCCAGCACTGCGCAGCTGTTCCTGCAGTAATCAGAGTAGGAAACAAGCGAAAAATACATTGTAGTGTGCAGGCCAAATCTAATTACCCTGCGGGCCAAATTTGGCCCGCGAGCCTGAGTTTGACGCCCCTGCCATAGATCATGTGATATATAATTTTATATACAATTAGAAAAGTAACTGGCAACTAATTTAATTTTTTTAACACTGAGGAAATAAGTTCATACTGAGATACCCCAGAGATCATTCTATTCTAGCTGCCGTATTTTGCACTAGCAATGCCTTACAACAACACATTACAAAAATCTAATTTTGAAATTACTAGGCTTTGCATCACTGCCTGGAAGACAATATCAGTTTTATTTTAGAGAGCACCCGCAGTTGCAAAACCACTCCCTTGATAATCTGCAAAATATGTTTCTGCACGGTAAGTCGAACATGTATATCACATGTGTCAAACACAAGGCCGAATACGGCCCGCCTGGCCATTTTAGGTGGCCCACAGCAGTGCTCCCGGAACTTCCCCTTCTCACGGCCCAGCATGTCTTCCCTCCCATGCCAGTCCGATGTCGCTGTCATGCTGAAAAATCTGCTGGCCTCGGCAGTGATTCAGCAACGTTGCCCAAGCCTCCCCTTCCTGCTTTCTGTATGCCGTAGCCCACCCAGGCAGAAACAGGAAGTTGCATCATTGGAGACAGACCTTTCCTCTTCCCACCCACAAAAAAAATATGCAGTTTCTTTCATTGAATACTTTTCTTTTAGCCAGTCAGCTTTAGTTTATTGTTAAATTTGCTGGAAAATAAATATCTCAAACTGGACTCCCTGCTGATCCTCTGATTAATGGGAAAGTCAAGTACACATACTAACATTTTTTTCAACCTCTGAAGAAACCCATTTATTTATTATTTTAATCCAAAGGCAAAAGAACAGCAGCTTGGCCAAAAACAGCCACATTTTGGAATACATGTGTCATTGAACAACTTCAGGAAGAAGAAATATTCCTAAATACCAAGAAAATAATTTGCATTAATTAGCATTTGAGTAAAGGCAGTGTACGATTACAGTGGTGTCTTTCATTCAAAGAATAAGCAGGCTTCTCACACATTGCCAACTTCCAGCAGGCCCAAGGGGATTAATTTATCTTCATCTACCTAAAGAGCAGATTCTTTTTAAAAGATGTAGACAAAATGACATTTTTCTAGCTTAAGGGGATGTATCATTTGTTCAGAGTTTATATAATGTGATCCTTACCTCTTCAGTAGAAGTTGCAAACCATAGTTTATTGTTTTTCTCTATAGTATTCTTGTTTTTTTTTTTTAATGTTTTCTAGGCTTCAGGACTGACATGCTCCAGCCATCTAGCTGTTTTCCTCCTATTGTATCCAAAGATGTGTCTCTCTCTGATCTCATAGTACTTTTGGTAATCTGAAAACTGATATTTTTAAGAGAAAACACTGCCAGTATCCTTTCTCCTGTATCCTTTCTCCAACTGGAGTGCTTAGAAAAGGGGATTCTTATCTCAGTGGGCCCTAGAGCAGGGGGATCCTTGTCTCAAGTGGGGGGGAAGAAGTGGTCCAAGTGCATATCCCCATCTCAGGTGGAGTGGGGGTAGAGGCAGGGACAATGCAAGGAATTTCTAGACCAGAGAGCTTCCGTAGTTTACAATGGAAGTAAAATTTACTTTAAATTTAACTTGACTTCCATTTAACACGCAGTTTTATCTAGCTGCTTTTTATATCAGAAGTAAAATAAAAAAGACTATGTTAACAATCGCGAACATACTTATTATACAGAGAAGGCTGTAAGTTTTACCTGAAACAATGGAGAGTGAAGTGACTTGCTCACAGTACCCAGAAGCATCAATGAGAAAAGCAGGGTTTGAACTCTGGTTCTAAGCATTAGGTAACTCCTCCCCTCCATCCTTTTATCTGAAGCTTAGAAAGGCATTCTGACTAAATATTTGGCAGAGCTCTTCTCTTTTCCAAAACTGATTAGACCACTTAGATCTAAGAAGACTTTCTTACTTTATTTTCCTTCAATCAAATGGGTATACTTTGAGAGGATCCTTGAGAGATCTTTGGATTTCCAAGCAATTTCAGCTAATTTTTTATATATATATATATATATATATTGGATTGATATATATATATATATTGGATATATATTTATTTATATATATATATATTGGATATATATATATATATATTGGATTGATATATATATATTGGATTGATTACCAATATATATATATTGGATTGATTACCAATAGCCCTCCATTGACAGTGGTCCCAATCTGGACCCACCATATAAAAATGCAAGAAGGGTTCCACAGTTAATTCAAATGAACTGACTCCAGAGGATCAAATGAAAGTTTTATGAATTGAATCACAACTGTGTTTTGATCCCACAACAGGCAGTTTCTGTAGTAGCTTTGTGCTCTATAAGACTTTTAAGAACCTGATCAACAATGAGTATAGCAACACTGGGGTTCCATTCACCTGAGAATGGCATGTTGTCATTGCACTGAAATGGTGTGGTGTAAAAGATTATGGATGCCTGTCAAAGTGCTTTGCTCAAACAAATGGTGATGGAACCCAAGAGGGAAGAAGCGATTCTGGATCTAGTGCTAACAAATGCTGGAAGTGTTTCCAACATTCGGGTGGGTGCCCACCTAAGCATAGAGATCATCATACTAAACGGTATAATACAAGAGCAAAAGCAGAGTGCAGACACACAAAACTGGTAAAAGGGCTGGAACACTTCCCATACGCCGAGAGGTTGGATAGGCTGGGGCTCTTCTCTCTGGAAAAAAGGAGGCTCAGGGGAGATATGATAGAGACCTTCAAGATCATGAGGGGCATAGAGAGGGTGGATAGGGACAGATTCT
Source organism: Geotrypetes seraphini (assembly GCF_902459505.1). Classification (NCBI taxonomy): domain Eukaryota; kingdom Metazoa; phylum Chordata; class Amphibia; order Gymnophiona; family Dermophiidae; genus Geotrypetes; species Geotrypetes seraphini. The sequence goes on from NC_047085.1 coordinate 158,032,995, forward strand.
TCAGACTGAAGGGGACAACAAGTATGAGGGGGCATTCGGAGAAACTGAAGGGAGATAGGTTCAAAACAAATGCAAGGAAGTTTTTTTTCACCCAAAGGGTCGTGGACACTTGGAATGCGCTACCGGAGGAAGTGATCAGGCAGAGTACGGTACAGGGATTCAAACAGGGATTGGACGGATTCCTGAGGGATAAAGGGATCGTGGGATACTGAGGGAGGAGCTGGGATGTAACACAAGTATAGAAAGCTAACCAGGTAATAAGTATAGAAACCCAACAGGTCGTGCATGTGCAAGACCGGAGGGTTAGGACTTCGATGGGAAGATAGGACTTCAATGAGAAACCAAGGTGGCAAGGGAGCCCCTTCTGGTGATTCAGACAGGTCATGACCTGTTTGGGCCGCTGTGGGAGCGGACTGCCGGGCAGGATGGACCTATGGTCTGACCCGGCGGAGGCACTGCTTATGTTCTTATGAACTGTATTTCAGATGTGCTGATTATGGGGAATACATGAAGAAGGAGTTGATGGCATGGGAAAGAATGGGGAAATGGAAGAGCAGTAGTCCAAGTTGAAAGATGCTATAAATATGGCAAGAGATCTTTATACAAGATCAAGGAAAGTAAAAGCAAGAGATATAAGAAGCTTATATGGTTCTCCAAACAAGTGGCAGAATAAATAAGGGCAGAAGAGGCTGCTTTCAAGAAATATGGAAAAACACAAGAAGATCGTGAAAAAGATTATCGGATTAAACTCAAAAAAGCAAAAGGGGAAATAAGGGTGGAAGAAAAAATGTCTAAAGAGGTATAGAGAGGTGACAAGGTTTTTTTTTCAGATATATTGAGGAATGGAAAAAGCTGGAGATGAAATTGCAAGGCTGAAAGATGTTGAAAATGGCCACATGATGAGGACAAAGTGAATGTATTAAACAAATACCGTATTTTCACGCATATAACGCGCGCGTTATACGCGTTTTTACCTACCGCGCATACCCCTCGCGCGTTATATGCGTGAGCGCGGTATACGAAAGTTTTCAAACATAGTTCCCACCCCGCCCGACGCCCGATTCACCCCCCCAGCAGGACCACTCGCACCCCCACCCCGAACGACCACTCGCACGCGCTCCCACCCGCACCCGCATCCACGATCGGAGCAAGAGGGAGCCCAAGCCCTCTTGCCCGGCCGACTCCCCGCCGTCCGATACACCCCCCCCCCCCCCCCGGCAGGACCACTCGCACCCCCACCCCGAAGGACCGCCAACTTCCCGACAATATCGGGCCAGAAGGGAGCCCAAACCCTCCTGGCCACGGCGACCCCCTAACCCCACCCCGCACTACATTACGGGCAGGAGGGATCCCAGGCCCTCCTGCCCTCGACGCAAACCCCCCCCCCCCCCAACGACCGCCCCCCCCCAAGAACCTCCGACCGCCCCCCCAGCCGACCCGCGACCCCCCTGGCCGACCCCCACGACCCCCCCACCCCCCTTCCCCGTACCTTTGGAAGTTGGCCGGACAGACGGGAGCCAAACCCGCCTGTCCGGCAGGCAGCCAACGAAGGAATGAGGCCGGATTGGCCCATCCGTCCTAAAGCTCCGCCTACTGGTGGGGCCTAAGGCGCGTGGGCCAATCAGAATAGGCCCTGGAGCCTTAGGTCCCACCTGGGGGCGCGGCCTGAGGCACATGGTCGGGTTGGGCCCATGTGCCTCAGGCCGCGCCCCCAGGTGGGACCTAAGGCTCCAGGGCCTATTCTGATTGGCCCACGCGCCTTAGGCCCCACCAGTAGGCGGAGCTTTAGGACGGATGGGCCAATCCGGCCTCATTCCTTCGTTGGCTGCCTGCCGGACAGGCGGGTTTGGCTCCCGTCTGTCCGGCCAACTTCCAAAGGTACGGGGAAGGGGGGTGGGGGGGGTCGTGGGGGTCGCCAGGGGGGTCGCGGGTCGGCTGGGGGAGCAGTCGGAGGTTCTTGGGGGGGGCGGTCGTTGGGGGGGAGGGGGGTTTGCGTCGAGGGCAGGAGGGCCTGGGATCCCTCCTGCCCGTAATGTAGTGCGGGGGGGGGTTAGGGGGTCGCCGTGGCCAGGGGGGTTTGGGCTCCCTTCTGGCCCAACTACCAAAGGTACGGGGAAGGGGGGTGGGGGGGTCGTGGGGGTCGCCAGGGGGGGTCGCGGGTCGGCTGGGGGAGCGGTCGGAGGTTCTTGGGGGGGGCGGTCGTTGGGGGGGAGGGGGGTTTGCGTCGAGGGCAGGAGGGCCTGGGATCCCTCCTGCCCGTAATGTAGTGCGGGGTGGGGGTAGGGGGTCGCCGTGGCCAGGAGGGTTTGGGCTCCCTCCTGGCCCGATATTGTCGGGGAGTCGGCGGTCCTTCGGGGTGGGGGTGCGAATGGTCCTGCCGGGGGGGGGGATGAATCGGACGTCGGGGGGGGGTGAACGGAGAGTCGGGACAGCGCACGGAGAGGCGGGGCAGTGCACGGAAGTCAGGGGGGTGAACGGAGAGTCGGGACAGCGCACGGAAAGTCAGGGCAGTGCACGGAAGTCAGGGGGGGGTGAACGGAGAGTCGGGACAGCGCACGGAAAGTCAGGGCAGTGCATGGAAGTCAGGGGGGGGGTGAACGGAGAGTCGGGACAGCGCACGGAGAGGCGGGGCAGTGCACGGAAGTCAGGGGGGTGAACGGAGAGTCGGGACAGCGCACGGAGAGGCGGGGCAGTGCACGGAAGTCAGGGGGGTGAACGGAGAGTCGGGCAGCATGCGCGGTATAATCGTGAGCGCGTTATACCAAAGTTTTTGTGCTTATCATCGTGATTTCTGCGCGCTATACACGTGTGCGCGTTTTATACGGGTGCGTGTTATTTGCGTGAAAATACGGTACTTCTCTTTGGTGTTCATAGAAGAAAATCCTGGAGAAAGAATGTGGTTTAGTGTTGAGGGTATATCTTGGAATGGATTGGATATGGCACCATTCACTGAAGAAAGTATTTATAAACAATTAGAAAATCTGAAAGTGGACAAAGCTATGAGTCTGGAGGGAAACATCCCAGGATACTGAAGGAATTCAGAGAAATCCTGGCGGAACCTCTTAAGCATTTATTTAATAGATGGGAGAGGTTCCACAAGATTGGAGACAAGTAAATTTGGTCCCTCTTCACAAAAATAGTGACAGGGAAGAAGTTAGTGGTAGGAAAAATAATGGAGTTGCTGTAGAAGGAAAATATAATTAACTTTATAGAATCCAAAGGGTTGTAAAACCAAGGGCTCCTTTTACTAAGGTGCACTAGTGTTTTTAGCGCACACAGGGAATTACCGCTTGCTAGGCATCTAGAACTAACGTCAGCTCAATGCTGGCATTAAGGTCTAGTGCACGCGGCAATGTACCGCACGCTATTCCGCGTGTTAAAGCCCTAGCGCACCTTAGTAAAAGGAGCCCCAAGGCAATGTGGCTTTACTAAAGAAAAATCCTGCCAAACAAATATGATTGATTTCTTTGACTGAGTGACCAAAGAACTGGATAAGGATATGTACTAGATGTAATTTACTTGGATTTCGACAAAACCTTTGATATTGTACTACACAAAGACTCTTGAATATCTGAAAGGGGTGACTTAAGGCCCAAAGTGGTGAAGTGGATTAGAAACTGGTTGACTGAAAGGCGACAGAGGGTGGTGCAAAATGGAATCCTCTCAGAGGAAAGGAAGGTGAGTAGTGAAGTGCCTCAGGGGTTGTTACTAGGGCCAATTCTGTTTAATATATTTGTGAGACATTGCTGAAGGGTGTCGGGGTTGTCAGGGGGACGGGGCAAAATTTTCTGGCAGGTCTGAGTTGTCAAGCCTTACTTTCCTGTCAATGTTTGAGCCAATCATCACTCAGGCACTGACCAGAAATAAGGCTACTCAGACCTGCCAGAAAATTTTGCCCGCACATGTAGGACAGCAAAGCTAGGGAATTACCTGTTGATAATAGAGAATCACCCAGAGTTCTCATTTAAATATTAATGACCTTGTTGTAATACATTTGTATGGCAGAGTTGGAGTCTGCCAGGAAGCTCAGAAAAGACCACAGTGAGCCCTATTGAGAACTGGCTGATAGAATACTTCCATACTAAACCAACTGGAACTGGTTCAGTGACCATTGTAAAGGCACAGTGGGTTTTGAGAATCTTCCCCTTAGAGAGATAACTATTTCTTCCCTTCAACACCTGACCTGCTGTGAAGTGTTACCTTCCCCACTACCTGCATCATCACCCCCTGGGTGAGCTAGTTTTGGGTAGCTGGTGGTGCAGCATTAAGCCCCACCCACAGTGACATCACAAGTACTTTTTTTCTTAGATTTCCATGTAAATGCTTGGTGGTATATGGAAATGATAAATATATATTTGTGGATCCATCCCAGTTAGAGAAAGTTTTAGAAACTAATACAGTGGTTGATGATAATAAGTGACTTATGGAAATAATTTTTATTTGCCTGTTTCGATGGTATATAAATAATTTCTTTTAGAAATTTCTAGCCTATTAAGGTGCATGATAGCCTCAATGATGTGAACTAAAATAACAAGAATATTTTTCTTTATATATATTTTTTTCTATTATGTGTGTGAATTTGCTTGTATTTGGTTATGTATGTAACAAATGGAAATAAGAAATAATTTTTAAAAACTATCTTTTATAGAACTTGCTCTTATAAGGAGATGCATGTACAGATTATCATATTTATGAACAAAAATTACAGCAACAACTTGCCTTTTTGTAAATATTTGTTAATTCCATTCAGGGTCTATGATACCTTTTGATAAGGCAATTCAGGTTTACTGCATGTTATGCAGATTATGATGATTAATTTTAATATGTATACTTGCTTGTGAGCTGAACTGTGCATTGTGTGGATTATAAATTATTTAAATAAAAATAAATACATACCTCTTTTGCACTTTTTATTTTGGCCAAGAACATACGCAGCTCCAAAGTTTCTGCAAACAGTGCCCGACATACTGCCTGGTAGTGATTAGGAGCGTCTGATGGTGCTGGGAGATGTGAAGCACACAACTGTGGAAATGAGCACAAAACATTTTTTATGCCTAGCTGTTCCAACACGCCTTAATTTCCATTTGCTAATTTTTCTTTCAAGATGTTTTATAATAGAATAGAAGGCTCTAGCATTTCAAATACAAATGTAGAAGAGTATGAAACAGTAGAAGTTTAATGTCAATAACTTAAAAAAAAAAA